>NC_135803.1:139045616-139645616 GCF_964213995.1 Mustelus asterias
TGGGTGTCATTGGCTGGGCCAGCATTTATTGGCTATCCCTATTTGCTCTGGCTTGCGAGGCCATTTCAGAGTCAACCACATTGCTGTGGCTCTGGAGTCACACATAGGCCAGACCAGGTAAGGATGGCAGATTTCCTTCCCTCAAGGCCATTGGTGAACCTATTCTTCCGGCTTACCGTATTTAACTTGTGCAATATCACCAGTGACGAGTTCTGACACCGCAATCTGGATGACTTGGCCTCCCCGGACAACGGCGAACTTCTGCTCTTGCTCAATCCGACTTTGCAAACCTCGAAACTGCTTCTCTTTGCTCCAGTCATTAAAGGCAGTTACAAAAACCACACAGATAACGGAAAGCAGGATGGCAGCTCCTTCGATCCACCCAGCTTCAGCTTCTCCCTCATCTTCCACTCCACCTGCAGCGCTACCACAAACTGTGGAGACAGAAGACATAGCATTAACTTAACCACAGGTTACCCATAAAGCATGAGCTCAGTTGTCTATTGCCAACTATCCCAACCGTCTAGTCAATTCCTTCATACCAATGACTTTGAAAGCAAATGAGCCATCTTTAATCTTGCTCGTCTGCGAGATACTTACCCACTCAGAACCTGACCTGTTCAAGCTATTGGGATTTAACCTTATTTTAGTGGAGCAATATTCCCTTAATGAAAGTGTTATAAAGTATTATGAGCGCTTGATAGAATGGATCTCTTGGGTTATTATTTGTAGATCGGTTTTAAATGAGGATAAAATGGAAACGGTTGATTTTCAAGTGAGGGCAAGGAGAGGCCACTCAATTAGTGTCAGATGGTAAGCAGATCATTGTCAATATGCCACCCCCTGCTCTGTGCTATGAGGATTAATGCCCCTTCGGCAACTTTATTCAAATCAGGAAGCAGTGATAATTGCCAGCTATCAATTTTCTACATTTAATTGCAGAACTACGTTTGAACATTTTGTTGTACAAATTGGGACATTTCAGTCAAAGCCAAGACCTATGGCACACCAAGGCTGAATAGAGTGAAGTATGTCAGGGATGAATGGTTCTATAACACAGCCCTTTGGCATTGTCTACCTCAGGTCAAGTTCAAACTTGGTTGACATTGGATTTTCTCAACTCACTCCGAATTTTCTAAACTGTAAGAGTCGGATTAAGGATGGTGAGCGATCGGCGCTCACCGTACTGAGAGTTGGCACCCAATGCACAGCTGCCGACTCTCCAAACCAACTCCACTGCCATTTAACGGTCACTTGAGCACTTATTAGCAGTGGGTGGGATTTCCATCCGCCCTTGGAAGGAGATCCCGCCCATGAGAGCTGTTGGCCAATCTGATTGAAGACAGCTCTTCAATGCGGCCAGGCACGGTGGCACAGTGGTTAGCACTGCTGGCTGCCATACAGCTTCAGGGACCCGGGTTTGATTCCCGGCTTGGGTCGAGTCTGTGTAGAGTTTGCACACTCTCCCTGTGTCTGTGTGGGTTTCCTCCGGCTGCTCCAGTTTCCTCCCACAGTCCAAAGATGTGCAGGTTAGGTCGATTGGCCATGCTAAATTTCCCCTTAGTGTCCTAATATGTGTAGGTTAGGGGGATCAGGCACAGTAAATGCGTGGGGATCCAGGAATAGGGTGGGAGGTGGAACTGGGTAAGAAGCTCTGTCGGAGAGTTGGTGTAAACCCGATGATCCAAATGGTCTCCTTCTGCTCTGTGGTAATTCTAAAACACAAGGCACAACACTACAACAACTAGATACAGTGTTATGGTGTTCTACCTGGGGCTTAGCCTTGGAACCCTTCAAAAGCTAAGTCCTGGGGTGGGATGGTAAATGACACCCAGTGGATGGGGAGGAGGGAGGGGGGAGTTTGGAGGGGGGCAATTAGGGTATTGGGGGATAGACCAAAGGAATCATAGAATCACTACAGTGCAGAAGGAGGCCATTTGGCCCATCGAGCCTGCAACAACAACTATTCCTCCCAGGCCCCCTAACCCCATGTATTTACCCTTCTAGCCCCCTTGACATTGATGGGCAATTTAGCATGGCCCATCCACCTAACCCGCACATCTTTGGACTGTGGGAGGAAACCTAAGCACCTGGAGGAAATTCATGCAGACACGGGGAGAGTGTGCAAACTCCAGCCAGACAATTACCCTAGGCCAGAATCGAACCGGGTCCCTGGCACTGTGAGGCTGCAGTGCGGACCATTTTGCCACTGTACCCCAGAAGGGCTCCTGGAGCTTCATTATCCTGGAAGGTGTTGGGGAGGGGGCACTCAACTCTGAGAGAGCCTTCAGAGTGAGGCCTTCCCACCAGAGATGAGGAAAAGTGCAAGCGTCCTACTCTGCCAGCACTCACTTCCGCCAGCCTAAAGATTGAGGCTGGGCCGGATAAGGCCTTTAAGTGGCCACTTAAGTGCCTTAATAGGTGGATGGGTTTGGGCAAGTGGGTTTGGGGGGGATTTCCCATCCATTCAATTTAATGCCTCAAAACTAACCTTGAGGGAAGCACAAAATTCTGCCCTCAGGGTAAAAGAGCAAAACATTCAAACACATGTCCAGTGCCTTTTGAGTTTTGGTGATCTTCTGCACAAACTGAAAGGCAATTTACCATCACCAATCCACCTAACCTGACACTAAATTTAGCATGGCCAATCCACCTACGGAAAAGCAGCAAAGGCAGCTGAATAGATAGGAGGAAAAGAAAGATTTATACAGCCCCTTTCACAACTTCAGAATGTCCCAAAATGTTTTATACATCCATAGAATCCTCTCACCCTTTCTTGGAAGTGAAAGCAGATGGGACAAGAGGATAGGGGTTTAAGCAGATAGTGGGTAGTGAAGAAAAGGGTCAAAGGATTATCCTGGCTCCCTGGATTGTCAATCCTCTTTCAATGTTGGAATGGTTTTGTCAAGAGTACAAAACCAGAAAGCACTTGATGTGATCCAACCAGACACAATGATGGATGGTAAAAGCAGCTGTGTGTATGTCAGCTACCTTCAAATTTGTACACATTGAACATGCACGAGCGAAGATGAGACAGCATTCCATGGGGAATCACTAGGATGGACACAATGCGGAGAAGTATTACTGGCAACAGGGGATCAAGTACAGAGGTGAGAGAATAGTTGAGCAAATTGGCAGCTGCAGAAATATTGTGGTTAAAAACCAGGCTAAGCAGTCATAGAAGCATTTAGAAATATAGAAGATAGGAGCAGGAGGAGGCCATTTGGCCCTTCGAGCCTGCTCCACCATTCATTACGATCATGGCTGCTCATCCAACTCAGTAACCTAATCCTGCTTTCTCCCCATAACCTTTGATCCCATTCGCCCCAAGTGCTATATCCAGCCGCCTCTTGAATACATTCAATGTTTTGGCATCAACTACTTCCTGTGGTAATGAATTCCACAGGCTCACCACTCTTTGGGTGAAGAAATGTCTCTTCATCTCCGTCCTAAATGGTCTACACTGAATCCTCAGACTGTGGCCCTTGGTTCTGGAGTCCCCCACCCTCGGGAACATCCTTCCTGAATCTACCCTGCCTAGTTCTGTTAGAATTTTATAAGTCTCTATGAGATTCCCTCTCATTCACTTGAACTCTAGCGAAATCAATCCTAACCTAGTCAATCTCTCATACATCAGCCCTGCCATCCCCGGAATCAGCCTGGTAAACCTTCATTGCAAGTGGAGAGCAAGTTAGATTTTTTTTCTTCACAGCTTACTATCTCCTTGAAGCCCGTGGCCCCCCCCCCCCATGTCAGTTTTAAACTACAACATTACCATTGGTGGAACATCCCAATCCAAAATATATTTTAATTAATCTGAGATTTGGCCAAGAGTTTTATTGAAGCTAATTTTTTAAAGGATTTATTTGAATGGTTTGACGTATTAGAGGCCATCTCTCTGCTGCTGTTATTTCTGATGTCTGGAAGCCATTCGCTGGATGATAATTGTTGGTCCGTTCCTGGCGTTCCATTAGGCATCCCAACACACTGCGAAAAATCTAGTCCTTTTGATTCAGCTAGCATGTTAAAAATAGTCTCCCCATGGATACAGAAAGCAGACAGGAATGTAATAATTCCTTATCCTCAGCGAAAAAAATCAATGCATTTGCTTTTAGAATTACACAGTTTGAAACTGCTGAAACAACATTTAAAACAGCATAACCCAGGAGTTAAGTACAGCTACATTGGTTGAAATGAGCATGCCCCGCAGCCTTGGGTTTGACCTTAGTATTTTTGCAACACACACGGGAACATCCTTTGTAGAGTGTCTATTGACACATCTGTGAGTGTCAACGAGTTGGATGCAAGCAGGGCTTACGGCAGGACTTCCAACAAGCAATGTATTTTGCACAGCAAACAAAGTCTATTTGCACAGACTTGTTTAAAAAGGTTCTCTACAAGCTGCAGTAAACCTGAACCATCACCAAAACTGCAGCAACTTCTCCCGATAAAAGCACAGTGATAAGGAAATTTGGCATGTCCACTACGATACTCACCAATTTTTACAGATGCACCATAGAAAGCATCCTTTCCGGATGTATCATAGCTTGGTATGGCTCCCGCTCTGACCAAGACCGCAAGAAACTACAAAGGGTTGTGAACGTAGCCCAGTCCGTCACACAAACCAACCTCTCATCCAATGACTCCATCTACAGTTTCCTCTACCTCGGAAAAGCAGTCAGCATAATCAGGGACCCCACACACCCCGGACATAATCTCTTCCACCTTCTTCCATCGGGAAAAAGATGCAAACGTTTAAGGTCACGTACCAACCGACTCAAGAACATCTTCTTCCCTGCTGCCATCAGACTTTTCAATGGACCTACCTTATATTAAGTTGATCTTTCTCTACACCCTAGCTATGACTGTAACACTATATCCTGCACTCTCTCCTTTTCTTTCCCTTATGTATTCTATGAATGGTATGCTTTGTCTGTATAGCGCGCAAGAAACAATACTTTTCACTGTATCCCAATACATGTGACAATAATCAATCAAATCAAATCAAAACCAAAACATGGTGAGTGGCAGGTCTGACAAATGATGTGCCAGTCACCTACAATCAGTGCAGTCTCCAGATCTTACGGACAACGGAATTATCCAATCTCCATTCTAACTGTGAATAGCAGTGCCGCCATGCAGAGCGAGGAAAGCTTTTGTTTTAAGCGAATGAAGCATTTTTGAAACAACCACACAATTGTCCAATATATTACTGATTCCTGGGAATTTGGAAATGACAGTAAGAAGGATTTCCCACAGGAATCAATTCTTACAGGGCATTGTACTGCTCTTGTTCGTGCAATGTTTGTTCTTTGGGTTTCCTAGACTGAACAGGCTGTTCAAACACATTTAGACAATCAGTACTGATACTTGATACGATGCGAAGTACTTGAGTGTCAATGCCCTCAAACAAATGGAGGTTTCCACACAGAGAAAATGCCTCGCATTAAGTTGATCTTTCTCTACATTCTAGCTATGACTGTAACACCACATTCTGCACGCTCTCCTTTCCATCTCTATGAACGGCATGCTTTGTCTGTATAGCATGCAAGAAATAATATTTTTCACTGTATACATGTGACAATAATCAATCAAATCAAATGTTGCATATATTTGCAGTGCGCAAATTTTCATAGATTGTGAGACCATCATATCTAGTCTCACTATAGAGTGCAATGCTCCTTTGATTCAGAAACTAGGGTAAAGGGCAATAGCTCTGATGAGCAAGACCAAAAAGATTAGGTTGACACAAGACTATGTAAATCAGGAAGCGTGATTAGATGATGGGAAATTATTTTTTATAAACCTGAAAATTATAAGAGGAAGGAAATTTTATGGAAGTTGTGGACTTTGACAAAACTGTAAATTTATTCCCATATATATGTTTCCATTCGTAGGAGAGAATAGGATCCAAGGGCAGAGCCTCAGAGTAAAGGGACAACCCTTTAGAACCGAGATGAGGAGGAATTTCTTTAGCCAGAGGATGGTGAATCTGTGAAATTCATTGCCACTGAAGGCTGTGGAGGGCAGGTCATTAAGTGTATTTAAGACAGAAATAGGTAGGTTCCTGATTGGTAAAGGATCAAAGATTACGGGGAAAAGGCAGGAGAATGGGGTTGAGAACCACATCAGCCATGATCGAATGGTGAAGCAGACTTGATGGGGCTGAATGGTCTAATTCTGCTTCTATATCTTATGGTCTTATATCTTATATATAATTAGTTGATTGCACATCACATTACATGGGGATGGGAGGGGTAGGGGAAATCAGACTGAGTGTGAATCTTCAGCTGAAAGAATGTTACAAGGCAAGGGATAATGGGACTCTCTCCTCAACTATCCATGCCCCTTCACTCAGAGTGTCACCTTTGGCTCATTGTGCAGCCCATATGGACTCAATGTCTAAGCTGGTACTTGGTGGGATTGAAGGCATGGGTGTGCATCTTTGGAAGGTTTTTTTTCTCCTTCGAGGTGTGTTCTTCTGCATGTTTCAGGTACTGAGAATGCAGAAGAGAGAAAGAGGAGTTAGATGGCAGGGGGAGGCCATACATTTAACAGATGATAGTCCTCAGGATGTCACCTGAAGTTGTGAAGCTCTTTGCATATTTACAGATTTTACAGAAGTTGAGAAGAGTTCAGTGTGTATAATGTAGGGCAGCATGGTGGCACAGTGGTTAGCACTGCAGCCTCACAGCGGTAGGAACTCGGGTTCGATTCCTGGCTTGGGTCACTGCCTGTGTGGAACTGACACGTTCTCCCCGTGTCTGCATGGGTTTCCTCTAGGTGCTCCGGTTTCCTCCCACAACCCGAAAGACATGCTGGTTTGGTGCATTCTTGCTCAGTGTACCCAAACAGGCGCGGAGTGTGGCGAGTAGGGGATTTTCACAGTAACTTCATTACAGTGTTAATGTAAGCCGACTTGTGACAATAATAAATAAACTAAACTGTGTGTGCAGAGAGCTGGAGAAGCAAGATGCAATCAGGATGGGAATGTGATGAATGTATGGTCAAGTGCCTTGAAGATGATGTGAGGAAGAAGTGCTGGAAGGTGTTGGTGATTGAGCAAGCTGAAGGAAGTGAGGCAAGTACATTGTTTCTGAGTGATGAAGAGGGGAAAGAAGTCTGTTTGGAATGAGAAAGAGATGTTGCACGACACCCTTTTGAATGATTTGAGTGAGAGGAAGGGACGGAGTGATGCTAGGGTCCTGCCAATGGACAATGGTGAGCCGCCTCCACTGCTGTAAAACAAGACACGGTAAAATCCAACCCTATATCTAACTCCTGGATAACTATACAACCGACTACTCACCCCATCAGCCCAAATACATCTCCTGAACACCCCCTCCCAACTCTCCCCCTAACCCGACCTGATCTGACCTCGCCTCACCCCCGCTGATTCTTCCCAAACCAGCCTGACCAACCCTCACGATTCAACTACCACCTCCCCCCCATGACCAGACCTGACCTGACCTCATCCCTGACCCCGACCGCCCGCTCCTCTGACCCAACTTTCCTTAACCCGACACCACCTGATTCCCACACTGACCCCCCGACTCACCCCGACCCAACTTTACTAGCCCCAACCATTTGATTCCCCCCAACCTGATCTCATCTCCCAACCCTCTCCTCTGACTCCCCTCTGACCCTCCCAACTCCCTCCTGACCCAACCTGACTAGTCCTCACCACCCAACTCCCCACTCTGACCTCCCCGACTCTCTGCCTAGATCCCCAACTTCCTCCCAACCCAACTTGATCTGACCTCACCCCCCCTACTGCCTTATCTATCTCACTTTGCTCATCCACCCTACCCCCTTACCACCTACACATGCATCCATTTAATCTCTCACACACTCAGACACTCAGACACGAAATGCACTCAGGCACTCACACAAACACACTGAAAAACTCTTTCAATGCCTCAAAGTTGAGTAACCATTTACCAGAACACGGCAGCTGGTGCAGTGTAAAGGGGGGATTGGTTGTGTTCCATACGTTCATAAGATATAGGAGCATAATTAGGCCATTTGGCACCTCAAGTCTACCCTGGCATTCAAACATGGCTGATAAGTTTCTCAACCCCATTCTCCCACCTTTTCCCCATAACCTTTGATCCCCTTACCGCTCAAGAACCTATCTAGCCCTGTCTTAAATACACTCAATGACCTGGCCTCCACAGCCTTTTGTGGCAATGAATTCCACATCTTCACTACTCTCTGGCTGAAGAAATTTCTTCTCATCTCGATTCTAAATGGTCATCCTTTTATTCTGAGGTTGTGTGCCCTCGGATCCTAGTCTCACCAAATCATTGAAACATCTTCCCCACGTCCACTCTATCCAGGCCTTTCAGTATTCTGTAAGTTTCAATGAGATCCCCTCCCTCATCCTGCTAAACTCCATCGACTACAGATCCAGAGTCCCCACACACTCCTGATGATGCAGTGAGAAGCCGTTGGATTGAGGGCACACTCCACATTCCGGAAGAAGCCAGGATCAGAAGCCATGGCAGAGCTCTGGCATGGTGGAGAAAAGCAGAAACAGGGGGGCAATCGACTGTTGCTCCTCAGAAGATTCGGACTATTAAATTCTATCTGGCCGTAACCTCGAAAAGCGCAGACTCAACCTTTGCTAATTTGATTTGTAATTCGCAAATTTGCAAAAGGTTCTGTAAGTGGTATCCCAAACAACATGTTAAATAAATTCTTGCTAAATGTGAAAGCCACAGTCGATCAATAGATCGATATTATTGGGAAGAATGCCAATATAAACTGAACTGAGTCCAAGAAATTGATCTTGTCATTTGGCAGCGACAGACAGAAATGTTTGGAATGGTAAAACAGATGAAGGCTGACTTTAAATCATTCTGCCGGACTTGAACAAGGAACTGAAATCAAAGGGCTGCGTTTACCCTGACGCAGCTTCAATCCCGTCCGCGGCCATTTTCACTGGGGTCTCCACAAAGCGACCAAACATCCAGTCCGGAGCAGGCAGCAACCTTACTAAAGGATACAATCTGGGCTCCTGAGATGTGCTTCGGGCCCTGATTGTCATTCCGAGCTACCGATGGACACAAGAGAATGTGGTGTGCAAGCTGCACCCATGAGCACAGCCAATGATTTTGTAAAAAGGTCTTTGCAAAGTGCTCACAAAAACAGCCTGGGAGATGCTGAGTGAGTTTTCCCTGGCGTTGTGTATGTGGTGTCTGTCTCTTTAAGACAGTACAGCAATCGAGGATCACCTGACTTGAGGGACCAGTGGAAACCGAGAGTGAGCGTTCAAATCAAAGTTGGGGTGCTCTCTCGGGAGAATCTTCTGGAAGCATGGAGTGAGCATGCAGAACTGGGGCTCTGCCCCAAGGCGGCCTTTGTGCTGCATAAACCTCCCGTACCTAAGTTTCTCTATTCAATGATGTGGAGATGCCGATGTTGGACTAGGGTGGGCACAGTAAGAAGTCTCACAATGCCAGGTTAAAGCCCAACAGGTTTATTTGGAATCACGAGCTTTTGGAATGCTGCTCCTTCGTCAGGTGAGTGGAGAAGTCCTGGCTTGAGACAATTCACCCACTTTAACCTGTGATTATCCCTCTCTCCACTCGCACTGTCTGTACCTGCAAAGACTTGATTACCTGTAAAGACTCGCATTACAAATATTCTTCACATTCCAATCTGTAATTATCTTGCAATTGTGTCTTCGCCTATATATGCCTTGTTTGTGAATCTACCTTTCCACTCATCTGATGAAGGAGCAGCACTCCGAAAGCTCGTGATTCCAAATAAACCTGTTGGACTTTAACCTGATGTTGTGAGACTTCTTGCTGTCTCTATTCAACAAATACATTCCTTGTTCCAAACAAGATCTGAAGTCTCTCTTGATGATTGTAGATGCCGGTCACAGATATATAATATCTGGGGTCTGAATGAGCTCTCCTGTTGAATCCCTCTAGCTTGCTGTTGGAATAGAAGGAAGGACTTCCCCACATCAGGAATGGACATGCAGCTGTGGCAATTGCTGCCTGCCCATTCCCTGCCACAGTTAAATTTAACCCTATTACTTGAAAGCCATGATTTTCCTGCCATGAGAATACATATAGCATCGATAGTTAAGCCCAGAGGAACACTTGCATTGTGTCAAGGCAGGTTTATGTTGCAGATATATTTAGAATCCAATCAAGTTATGTGGAAGTACCTCGAACATTGCAAGTGCATAGGAGTTGAAACACAGCAAGTCAATACTAATTTAATAGTAAGAAAGAATTTAATATTCAGTTAAGAAAAGTCAATCAGAATATTTACGCAAAAGGATAAATGCCCAACTGGGAATGGAAATAAATGACTTGCATTCCACAATGCACTGTGTTCTTTGCAGTACTTGGTGAATTAGAACACATTTCAGCCCCACTTTGAGAAATACCAAGGCCTATTTCAGTAATTGGAGTCATAGAGTCATGGAGGTTTACAGCATGGAAACAGGCCCTTCGGCCCAACGTGTTAGAATTATGGAATCCCTAAATTCCAGAAGGAGGCCGTTCGGTCCATCGAGCCTGCACCGCAACAAGCTCACCCAGGCCCTATCCCTATAACCCCACGTATTTACCCTGTTGGTCCCCCTAAGGGACACTAAGTGGCAATTTAGTATGGCCAATCAACCTAACCCGCACGTCTTTTGTCTTTGAATTCCAAAATGGGGAGATCATGATAACCTAAAAGACACCTTACTCAATCTGAGGTGGTCAGGGCACTTTTCAGGGCCCATTCATGAGTATCACCTAAAAAATTTTAAAGAATATTTTTGTGAGAAGTTTTCCATTTTCCATTTGCCACAAAACAAAACAAATTCTCAAAATCTAGTACAGTCAAGTGACCATTATTCCACATAAATGTACAGAAAAGACCAGCTCATACACATGGCTCAGATTATCAATCATTGCAATTGTCAGTGTCTCCTCTAGACAAGAAAGTTTACAAAAAAGAGTGGGGGATCTCAGGAAGGCAGGATATAATCATAAGCACATGGCCCCCTGGTGTTCATCCTCCTCCACAGGATAACAGAGACAGAACTACATTAAACAGGATCCCTTGTGGGATAATATACAACCAACCAGGGCCTAACTCAACAGCCCACAGCCCCCAAGCAATGAAAGGATAACCCAGGAAAAGGGGAACCTCAGGATACCACCATTGGTACAGGATGTGGCTTGGCAGTCTACGCTGTCATGTACAGTCACCAGTAAGCCAAGGATTCATATACCTCACCTAGGCTCGCAAATTACAATCCTCCCTCCTCTCCAGCCATATCAGAGGCAGCGATCAGGTTCCCCATCATCAGAAAACTTAAACCATTTTCCACCAAGGAAACCCCACGAACAAAGAGAAGAATCGTTGAGACACCCCTCAACAGGTATCTCGGGACAGATAGGACCCTTCTCCTCTCCACAAGTGAAGGGAAACCCTCCAGGATTAACTATAACAAATTAGAGCTTATATCAACACCCCACCTATCTGCTGAAGAAAGGAAGCCCCAATGAATCCCTACAGTGCAGAAGGAGGACATTTGTCCCATCGAATCTGCACCAACTCTCCAAAAGAGCATCTTACTCAGGCTCATACATTGAACAAAGCAAACTACCCCTTTCTCTAGGTATCCCCAAAACACCATGTAGGCTCTGCTACCAATGAAATTTGACCCATTTCCCCCAGTCACAGAAACCCCAACAACCACAATAACGTGCCCACCATCCATTCCATGAGCCAAGCAACCAAACAACCACTGCTAATACCCACGCAGCCAAATAGAAGGTTAAACTAACAAGGCTACACATCCAAGGATAAGTCACCTATGCCTGACATGCACCAGTACGCAATTCCCCTACTTCAACAACACCAGCGATACCAACGACAAAGGAAAAGGGACCTTTTCTAGGATACATGATCTGTCTGAACTTTCTCAGGAAACAAACAAGAGTTCCCTAATCCCAAGATAACAAAAATACAAAAGAGAAACATGACAGTTCTAACGGGAGATCTTCCTCACTCACAATGAGGACTTGTAAGGCCTCTACACCAACCGTCTCTACACCAAAGTACCATCTTGTCATCCCACCCCCCGCCGTGTTGTGATGGTGGGACTCATCTTATCTAAAAAATAAAGTGACGGGCACTAAAAGTTGTACTCCCTCTGTGTAAATGCAAAGATTACAGCAGATAAAAGAAAAATCAAGCGCGGTAAATACTGCACAACCCTCATCTCATTATAACCAACTTTGCATGCACCCCAATTGAAAGAAGGAGACCCACAAGTAATGAAACTATGGCCTTCCTCATTCCACCACCGGAGCACACCGGTGAATGAATACCAGAAAAAAATCAACAACCCTGACTTTTCACAGTGTAACAGGATAACAGGCGCCTCTGTGCTTATATATCATACACGCTTTTCAGGCTAAAAGACAAAATCACAAAATCAGGATTATAATTTCCAGGGAACAAAGTTCAGGATTAATTATAAACTGCAGGATAAATGACCAGCCACAGAGTTGAAAAGGCCAAAGTCATGGCAGGATCATCGAGCAACATCTGGGATCGATCCAGGGTTTCACCAAAGCCTTTGCACCTCCACCATGTTGTCATCCCAAAGCCCCGACAAAGAAAAGCCTCGGCCTTGGTGGGTGGAAAAGAGCTGACATGTCTGCCTGCCTTTTCCCGGCAAACAGTGAGGTCAAGGCACCATAAGACCAGTGGTTGGAGTCTTCGACCTACCCCCAGGCCTCGGAGATCGGGTGAAATGTGCTCCATCGAACTAGGGATGCCCAGCCCTCCAATTGGGATTGTGAAAGCATGGCAGGTCAAATATAGCCAGGAATTCATCCCCAGCACCCCTTGGGAGACTAGGCACATGGATATTCCTTCTCCGGCTCCATCTCCCTGTGTTAGCCAGGATGTACGACGCGCCATGCAGCAGGATTTCCAAGAAGACCAGCAGGATTTCCAAGATGAGAAGATGAGCGCCCGCTGAGGAAACTGTCCCATTGACTGACAGGATTCTCTTCCCAACTTCATCCATTCTCATTTGGATATCTTGCAGTTCATCAAAATGAGCACCAAACACCCATACCGGGGAACCGAGACCCATCCACACTTTCACTCATAATGGTGGCCATCATCTCTGCGCCAACAGCATCACTGAAGCATAGGCCCACTCACCAGGGAAACCGCCACTGCGAACTGGGCCGCACCCTGGCAGGATCCGACCACATAAATCACTCAAGGATTTCCTTGACTTAACTTGGTTCCCTTTCACCAAAATTCATCCAGGATATTCCAGGTTCGTAGCACAGATTTTTCACATCAGGATCAGATAAATGTGGATTGCGTATCAGGATAAAAAATGGATTAAAAGATGAGCAGCGCCAGAGCTTGCAAGAACACAGCCGCTCCCGCACTAACATCACATGACCACCCCATTCATGAATTTGCATGATATACAGAGTGTGGTGGACCTCAGTTGTGCCTTTGTCCTATATGGACCACCGTTGTGTGTGTTTGTCATACCTGGACACATCCCCTTCCAGTTTGGTTCCTCCCCTCAGCACCTAGTATAAAGGTGGCTGTCTCCTCCCCCTTGTTCAGTCCAGGTCGGCTATTTGTTGGGATCTGCTCCTGATTCTGTTGTGAATAAAAGCCTACACTTATATTGGCATAACGGTAGTCTTTCGCCTTATTGATAGCGCATCACAGAGGGCACTGATCTGATCAGGGTAGCTACAGGAGGGCTTTGAAGCACCTTATTTCATTATTAAACTTGCACCCTAAACAAGTGGCTCGGGCCCTATTCTTGAGGCTGCCAATATGGCCAATTTCATAATATGTGGAACTGTAAGAATCCCAATGTGTGTACTGATCAGTGGGGATAGTGGCGTGGCACGGTGGCACAGTTGATAGCACTGCTGCCTCACAGCGCCAGGGACCTGTGTTCGATTCCCGGCGCTTAGGTCACTGAGTGTATGGAGTTTGCACCTTCTCCCCATGTCTGCGTGGGTTTCCTCCGGGTGCCCTGGTTTCCTTCCACACTCCAAAGATATGTGGGTTAGGTTGATTGGCCATGCTAAATTGCCCCTTAGTGCCAGGGGGATTGGCATGGTAGATACATGGGGTTACGGGGATAGGGCCTGGGTGGGATTGTTGTCGATGCAGACTCGATGGGCCAAATGGCCTCCTTCTGCACTGAAGGGATTCTCTGATAGGCTTGCAGTGGACCACAGTCGAGAACCCACTTGCAGATATCTCAACTAGCATGATGGGGAATGGGAGCTCATTTGACTGATCCATTTCAAAGGTGAATTTGAGTATGGGATTGAACCCATGAGGGTGTGTTTTTGATTTTTCTGCATTCTTACATGCAGCTGTGAATTAAAATCTAACAAACCTACCATCTACATACCAGAAAAATGCAAAGGGTTAGGTGTCATTCCACTGAAGATGTGTTTCTTGTGAAAATTGACAAAGACGGTTACAAAAAACCTGTCTTGTGCAACAGACATAGCTAGCCGGTACATGTTGTAGCAACAGGAGCGCTATTCTCCACTAACATTATGCTGCTGCCAAGCCAAAAAGACATTATGCCTATCACACAAATGAGTAATGTGGTATATAAATTTCAGTGTCGGTATGATGCCAGATAGGCCATATATCCCAACAACTGACAGATCGTAACAAACAGCATTTCCCTTCAGCTGTTCACAACAGGCAATGTACAGACCAGACCCAACCAGCCCATATTAACATAATTTAAAGGATAGTGTCCAATATTGGATGTGATTCCACAAATGGACAATACTTGCTAAACAATCCTGATTGCGCTATGAATTACACTGAAAACCAATTTCAGATCATCAGTCAGGCTCATAGTGTGTCTCACTTACACGTGCTGGAAGCCACATATATTCACACACACAGTCCTGTCCTTTGTGGATAGAAAGAGCATGTCCACGCATTGTGCCTTTTTCAACGAAACAGAAGCTTTGACAAAGGGTCACCTGGACTCGAAACGTCAGCTCTTTTCTCTCCTTACAGATGCTGCCAGACCTGCTGAGATTTTCCAGCATTTTCTCTTTTGATTTATATGGCTGGTCCAGTTCAGTTCCTGGTCGTTGGTAACCCCCAGGATGTTGATAGTGAGGAGAATTAATGAGAATTTCCATTCTCACATTCACAACCTGACTGTAAGAGCCCTGGAAACCCTTCACAAGGACAATTAAGGATGGGTGATAAATGCTGGCCCAGCCAGCGATACCCACACCCTGTGAACAAATAGGAAAAAAAGATACATCTCGTTGATTGTGTTTTTAATGACATACTAACTTCAAGATCACTGCTAAACTTCCTTACTGGCTCCAAGAAGTTATTTCTCTACGTGTGAAATGTCAGATTTCTCCACAATGATTCAAATTCCAACATATTTTCAAATCGAAAAACAAACCTGATTTTTTTTACTGAAGTTTATTAATCTTTACTTTGGCTTGTATCCTAATATAGCCATACATTCACTTCACTGTCTGAAAAATTAAATTACAAGCGAAGGGTTGAAGTGTTTTGAATTTCCTGGCTTGCTGTGTGTGTGAATACTTCATTGTGATTGGCTCTCCACCTGCCTCTGACATCACTGTTGCGCGCGCCAAGACAAACCTGGAGTTTGGCACCGGATTTCCACTGTCGCTGGGAAAAGGGGAATGTCCCCACCAAAAGAGATTACCAAATCTTTGTGGGCAGCCTCCTTTGAGGTCGGCGGAAAGTTCCAGACCAATAAGTAGAATCATAGAATCCTACAGTGCAGAAGGAGGCCATTCGGCCCATCGAGTCTGCACCGACCACAATCCCACCCAGGCCCTATCGCCATAACCACATGCATTAACCCTAGCTAGTCCTCCTGATGCTAAGGGGCAATTTAGCACGGCCAATCCACCTAACCCACACATCTTTGGATTGTGGGAGGAAACCGGAGCACACGAAGGAAACCCACGCAGCCACGGGGAGAATGTGCAAACTCCACACAGACAGTGACCCGAGGCCGGAATCGAACCCGGGTCCCTGGCGCTGTGAGGCAGCAGTGCTAACCACTGTGCCACCGTGCCGCCCCAGGTAGAGGAGTCAACCTGCAGGATCTTTCAACAACAGCAATTGACCTCTAATTGATTACTTTGCCACATAGAATATCTGAGCAGTGACCTTAAAGGGGCAGGCCGGGTGAGCCGCTGAACATTAGAACTGCTTCAATTCCCAAAGCGCCTCTAAACTGCACCACGGGAAATCAATTAGCCTTCTAATAATACCATAACCAGACAAAGCTGAGTGTTACAAACAATAAAGTTGCATTGTCAGTGTATCAACATTGGGTGCGATGATTCAGTATACGATGCTAATTAGGGCTGGTAACTGTACAGCGCCATTTAAAAATAAAATAAATCAGCCAGACTGAAGAAGCGTGATTCCATTTTTGGCCTTTCGTCTCTCAAGGTCAGGAGACATAACTTAACTTTGGAAACAGAGATCGGCTGCTGAGGGTAAATGTCAGAAAGCTCTTCCTCACACTGAGAGTGATGCCAATCTGGGACTCTCTCCCCCAACAAGCTGTTGAGGTCAGCTGAGACTTTAGGAACAGAGATAAAGTTTAATTATTATTGTCACAAGTAGGCTGCAATTAAGTTACTGTGAAAATCCCCTGTTCGGGTGTACTGAGAGAGAATTTAGCATGACCAATGCACCTAATCAGCACGTCTTTCGGACTGTGGGAGGAAACCGGAGCACCTGGAGGAAACCCACGCAGACACGGGGAGAACGTGCAGACTCTGCCCCAAGCCAGGAACCGAACCCAGGTCCCTGGCGTTGTGAGGCAGCAGTGCTAACCACTGCGTCACCGTACCGCCCTAAAGGGGACAGACCAGCTCTTGTGCCAAAACCCAGGATTGAACCAGGGACCTTTAGATCTTCAGTCGAACGTTCTCCCAACTGAGCTGGGAGGATTGATTGACAGATGTTTGTTAGGCAGGGGTATTATAAGTATTACAGAGCTCAGGAGAGTAGAGAAAGTTAAAATGTAGAGCAGCCACAATCTAATTGAATGTCGGAACCGGCTCGAGGCGCTGGATGGCCTACTTCTGGTTCCTACATACTTATTGTTTCATGAAATGAACCCAACTTTTATTCTTTTTTAAATTATCACCAAATAGAAATATAATCTATCTGAAGTTATTCCCTCTTCTCTCTTCATCAAGTCTTCGGGGTTGTGGATGACTCTGGTTCGAAGGGTTCTAAAGTGGCTAAGTCCAATGTGTAATCTGTACACTCTGTCACATGTGCTGCTAAAAGAGTTGAGTAGATGGGTTGTTTGGAAGTTAATACGCTCTCTCTGACACCTCGCTTTCACCTCTGAACATTTCCGATAAAGTCGCCCGATGTACTCAGTGACTTCCCGAATGCATCTTCTCCATCTTGGTCAGTCACAGGCCAGGGTCTCCCACGAGTTGGCTGGTCAGTTTGACCTCTTCAAGGATGCTTTCAAGACATTGGACAGCACGGTGGCACAATGGTTAGCACTGCTGCCTCACATCGCTAGGGACCCGGGTTCAATTCCTGCCTTGGGTCACTGTCTGTGTGGAGTTTGCACATTCTCCCTGTGTCTGCGTGGGTTTCCTCCGGCTGCTCCAGTTTCCTTCCGCAGTCTGGAAGGCGTGCAGATTAGATGGATTGGCCATGCTAAATTGTCCTTTAGTGTCAACGGGGTTAGCAGGGTAAATACGTGGGGTTACTGGGACAGGGACTGGGTGGGATTGTTGTCAGTGCAGGCTCGATGGGCCAAATGGCCTCCTTCTGCACTGTAAAGATTCTATGATTGTAATCCTCTTCCTACTGGAAGGTTTCCACCACCACCAAGCTCTGAGTGGAACAGTTGCTTTGGGAGTCGGGTGTCAGGCCTGTGAATGCTGTCCAGTGGACATGCACAAGGTATTCATGCTTTAGGATGACTGTGTGATTTTAACCCCCTACACCTTCACAATTAGAAGGTTATTCCAAGGATGTAAACTCCCTCCAAATCCAAGCAGCATTATTAGTCATCCAAATGCTTTGAATCTCAAGAAGGTTCTGAACAACCTGTAGATAACAAGCACAAGGAATGAGAATCAGAAGAGGTAGCTGAGCCAATGGAGATATTTTAGGCTATCGTCCACTCCGAAAGCCCACAGACTCCAGTACATAAAGATTCTCTGTCCTGGTGTTTCGCCATTTTGAATTGCAGCTGAACCTCCATTCTGAGTGAATCTATTGTTCAACACTTTTTAAAATTAAATCTCTTAGAATCACAAGAATCACAAGAACTAGGAGCAGAGCAGGCAATTCAGCCCCTCAAGCCTGCTCCGCTATTTAATACAATCATGTCTGATCTCATCACAGCCTCAACTCCACTTACCTGCCCGTTCACCACAGCCCTTCAAACCCTTACTAATTAAAAATCTGTCCACCTCGTCCTTAAGTTTATTCAAAATTCTGGCATCCACCATGCTCTGGGATAATGAATTCCACAGATTCACGACCGTTTGTGAGAAGTAACTATCTTCAGTCTTTTCATCAGTTATTTTTGCTCCATCATGAGGTAAGAAGTGAGGATATTCATGGTTTGCACCGTGTTCAGCACCATTTGTGACTCCTTGGACACTGAAGCAGTCTGTGTCCATATGCAGCAAGATTTGGACAATGTTCATAAATTCATAAGTTCATAAAATATAGGAGCAGAATTAGGCCATTCGGTCCATCGAGTCTGCTCCACCATTCAGTCATGGCTGATATGCTCCTCATCCCCATTTTCCTGCCTTCTCTACATAACCCTTCAACCCATTACCAATTAAAATTTTGTCTAACTCCTCCTTAAATTTACTCACTCTCCCAGCATCCACCGCAATTTAGGGTAGCGAATTCCACAGATTCACAACCCTTTGGGAGAAGCAGTTTCTCCTCAACTCTGTTTTAAATCAACTACCCCATATCCTAAAACAAAGACCTCTTATTCTAAATTCCCCTACTAGAGGAAACATCCTCTCCAAGTCTACTTTTTCAATCTCCTTTATCATCTTGTCCACTTCAATTAGATCTCTTTCTTCTAAACTCCAGGGTGTATGGGCCTAAGGTGGTCGATCAAACCCCTCATCTCTGGAATCAATCCAGTGAACCTCCTCTGAAACGCCTCCAATGAAACTACATCCCTCCTCAAGTAAGGGGACCCAAACTGTACACAATATTCTAAGTGCGGTCTCACTATTGTTTGGTACAGTAACAGCAACACTTCACTATTTTTATATTCTATTCCTTTAGCAATAAATGCCAAGATTCCATTTGCCTTCCTTATTACCTGCTTCACCTGCACACTAGTTTTCTGCAACTCATGTACAAGAACAACCAGATCCCTTTGTACTGAAACACTACAAAGTTTCTCTCCATTTAGATAATAATTTGCCTTTGCATTTTTCCTACCAAAATCGATAACCTCACACTTATCCACGTTAAACCCCTTCTGCCACATTTTGCCCCATCCACTTAACCTATCCATATCCATTTGTAAATTTCTTATTGCATTATCACAACTTACTACCCCACCTATTCTAGTGTCATTTTATCATCATCTTTTAGCTTCTTGAAAAGCAGCAATGATCATTATTACAGGTCCATCACATTACTTTTGCTAATAAAATCACTTTCCCAGGAGTCACATCTTTTAAAGCCAACAAAATTTCCATATTTTATTAAAAATTCACAACAAAGAATAAGCGCTTCATTGCTTCAGAAAAATATAAATTTGGACCCCTCCCCCAGCTTGCCCCAGATGAAAGTTTAAGCTCGTCCAGGTCTGCTTTACCAAAGAAACATGTAGCATACAGTGTTATGTACGCTGACTCAATAACGGACTGAGGTGTCAACGGTGGCATTGTCACTTCTGAATCAGAATGCTGTTTGTTCAAGTCAGACCCAGGGAATTCAGCACAAAATCTAGGCTAATGCATTGTAGTACTGAGGGAGTGCAGTTCTGTCAGGAGGTGCCATATGTCGAAGGAGACACCAAACTCCATCTGATCAGTTGGAAGTAAAAGATTGCACAGCACTATTTGAAGAAGAGTAGGTAAATTCTCCCCTAGTCAAGATTTATCTCTCAACTCACACCTAAAAGCAGATAATTTTGTCTCTATCACATTGCTGCCTGTGGAACCTTGCATGGTGCAATTTGACTGTTGTGCCTTATACATTCCAATCGCCCTTGACTGTAAAGTTTCTTGAAAAGCGTGAAAGGTATGAATGCAAATCGCTCTTTGCCTTCAGTTGACTTTAACCTAAAAAATATCCATTATATCAGGAGCACTTCTGTCGAACATCACTGTGGCCTCTCTGAGAGAGACCATCAACTTGTGCAGATATCTAACTAGTTTTGCACAATGGACTAATGCCTATTACGTTTTCAGTCCAAGATTCATTGCAATTAAACTCTTTACATTTGGGTAGAGAGAAGACTGTTGTTATTCCAGGCTGAGTTACATTAACACAAAGGCTCAACAGATATAAGGACCTTGTTCTGGCTGCTTGACAACATGTTGGAGCAGTTAAACATAGAAACATGGAGCGGGAGGAGGCCATTTGGCCCTTTGAGCCTGCTCCACCATTCATTACGATCATGGCTGATCGTCCAACCCAGTTGTGGTGAGCGTTCTGATCAGTGGCAGTTTCAAATTCCATTGGGGTCCCATGTATATCATGGGATCACCACTGGGGTCCTGCAGCAATCTCATCTGCTGCCTCAATTAGCACCATTGAAATTGGAGATGGACAGACTGAGAAATGCAGCAGTTCAATTTTACCCGTTCACACTGCCCCATTCTTGCACAATCAGAGACACTTAAAATTGCTGTATTAACTACTCTGTGACATTATGGCCTGAAATTTTCACTTGCAGAAGTGTGGGGCAAACATCGTTAGCATATGCAAAAATGTTTCCTGCTGCACTTTCAAAAATGTTCGCTAGAAGCATTTAGGCATGGTGGCACAGCGATTAGCACTGCTGCCTCACAGCGCCAGGGACCTGGGTTCGATTCCTGGCCTCGGGTGACCGTCTATGCACATTCCCCCCATGTCTACCTGGGTTTTCTCCCACACTCCAAAAGGTGTGAGGATTAGGTTGATGGGTTGTGCTAAAAAATTGCCCCTTAGAGTCAGGGCGCCTCGCAGCGTAAATATGTGGGGTTATGGGGATAGGGCCTGGGTGGGATTGTTGTTGGTGCAGGCTTGATGGGCTGAATGGCCTCCTTCTGTATTGTAGGGATTCTATGATTCTAAGCAAAAGCAACTAACTACAAGGAAATCCTAGCCAAACATTTTTGCAGACATGACAACTACAAAATAGGGAGCAGTTGCACACACCTGATTGCCGGGAAATCAAAATATTAAAATCAATGTTTGAAATGACCTGGTGATAATACTCAGACTTCAAGTATTCCAATCACATCATTTTTAATTTTTATTATATTCTGCATGTTCATTCCAAGTAAGATAGTGAAATAGGAAAGTACTGACATTGATTTAATTATGCAATAGCATTTGTGGTGTATTTGATGCAGAATGGCCCTATTGGGATCCATTTCTCAGCCACTCACTTAATGTGAGTGATTAACGCAAAATGCAAACTGCCTTTAGTCGCTGAAACACTGGTGAGTAAAATCCCAAGTGCATTATCACTGGACAACATTTGGAATATGTTCAAACGTTGCCCGACTCTCTCACATTGTTGTAACAATGCTAAAACCTTCTGACATAGTTAACCACCATTTCCCCCATGTCTCCCGCTTGACTAAATAACGAGGTTTAGTTTCTCCTGCTGGTTTGGGCATGAGCAACATTGGTGGCGAGTCAGCGACAGATGGAATGAGGCCTTTTCCGGCTCAGTCCTCCTTAAGATTTTTCTTTGGAAGTATGCTACTTGCTCACCATTAAGGAAATTGATCGCCTATGGGATGTGTGCAGCCATGTAACGTTTGTTGTGCGGTTGTCAATGGTGGGAGTGGCGAGAATGAGTAGGCTGGAAGATATCTGTGGGGCTCTGTAGATCTCAGCTGCTTTCCTTGATCACAAAATGGGGTGTCTAAAGAAAACAATTTTCTGTGGAGACCTTGATCGGTCACCTACCACTGCTGCTTAGGCCTCGCTCCATTTTAAAAGGGAATGGAGACATTGAGCAGCTGAATTAAAATGTAGGATCCTCAAACATCAACAGTTTAAGGGGAAGCAGAGACTCTGTGCGGCTGAGAGTCTGTAAGCATCACAGGAGGAAAACAATTGAAAAGTAATGACACAGTACAAGAAGAGGTGGCAGGGGAAATGCTAGTGATAAATCCTTAAGTTACCCGATCTATAACTTAAACTAGATCAATTGGTTAAAGGAAGCAAAATATATAGTTGATTGACTACATAAACTTTCATCTAAATCCCTCTCACGCTTGAAATAAAATCTACCATATTATGATCACTCTTCCCTCGAGGCTCCTTTACAGTAATATTATTTATTAAGCATGTCTCATTTCCCAATACTCTGTCTATTGAATACATAAACTTTCAACTAAATCCATCCCAAACTTGAGAGGAAAATCACTGGAGGAAAATAATTAGAAAGTAATGTCAGGGGAGGTGGCAGGGGAAATGTTACTGATAAGTTGAGTTACCTGATCTATAACTTAAACTAGATCGATTGTTAAATGAATTAAACAGTTTGGGGCAGGATTTTATGGCCTCGTTCGAGCAAGACTGGAAAATCCCACCGAGGTCAATGGACATTTCCGTTGTCTGTCCCTCGCCCACTCCGATTCTATGGTGGGCGGAGCAGTAGAATTCTGTCGATAGTTGATTGAATGCATAAACTTTCATAAATCAATCAAACAAAGTAAGTTTAGATAGGGATGGCAGTGCAGGAAGTGTGTCACAGCTTCTGCATGAGAGAGATTATGGAGGACATCACAATGCAGGATGGCTACATCTGCAGTAACTCTGCATCACAAGGAACTTCTGTTCAGGATTGCTGAGGTGGGGTCTGAAGCATAGACATCGAAGGGGGAAAATTGCCTGGGAGCTATTTTCTGGGAGACAGTTATGCCCCTCAGATTAGGAAGTGAAACCAGACCTTTAGCGAATGGGGACAAGATTGGACAGAAGATTGGGGTACACGGAGTTAGGGGTAAGGTGTTGGCGTGGATTGGGGATTGGCTATCTAACAGGAAGCAGAGAGTTGGGATAAATGGGTGCTTTTCTGGTTGGCAGTTGGTGACCAGTGGCGTGCCGCAGGGATCGGTGCTGGGGCCTCAATTGTTTACCATTTACATAGATGATCTGGAGGAGGACTGAATCTAGGGTATTCAAGTTTGCTGATGACACGAAGGTGAGTGGGAAAGCGAATTGCGTGGAGGATGCGGAAAGTCTGCAGAGAGATTTGGACAGGCTGAGCGAGTGGGCGAGGATCTGGCAGATGGAAGATAACGTTAGCAAATGTGAGGTTATCCACTTTGGAAGAAATAATAGTAAATTGGAATATTATTTAAATGGAGAAAAATTACATCGTGCGACTGTGCAGAGGGGCCTGGGGGTCCTTGTGCACGAATCGCAAAAACTCAGTCTGCAGGTGCAGCAGGTGATCAAGAAGGCGAATGCAATGTTGGCCTTTATCGTGAGGGGGATAGAATATAAAAGCAGGGAGGTCTTGCTGCAACTGTACAAGGCACTGGTGAGGCCGCAACTGGAGTACTGTGTGCAGTTTTGGTCCCTTTATTTGCGAAAGGATATATTGGCCTTGGAGGGAGTGCAGAGAAGGTTCACCAGGTTGATACCGGAGATGAGGGGTGTAGCTTATGAGGAGAGATTAAACAGATTGGGTCTGTACTCGTTGGAGTTTAGAAGGATGAGGGGTGATCTTATAGAGACATATAAGATAATGAAGGGGCTGGATAGGGTAGAGGTGGAGAGATTCTTTCCACTTAGAAGGGAAACCAGAACTAGAGGGCACAGCCTCAAAATAAGGGGGGGCCGGTTCAGAACAGAGTTGAGGGGGAACTTCTTCTCTCAGAGGGTAGTGAATCTCTGGAATTCTCTGCCCATTGAAGTGGTGGAGGCTTCCTCGTTGAATATGTTTAAATCACGGGTAGATAGTGTTCTGATCGATAAGGGAATTAGGGGATATGGGGAGCAGGCGGGTAAGTGGAACTGATTCGCTTCAGATCAGCCATGATCTTGTTGAATGGCGGGGCAGGCTCGAAGGGCCAGATGGCCTACTCCTGCTCCTATTTCTTATGTTCTTATGTTCTTAAGAGGGTATGTCTCTGAGTTAGGCAGGTGCAGCATTGGAAT
This sequence comes from Mustelus asterias, assembly GCF_964213995.1. Classification (NCBI taxonomy): domain Eukaryota; kingdom Metazoa; phylum Chordata; class Chondrichthyes; order Carcharhiniformes; family Triakidae; genus Mustelus; species Mustelus asterias. The sequence goes on from NC_135803.1 coordinate 139,070,031, forward strand.
AGGCTCAGACTTTGCCCTTATGCAACAATTACAAGGTTCTTGCTGTCAGTGTGGATGAAGGCAAATGACTACAGATTGGACAAACCTATAGGAACCAAAGAAAATGATCACAGAATCACAGAATACCACAGTGCAGAAGAGGCCCTTCGGCCCACCAAGTCTGCACCGATGCATGAAATGCTCTGACCTGCCACCTCATCCCATTTGCCAGCACTTGGCCCATAGCCCTGAATGTTATGGCGTGCCAAGTACTCATCCAGGTACTTTTTAATGGATGTGAGGCATCCTCCCTCCACCACCCTTCCAGGAAGCGCATTCCAGACCATTATCACCCTCTGAGTAAAAACGTTTTTCTTCAAATCCCTCCTAAACCTCCCACAGAAATAGAATTTGAGAGTAAACTAGCAAGGGACATCAAAACAGATTTTAATGGTTTTTATAGTCTTGTAAAAATGGGGAGTTTTTTTATTCATTCATGGGATATTGGTGTTGCTAGCTGGACCAGCATTTACTGCCCATCACTAATTGCCCTTGAACTGAGTTTATTAACCATTTCAGAGGGCATTTTTAAGAGTCAACCACATTGCTGTGGGTCTGGATTCACATGTAGGCCAGACCAGGTCAGGACAGCAGATTTCCTTCCCTCAAAGACATTAGTGAACCAGATGGGTTTTTACAACAATCGACAATGGTTTCATGGTCATCAATTGACTTTTAATTCCAGATTTTTACTGAATTCAAATTTCACCATCTGCCGTGGTGGGATTTAAATCAGGTACCCAGAGCATTACCCTTGATCTCTGGATTATTAGTCCAGTGACAATACCACTAGACCATTGCCCCCCTACCCCTCCAACCCGCTAACTAGACCAGTGGTTCCCAAACTTTTATACGTCACAGCACATCTCTGTACGATAAATAAACTCTGAGAAACATCTCCTATTTGCTCTGGACTGCCCTTGAGCCAAATACTTTTTTGGGGGTGATTTCCAGCCTGCATTCGCCGTCAGAAAGAATGGCAGCACAGCCGGAAAATCCACGGAGAATAGGGAAGCGTGGGTTTTACTGTACACGTGTGTCATAGAGTCATAGTCACAGAGGTTTACAGCATGGAAACAGACCCTTCGGCCCAACATGTCCATGCCACCCTTTTTTTTAAACCACCAAGCTAGTCCCAATTGCCTGCATTTGGCCCATATCCCTCTATACCCGTCTTACCCATGTAACTGTCTAAATGCTTTTTAAAAGACAAAATTGTACCCACCTCCACTACTACCTCTGGCAATTTGTTCCAGACACTCACCACCCTCTGTATGAAAAAATTGCCCCTCTGGACCCTTTTGTATCTCTCCCCTCTCACCTTAAACCCATGCCCTCTCGTTTTAGACTCCCCTAGCTTTGGGAAAAGGTATTGACTATCTAGCTGATCTATGCCCCTCATTATTTAATAGACCTCTATAATATCACCCCTAAGCCTCCTCCGTTCCAGGGAAAAAAAAGTCCCAGTCTATCCAGCCTCTCCTTATAACTCAAACCATCAAGTGTGGATGCCAAAAATCTGATATCCACCAATGATAGTTTCAGTTTTATTGGAAAACCAAGATCAATGACTTGGAAAAATGTAAACAAAGCAATACAATTGTATAAAGGGAACCCTGATTTCCTTAAAAACACAGTTCACACTTAAGATTTAATATTTTGAAATGGTCATCAACGTGAATGTTGACTGTTTCTCTCCACAGACGCTGCCTGATTATCTGAGTTTTTCCACCATTTTTCCTTCCCATGTCAGATTTCCAGCATCCACAGTATTTTGCTTTTGTATCAATATTTTGAGTACTATTACCTCAGGTGCAAAAATGAAGTGTGAGAAAAGAGCGGAAACATAATTTAAAAAGGAGGAGAAAGCTGAAGTCCAGGACAGAAGTCTCAACGTAATGCTAATCTCATATCTAAGCACTAGCTAAACATAACTGGAGATAGTTATTGGCATGGTTTCAATACTGTGATTTTCAGAACAGCATGGACGGAATTTTACCAGCACGTCTGCTGGTAAAATCCGCTGGTTCGTACGATCCTGCTCGAGGCCCATGGAGACTGCCATTCCCGAGCCTCACGCGCCCCTGGAATCGTACCGGTAAAATTCCGGCCCAGATGGCACTTTTTACCCTCTCTGTCTCTCTCACTTCTGATGTGGAGATGCCGGCGTTGGACTGGGGTAAACACAGTAAGAAGTTTAACAACACCAGGTTAAAGTCCAACAGGTTTATTTGGTAGCAAAAGCCACACAAGCTTTCGAGGCTCTGAGCCCCTTCTTCAGGTGAGTGGGAATTCTGTTCACAAACAGAACTTATAAGACACAGACTCAATTTACATGAATAATGGTTGGAATGCGAATACTTACAACTAATCCAGTCTTTAAGAAACAAAACAATGGGAGTGGAGAGAGCATCAAGACAGGCTAAAAAGATGTGTATTGTCTCCAGACAAGACAGCCAGTGAAACTCTGCAGGTCCACGCAACTGTGGGAGTTACAAATAGTGTGACATAAATTCTGATTCTAGGATCGCATGATAAAGACTCAGGAGGAAAAAAGCAGAAATATTTATGTGAAATAGTGTGACATAAACCCAATATCCCGGTTGAGGCCGTCCTTGTGTGTGCGGAACCTGGCTATCAGTTTCTGCTCCGCGACTCTGCGCTGTTGTGTGTCGCGAAGGCCGCCTTGGAGAACGCTTACCCGAATATCAGAGGCCGAATGCCCGTGACCGCTGAAGTGCTCCCCAACAGGAAGAGAACAGTCTTGCCTGGTGATTGTCGAGCGGTGTTCATTCATCCGTTGTCGCAGCGTCTGCATAGTTTCCCCAATGTACCATGCCTCGGGACATCCTTTCTTGCAGCGTATCAGGTAGACAACGTTGGCCGAGTTGCAAGAGTATGTACCGTGTACCTGGTGGATGGTGTTCTCACGTGAGATGATGGCATCTGTGTCGATGATCCGGCACGTCTTGCAGAGGTTGCTGTGGCAGGGTTGTGTGGTGTCTTGGAGAACAGTGACCAAGACACCACACAACCCTGCCACAGCAACCTCTGCAAGACGTGCCGGATCATCGACACAGATGCCATCATCTCACGTGAGAACACCATCCACCAGGTACACGGTACATACTCTTGCAACTCGGCCAACGTTGTCTACCTGATACGCTGCAAGAAAGGATGTCCCGAGGCATGGTACATTGGGGAAACTATGCAGACGCTGCGACAACGGATGAATGAACACCGCTCGACAATCACCAGGCAAGACTGTTCTCTTCCTGTTGGGGAGCACTTCAGCGGTCACGGGCATTCGGCCTCTGATATTCGGGTAAGCGTTCTCCAAGGCGGCCTTCGCGACACACGACAGCGCAGAGTCGCGGAGCAGAAACTGATAGCCAGGTTCCGCACACACAAGGACGGCCTCAACCGGGATATTGGGTTTATGTCACACTATTTCACATAAATATTTCTGCTTTTTTCCTCCTGAGTCTTTATCATGCGATCCTAGAATCAGAATTTATGTCACACTATTTGTAACTCCCACAGTTGCGTGGACCTGCAGAGTTTCACTGGCTGTCTTGTCTGGAGACAATACACATCTTTTTAGCCTGTCTTGATGCTCTCTCCACTCCCATTGTTTTGTTTCTTAAAGACTGGATTAGTTGTAAGTATTCGCATTCCAACCATTATTCATGTAAATTGAGTCTGTGTCTTATAAGTTCTGTTTGTGAACAGAATTCCCACTCACCTGAAGAAGGGGCTCAGAGCCTCGAAAGCTTGTGTGGCTTTTGCTACCAAATAAACCTGTTGGACTTTAACCTGGTGTTGTTAAACTTCTTACTGTCTCTCACTTCTCCCAGGGTTTTTGCACCCTTTGTTGAGTTTTTGTTTCTTGTGTGGGCGCACGGGGCCTTTGTCTCCAGCTCCAAGTCCCGTTGGCCATGTGCCTGGACCTGAACAACCTAAAAAATCTGAACCGCATATGTGCAGCTTTTCCCAGCCAGCGCCTGCGCAGGAGGCCTGAGGTGCATTGGGTTTTGGAGACGCTAACCACAGGGCTGAAGGTGAAGATTATTTTTGGTTTAATTGCAAGAATTTTTAATAGTTTGAAATATTTTTTCGCCGCACACTTGGGAGGTCTTCACGGCGCACCAGTGTGCTACGGCAAACCAGTTGGGAACCACTGAACTCAAGAACAGGTGATTCTTGATCAGTATTATGTACTGTAAAAGGACTAACTAATAAAGTAGTTACAAAAGAATATTTAGGACAAGTCACCACAATATGATAGAATTTTATATTATGTTTGAAAGTGAGGGAGTTCAATCTGAAGGCAGGATGGTAATGTTGAATAAAGGACATTATGAAGGCACAAGGGACAAATTGGCTGAAGTGGATTAGGAAAATACATTAAAAGGTATAACTGTGCATAGGCAATGAGTAGCTTTCAATTGGGGTGCGCGGTGGCGCAGTGGTTAGCACTGCTGCCTTACAGTGCCAGGGACCCGGATTTGATTCCAGCCTTGGGTCACTGTGTGAAGTTTGCGTGTTTTTCCCGTATCTGCGTGGGTTTCCTCCAGTTTACTCCCACAGTCTAAAGATGTGCAGTCTTGGTGGGTTGGCCATGCTAAATCGCCTCTTAATGTCCTAAGATGTGTAGGTTAGGTGGATTGGCCATGGTAAATGTGTGGAGTTATGGAGATATGGCAGAGGACTGACGTGGGTGGGATGCTCTTTCGGAGAGTTGGTGTGGGCTCGATGGGCTGAATGGCCTCTTTCTGCACAGTAGGGATTCTATGCTTCTATAAACCATTACATCCCTTCAAGGCACAAAAACTCAAAAGAAAAGTCAGTCAACTGTGGCTAACAAATGAAGTTAAGGATCATATAAGATTAAAAGGAAAGGCTTATAAAGTTGCCAGAATTAGTAGTTAACGTGAGGACTGGGATGTTTTTGGAATACAGATAAGGAAAGCCAAGAAATTGATAAAGGGAAAATAAAATATGAATGCAATCGAGCAAAAAACATAAAAATGGATTGTAAAAGCTTCTATAGGTGGGTAAAAAGGCTTAGACAAATGTAGATCCATTACGGGAAAAGTCAGGAGAATTTATAACGGCAATAGAGTAACGGCAGAGAAGCTAAATGATTTCCTTGCGTCTGTCTTCACCAAGGAAGATACAGGAAATCTCCCAGATATAGAGATTCAAGGGACCAGGGAGAATGCAGAGTTGAAGGAAATTAGTATAAGTAAGAAGGTTGTATTGGAGAAATTAATTGAACTGAAAGTTGATAAGTCCCCAAGACATGATATTCTACATCCCAGATTGTTGCAAGAGGTTCTATAGAGACAGTGGATACATTGGTGACCATCTTCCAAACTTGTATAGATTCTGGAATGATTTCTGAAGATTGGAAGATAGTAAATGTCACCCCACTATTTAAGAAGGGTGAGAGAGAGAAAACAGGGAACTACAGACCTGTTGGCTTGACATGAGTAGTCGGGAAAATGCGAGAATCTATGATAAAGCCAAGTTGGCAGGCTATGGCTGGTCGGGTACCGCAAGGATCAGTACTTGAGGCCCCAGCTGTTCACAATACTTATCAATGATTTAGATGTGGGGACCAAATGTAATATTTCCAAATTTGTGGATGACACAAAGCTAGGCAGGAATGTGTGTTGTGAGGAAGATGTAAATTGGCTACAGGAGGATTTGGACTGACTTAGTAAGTGGGCAACAACATGGCATGTGGAACATGGTGTAGAAAAATACAAGATAATCCACTTTGATAGAAGAAACAGATGTGCAGCACATTTCCTAAATGGTAAGAAATTATAAAGTGCAGATGTACTGAGGGACCTGGGTGGCCTTGTCCACAAGTCACTGAAGGCTAATGTGCAGGTACAGCAAGCTATTTGAAAGACTGATGGAATGTTAGACTTTATTGCAAGTACAAGTAGTGCTTGAGTACAGGAGTAGTGAGGTCTTCTTCAATTGTATGGAAGCTTGATTAGACCATGCCAGGAGTACTGTGTGCAGTTTTGGAGCCTTTACCTCAGAAAGGATATTATTGCCATGGAGGGAGTGTAACAAAGGTTCACCAGACATGTTCCGGAGATGACAAGACTGTCTTACGAAGAGAGAATGGGCAAACTGGGCCTGTGTTCACTAGAGTTTTAAAGAATGAGGTGATCTCACTGAAACCTTCAATATGCTTAAAGAGTAACGTAGAGGGTTCTGGTGGTGTGTGTAAAAGGCATTGAAGTGTCTGATCAGCCAAAATCATATTGGGTACACTGAGGGAGAATTTAGCATGGCCAATGCACTTAACCAGCAGGTTTTTCAGGCTATGGGAGGAAACCGGAGCACCCAGAGAAAACCCACGCAGACACAAGGAGAACGTGCAGACTCCGCACAGACAGTGGAAGGTCCCGATTGACAAACTGAAGCCATCGTAGCAATGCTCAGTTGAGTAAAGCAACTCAGATGTTGAGATCTATTAAAAGGTAAGATATTGCCCTTGGTTGGGGAGTCAAGAACCAGGGGCACAATTTCAAAATAAAGGGAAGCCACTTCAGACCACAATGAGGAGTAATTTATTTACACAGAGGGTTGTGAATCTTTGGAATTCTCTACCCCAGAGGGCTGTGGAAGCTCAGTCATTGAGTATGTTGAAGGTAGAGATTGATAGGTTTCTGATTCACAGTAACATCAAGGGTTATGGCGATAGTATGTGTAAAAGGCATTGAAATATTTGATCAGCCATAATCATATTGAATGGTGGAGTAGACTCGAAGGGCTGAATGGCCTTTTCCTGTTCCCAAGTTCCTAAAATTGGGCTTTTGGGGTTGAAAGTGATAGCATTAGCATGGGTTGATGATTGATTGAATGGCATTTTTGCTTTGAAGCTGCAATTGGAGTCTATAACATGCAGATGATCCCATTCCGTATATTTAAACAGCATCACTCTATTTGGGTGGTGACGGAGCAATGGGAGGGATGCCACCAACAGTGGGGACAGACTGCCTGCCGTCTGGAAGTGGGCAATCACTACAACCACAGCCAGTGCCATTAAATTGAACCCAGTGGGAATCATTTCCACTTGCAGTAAAGTGGAGACTGATCTGCTCCAACTGATTTTTCCCTCCCATCTAATTTATTGGAACTGAAAACTAAGCGCGGTGTCTGATAGATGAGGTGCACTTAGATTTGCAGAAGGCTTTTGATAGTGTGCCTCTGGAAAGACTGGAAAATGAAGCAGGAACCAGTAAGGAAGTATTTTGTAATGCGTGTGCACTTGTCAGACTGATAGAACCCAGAGGATTCAGGAATTGGTGTCAGCCTGAAAGAATACCACCAGGGGGAACCACAGGAGTCTGGTCTCAGACCTCTTCAATATTTTCATAAACGATCTGCAGTTGGGATTCACATACAGATGGCTGAATTTGCAAGTGATATGAAGCTAATGGGGGTGGCTGAATAGGTTAAACTCCAGGAGGATTTGAATGCGCTTGGGTATAAGAAAGACAGGTGGCAGATAAAAAATAATGTAGAAAAATGCAAAATGCTACATTGGGGATAAGGGATACTGGAAACACATAATCACTACTACCATTAGTAATGGCCTCTTTCTGCACTTAGGGTTTCTATGTTTCTATTACTTAAATCGAATGTAAATAATAAGTACCGAAAATTAGGGATCAAAGTTTAAGTTCAGTTTAAGCTTATTTATTAGTGTCACAAGTAGGCTTACATTAACACTGCAATGAAGTTACTTGAAAATCCCCTAGTCGCCACACTCGAGCACCTGTTCGGATACACTGAGAGAATTTAGTATGGCCAATACACCTAACCAGCACATCTTTTGGACTGTGGAAGGAAACCAGAGTACCCGGAGGAAACCCACGCCGACACGGGGAGAATGTGCAGACTCTGCACAGACAGTGGAAGGTCCCGATTGACAATAAACTAAAGCCATCGTAGCATTGCTAAGTTGAGTAAAGCAACTCAGATGTTGGGATCTATTAAAAGGTCAAATTTGAACAGAAATTTTGGCAACTCAAAGAAGACTGTGTAATATTCTGGTCATCTCAATACTAAAAGGATATCGCTGTTATTAAAAGGATATAGGGCATGAGATTATGATGAACACTATGCATAAATTAAGCAAGCTCTTATTTTAAAAAAAGTGATTATGTGCTTGCTATTTGTGGGACTTGAAAGAAAATAGGATAATCGGCCACGCCAAGGCTTTTCATTGTGCCTCGAACAGTAGAACCAGATGACACAACCTGCACTTAATTCAAAATTAATCTGTGGAACCATTATTGCAGTGAGCATGTGGTAAATGTATGAAACAGACTCCGTGAGGACATGGTAAAAGTGTGTGTACTCATTCAAATGCAAATTAAAGAGATTTATTTCACAAAATAATATTTTTGGATACAATCTGAATTATTTGAGACACGACATATGGCAAGTGAGCATGCTTGGGAAAAACAACCAATTTTTGCTTCCCAAAGCAATCCCCCACTGGGGTTTTTCCTTGTTTCATGTCCGGGTCTGTTGTAGACTAATTGAGAGACTGATTTGCCATGAGTTGTAAACAAGTCCACTACAGTTTATATCATGCGAGTACAGTACCAAGAAGCTAGAAAGCAAACTGGATTTGCCCATGGTGCCTGTTTGGCCTTGCAATTCCAGCACAAGTTAAATGAACCACTTGTCTTTCATGGCTCACTCCTACATTATTGATGTGGAGATGCCGGAGTTGGACTGGGATGGACACAAAACCAGATTATCCCTCTCTCCACTCGCATTGTCTGTACCTGTAAAGACTTGATTACCTGAAAAGACTCGCATTGCAACCATTATCTTGCAATTGTATCTTTGTCTATATATGTTGTGTTTGTGAAACCTACCTCTCCACTCACCTGATGAAGGAGCAGTGCTCCGAAAGCTCGTGATATCAAATAAACATGTTGGACTTTAACCTAGTATTGTGCTCCTTTTGTGGCTTATTGGGCAAGGTTTTCTGACCGCGCTCTCTCCAAGACCAAAGGTCAACGGACCTTTGCATGGTCCTGTCCCGTCTGCTACAATTCCCATGGCGAGTGGGACGGGAAAATTCTACCCATTGACTTTTTCATTCATTCATGGGATACATAGGAACCTAGGAATTAGGAGCGGGAATAGGCAATTTAGCCCTTCGAGCCCACTCTGCCATTTAACATGATCATGGCTGATCTTATCCTGGTCTCAGTTCCACTTTCCTGCCTGCTCCCCATAGTCCTTTATCCCGCTTTTCCTCAGAAACATATCTGTCTCTTTCTTGAATCTGTTGATTGATTCTGCCCCCACCGCACTCTGGGGCAGTGAGTTCCACCGATTCACAACCCTCTGAGAGAAGTAGTTTCTCCATCTCAGTTTTGGACCTCTCACTCTATATCTATGGCCTCTTGTTCTAGACTGTCCCATAAGGGGGAACATTTGTTCAACGTCGGTCCATCTTAACAATTCCCTTTAGCATAATACGACCAGTATTTATTGCCCATTCCGCGTTGCTGTGGATCTGGAATCACATATAGGCCAGACCGGGTAAGGAAAACAGATTTCCTTCCCTAAAGGACATTAGTGAATCAGATGGGGTTTTATGACAATCGACATTGCTCATGGTCATCGTTAGACTTTTTAAAGTTCCAGATTGTTACTGAATTCAAATGTCACCATCTGCCTTGGTGGGATTTGAACCCGGGTCTCCAGAGCAATACCCTAGGTTTCTAGATTGCTTGTCCAGTGACACCATCACTCTGCCACTGCCTTAGGTTGCTCACCTAACTATCTCCTCTAACCTTAAGACACAAAGAACTCGTTTTTTATCTAAATGAACGCAAAATACTGCGGATGCTGGAATCTGAAACAAAAACAGAAAATGCTGGAAAATCTCAGCAGATCTGACAGCATCTGTGGAGAGAGAATAGAGTCAACATTTCAAGTCTAGGTGACCCTTCGTCAGAGCTGAAAGGAAAGAGAGCCAGCATAGACTTATACTATGAGGGTAGGGGAGGGGTGGTGGAATTGGACAAAGGGAATGTAAATGAGCATGCAGAAGGCTGAGAAGGTGTTGAAAGTGTCCATTAAGTGATGAGAATGTGTTTAATGGCAAAACATTATCGAGCTCTTTTCACATCCTCAAATCTTCCCAAAGTACTTCCATACATCACTTGAAAGTGAAGTAATCGTTAGTTGGGAAATTCTGCAACATATTTTCACACAGCAATGGGATGAACCATATTTTTGATGGTGACCCTGATAGAAGGATCATGTTTGCCAGGACATCTCCCCTTGATGTTCCTTGAAAAGTGCCATGAGATCCTGGACATCCTCCTAAACCATTGGATAAGAAAGCTGAAAGACAGCATCTCAATCAAACCAGTGCCCCATCTGGACAACACTGAACTGTCAGCTCAGATTTTTTTCTGCTCACGTACTTAAAGAATTCAGAAGCAACAGTGCTCCCACTAACACTGACATCTGAACGGCATTCCGACACTTCCTCAATTAATAGCAGGGTCTTTCTTGGGTTGGCAAGATGTAACTAGTGGGGTACCACAGGGTTCGGTCCTTGGGACCCAACTATTTACAATCTATATGAATGACTTGGATGCAAGGATAGTAGGAACCATAGCCAAATTTGCAGATGACACTAAAATAGGTAGGATAGTAAGTTGCGATAATGAAAGAAGAAATTTACAAATGGATATGGATAGGTTATGTGAGTGGGGCAAAATTTGGCAGGTGGAATCTAACGTGGATAAGTGTGAGGTTATCCATTTTGGTAGGAAAAATACAAAGGTAAATTATTATCTTTGGTGTAGAGGGATCTGGTTGTTCTTGTAAATGAATCATAGGAAACTAGTATTCAGGTACAATAAGTAATAAGGAAGGCAAATGGAATCTTGGCATTTATTGCTAAAGGGATGGAATATAAAAGTAGTGAAGTGTTGCTGCTACTGTACAAAACATTAGTGAGACTGCACTTTGAATATTGTGCACAGTTTTGGTCCCCTTACTTGAGGAGGGATGTAGTTTCATTTGGAGGCAGTTCAGAGGAGGTTCACTAGATTGATTCCAGAGATGAGGGGTTTGATTGGCCATCTTAGGCCTATACTCCCTCGAGTTTTGCAGAATGAGGTATACAAGATGATCAAGGGGATTGGCAATGGAGACGTGGAGAGGATGTTTTCTCTTGTAGGGGAATCTAGAAGAGATCATAGTTTTAGGATAAAGGGTGGCAGATTTAAAACAGAGATGAGGAGAAATTACTTCTCACAAAGGGTCGTGAGTCTGTGGAATTCACTATGTAAGAGTTTTAACAACACCAGGTTAAAGTCCAACAGGTTTATTTGGTAGCAAATGCCATTAGCTTTCGGAGCGCTGCTCCTTCGTCAGATGGAGTGGATATCTGCTCTCAAACAGGGCATACAGAGACACAAAATCAAGTAACAGAATACTGATGAGAATGCGAATCTCTACAACCAACCAGGTCTTAAAGATACAGACAATGTGAGTGGAATTCACTATCCCAGGGCATGGTGGATGGCGGGACTTTGGGTAAATTCAAGGAAGAGGTGGATTGATTTTTAATTAGTAAGGGTTTAAAGGGCAAAGGTGAACGGGCAGGTAAGTGGAGTTGAAGCCAAGAGGAGGTCAGCCATGATTGTGTTAAATGGTGGAGCAGGCTTGAGGGGCTGTTCTCCCAAACAATCAATAATGACAACGTCGATTATTATTAAGTGAAGGAATCATGGTAGCATTCATATACCTGATTCTCTACCTTCACTCACAAACCAGTTGCATGTTCATGGAACAGAATCTCTGTGAAATAGGTGTCACTGTGGGTAGGAGCCCATATGGCCCTGTGTGCAGCTCCAATAATGCCTTGGAATCCAACTAGACAGTAAAATTGCAGGGCTCGTTCATGTTGTTGGCTGGCTCCCATAGAAGAATGAATGAAATCTGTGGCCCAGCCAAGCAATGCATCTGTCATCTGCATTAGCACTGTCGCTTGTGAGATTTGGCAAATATTTCCTGCTGTTGCTTGGAAAGAACTACTGATTATAGCCCCTGTCCTTGAAATTGTTTCAAGGTCCAACTGCACAGGTCTGTCATGGTTTAATTTATAGTTTCCACATGCAGCTAAGATTGTCTTGATCTGCGCATGTAGGTGGTGGCGTAAATATGGCTCCTTCGTGAGCACTGAAGCCTTGCATGTCTCAGTAATTGTGCCTAATCCCAAACGAACCAGCAGATTAGAGTGATATGCCCAGTGGGAAGCTGATGGATGGTACTGATGTTCCAGCCAATTTAAATTCCCTTAGCAAACACTCCCAAATGGAAGTAGAGTACAGTTTTGAAAGAAGTCACTGGTAGGCAGGGCAAAGAATCAAATCAAATTCCCCATTTCAGACAGAGGACCAATAAAAGCAAAAAAAACTTCCATTCATATGTAGGGGAGACAGTGGCGCAGTGACATTGTCACTGAAAAAGTCATTCAAAGACCCAGCGTAATGCTCTGGGGACCCAGGTTCGAATCCCACCATGGTGAAATGATGAATTCAATAAAAAATCTGGAATTAAAAACCTAATGATGACCATGAAGCTATTGTCAATTGTAAAAACCCATCTGGTTCACTAATGTCCTTGAGGAAAGGAAATCTCCTGTCCTTACCTGGTCTGGCCTACATGTGAATCCAGAGCCACAACAATGTGCCCCTTAAATGCCTTCCGAACAAGGGCAAATAGGGATGCCCACATTCAATGAAAGAATAAAAAATATAGTGCCTTCCACAACCTCCATGAAGTACTTCTGAGGTGCAGTCATGGCTGTAATGTCAGAAACATGGCAGTCAATTTGAACACAAAAAATTCCCACAAACAGCAAGGAGAGAATGGCCAGACATTCTGTTTTAGGGATATTAATTGAGGGATGAATACTGGCCAGGGCCCCAGGGAGAACCGCTCAAAATTGTGCAACAAGCCCTTTTATGTCCATCTAAGATGAGCCTTGTTTTAAAGTAAAGTATACTTACTAGTCACAAGTAAGGCTTACATTAACACTGCAATGAAGTTACATGAAACTCCCCTTGTCGCCACACTCCAGCACCTGTTCGGGTACACTGAGGGAGAATTTAACATGGCCATTGCACCTAACCAGCACATCTTTTGGACTGTGGGAGGAATCTGGAGCACCCGGAGGAAACCCACACAGGCAAGGGGAGAACGTGCAGACTCCGCACAGACAGTGACTTGAGCCGGGAATCGAACCCGGGTCCTTGGCACTATGAGGCAGCAGTGCTAACCACTGTGCCACCGTGCCGTGCTCTAATATCTCAACTGAAAACAGTATCTGCAGTGGTGCAGCACTCCACTCCTTCAGCCCTGCATGGGATTGGCAACCAAGATTTTGTGCTCAAGTCTCTGGAGTGGAATTTGAACCCACAATCTTTTCACTGAGAGGTAAGTGTTCCAGTGACTGAGACACAGTTGACTTAGCTATCATCGGCGTTGTTGTTTTAGTAAGGACAGTGAGGAAATGAAACGTAGTTTAGGTGCTCTTAGCATCATTTACAAAAAAAAATGAATTCTCTTAAAAACGTCAACCAAAATTACTAACAGAATTCCAATAACTAAAACACATTGTAAACTTGGAAAATAACAGACAAAGCTAAAAGTGTCAGAGCCTGAAAAAAATTCCATCACTCACAACTTTCCCTTCAGCCCTCTTCAGCTTGGCAAAGGGAGCGCAATACTTTCTTTCAAAAATAGTTAAGTTAGAATTAATTTTAATATTTTACAGGAATATTTTACTTTTGGGAAAGCAAGCTCATTACTGAAGTTTTTTTTTATCCATTCATCAGTAATGGGCGTCGCTGGCTGGCCAGCTTTTATTGCCCATCCCTAGTTGCCCTTGAACTGAATGGCTTGCTAGGTCATTTCAGAAGGCAGCTGAGAGTCAACCACATTGGAGTCACATGTAGGCCAGACCAGGTAAGGATGGCAGATTTCCTTCTCTAAAGGACATTAGTGAACAAGATGGGTTTTTCCAACAATCACCTCACCTAATAAAGGGGCAACGCTCCGAAAGCTCGTGCTGCCAAATAAACCTGTTGGACATTAATCTGGTGTTGTGAGACTACTGACTGTGCCTACCCCAGTCCAACGCCGGCAGCTCCACATCATTCTGACAATCAAAATGGTTCCATGGTCATCAGTAGATTCTTAATTCTGAATATTTTTATTGAATTCAAATACCACCATCTGCCGTGTTGGGATTTGAACCCAGGTCCCCAGAATATTAACTGAGTTTCTGGATTAATAGTCTAGCAATAATACCACTAAGCCATCACCTCCCCTAGTGTGATAGATTCTGGATCTTAGTCAGATTTTCCAGTTCCCGGGACCTCAACCACTATTCCAAAGGACTCTGTAATAAGGAGGCAGAAGTCCCTTCACCAAAATCCCTTTATTTACAAACTCTAACAGCAGTACACAGGGTGCAGTCTATCTCCAGGGGTGTCTGAGGAACTGACACTCCAAGTTAAGTACAAGGCAAAGACTCCCTGATTGCCCATCAATTGGATCCTTAATCAGGGAGTTCATACTCCAATAGGCCAACCTCAATGGCCTGATTGAAGTCATTTCAGGCTCCATTTCCAAAGAATGTGCTGAGGTGTTCCCGGGCATCCTTATGCTGCCTGGCCTGGATCCACCAGCGTATGAGGGCACCCCTGTATTTGGGTGCCTCATGCAAGAAGCAAGTTAACCGGGCAGTGTGTCCATTGTATGCATAGGCTCAGCAAGCAGGGTTCCCCCTAGGAGCTGTGAAGGCAGGAGGGAGATGGACATGATGGATATCTTCCCCTTTTAATGCTTTTTCCAGTATGTGTTCCTCAAGTGTAACACTAAGAAAATATTTAATGGAGCTCGAATTATCGGGTCAAAAGATAACAGTAATTGTTATCAGAAATATCAATAGACTTGTCAGAAACATGGCGACATAGGAATTGTAATACTGATTTAAAATGCACATTTAAATTTGCACTAACAAACAATAGAAGTCATCTACAGTAGACAAACACAGATATACAACTGTACAAAGGTTCTTGTTAAATTCCTCAATCTTCTGCACGTTTTCCAATTCTATGAAATGTAATATTTTCCCAATAAGACATAGCCCATCAACAAAAAATGACAATATTAATATTAATATTGAGTAAAGTTGTGCAAATCATGCATTTGATTGTGTCCAGGATCATTCACTGTGCTCCAAGTGAATAAATTCAAGTTGTCTGCTGGAACAGTCTCGCTGTAAAAATGTCAGGTTGCATCACAAACAAATCTCCATTTTGATGGTGCAGGGAAACCGCAGAGGATGATGAAATACCTGCCTGGGGACTGTACACCATGGCTCCCAAAGATACGACTAGAGTTCCAGACTTTGCACCATGCTGACAAACTTCAGCTAAATGCAGCTAGGATTTTACAAGCAAGAGAATCTACCACAAAGTTAAACCATAAGACCTTAAGATATAGGAGCCATTATTAGGTCATTTGGCCCATCGAGTCTGCTCTACCATTCAATCATGACTGATAAGGTTCTCAACCCCATTCTCCCCCCGCCTTTTCCCCGTAACCTTTGATCCCCTTGCCAATCAAGAACCTATCTATCTCTGTCTTAAATACACCCAATGACCTGGCCTCCACAACCTTCTGTGGCAATGAATTCCATAGATTCGTCACCCTCTGGCTGAAGAAATTCTTCCTCATTTTGGTTGTAAAGGGCCATCTATTGGAAAACAACAGCTATGTAGAAAAGTGCTAGCCCTTCATGACCCTCAGACTGCATTTAAGCTGTGTCGGAGAGCAGTATCAACTGGATCCATAAAATTGTTCAAAATGGTTCATAAAATATGCCGTTGGGGGTTACACTTGTATGTTTAGATATTTTGACTTTGGGGGTTATTTTACATGGGCGTAGAGCAAGATCTAAGTGAATGCGATGCTTTTATGGAATGTATGCCTGAAACTCTGGTCGACATAAAGAATTTCAAGTGTTGCAGACAGGAGGCAGAATGTTTGTCCGATGTTGGCTACATTTGGGAGACATGCTGTGACCACCACCATCACCCCCCCCCACCCCCCACCCCTCCTCCCCCCCCACCCCCCCTCCCCCCCCACCCCCCCTCCCCCCCCACCCCCCATCCCTCCTCCCCCCCCCCACCCCCCACCCCTCCTCCCCACCCCCACCCCCCCACCCCCCACCCCCCCCACCCCCGTTGCCTTGGTGCCTGACGCGATTTTAAACGAGCAAGCCAATTAGTGAATGGGGTATGCTAACTGCCCAATGAGGGGGCAGTGGAATAGCAGTCAGGTGGGTGCAATTTAAAAAGGAGCTGGAAGCCATTGTTCGGGGAGACGGCACCTGTGATATTCTGTTCCTGACGAGCAGCAGGTGAAAGCCAGCCTGCCAGACCAAACAGTCTTGGCCAAAGGTGGCAGAGGAAGTGAGTGGACTTGACGCGGTGAGGAGGAGCCGGAATCAGTGCCGCAAAGTTTTTAAACAACCTTCGGCAGACTGACAAGGTGAATGCAGTGTTGCATTCAGATGACAGGCTGCAGTCACAAGCATACGCGTGCATTGAACAGCCTGAGGGTACATCGTCCTTCTGAAGAGTCGATAAATGAGTGTCCAGACGCATAGCTAGGCCACGGGCATGGCTCACGTCTCAACTAGAACTGAAGGAGGGAATACTGTGACTAGTGGCATCTTTTGATTGAATTTATTATTGTCATATGTATTAGTATACAGTGAAAAGTATTGTTTCTTGCGTGCTATCCAGACAAAGCATACCGTTAATAGAATACATAGGGGGGAAGGAAAGGAGAGAGTGCAAAATATGGTGTTACAGTCACAGCTAGGGTGTAGAGAAAGATCAACTTTATATAAGGTAGGTCCACTCAAATGTCTGATGGCAGCAGGGAAGAAGCTGATCTTGAATTGGTTGGTACGTGTTCTCAGACTTTTGTACCTTTCTCCCAGTGAAAGAAGGTGGAAGAGAGCATGCCCGGGGTATGTGGGGTCATTGATTATGCTGGCTGCTTTGCCGAGGCAGCGGGAAGTGTAGACAGAGTCAATGGTTGGTAGGCTGGTTTGCCTGATAGACTGGACTACGTTCACAACTCTTTGTAGTTTCTTGCAGTCTTGGTCAGAGCAGGTGCCATACCAAGCTGTGATACATCCAGAAAGGATGCTTTCTATGATGCATCTGTAAACATTGGTGAAGGTCGTGCAGATTAATGCAGTGAGGGAGTGTACATTGGTTTTAGTTCCTGACCTTGTATAATGCCGGAGATTATAGAAACATAGAAATATACAAAATAGGTGCAGGAGTAGGCCATTCGGCCCTTCGAGCCTGCACCACCATTCAATATGATCATGGCTGATCATGCATTTTCAGTATCCCACTTCTGCTTTCTCTCCATACCCCTTGATCCCTTTAGCTGCAAGGGCCAGGCCCAGCTCCCTCTTGAGCATATCTAACAAACTGGCCCCAACAGCTTTCTGTGGTAGCGAATTCCACAGGTTCACACCTCTCTGAGTGAAGAAGTTCTTCCTCATCTTAGTCCTGAATGGCTTACCTCCTATTCTTAGACTGTGACGCCTAGTTCTGGACTTCCCCAACATTGAGAGCATTCTTCCCGCATCTAGCCTGTCCAGTCCCGTCAGGGTTTTATATGTTTCTATGAGATCCTCTCTTTTGTCTAAATTCCAGTGAGTACAAGCCCAGTCGATCCAGTCTCTCTCCATATGTCAGTCCTACTATTCCAGGAATCAATCTGGTGAACCTTTGCTGGACTCCCCCAAAAGCAAGAATGTCCTTCCTCAGACTAGGAGACCAAAACTGCACCCAATACTCAAGGTGTGGCCTCACCAAGGCCCTGTACAACTGCTGCAAGACATCCTCACTCCTATACTCAAATCCTCTTGTTGTGAAGGCCAGCATGCTATCAGCTTTCCTCACCGCCTGCTGTAGCTGCATGCGACTGTTACACCATGAGACCCAGGTCATTTTGCACTTAACCTTTTCCTAAACTGCCACCATCCAGATAATAATCTTCCTTCCTGTTTTTGCCACCAAAGTGGATAACCTCACATTTATCCACATTATATTGCATTTGCCAAGTATTTACCCACTCAGCCAGCCTGTCCAAGTCACCCTGCAGCCTCTTAGCATCCTCCTCACAGCACACACTGCCACCCAGTTGAGTGTCGTCTGCAAATTTGGAGATATTGCATTCAATTCCTTCTTCCAAATCATTAATATATATTGTGTATAGCTGGAGTCCCAGCACTGAACCCTGCAGCACCCCACTAGTCATTGCCTGCCACTCTGAAAAGGATCCATTTATTCCCACTCTCTGCTTCCTATCTGCCAACCAGTTCTCTATCCACTTCAATACACTCCCCCAATACCATGAGCTTTAATTTTGTTCATTAATCTCTTGTGTGGGACCTTGTCAAAAGCCTTTTGAAAGTCCAGATACACAACATGTGTATGGGTGGCATGGTGGCAAGCACTGCTGCCTCACAGCGCCAGGGTCCCAAGTTCAATTCCGACCTCGGATCACTGTCTGTGTGGAGTTTGCACATTCTCCCCGTGTCTGCGTGGGTTTCCCCCGGTTTCCTCCCACAGTCCAAAGATGTGCGGGTTAGGTTGATTGGCTATGCTATATTGAGCTTAGTGACAGGGGTATTAGCAGGATAAGTGAGGGTTATGGAGATAGGGCCTGGGTGGGATTGTGGTCGGGACAGTCTCGAGGGACCGAGTGGCTTCCTTCTGTACTGTAGGGATTCTATTCTATCCACTGGTTCACCCTTGTCCACTCTGCTGGTCACATCCTCAAATTTCCAGAAGATTTGTCAAGCACGATCTCCCTTTAGTTAATTGTGATGTGCTCAACCTGGTCATTCTTAACGTCATGTCGGAGGCAGCCCCTTGACCCAGCCAGGGTGACAGCACTGGGGAGTACCCAGTGGAAAGAGGCAAATCTGTCCAAGACAGGGTGAAGGACTCTGAACATCTTCAGCTAACAGTAATGGAGCTGCCAGTTTTCTGGCTTCCTTCATGCCAAAGTAATGGCAGCTTCAGCTCTGCAGAAACAGGGGCTGGCAGGGGCAATTTATCATCACCACCTTCTTAACTTCCCCATAGGGTCAGAGTAGAAAGAGGAAGCCATGCAAGCCAGAACGCCAGCATTGGCACTGTCACATCTAAGACCCACGATGATAATAACTGCGCGATCAGTTAAAATGAATCAATGCAATGTAAAGATAATTATGACTGCACCCAGACTTATGTAAATCTAATGATTAATGGCTCAAAAACACTTGAATTATAAGGTAGGGAAGAGATGCAAATGAATGAGTCGGATACCATAGTGAGGCAGTTGGTGATGAAGTTTTCATGCAATGTTGGATTTCCACCCTCTTCCATAGAAAGGTGAGATCCTGAGACACTTGTCTTCCTGGATGAGGAGTCCTCAGGATAAATGTGGCTGAATCGGCACAGCTCAGGCTCGCCTCCATCCTGACTGATGCTTTGAGGCTTCCAATTGACCTTTTCGGAGATCCTTGAAAGACTGGGTCACCCTGCTTCACTACTTTGTCCTCCTGCTTCCCCCACCTCCTCCAAGGAAGTAGGTTACTCCTTCAATAAGACCCTCGCCAGACACCCCAATCTGATACACCCTACAGGGAATCCCTTGACCGATCAACGTACCAGAACCATATCTTGATGGTCCAATGGCCTGTTTGATGGCGGCTCTTTTACTAGGATGGAAGCAATTGCAGCACTTTTGAGCCTCCATCGAGAGAGAATATAGGTGTCAGCCGCCAATTCTTCAATAGATAGATACCCTTTATCCCCTAGTGGTCTCTCCAGTGACATGAACAGCTACAGCACCTGCGGTTGCCTATGGATGAAGTAGTAATGGCAACTGCCTGGATAGAATGCACAGACCTGCAGCAAACACTGGTGGTGGTCACACAATAACTGGACACCAGAGAAATCACTCTGAATGTTACTGGATGTTCTGCTCATGCCCTGATGAACTCACTGGTCGACAACCCCCTGCAACAGAGGGAGTCCAGCGATGGAGGCAAATCCCACTGCCCTCTGGGGCCCCATCAGTGGTGGACTTAACGTCATCCAATGCCCTCTCAAACAGGGCATGTAACCTCCCTTATGCTGTGATGAGCAGCTAACAGCAAGGTCGGCTATCGTTCCTTGGAAGGAGCCAGAAGCAAAGAAGGTCAGCGCCATGGTAATTTTGATGGCACCTGGCAGAAGATGGCAATGCAACTGGTGAAGAGAGATGTGTCCATCCACCAGAGCAGACAACTGTTACCATCTACTTTGATCAGCACATCCTTCTGCGCCACTGGAACTCTGATTCAAAAAGCTCATTTGTTGCTAGTGTATCTTAAGTGGAGCAGAATGCCTTTGTTCCCTCCCATTCCCTTATCCAACAGCACTGCTTGCCTCAGGACCAATGGTCTGCACTTGCTGTGGGAGTAACCACTCTTTATCACTGATCATCTCCATATCCAAATAGCTCAGTCCCATCTCACAATTGGCCTCCCACCTCCGGAAGCAATGCCACCCTCCTCTCCCCCGCAATACTTGTGTAGGGTGACCCCTCTGTGCTCCTGTGTCTGCAGAGCCACCTCAATGAGATGTGCACACACTCAACAGCCACTGTGTGTCACTGCCTGAGCGGCTCTCTGAGCCATTTCCTTTTAATGCATCAAACGGACCTATCTCTGCAGCTGCCTCCCTGCCGTGATGGCACCTCCTACTCAGGGACATTATCGTGACTATGCGTGGTCAAAGTGTCTGCAATCAATAATCACTTGCTGCCCTTAAATGGGCTCTCAAGTGTCTCATTTTCACACTGAACTGTCAGACCACTGCATTCATGCAGCTTGCTGGCGAAGAGTTCACACCACCTTTCTAAAACAGCTTGGGGGGGGTGGCACCACATTGGGGAGCTGGCACGTCACTGGTGCCCTCGTCTGCCACCGACTGTGCCCTCCAGAGATCTAACATTCTGCCCGGAGGGGTGCACACAGACGTAAGATTTTTTTAAAAATATGTCTATTGACAGAAATGCACACACATAGGAAAAGACGTAGAGAAATAGACCAGCTGGTCCAGTGATTTGCTGCCATTCAGCCGTGTTGCAACCAGACAAGGTGACCCTCACACTGTCTCCACTAACCAGCAGCTAACATAACCCACCTCCCCCCAGGAGAGGCAATACATCTCTCCCACCCTCTACACACCCCTTGCCCTGCCACACTGCAATCAGACACAAGCTATGGTTGGGAACAGGGAGCACACAACATATCACCCAAAATCATACCTACCTTCTGTCTGCGGCAGACAGATATATAACAGACGCTACAACCTGACAGAGGCAGCAACAGCACATAGGATGCAATTTTCCATTTGTTAGCAGCTTGGTAGTAAAATCAGTACACTCTGAATCTTCAGAATCCTTAATGGCGTACAGGCCTGGCATTGAACATTTGGAAAACACACAACTCATTTCCACTTTAGCACAATTAATGCGCCCATAAAATTCATCTACATTGAGTCAAAATAAACTCTTCAAATAAAAGATCTTTACCAGATCCCATCTGGATGCAATTTACGCAGTCATGCAAATCTAGTTAAGAATAAATGTTTTCATCATCTTATTAACTAATATTCAATGCAATAACTGCGTATGATACTTAACATATATAACCAGCAAGCAAGATCAGGTGCCTAAAGTAAAATACTTCACTTACTTTCACTTCTCTCTCCAGGTGGTTGATAAAATGAGAGACCCAAGGATATAATGGCTGCAAGTTCTAGGATGATAAGGGTCACATCTTGTAGTGCTTCCCAGATTAACTGTAAGAAAGTTTTTGGCTTTTTCGGAGGTATAAAGTTTCTACCAAAAATTAGTCTTCTGTTTTCAAGATCTGCAGGATTCCCGGCTAAACCTGTAGAGAAAAAATAGAATTGTAACTTTAGTGAGCGATACTTTTTTAAAAGAAACTTAATTTGCTCATGGGATGTTGGAGTCGGTGGTTAGGCCAACTCGCATTTATTGTCCATCCCTAATTGCCCTTCAGAAGTTTAAAGTTTATTTATTAGTGTCGCAAGTAGGCTTACATTAACACTGCAACGAGGTTATTGTGAAAATCCCCTAGTCGCCACACTCCGGCACCTGTTCGGGTACACTGAGGGAGAATTTAATATGGCCAATCCACCTAACCAGCACGTCTTTCGGACTGTGGGAGGAAATCAGAGCACCCAGAGGAAACCCATGTAGACACAGGGAGAACATGCAAACTTCCCACAGTCACCCGAGGCTGGAATTGAACCTGGGTCCCTGGCGCTGAAAGGCAACAGTGCCACGGTGCCACCCTAAGGATGTCGGAAGCAAAAGAGACCCAAAAGATAAATGTCATCGATTTTATTTTTAAAACTTTCCTTGTGGGCACAGGAGAAGTGCTTCTGTGGGCCCACAGGATAGCTCAGACACTTCCTGCTGTGGCCTTGCCCTTTCCCCTTCCCCAATCACAAATCCACTGGAGGATGGCCCAGCAGCTAAATGCATCATTTACCTCCGATCAGCAGGCAGCCACTGGGCCATATCTATCCTCTGAACCTGCTGACTTCGTGCCTGGAACGGTTAAGAAGTTGATCGGTGGATTTTAAACAAGGCCAGTGCCGTTAAAATCAGCCAGGTCCCATTCTGCTAGAAGCAGATGGCAAAGTAACTTGTGGTATAGTACCTGCCATCAGTTCAAATCCAATCTATAATGCATCGCCATCTATATATGTTTTGCAGGAACCAGGCTTTAAATGAACATAAGAGTATAAGAAATAGGAGCAGGAGTTAACCATGACATCCCTTAAACCTGCTCTGCCATTCAATACGATTATGGCTGGTCTTCTGTCTCAACTTGACTTCCCTGTCCAGTCCTGTAATAGATCGAGGGCAACTCAATGTGGCTTGAATCAACAAAGGCCTTATTGCCAAATGATATTGATACAACAAGTTCAGACTAAATTACAATGCGACTGCTCTATTCAAACCCCTGGCCCCAACTGCGAGTTCCTCCTCAACCCATGGCGTTCGCCCTCCTGCCAATTGGCTCGGCATCCCTTGGGACGATCCATAAGGTCCTCGACGAGCATGTGTCCCTTGGAAATGCGCCCCCCCCCCACCCCCCGCCCCATTCCCAAAAGGGCCATGCTTCCGCAACTCCTTACTTCCCCGTGAGACCAAAGATTTGTCTATCTCAGACTTAAATATACTCAACAGCAGAGCATCCGCAATCCTCTGGAGTAGAAAATTCCAGAGATTCGCAACCCTCTGAGTGAAGACACTTCTCCTCACGTCAGTCTTAAATCATTGACACTTATCCTGGGACTGTGTTCACCATGTCAAGCCTCTTCAGAATCTTAAACATCTGACTGCATATATTTGTTTGACAAAAATAATTTTTGTTTTGAGGGGCAGCAGCTTAAAAATAAATATGTTTATGGAATAAGTTGCTTCAAAGCTATAAGGGAAATCGCTGAACTGTGTGGGGGCCTGAATACACTAAGAGACAGAGAAAGGGAAAGAAAATGAATAATGCTTCTTTGGTCTTATGCAGATTTATTTTGTCTCATTTGCCAGTATTTGACTGGAGGTTTTATTAAAACTGAAAACCAATTATAAAAGGAAGGGCGAAAAAAATTATCAACTAAGCTGTCCCAATTCTGTATAGAATGTGTTCCATCCTCCCTGCCTCATACAGGCTCCAGAAGTGATGTGGAGAAGAGAAGCCAGGATAATACAGGGGAGGACAGCATGTCAGGATGAACCTCCCCAATTCATTCCTGTTGCTGTGGGTTTTCCCAGGGCTGGGGTGAGAAGCAGATTGGCTTAATTTATTCATTCATTAGGAGGGCAACATGGTGGCACAGTGGTTAGCATTGCTGCCTCACAGCGCCAGGGACCTGGGTTTGATTCCCGGCTTGGGTCACTGTCGGTGCCGAGTTTGCACGTTCTCCCCGTGGGTTTCCTCCCAAAGACGTGCTGGATAGGTGCATTGGCTGTGCTAAATTCTCCCTCAGTGTTGTTGGGAGTGTGGCAACTAGGGGATTTTCACAGTAACTTCACTGCACTATTAATGTAAGCCTACTTAGATCTTGGAACCCCCACAGTGCAGAAGGAAGCCATTTGGCCTATTGAGTCTGCACCAACAACAATTCCACCCAGGCCCTATCATCGTGCAGACTCGAAGGGCTGAATGGCCTCCTTCTGCACTGTAGGGATTCTATTCTATTCAAAACTAAATAAAGATACATGAAGGAGTGGCACAGTGGTTAGCACTGCTGCCTCACAGCGCCAGGAACCTGGGTTCAATTCTAGCCTTGGGTCACTGTCTGTGGGGAGTCTGCATGTCCTCCCCGTGTCTGCGTGGGTTTCCTCCGGGTGCTCTAGTTTCCTCCCACAGTCCAAAGATGTGTGGATTTGGTTGATTGGCCATGCTAAATTGACCTTCGTGTCAGGGGGATTAGCAGGGTAAATACATGGGTATACAGGGATATGGCCTAGGTGGGATTGTGGTAGGTGCAGACTCAATGGGCCGAATGGCCTCCTTCTGCACTGTAGGAATTCTATGATTCTACAATTCTAATTACAAACAATTTGCTTTTACATGATAACTTTAACAAGGAAAAGGATTTCCCATCGCACTTCACAGAGATAGAAAGAAACAACAACAGGAACAATATCTCGGTAAATGATGTTTGATTCAGAGACCATGGGCACTACAAGCGAAGTTGGCAGCAAATAACATATTCAGATTTTCCTCATTCTCCCAAGGTGTCGCAATTTCAATTATAAAGAACTCAGAAAAGCTGCTGCAGTTCCAGTCAGTCCCCCAGGCCGCAATTTTCTATGCTGCATTGAATCTTTGAAATAACTCATTAAAAACAGACTCCATCAGCATCTCTCAAATATTCTCACAGATCTTTTTGTCTAATTATGTTTGTGAAATCCTCTTCATTAACAGACATATGTGGAGTAAATAATGGTTCGTTCAGTATTAGGTCACTATTAAATTTTTGGATCAGAAGTCAGGTGGATCACAGACTCTGTGGTGTTTAACTGATTCGCTTGGCCCACTCTAAATTGAAAAAGGCTCAAATGTTTTCAGTCCTAAAATTACATCAAGCATGTTCAGAGTTTTACATAAAATTCCCTTTCAGACAGCAGAGTTTACAATTTATTTTGATTTGATTTAATTTCTTATGTCACATGTATTGGGATGCAGTGAAAAGTATTGTTTCTTGCGTGCTATACAGACAAAGCATACTGTTCCGAGAGTACATAGGGGAGAAGGAAAGGGGAGGGGTGCAGAATACAGTGTACATACACTGAATACAGTGAATACAGTCTCATAGCTAGGGTGTAGAGAAAGATCAACTTAATATAAGCTAGGTCTATTCAAAAGTCTGGTGGCAGCAGGGAAGAAGCTGTTCTTGAGTCGGTTGGTATGTGATCTCAGACTTTTGGATCTTTTCCCCGACGGAGGAAGGTGGAAGAGAGTATCTCTGGGGTGTGTGGGGTCCTTGATTATGCTGGCTGCTTTGCCAAGGCAGCGGGAAGTGTAAAGGGAGTCAATGGATGGGAGGCTGGTTTGCGTGATGGATTGGGCTACGTTCACAACCCATTGTAGTTTCTTGCAGTATTGGTCAGAGCAGGAGCCATGTCAAGCTGAGATACAATCAGAAAGAATGGTTTCTATGGTGCATCTGCAAAAATTGATAAGGGTCGTTGTGGGCATGCCGAATTCTCAAGAAAGCTCAAAAGAACAGTTAAATATCTTCAGCTGTAACTAGACCTAACACATGGCATTAAATTCCCCACTTGGGAACTTTTATCAAACAAAGTTTATTTCAGAATATAGTTAACATGTTTGGTAAGAAAATTAGCAATAACTTTTATCAATTACTAACAAAAACAAAACAACTACGATAATGTATAACCCTTAACAAATATATAGAACATAGAACAGTACAGCACAGTACAGGCCCTTCGGCCCACAATGTTGTGCTGAGCTTTGTCCGAAGCCAAGTTCAAGCTATCCCACTCCCTATCATTCTGGTGTGTTCCATGTGCCTATCCAATAACCGCTTGAAAGTTCCTAAAGTGTCTGACTCCACTATCACAGCAGGCAGTCCATTCCACACCCCAACCACTCTCGGAGTAAAGAACCTACCTCGGACATCCCTTCTATATCTCCCACCATGAACCTTATAGTTATGCCCCCTAGTAACAGCTACATCCACCCGAGGAAATAGTCTCTGAACGTCCACTCTATCTATCCCCCTCATCATATAAACCTCTATTAAGTCGCCTCTCATCCTCCTCCGTTCGAAAGAGAAAAGCCCTAGCTCCCTCAACCTTTCCTCATAAGACCTACCCTCCAAACCAGGCAGCATCCTGGTAAATCTCCTCTGCACTCTCTCCAATGCTTCCACATCCTTCTTATAGTGAGGTGACCAGAACTGCACACAATATTCCAAATGTGGTCTCACCAAGGTCCTGTGCAGTTGCAGCATAACCCCACGGCTCTTAAACTCAAACCCCCTGTTAATAAACGCTAACACACTATAGGCCTTCTTCTCGGCTCTATCCACTTGAGTGGCAACCTTCAGAGATCTGTGGATATGAACCCCAAGATCTTTCTGTTCCTCCACATTCCTCAGAACCCTGCTGTTGACCCTGTAATCCACATTCAAATTTGTCCTACCAAAATGAATCGCCTTGCACTTATCAGGGTTAAACTCCATCTGCCATTTTTCGGCCCACCTCTGCATCCTATCAATGTTTCTTTGCAGCCTACAACAGCCCTCCACCTCATCCACTACTCCACCAATCTTGATGTCATCAGCAAATTAACTGATCTACCCTTCAGCCCACTCCTCAAAGTCATTGATAAAAATCACAAGTAGGAGAGGATCCAGCACTGATCCCTGTGGTACACCGCTGGTAACTGGTCTCCAGTCTGAAAATTTTCCATCCACCACCACCCTCTGTCTTCTATGAGACAGCCAGTTACTTATCCAATTGGCCAAATTTCCCTCTATCCCACACCTCCGTACTTTCTTCATGAGCCGACCATGGGGAACTTTATCAAACGCCTTACTAAAATCCATGTATACGACATCAACTGCTCTACCTTCATCTACACACTTAGTTACCTCCTCAAAGAATTCAATCAAATTTGTGAGGCAAGAGTTACCCTTCACGAATCCGTGTTGACTATCCCGGATTAAGCTGCATCTTTCCAAATGGTCATAAATCCTATCCGTCAGGACCTTTTCCATTAACGTACTGACCACCGAAGTAAGACTAACTGGCCTATAATTACCAGGGTCATTCCTATTTCCTTTCTTGAACAGAGGAACAACATTCTCCACTCTTCAGTCCTCTGGCACTATCCCTGTCGACAGTGAGGACCCAAAGATCAAAGCCAAAGGCTCTGCAATCTCATCCCTTGCCTCCCAAAGAATCCTAGGATATATTCCATCTGGCCCAGTGAACTTATTGACCCTCAGGTTTTTCAAAATTGCTAATACATCTTCCCTCAGAACATCTATCTCCTCCAGCCTATCAGTCTATATCACACTCTCATCCTCAAAAACATGGTCCCTCTCCTTGGTGAACACTGAAGAAAAGTATTCATTCATCGTCTCTCCTATCTCTTCTGACTCCATGCACAAGTTCCCACTACTATGCTTGACAGCCCTAACCTCACCCTGGTCATTCTTTTATTTCTCATATAAGACTAAAAAGCCTTGGGGTTTTCCTTGATCTGACCCACCAAGGACTTCTCATGCCCCCTCCTAGCTCTCCTAAGCCCTTTTTTTAGCTCATTCCTTGCTACCTTATAACCCTCAAATGACCCAACTGAACCTTGTTTTCTCATCCTTACATACGCTTCATTTTTCCTCTTGACAAGACATTCAACCTCTTTTGTGAACCATGGTTCCCTCACTCGGCCATTTCCTCCCTGCCTGACAGGGACATACCTATAGAACATAGAACAGTACAGCACAGAACAGGCCCTTCGGCCCACGATGTTGTGCCGAGCTTTATCTGAAACCAAGATCAAGCTATCCCACTCCCTATCATCCTGGTGTGCTCCATGTGCCTATCCAATAACCGCTTAAATGTTTCTAAAGTGTCTGACTCCACTATCACTGCAGGCAGTCCATTCCACACCCCAACCACTCTCTGCGTAAAGAACCTACCTCTGATATCCGTCCTGTATCTCCCACCACGAACCCTATAGCTATGCCCCCTTGTAATAGCTCCATCCACCCGAGGAAATAGTCTTTGAACGTTCACTCTATCTATCCCCTTCATCATTTTATACACCTCTATTAAGTCTCCCCTCAGCCTCCTCCGCTCCAGAGAGAACAGCCCTAGCTCCCTCAACCTTTCCTCATATGACCTACCCTCCAAACCAGGCAGCATCCTGGTAAATCTCCTCTGCACTCCTTCCAGCGCTTCCACATCCTTCCTATAGTGAGGTGACCAGAACTGCACACAATATTCCAAATGTGGTCTCACCAAGGTCCTGTACAGTTGCAGCATAACCCCACGGCTCTTAAACTCCAACCCCCTGTTAATAAAAGCTAACACACTATAGGCCTTCTTCACAGCTCTATCCACTTGAGTGGCAACCTTTAGAGATCTGTGGATATGGACCCCAAGATCTCTCTGTTCCTCCACAGTCTTCAGAACCCTACCTTTGACCCTGTAATCCACATTTAAATTTGTCCTACCAAAATGAATCACCTCACATTTATCAGGGTTAAACTCCATTTGCCATTTTTCAGCCCAGCTTTGCATCCTATCTATGTCTCTTTGCAGCCTACAACAGCCCTCCACCTCATCCACTACTCCACCAATCTTGGTGTCATCAGCAAATTTACTGATCCACCCTTCAGCCCCCTCCTCTAAGTCATTAATAAAAATCACAAAGAGCAGAGGACCAAGCACTGATCCCTGTGGCACTCTGCTAGCAACCTGCCTCCAATCCGAAAATTTTCCATCCACCACCACCCTCTGTCTTCGATCAGACAGCCAGTTACCTATCCAATCGGCCAACTTTCCCTCTATCCCACACCTCCTCAGTTTCATCATAAGCCGACCATGGGGGACCTTATCAAATGCCTTACTAAAATCCATGTATATGACATCAACTGCCCTACCTTCATCAACACACTTAGTTACCTCCTCAAAAAATTCTATCAAATTTGTGAGGCACGACTTGCCCTTCACGAATCCGTGCTGACTATCTCGGATTAATCCGCATCTTTCTAAATGGTCGTAAATCCCATCCCTAAGGACACGCAGTATTTGTTCCTTGAACAAGCTCCACTTTTCATTTGTGCCTTTCCCTGACAGTTTCTGTTCCCATCTTATGCCCCCTAATTCTTGCCTAATCGCATCATAATTACCCCTCCCCCAATTATAAACATTGCCCTGCCGTATGCCCCTATCCCTCTCCATTGCAATAATGAAAGACACCGAATTGTGGTCACTATCTCCAAAGTGCTCTCCCACAAACAAATCTAACACTTGGCCCAGTTCATTACCCAGTACCAAGTCCAATGAGGCCCCACCTCTTGTCGGCCTATCCACATATTGTGTCAGGAAACCCTCCTGCACACACTGTGCAAAAATCCGAATATCTAAAATGTTCCATTCAAACTAAACGTCCTTTGGACAAAAAACCCTTTCCACAGGATTAACACAGCAAAGACTAATACTCACGTCACATTGGAATTGAGTCCTTTGGTTGGAGAATTGAAAATCCTGACTTCTCAGCCCTCTGCACAACTCAGAAATGTTTGAAGTCAGAACAGCTTCCCAGCACACCAGGGAGAGATTCTGGTCAAGCCACCAACAGCACATTTTCTATGTCAGGAAGGCAAGAAGTGTTTCTCTCCCTCCCTGGTTTTGGAAGTTCTGCTGGTTGCCTGAAAGCAAGGCTTCTTGTTTGAAGTCAGAACAGCTTCCCAGAACACCAGGGAGAGATTCTGGTCAAGCCACCAACAGCAGATTTTCTACTTTAGGAAGGCTAGAAGCTTTGCTTTCAGCTCACCAGCAGAATTTCCAAAACCAGGGAGAGAGAGAAACACTTCTTTTCAACTTGATGTCCCTTCTAAAACTAATCTGCTGCCAGCCAAAACAGAAAATGGAACCATAGAATTTCTACAGTGCAGAAGGAGGCCATTTGGCCCTTCAATTCTGCATTGACAACAATCCCACCTCGGCCCTATTCCCGTAACTCCACATATTTGCCCTGCTAATCCCTCTAACCTATGCATCTCAAGACACAAAGGGGTAATTTAGCATGGCCAAAGCACCTAATTCACACAACGTTGGACTGTTGGTGGGATCCAAAGGAAACCCACGCAGACACGGGGAAAATGTGCAAACTCCACACAGACAGTGACCCAAGCAGGGAATCGAACCCAGGCCCTGGAGTTGTGAGGTAGCAGTGCTAATCACCGTGCCACCCAATGAAAATGAAACCTTAAATTCATCAGGAAAAAAAACACATGACCTTCCTCCTAACAATGCAGGGTCATGAAACATTCCAGTCAAAAAAATAAACAAACCCCATTTTAAACCACTGAAGGAGCAGTAAAAGGAGATCTCCAGCCAGCCTGGCAACAATGAGAAAAAAAATTAAAATATCTGCTCACAACCACAGAGAGCATGATTTTTAAAAAAACTTAAAGGTACAATTGCTAACATCACTCAATTGAAAGAGAAGGGTGGTGATATAAAAATTCAGGAAGTTGCTGAGAAGCCTTAAAAGACATCTCAAACTAAAGTACCTATATTGGCAAACTGAGAGCTAAGGTGAAAGGGGAGGCAGTGGCGTGGTGGTCTTGTCACTAGACCAGTAATCCAGAGGTCCAGGTTAATGCTCTGGGGACCCAGGTTCGAATCCCATCACTGCAGCTGGTGGAGTTAAAAGTCTAATGATAAAACCATTGTTGATTGTCGTAAAAACCCATCTGGTTCACTAATGCTCTTTAGGGAAGGAAATCTGCTGTCCTTACCTGGTCTGGCCAACATGTGACTCCACATCCACAGCAATGTGGTTGACTCTTAAATGCCCCCACTCAAGGGCAATGAGGGATGGGCAGCGATGCCCAGCCAGCGATGCCCACATCCCATGAAACAACATATAAATAAAAAAAGACTGCTCACAGATGTCAAAGTCCAAGAATTAAGTAATACTGGTAAAATTACAAGAAGTGCCTTCAAAAAGCTTGAAACACTAAGAGTGGAATTCTACCATCCAGCCCGCCACGGGAATTGTAGTGGGCGGGACACGGACCATGCAAAGGTCCATTGACCTCAGGTGGGACTGGGCAAGCCCTAAATTCCACCCTAAATCAGTAGACATCACAAATGCCCTGCTGCCTCTGAGTCCACTGGAATTCCCTTTTCTGGATCACTTGAATGGATTGCAAAATGGTGGTGTGCCACATTAGCCAACCCCAATTAAACATGTAAAGGAAGTTGCCTCGGTCTCTGCACATCCACAAAATCAGCCCTTAAGCCATGCTGTAAAAGTGGACAGGATGAAATGCTGCTCCATAGCAATTTTCATTTATTTTTAAATGATTGTCCCTCCACTCTGTTGTCCTCATACCACAGAGAGAGCAAGTGCGACTCTGAAAACAATGGGGTACAGACAATAGGAGGTTCACTGCTCCGAGTAATGTTTGGAATGCTATCAGTTGTGCTGTTAAGTCACCTACACCACAGAATAACAAACCATTTTATTCAAACTCTATGCACATCCATGCTGACCTTGAAAGCACTTCTTTGCAAACTGAAAGCAGTTCACCTTTCTTCCACCCAAGGGCATGGAGATCTGTAAGGCACAGTTCACCAAGGGGCCTCCGAATTCTGCATTCTCCTCTTAAATTCATACTAATCACTGTTACTAACCTCAATGAGGTCATCAGCCACCTCTGTGTGTTACAGAGATTGACTCCAAGAGGGCAATTTATATATTTTCTTCCCACAAGATAGGTGGACCAAAGAAGGAAATCTTCCCATAGGTTCCTTAGGTCATGCCTGCACGTTGGAAAAGTGAGACACTGCAGCCTCAAGAGCCGGATTCATCTTTTCTTTAGCTGCAATGCAGCAAGATGCTGAACACAGCTAGCGCATACATAATAACTCAACGTCCTTTGCAATTTCTCATTAATCATGAAAGGAGCTGAGAGGCTTTTGGGATTCACGCGTTATTGGAGGCTGGCCTCATTAATGTGGAGCTTAAATCAGGTCACTAATGCACAGAAAGAATGTACAAGGCATGACGTATCCTTCAGTAAAAGGTAAAACTATATCTTAAAAACATACCTGCAGACTAACAGCAAATATACTTCGATGCTGGGTGGAATTTAGTTGAGAAGGCAGAAGCCTCAGAACCAGAACGGAAAGTAGTCCTGTTTCAGTGGACGGTGGGACCCAGGCAACATATTGTCACTGGTGGCCAATTAAGAGACCTCCACCGGGTGTCTCCGGAGGATGCCAGACAACTCCCAAAACGGACTGCCCCAATCAGAGGGCTAGCAGCTCAGCAGCGCCACCTCTAAGGCTGCAAGTGCAGGGAGAGAGGGCTCCAAAGGCCAGATGCCCTCTAAGGAAGTTTAGATAGGTTGGGAGTAGGCAGGTCTTGGTGAGCAGGGGTTATGGAGCACCATTGCTGCCATGGAGCCTCCTCACCTTATGGTGGCACAGTGGTTAGCATTGCTGCCTCACAGCGTTAGGGACCCAGGTTCAATTCTGGCTTTGGGTGACCTTCTGCTTGGAGTTTGCACTTTCTCCATGTGTCTGCGTGGGTTTCCTCCCACAGTCCAAAGCTGTGCTGGTTAGGTAGATCGGCCATGGTAAATTGCCCCTTAGTGTTAGGGATCTAGCAAGTTAAATAGTGGGGTTACAGGGATAGGCCTTGGGTGGGATTGTTGTCGGTGTGGGCATGGTGAGCCAAATGGCCTCCTGCTGCACTGCAGGGATTCTGTGAGTCCATGGATCATGGAAGTGCTGTGGAGCCCACTGAGAGGCCACCAGGTTTCATCTTCAATTAAATGGCTCAACTGGCCTCCCAGGGTGGGGGAGTCGGCCAGTTGGGTGGGTGGTGGTTTGAGCCGCCAATGTTCCAGCATATCCTCACTCTACTATTCCCATCAAGTCAGGGGACCAGTCCTGGTTCAATGAGGAGTGCAGGAGAGCATGGCAGGAGCAGCATCAGGCACCAAAAAGAGATGCCAACCTGGTGAAGCTACAACACAGAATTAAATGGGATACCAAACAGCAGACGCAGCATGCAGCGGACAGAGTTTAGCAATCCCACAATCAACAGATCAGATAAAAGTTTTGCAGTCCTGCCACATCCAGTCATGAATGTCTGAGGTAAATTAAACAACCAGTCACAGGAGTAGACTCCAAAGAATCCCCAATGTCATTGACGGGGAAGCCCAGCAGATCAGGGCAAAAGATAAAGCTGAAGCATTTGGAAACACCTTCAGCCAGAAGGGGATGATTCATATTGACCTTCTCAAGGACCCCAGCATCAAAAATATGTCTTTAGCCAATTCGATTCACTTCGCAGGATGTCAAGAAATGGCTGAAGGTACCAAAGACAAAAAACGTTGGGCCCTGACCACATCCCAGCTGTCGTAGTGAAGATCTGTGCTCCAGAAATAGCCACACTCTTAGCCAAGTTGTTCCAATATAGCTTCAACCTCTACCTGACAATGTGAAATATTGCTCAGCCAAGTCTCATCCACAAAGAATGGGACAAATTCAATTATTGCGGCATTAGTCGATTCTCCAACATCTCCAAAGTGGTGGAAGTTGTCACTGACAGCACTATCAAGTGTCACTTACTCAGCAATAACCTGTTCACCAATGATCAGTTTGAGTTCCACCACGGCCACTCAGATGGCCTGGATGGGTGCAGCTCCATCTACACACAAAAAGCTCAACACCATCCAGGACAAAGCAGCCCTCTTGATTGGCACCCCTTCCACAAACATTCACTCCTTCCATCACTGATACACAGTAGTAGCAGTATGTATCATCTACAAGATGCACTGCAGTGACTCAAAGCCTCTTTAAACAGCACCTTCCAAAACCGCAAACTCTAAGGGCGGCATAGTGGAACAGTGGTTCGATTCCTGGCTTGGGTCATTGTCTGTGTGGATTTTGCACTTTCTCCCCGTGTCTGCGTGGGTTTCCTCTGGGTGCTCCTGTTTCCTCCCACAGTCCAAAAATGGTGGTTAGGTGGATTGGCCATGGTAAATTGACCCTGGTGTCAGGGGATTATATGTGGGGTCATGGGAATAGGGCCTGGGTGGGATTGTGGTTGGTGCAGACTCGATGGGCCAAATGACCTCATTCTGTACTGTAGGGATTCGATGAAGATCTACCACCTGGCAGGACAATGGCAGCAGATGGATGGGAACAGCGCCAGCCGATCGTTCCCTTTCAAGCCGCACACCAACCTAACTTGAAGTTTTATTGCTTTTTTTACTGCCACTGGGTCATAATCCTGGAACTCCCTCCCTAACAGCACTGTGGGTGGACCTACACCACATGGACGGTAGTGGTTCAAGATGGCAGCTCACCATCATCTTCTCAAAGGCAGTTAAGGATGAGCCTAGCCAACGATACACTCATCCCATGAATGAATAAAAACAATGAGAAAGCACTAATTAAAATACCACTGATTAATTTATCACCTGCCCCATTCCATTACTTAATGCACTGTTGAACCTCATATAGAATTGAGATCACTTAGAATCGGAACCGAGTACTCCACTTAAGCAAAATAATGCCACAAAAATCTTTTCACGAATTAAAAAGGACATTGTCCTTATTTATTGTCTAGGGTTACAAATTCATCTGCAGTAACATGTTAGCACTGGTATAATAACAATGACATGTCAGGTTAACATAGTCTAGTAATTAGATTTGATGTATTGCACCTAAAGAGCCACCATCTTCTGTTTCATTATCAGCATTTGTCATTTGGAAACAGGGAAGAAACCCGTTAGCATTACCTAAACTAAAAGGTCATTTACTTCTCAAGTTGCTCGTTGGGTATTGTAGAAAGGTAGATTATTTACCTAAGTTAACGCTGTGATGGTTCTTCGAACAAAAGCTCTTGCACATACCACAGATCCAGTTTCACAGCCATTGTGAACATTTGGACATATAATTCAGAACATGGACTTTTTTGCTTCAGAGTCTATTTCTAGGTCTGTGTTAGACCTCTTAATGTCCTCACAAAATGGGAAAGTGAAATTGCTATTACTAAAAAATCATGGCAGAATTTGACTTCTAATAATAGAGTATTCAAGTAAGCCAAGATCACACATTGTGCACACACTGCAGGATTCTTCATAGTGCTGCCAGTAAAAGGAAAACTTCTTATACTAGCTGTTATAAAGATTTCATGTCAAACCTTTTCTTTGTGACCAACTTGAATTTAATTACTTTTTTTCTACGCCATTGCTCTCCGATACAATAGCAAAACTGTCAACCTGATGGTAGATGGACAGCAGGAAGAATATTAATCAGATTTCCACAGCCATGGTCCTGAGATGATGTGACCTGGTTTTCTGCTTTGCATTTTTCAATGGTACAAAGGAGTTGATCTCTGAATATTCCCATCCTGGGACATTATATCTGTGATCATAGGGGAGGCAATGGATGGACCAGCGGTATTACCATTAGACTATTAATCCAGAAA
Organism: Mustelus asterias; assembly: GCF_964213995.1. Classification (NCBI taxonomy): domain Eukaryota; kingdom Metazoa; phylum Chordata; class Chondrichthyes; order Carcharhiniformes; family Triakidae; genus Mustelus; species Mustelus asterias. The sequence continues at coordinate 139,106,053 of NC_135803.1, forward strand.
CTGAGCTAATATTCTGGGGATCCGAGTTCAGATAGAATCATAGAATCCTACAGTGCAGAAGGAGGCCATTCGGCCTATCAAGTCTGCACTGACCACAATCCCTTTCAGGCCCTATCCCCATAACCCAACCCCAGCTAGTCTCCCTGACACCAAGGGGAAATTTACATGGCCAATCCACCTAATCCACTCACACATCTTTGGACTGGGGCAGGAAACTGGAGCACTCGGAGGAAACACACGCAGACACGGGGAGAATGTGCAAACTCCACACAGACAGTGAAACAAGCTGGGAATCGAACCCGGCTCCCTGACTCTGTGAGGCAGCAGTGCTAACCACTCTACCACCATGCCACCCCAATGGTAGAATTTGGATTCAATAAAAAAAATATCTGGAATTAAGAGTCTACGGATGACCGTGAAACCATTGTCGATTGTCGGAAAAACCTATCTGGTTCACTCATGTCTTTTAGGGAAGGAAATCTGCCGTCCTTTCCTGGTCTGGCCTACATGTGACTCCAGAGCCACAGCAATGTGGTTGACTCTCAACCACCCTCTGAAATGGCCTCGCGAGCCGCTCAGTTAAAGTGCAACTAGGGATGGGCAATAAATGCTGGCCAGCCAGCGACACACATGACCCACAAATGAACAAAACAAAATTTAATGGAAAACCGAATTGGTTGGATGCGTTGATGTGCAACTCTGCCAAACTACTCTTTCCTCTTACTAACAGTTACTCACCATACACTCCCTCTTTATTTTTACATTAGTCACAGATGAGCCTTACAGTGGGACAGTTTGCTGCTTGATAGACCAGTGCTCCCTAGGCAATCATCCCTTCTAAATTAGCACACTTTAGTATTGCCAAGGGTTACTTCTGTCCAAAGGCATTTGAATCCAAATGATGGCAGTGAGAAACTGCCAGCTCATGTTTGGAATATTGGGCACCACTTGCCACCATCTGTGCCCCGGTTCTGCTGAAAGATATCGCAGCCACAGATTGATACAACTTGCATTCTTAACATCATAAATCATCTCAGAGTGCTTAAAGGAGCATTTTAAAGCCCCATTTATCACCAGCCTCATTCAGAAATTATTTACAAGTAGCAAGAAATGCCAGGAATTCATTAAGGTGCAACACCTTGAGAGAAACAGTCATAAAGGCCACAAAAATACAACTGTGAGCATAAACAACAGCAGATATGCTAACAAACATTGTCACTCCTTTTTGTCATTGGAGGAAAAAGAAAATGGACTAAATTCTCCTGCAGTGAACAGTAGCAGCATGGCGAGACTTCCACCCATCGCCTACCTCTTTCCCAAAGTTGACCAACATCCCTTGGTTGGTAGAGAGGGAGGCAGGCAATGCCTCATTGTACAATCCCAGTGGTGTCAAAGTGGGCACTTAATGGAGCAGTAGAGTCCAAAGATCAGTGGAAGAGCACCATTGAAGGATGCAATGGAGACCAAGGCCTCCAGAGGTAAGAGCAAAGTTGGAGGGAGAGGAATCTTCCAGTGTTAAGATATAGGAGCAGAAGGTGGCCATTTGGCCCATCTACTCTGCTCACCATTGTTTGATTCTATTTGATTTGATTTCTTATTGTGTCACATCTATTGGGATGAAAAGTATTGTTTCTTGTGTGCTATACGGACAAAACATACCGTATATAGAGAAGGAAAGGACAGGGTGCAGAATGTAGCGTTACAGTCATAGCTAGGGTGTAGAGGAAGGCCAACTTAATGCAAGGTAGGTCCATTCAAAAGTCTGATGGCAGCAGGGAAGAAGCTGCCCTTGAGTCAATTGGTACATGTCCTCAGATTTTGTGTCTTTTCCCCAATGGAAGAAGGTGGAATAGAGTGCGTGGGGTCCTTAATTATGTTTTTCTGAGACAGCTGGAAGTCAGTGGGAGGTTGGTTTGAGGGATGGACTGAGCTTCGCTCACGACCCTTTGTAGTTTCTTGCGTTCTTGGTCAGAGCAGGAGCCATACCAAGCTGTGAAACAACCAGAAAGAATGCTTTCTGTGGCGCACCTGTAAAAGTTGGTGAGAGTCGTAGTGGACATGCCAAATTTCTTTAGTCTTCTGAGAAACTAGAGGTGTTGGTGGGATTTCTTTACTATAGTGTCAGCATGGGGGGACCAGGATAGGTTATTGGTGATTTGAACACCTAAAAACTTGAAGCTCTCGATCATTTCTCCTTCGTCCCCATTAATGTAGACAGGGGCATGTCCTCCACTACGCTTCCTGAAGTCGATGACTATCTCCTTTGTTTTGTTGACATTGAGGGAGAGATAATTGTCGTCGTAGCAGTTCACCAGATTCGCTATCTCTTTCCATTCAATGAGGTCATGGCTGATCTGATACGATAATTCTCAATTCCACTTTCCCACCTGATCCCCATAGCGCTTGACTCCCTCATTGATCAAAAATATATCTATTTCACCTTTGAATGTATTTACCCACCCAGCCTCTACAGCTCTCTGCAGCAAAGGGGTGGCACGGTGGCACAGTGTTTAACACTGCTGCCTCACAGCGTCAGGGACCCGGGTTCAATTCCCAGCTTCGGTGACTGTCTGTGTGGAGTTGCACGTTCTCCCCGTGTCTGCATGTGTTTCCACCGGGTGCTCCGATTTCCTCCCACAGTCCGAAAGACATGATGGTTAGGCGCATTGACGATGCTAAATTCTCCCTCAGTGTACCCGAACAGGCGCCGCAGTGTGGCGGCTAGGGGATTTTCACAATAACTTCATTGCAGTGTTAACGTAAGCCTATTTGTGACACTAACAAATAAACTTTAAAGAATTCCACAGATGCGCTACCCTCTGAGAGAAGAAATTCCTCCTCGTCTCTGTCTTACATGGGGTGACGCCTCACTATGCTTTCTGGTCCTAGACTCTCCCACAAGGAGGACGGGGGGCAGCGGAAACAACCTCTCATCGTCTACACTGTTTCTCCATCCCTTCCCTGGGGACATTTCCCATTGACGCCCAAGCTGGTCATTCAAAGCAGTTTTAATTGGGGTTGGCACAAATGGGAGGCGCTGACACCTCAGCCCTGCTCCCCCCCACCCCCAAGACTGCAGATGAGGAAACAGTGGTCGCAGCAGAAGGGAAGGGAAGGGAAATCCAGTTCGCAGTAGCAATGCAGCAGTCGGCTTCAACCCCAGATCTTGCATTATCCTCTGCTGTTGTCCTTCCAACGTCAGGAGGGATTATGACGATGAATCCAGCCCAGCACCGTGAATAAAAACATTTTGAATAAAAAGAAATTCCCTTTGCCCGGTTTCTCGAGCTGACGGAATATTATTCTGTTTTACATAAGTCAATTGAGCTTGAAGGCCAATGAATATTGTGTAATGGAACTGCAAATCCTGCATGCAAGCAGGCAGCTTCTTACAACGTCCTTGGTTTGTCCTTGAGTGTACAGAATACAATGGTGACTAGCACTGCCACAATATTTATTTCACTGGCAGAAAATTACGCTGACTGACATGCCATTAAAAGTAAAAGAGTTCTTTGCTCCAGGGACAGTGGGAAGGTCCCAGGCCTGCTACCACTGAACAGAATTGAATGACAGCAACCCGAGATATCGCTGCTCTGTTATTCCAGGTTTATAGACGCATTCTGCAGATAGCTTGTTTTTGCTCGAGATTCTCATTTTTAAGCAGTCTTCTGATAGGGTTTCTCCCTCGGGTTCTTGACTTATCATGGAATCCCTACAGTGCAGAAGGAGGCCATTCGGCCCATCGAGTCAGCACCGACAACAATCCCACCCAAGCCCTACTCCCATAACCCCATGCATTTACCCTAGCTAGTCCCCCTGACACTAAGGGGCAATTTAGCATGGCCAATCCACCTAACCCGCGCATCTTTGGACTGTGGGAGGAAACTGGAGCACCCGGAGGAAACCCACGCAGACACAGGGAAAATGTGCAGACTCCTTTCTTAAATGAGCAGGAAATCTTCAGACGAAACACATCACGACATTCGTTAGTAATAATGCACAATGAATATCAGCCTGAATAATATGAATGAACCAATAAAATTGTTAATGAGGCGGCACGGTGGCACAGTGGTTAGCGCTGCTGCCTCACAGCGCCAGGGACCCGGGTTTGATTCCCGGCTTGGGTCACTGTCTCTGCAGAGTTTGCGCGTTCTCCCCGTGTCTGCGTGGGTTTCCTCTGGATGCCCTGGTTTCCTCCCACTGTCCAAAGACGTGCTGGTTAGGTGCACTGGCCGTGCTAAATTCTCCCTCAGTGTACTCGAACAAGCGCTGGAGTGTGGCGACCAGAGGATTTTCACAGTAACTTCATTGCAGTGTTTGATTGATTTGATTTAGTTTGATTTATTATTGTCACATGTATTAACATACAGTGAAAAGTATTGTTTCTTGCGCACCATACAGACAAAGCATATCACTCATAGAGCAGAAAACAAGAGAGTGCAGAATGTAGTGTTATAGTCATAGCTAGGGTGTAGAGAAAGATCAACTTAATGCAATGTAGGTCCATTCAAAAGTCTGATGGCAGCAGGGAAGAGGCTGTTCTTGAATCGGTTGGTATGTGACCTCAGACTTTTGTATCTTTTTCCAGACAGAAGAAGGTGGAAGAGAAAATGTCCGGGGTGTGTGGGGTCCTTAATTATGCTGATTGCTTTGCTGTTAATGTACATTGTGTTTTCTTTATCCATTCGTGGGATATGGGTGTCACTGGCTGGCCAGCTGGGCAGCACGGTAGCACAGTGGTTAGCACTGCTGCTTCACAGCTCCAGGGACCTGGTTTCGATTCCCGGCTTGGGTCACTGTCTGTGTGGAGTTTGCACATTCTCCTCGTGTCTGCGTGGGTTTCCTCCAGGTGCTCCGGTTTCCTCCCACAATCCAAAGATGTGCGGGTTAGGTTGATTGGCCATGCGAAAATTTCCCCTTAGTGTCCTGGGATGCATAGATTAGAGGGATTAGCGGGTAAAATATGTAGGGATATGGGGGTAGGGCCTGGGTGAGGTTGTGGTCGGTGCAGACTCGATGGGCCGAATGGCCTCTTTCTGTACTCTAGGGTTTCTATGATTTATTGCCCATCCCTAGATGCCCTTGAGAAGATGGTGGTGAGCTGCCTTCTTGAATTGCTGCATTAATGTAGGCCTACTTGTGACACTAATAAATAACCTTTGAACTTTAAAAATAATTGGTGTAGCTGGTAGTAGTAGTTTTGTATTTGATCCATACTTCAGTTGTGTGTTACTTTAAGGACCACAGCAATTAGTATAAATCAAAGCGGAACGATTAGCATAGCTTGAAAAGGTAAATCTCACATATGAGAGACACTCAAACTATGAGGCAGACTCAGTTGCAGTATAAAACGAGAGACTATTACAAATCAAAATAGGGGATGCCAATAATGGAAGAGTTTGTGTGTGAGAAAAACAGTATTCGAAGGATTATTGAATAGCATTGTTTTATTTTCACAAATAAAGATGAATGGATTAAGTTATGGTGAAGCTCCGAACTAGAGATATTTATCCCAATTTCATTATTGGCTACATCGCATTGCATTAGGTTTATCATAGATTTGCAATTTTACTTTGAGAAAATTATTTCGCTATCTAATTTAGCTCCAAAAAAACCAGACGGCACTGATTGGTGATACCCCATTCTCATGGAAACTAGTTTTGAAAATGAGAAAATGGGGCGGTTGTGGTTTTTACTATAGATGCTGGAAATAAAAAAAAACAGAAAACACTGGAATAACTCAGCAGGTCAGGCAGTGTCTGTAGAGAGAGAAGCTAAGTTAACATTTCAGGTCTGTGGACTTTCATCGGAACTGGGAAAAGTGATGTAATAGTTTCAAAGTTTATTTATTAGTATCACAAGTAGGCTTACATTAACACTGCAATGAAGTTACTGTGAAAATCCCCTAGTCGCCACACTCCGGCGCCTGTTCGGGTACATTGAGGGAGAATTTAGCATGGTCAATGCACCTAACCAGCACGTCTTTCAGACTTTGGGAGGAAACCAGAGCATTCGGAGGAAGCCCATACAGACACGGAGAGAAATTGCAGACTCCGCACAGACAGTGACCCAAGCTGGGGATCGAACCCGGGTCCCTGGCGCTGTGAGGCCGCAGTGCTAACCACCGTATCGCCCAGGTTTTGAGCAAGGTGTGGTTGGGTCAAGGGGATGGAAAAAATGGTCTGTGATAGTGTGAAAAACAGCAGAGATTGAATAACAGAAAAGGGGCAAAAGGAATGGTGACAGGGCGAAAAGAGAAACAAAAAAATGTTCCTAGGGCAAGTGTACTACTGACTGAAATTAAAAAGAAGAGAAAATCAAAACAAGCAATGAAAAGTAAATTTTGACCTGTTAACTCTGACATTTCTGCACAACAGGCTTCAGCCAAACACACAGAAGCTCAGAGTAGTACACACAAATGGCAAATTGCCTTACTACCTCAAAGTTGTGCAACTCTATATCCTCTGGATATCAATGCACCAATTCGTAGAGTGGAGTTCATTGGCTCAGTTCCACAATCCATTGAACACAAGTTGGAACAATGCTGTTTGCATTGTGGAGAACCAAATTTGAACACTTCACAAAGGCCCCAATTCAACTAGTCACATCACAAGGGAATACAGTATGCGCCAATGAACTATGTTAGCTTATTGAGATTGAGTTACCAAAAAAGCTTCCAATGGCTAAAACAAAAGGCAACAGATTTTAAGGTGATTAGCAAAAGAAGTTAAGGAAAATTATTTTTTTCCAACACATGGTTAAGACTTAGGCCGAAATTTTACTGGCATGCCCGCCCCGATTCCAGGGGAGGGCGAGGTTCGGAGAACAGCATTCTCCGTTGACCTCGGGCGGGATTGTACAAACCTCGGGCAGTCGTGCTGGTAAAATTCCACCCTTAGAATGCAAAATCTGATAGGAGAGTAGAGACAATCAATAGTAAGTGGAAGGTGCTTCAAAAGAGCCAGCACAGTTTCGATGGGCTGAATAGACTCCTGAGCTATATTACTCTTATGATTTAATTATTCTATTTCTTCATATTATCCACTTAGTGGTATAAATAGAAATGTTGATATTCAATCTACATTTATGTAACATCACATACAGAAATTAAATTGGGATAAACTCAAAACTATGTTGTAAATATCACAGACTGTAATGTTCAAAATTGCAAGACTTTACAACCTATATCCATCCACTAGTATAAACATTAATCTGTCAATTATTTGACTTCCTCATAAGGTCAAACAACTCAAAGAGAGAAATTATCCCATAATTTCAAATATAAATAAGAAACACTATTTTCCCCAAAATAAATTGCTTGTTGAATTTCAACATATTTTCTTTGGATCCACAATAATGTGAACTCTCAAAGATTGATTAAGCATCGAAAATTAGTTACATGCTTCATAGGAGATTACTGTCCTCATGAGGTTTAATTAGAGGGAGTAAATGTATCATATATCAACACATTAAAGGAGCTATATTATTAATTTCCTTCAATGCATGTTAATGTATCTTCATTCCTCATTTAAAAGATTTAGAGAACTGATCACTTAGCCTTCCTCATTCCATCCCTTTCCCTTTCACCTGAGTAGGTAGTGATGGATGTGAAAGTAAACCTATATCTCTAACATTGCATGCTGGCATGGAGATAAGATCAAGTGAGTGGAACACACAACAGTAATCTACCTACACAGTCTATCTTTAAATCTTGGGGAGGTAACAGGAGAGCTATTCGGTTTTATTATTGGTTACAGTCCCCGTTGAGACTGGTAATGATAAGAAAGATATTTGAATATCCAGCGACTAATTGGAAGGATCACACAGCAAGTTTTCATGTTTTAAGACTTTTACCATAACAAAGAAACTAATATTGACCTTGATCAAACACTGCATCAGTAGACAACTTATACTCTAAGCCACAGAAAAGATTTCCCATTTAACTTCTAAAATGAGCGAAAATCTCATATTAAACCGTGTTGGCATGAAGCCAAACAGCTCACTGTTGAGAAGCCCTGCAGCAATAAAGTGCCGCAGGGCTTAGTGACGAGGTAAATGGGTTTTTCATTCCTCATTAGAGTGGAAGCCCCACCCTCTGGAGCTGCCAGCTAGGAGGACAGCAGTGGCAGCTGTAGGATGGCAGCTAAAGAGAGAAGTCCAAGGCTTACGATCCCCGGATCATGTAAGGTCTTGAGCCGGGAGGGCATTAGGGACAAGAGCAAAGGTGGGTTTAAAAGTGGGAACGGGAAGGAAGGAAGTGGGGTTTCAGTCCAAAGGGAGGCTGAATGCCTTTCCTTCCTGCCATGATGTGGAGCATTGGACTGGGGTAGGCACAGTAAGAAGTCTCACAACACCACGTTAAAGTCCAATAGGTAGCACAAGTTTTCAGAGCGCTGTCCCTTCATCAGGTGAGTGGAGGATTGGGTTCACAAACAGGGCATATGTAGACAGACTCAATTACAAGATAATGGTTGGGATGCGAGTCTTTACAGGTAATCAAGTCTTTACAGGTGCAGACAATGCGAATTGAGAGAGGGTTAAGCACAGATTAAAGAGGTCTGAATTGTCTCAAGCCAGGAGGGTTCGTGAGATTTTGCAAGACCAACCTGTTTAAATTCTCATCAACCTGGTCTCTTCAATCCAAAGGTGAATTCCCACCTGCATTCTGCATGTGAACAATAGAGACCAGCTGTTTCTATCTCTCTGCTCTCGCTCAGACTCTTGCAAACTAAGAGTCTGAAAAGTCCAAGCTTATCTTACGAAACCTCTCACCTCATCTTGCTGTGGACTCTGCCCCTCACAAAACCCATCACCATAGCTACATGGATCAGAGGGGCTTTGTATTCAGATAGAAATGCTAATTAGCTATCCTCTAGACCCCCAACTCCATAGATAGTAGTTATGGCTTATAAAAGCTGACTTTTCTAACACCACTCTTGTGAGACTCCGAAGCAAAACATTAATCTACCATCAGCACAACTGTTCTGGTCATTGTCGACAGCGTGAATATCTCACACCTTCTTCCCAGTAAAACAACTTGTGCCCCATTTTAGGCCTCAGCAACCAAGCCACAGAAGCTTGTCAGGCAAAATTCAGAACAGGGCATGTGACCCTCCCCATTCTTCCATTTTGCCCTAAATTAAAGAATAAATTCCTCTGCATTGCAGTGTTAATGTAAGCCAACTTGTGACACTGACAAATAAACTCAAGTTCTGCTGTACTAAGTGTTGAATGCTTTTGTGAGATTTATGAAGCAAGCGAGAGAGATAGATCCTGTTTTCTATATAGCTCCCTTGTAGCTGGCATCTGGAGATCATGGTCAGTAAAAATCTGCTAGCATAGAATCCATGCTGTGTTTCTGGATCCATTTGTTCTCCATGTTGCTGCAGTTTTTCCACCATGACCCTAGCAAAGACCTTCCCAGTGACGCTGAGGAGTGAGTTTCCCGTGTGGTTGTTGCAATCTCCTCTGTCACCCTTGTTGTATAATGTGATGACCTTTGCTCCAGACATCTCATGCAGAGTGGAACCTGTCCTCCAACAGAGGACGAGGGGGTCATGTGAATGTGGCAGCAGCTGACACTTTCCCGTGCTTAGGCAGTTTGGCTGGAATTCCATCCTTGTCGGATGTCTTTCTTCTTGCTCAGGAATAAATGGACTCCATGCTTAACTGATGGGGCTTTTGCACCTGACTCAGCCATGACAGAAGACTGTGGGAGAGTGTCAAATGCAGACTGGGAGATGTCAGCCTCATGGGAGTCCAGTAGTCAATGCACATCTGTTTCTTCTGTCAGTTGAGAAACGTCAACATCTGCTGATTTCAGTGGCTAACTTTGTTTATGGTAGGACCAAGCACCCACTTGTTCCCATCATGCACAGGATGTATCATTCCCCATGTCTGCTAAACACTTCCCATGTTAATCAGTTGATAACGCACAATGTCTTTAACCAAAATATCAGTTTCCTAGCCATGTTCAGTCTGCCAACACGACACAACAATCTCTGGTCAAGGTGCTGTTGTTAGACACCTGTGCATGTCGTGTGAACAGATGGCTAACAACTCTGTGGATTTTCCCAAGTGACTGTTTTCCAAAGACTACCTTCCTTCCTTAGGGAATTTCTGGGCTCTACTCAATACCACCTGTAGGGGGACAGCCAAGGTCATAAACACCCACAATTTTAGTTATACACTAACAGATGCAAGAGTGCTTTTTTTATTCTTTCATGGGTTGTGATTGTCATTTACTTCCCATCCCTATTTGCCTTGAGAAGGTGGTGATGAACTGTCTTCTTGAACTGCTGCAGTCAACATGGTGTAGGCACACCCACAGTGCTGTTAGGGAAGGAGTTCCAGGATTTTGACCCAGTGAGGGTGAAGGAACCAGGTCAGGATGGTTTCCAGGGGACTTGCAGGTAGGTGGTATCTTCACATGTATCTGCTGTCTTTGTCCTTCTAGATGAAAGAGAGCACAGGCCTTGCTCGAGCAAGTCCAGAAATTTCCGCCCGAGGTCCCGTTGTCCGCCCCTCGCCTGCTTCGTTCCCATGGCGGGCGAGGCGGTAAAATTCCGGCGCACAGGTTTCAAAGGTGCAGCCAAATAAGTCTTGGTGAGTTGCTGCATTGCATCCTGCACGTGGTACACTCTGCTGTTACTATGCACCAATGGTGAATGTTTAAGGTGGGGAGAGGCATGTTGATCCATGGATTGCTTTATCCTGGATAGGGTTGAACTTCTTGAGTTTTGTTGGAGCCTCACTCATTCACACACCTGGAGAATATTCCATCACACCCTTGATTTGTTTTGTGTAGATGGTGGACATGCTTTGGGGAGTCAGGAGTTGAGTTACATGGCAGAGAATCCTCACCCTCTGACCAGCTCTGTTAGCCACAATATTCATGTGGCTCGTCCAGTTTATTTTCTGGTCAATGGCAACCCCCAAGGTGTTGATAGTAGGGGAATTCAGCAATGGTAATGCCATTGAATGTCAAGAGACAATGGTTATATTCTCCCTTGTCGGAGATGTTCAGTGCCTGCCACTTGTTTGGCATGAACGTTATTTGTCAGCCCAAGCCTGAACATTGTCCAAGTCTCACTGCATATGGACACAGATTGTTTCAGTGTCCAAGGAGTCACAAATGATGCTGAACATGGTGCAATCCATGAAAAATTCATGGGGCGATACGGTGGCACAGTGGTTAACACTGCATCAGGGACCCAGGTTCAATTCCTGGCTTGGGTCACTATCTGTGTATACGTTCTCCCTGTGGCTGCATGGGTTTCCTCCAGGTGCTCCAGTTTCCTCCCACAGTCTGAAAGACGTGCTGGTTAGGTGCATTGGCCATCCTAAATTCTCCCTCAGTGTTCCCGAACAAATGCCGGAGTGTGGCGACTAGGGGATTTTCACAGTAACTTCATTGCAGTGTTAATGTAAGCCTACTTGAGCCGCTAATAAATAAACTTTATATCCTCACTTCTGACCTCATGATGAAGCAAAGATAATTGATGAAACATTGAAGGTAGTTGGGCCTAGGATGCTACTCCTGAGGAACTCCTGCAGAGGTGTCCAAAGGCTAAGATGATTGAGGTCTAACAACCACAACCATATTTCTTTGAAGGCTTGAATTGGGACAAAGAAATACGTGAAAACCCTGATCATATATCAGGTTAATTTCCACATTGAAGTATTTTGCTGATTCATATGAACATCAAATTTCATGTCATAATAGTGTGACGATACTGTGCCTTTAAGAAATGTATCTAGAAACCCTACAGTACAGAAAGAGGCCATTTGGCCCATCAAGTCTGCACCGACCACAATCCCATCCAAGCCCTACCCCCATATCCCTACATATTTTACCCGCGAATCCCTATAATCTACGCATCCCAGGACACTAAGGGGCAATTTTAGCATGGCCAATCAACCTAACCCACACATCTTTGGACTGTGGGAGGAAACCGGAGCACCCGGAGGAAACCCACGCAGACAGTGACCCAAGCCGGGAATCGAACCCAGGTCCCTGGAGCTGTGAAGCAGCAGTGCTGACCACTGTGCGTGCTACCGTGCCACCCTGTCATGTTTTTGTATTTGTCATGTTGTGCAGGATCTATTGTAGCAGATTATTATTATTTTATCATCAGTGCCGTTCTGTTTCTAACTGGAATCTTCTATTGCTTCTGCAGCAGCATAATTGATCATAATTGCAGCCATGTTTGTTTTAATCTGGATGAATGCTGTTCTATTTTTATTCTTGTTCTCCTCTGTGATATTGCAGAGTGTGGCTTGATTAGGTTGATTGACAGCTAAGGTCATATGACTGGGTACAGCTTTATCTTTACAGAAAACTCAAGGCAGTCTGCTTTTGGGGATCTTTAGAAAGAGGTCGTTTTTTCTGTTATCTCTTGCTCTGTCTGAGGTGGAGAATACAATCTACCAAGAAATAAGTCTATTTTTCTGAGATCCAACTGTTTGGAAGTGGCGCTTTCTCTGGAGGTTGCTGCATGAGAATTAGATGACAAGTATCTGTCTGGATCTCACTCCAGAAGTATTAAAAGGACAGAAATTGAATAGCCACGTAAGCATATTTGTTTTTCTGTGCTGACTGGTTCCAAAGAAGAGATTTATGTCTGTGGGGATTCTGCTAAATTGGAACAATAGAGATAGCTAACTGTTAAGAATTATTTTGTCATGTTTAAGGCTTTTAATTGGTACAATTTATGCTAATTCTTTTTGTTACATTCTAACTGTGTTCTTTAATAAACTTTGTTTGATAAAAGCTTCCTAGTGGGTCACTTGAATCATACCTGGAGTGAAACACCTCACCCTCACCCTAATGCCAAAATCAAATGTAAAAGCTAGGGTCTAGGCTAACTTCATAAAATACCTTGGAGTTTCTGATCTGGTCCTTAACAATAATAATGAGATAGCATATATAGAGGCAGATCTTTTCCAATGATAGTGGGATCTAGGATGAGGGAAGGGAGAGATATAACATTAATTATAAGAGATTGAGTATAGGCACAGAATGTTGTGAGCTCCTGTAATGGACTATCTGAGTTAGTCACTGAAGAAAAGACACATCAACATATAAAACAAGGTTTGATAAGTGGCTGAAGGAAAGTGAGATGAAGGGATACGGGAACAATGCAGACAAATGTATTTGGACTGCTGCTTGTGTGGAAATTAAACACCGATGTAACCTCGAGGTAACAATCGCTAGCCTTTTAAGGCAAGGATAGATAAATTTTTGAACAGTAAAGGAATTAAGGGTTATGGTGAGCGGGCAGGTAAGTGGAGCTGAATCTACGAAAAGATCAGGCATGATCTTATTGAATGGCGGAGCAGGCTCGAGGAGCCAGATGGCCTACTCCTGCTCCTAGTTCTTATGTTCTTATGAATCCTGATAAAATCTTGTGTGGCAACTTTCCTAAATATCTTGCTTGAAGTGTACACATCTTAAGGTGAGTTGTCATAGCCTTTTACCTCAACTGAAGACAGGACAGAGTGAACACATTCCACAACTGAAAACATCTGAAACACCATTTCATGACTTTCGTGACAGAGCAACTGTAATGCTGCAAACCAGTCAGAAAATTCAATATTGGATCATTTTCCAAATCCATGCAACTGTTTTTTTCATAGACTCAGCCCAACTATCTTCAATAAAACCCTATGTTAACTCCAGTCTGCATTAATAGTTTTATTTTCCACAGAATCATAGAATTGCAACAGCTCAGAAAGAGGCCACTTGGCCCATCGAGTCTGCACCAACAATCCCACCCAGACCCTATCCCTGTAACCCCATGTATTTACCCAACTAATCCCCCTGACACTAAGGGTCAATTTACCATGGCCAATCAACCTAGCCCGCACATCTTTGGAGTGTGGGAGGAAACCAGAGCACCCGAAGAAAACCCACGTAGACACGGGGAGAATGTGCACACTCCACAGACAGTCATTTGAGGCCAGAATTGAACCTGGGTCCCTGGCGCTGTGAGGCAGCAGTGCTAACCACTGTGCCAATGTGTTGCCCTCAGCCCTGATCTTGTTGATCAGTTTTTATTCAAATAGTTCCACATAAGTCAATCTGAAAATGTTTCCTCAGCCAGTAGATTTTTCCAGTTTTCTGAAGTGTTATTTGAAGGTATTGGTGCAGCATGAATGTCAGAATGATTGATAGATTTATTGTTTAGCAGTCCCAAGAACCTATCAAATTAATTTATTTCTGTAACATTCAGCAGTTTATAATGGCCCTGCTTTCTGTTGCAATGGACTCTTTGGAGGCTTGCATCTATATCCATCAAAATAAATACAATTTTCTGCAGAAATTATAATACCATGCATCATTTATTAGAACGCCATGAAAATATGAATATTAATTCGAAGCACTGAATGAAAATGAGAAATTCACGTTGCAAATCTCTGTGTTCAAATTGCTACCAATATGGACAACAAGTTTGTAGATTCTGAAAAGAGTAGGGGGCAGAAGGAATCTATTTAATCCATCAAGTCAGTGTCATCTCTTGCAGGCGTTCAGTTAGTCCCATACCCCCTCCCCTTTTACCCATAACCCCGCAATTGCTTCCCCTTCAAATATTTATGCAATTCCTTTTTGAAGGCTGCTACTAAATCTGTGCCAACGTAGCACCCTATCAGGGAACGCATTTGTGATGACTTCAGCCAGGCTAATGAGGTTGGCTTGCTAGAGTATAAACTACCTGATGAGTCTTTTGGTTGGTGTCAAAAGACATACCTGATGAGTCTTGATTGATGGTTAAATCAGGGAGCCTCATGCTCCCTATTTAAAGCAGGTGTGTCAGACTCCCAGCCTGCATTTCAGCAGGGAACAACTGGAGAGCTGGCAGTGTACAGATGTATGGTGTAAATAAAGTAACTTGGTGACGGGACTTTTCGCCATGGGAAGCATTCTCTTTATTGACTCTGAATATTTTTAAGAACCTCTACCAAATTCCTTCATGGCCTTCTCTTCTCTGAAAATCACAAGTCCAGTCGATCAAACTTCAGTCTATCCATGTGACTGTAATTCCTCATCCCCAGAACCATAAATATGAGGAAAACCTCTTCTATCCCCTCTCCAAATCTTTCGTGTCCTTCCGAAAGTGTGGTGCCCTGAACTGAATGCTGCACTCCAGCTGGAGTTAAATTACTGTTTATGTATCAAACAATCATAGAATCCCTACAGTGCAGAAGAGGCCATTTGGCCCATCGAGTCTGCACCGACTCTTTGGCAGAGTATCTCTCCCTCTCCCCTGCCCTATCCTTGCAATCCCACACATTTACCATGGTTGATCCCATCTAACCTACACACCTTGGGACACAAAGGGGCAATTTAGCATGGCCAACCCACCTATCCTGCACATCTTTGGACTGTGGGAGGAAACCGGAGCACCCAGAGGAAACCCACGCAGACATGGGGAGAACTTCACACAGTCACCCGAAATCAGAATCAAACCCAGGCCCCTGGAGTTGTGAGACAGCAGTGCTAACCACTGTGCCATGGTGACAGTTTGAGATAACTTGGCTTTTGGACTGTATGCCTTTTTTATGAAGCCTAGGATCTCAAATGCTTTATTTACTGCTTTGTTAACCTGTCCTGACACCTTTGAAGATTTATGCACATGCACCACCATGTATATTATAGTGCTTTGTACATGTCACTTTGATCCTGGATGATTGAGAAACCAGTTGGAGAAAGTTTCTTCACTTTCTGCAGCAGGTTCATAATACACAAAAGCAAAGAGAAACCTCTCCAGGTAATTGAAAGCTGCAGATGCTTAAATATGGATTTCAAAATGTTTGAAATTATTTGCTGCAGTAATAAGGAAATGGGTTCTACATTTTTTTTTTAAAGAGGTGTGGTAACAGTCACCTTTAAACAATTGTTTTGTGGGATCTTCTATTAATTTGGCAAAGTAGTTAAATACAATCCTAAAACAAAGCAACGTACTGTCGATGCTGGAAATGTGAACTAAAACAGAAAATGCTGGATAAACTCAGCAGGCCAGGCAGCATCTGTGGAAAGAGAAACAGAGCTTGGACGGCATGGTGGCACAGTGGTTAGCACCAGGGACCCGGGTTCGATTCCCAGCTGTGTGGAGTTTGCACGTTCTCCCCGTGTCTGCGTGGGTTTTCCCCGGGTGCCCCGGTTTCCTCCCACAGTCTGAAAGGCATGCTGGTTAGGTGCATTGAGCCGAAGAGGCGGCGGAATGTGGCGACTAGGGGAATTTCACAGTAACTTCATTGCAGTGTTAATATAAGCCTTACTTGTGACTAATTAATTAACTTTTAACTTCAGTAAACATTTTGAGTCCAGTATGATTCTTCCTCTGGATGCCCCAGTTTCCTCCCACAGTCCGAAATATGTGCTGGTTAGGTGCATTGGCCAGGCTAAATTCCCCCTAGGTGTACCCGAACAGGTGCTGGAGTGTAGTGACTAGGGGATTTTCACAGTAACTTCATGGTAGTGTGAATGTAAACCTACTTGTGACACTAATAAATAAACTTTTAAACTTTCTGTTTTTTGTTCAAAGACAACATTAAAAAACAAATGAGGGCTGACTGGTGTAACAACGTTAGATGCTGTAATATATGAAAATTAATTGGTAGCATGCAGCAAATTTCACAATTCCGCACTTCAGCATGAATGGCATTCGTGCCCACATTATGAAGGTTCTCTGAACCTTAGGATTGTAACCTCATAATCACTCCCAGATATTGGAGAACCACAGCGCAGAGGCTTTCTATTCAATCCGTGACGCCTGTGCTGGATCTTTTCTAGAATACAATGGAGGGTTCATTCTCCAAATGAATGAAGAAAATGCATCTGTGCTGATTATTTGATTTCAGTGGAGCCGCTATTACGCATTATCCTCTCCTCATCCAATTATCATTTGTTTACCCAATTCCAGTGGGCATTGTTGGGTGAAGGAGGCAGTGATCATGTCTCAGCTCCCCCCAACTCACACCCCCACTCTGCTCCTACCCCAGCAAAACAACAATGCTAAAGTGTATTGAGGATCCAAGGCAGCTGAACTTAGGACAGACTGGGGATTGAAGTAAGATCCTACTGATCTATAAAGCTCAGTTGCTCACTGGATAAATTACTGAAGGACCCCCCCTCCCTCATTTTTAAGGCATTAGAATCAGACAGTGCAGAAGAGGCCCTTCAGCCCATTGAGTCTGCACCGGCACGTCAGAAACACCTGACCTCCCACCTAATCCCACTTACCAGCACTTGGCCCATAGCCTTGAATGTTATGGCGTGCCAAGTTCTCATCCTGGTACTTTTTAAAGGATGTGAGGCAACCCACCTCTACTACCCTCCCAGGCAACACATTCCAGACCATCACCACCCTCTTGGGTAAAAAAGTTTTTCCTCACATCTCCTCTAAACCTCCTCCCTCTCACCTTGAACCTACATCCCCTCATGACTGCTCTTCAACTAAGGGGGACAGCTGCTCCCTATCCTCCCTGTCCATGCCCCTTATAAACTTGTACACCTCGGTTAGGTCACCCCTTAGTCTTCTCCGCTCCAACAAAAACAAGCCAAGCCTACCCAACCCATGGTATTATCTCTGCTATCTCTTTCTTTGACTGCTCTGTGACAGGGTATGGTCCAGGGATGATTTTCCAGCTGATTTTCTCTTCCTATGTTCAACCTCAGATCAGGACCTCCCCACAGCTGTGCAGGTGAACCGGAATGCACAGTTTGTGTGAGACATGTGTACAATCCACAATACACCGAGCTGCAATGTATCAGCGTTCCAGTGTTCTCTAACACCAAACCACCCAGCTCTCCTTATTAACACAAATCAAATTCACTATTTACTTTGCTATTGTGGGAACATGTAATTAGGAATTGAGAACAATCTAACAGTCACATCCAGTATTTCTGGGTCATGCGAGACCCATGGGCAATCTTTCCACTCTATATTTTTAGCAATTACTTCTGGCTGGCTAGTTACTTTACCTCGTCTCAATCCTATTCCTGACCATTTCTAAAGGAATATTTTTCAATTGTAAAACTGTATCTACCAAATTTGACCTGGCTTAGGAAGAGTGAAGTGACCTGATAAATGTCTTGAAAAATTATAAAGGGTTCCAATTCCAAAATTTAAAGATTTTGACAGAAGTCTCAAACTCGGGACCTTATGATTAAGATATTTATAAATACATCCAATGTGGAATTCAGGAGAAACTTCTTTACTCAAGAGAGTGGTCGCAATGTGGAGCTTGCTACCACATGGAAGTGGTAGAAGTGGATAGCATAGATGCTTTTCAGGAGAAATTAGATAAGTACATGAGGAAGGAACAAAATATTGGGAAGATCAAAGTCATTGGGTAGGATTTACCCGCCACGCTTGCCCCAAAACCGGAATATCCCACCCGAGGTCAACGGACCTTTGCATGGGCCACCCCCCCCCCCCCCCCCCCACCCACTACAATTCCTGAGGCAGGTGGGATGGGGAAATTCCTCCCATTGTCTTCGGTCCCTGCTACAAACTCTGTTCTTATCCATTTTGACAGGGTAGATGCTGAGAGGTTATTTCCCCTTGTGGGAAAGTCTAGGACCAGAGGTCACAATCTCACCCTATATAAGACAGAGATGCAGAGGAATTTCTTCTCTCAGAGGGTAGTGAATCTGTGGAATTCTTTACCACAGAGAGCTCTGGTGGCTGGTCATTAAATATGTTCAAGGCGAGATAGACAGATTTTTAATCATTAAGGGAATCAAGGGTTTGCCGAGAAAGTATCATTGAGGATTATCATATCAGATCAGTCATGATCTTATTGAATGGCTGGGAAAACTTGATGAGCTAAATGGCCTGCATCTGCTGCTACATCTTATGGTCTTATCCTTCCCCCGGTAATTCCCTAGGACTGAAGCAGACTGTTCAAAGTCTTGGTGCCATGTTCGTCCCCGAGGTAAGCTTCTGACCATATATCTGCACCATCGTTAATGCTGCCGACTTTAATCTCTGTAACATTGCCCAACCCTATCCTACCTCAGCGTGTTTGCTGATAATACCCCTTGCCCATCCCTCTGTTACCTCTAAACGTAGCTATTACTGGCCAGTCTCCCTCTGGCACCTTTCATGAGCTTCATCCAAAACCCTTCTGCTGCTCATGCCAAACCCTGTTCATCCTCACCCCTTTGCTCACTGATCCATATTAGCTCCAGGTCCAGCAACACATTGATTTAAAATTCTCATCCTCATTATCAGTTACCCTTCCCTCCCGGGGGCTGAATGGTCTCCTCCTGCACTGTAGTGATTCTATGATTCTAGTGGGCCTGTTGGGATGAAGGGCCTATTTGTGTTCTGTAAATCCTATCAGTCACCTGTCAAAATTAATATTTTAATTTTTCGGACGCTTGTGCGAGCCTCGGTCACCTTTCCAAGCTGAGATATCCGGATGGCTGATTTTCTTGAAAAGGTTGATTTTTTTTTTAAAAAGCATTTTTCTGTACCTGTCAATGCCACCACACAAGAACTCCTTTACACAGATAACCCATCTAAACAGGTGGAAACACTAAACTGTAGATCGCACAGCAAACACATCAGTGTCATGTTTCTGCCAGCGCTCAAATTCATCACGACCAACTGAATCTTGCACATTACGTAAACATACCTCATGGCAAACATGGTCAGGTTACCTTGATCCTAAAGCATTTCACAGGCTAAGATCCAGAGCTTTTGCTGCATTTAATTTCTGCCTCTTCGCTGCATTTTTAACCATTAAATATAATCCACTTGTCTTCATCAACACGGTTCAAATCCTTCATGTCAAACTGAACAGCAGAGACTTCCTGTGTCTGACCTATTTTTAGTTGTTGGCTAGTTTGTGTAATAGAAACATGTATTATTAATTGCCTCTCTAAACCTCCCTTTTCTTGGGATGTTAACATTTAATTGATTGTGCATATCTTTGACCAAGAACATCCAAACCCGGTATTTCCCTCCCGCGTGCATGCTCTCTCTTAAAATATAAAACTGTCCCCATAATCCCTGACATGCCTGCATCCTTTGATTATGCAAAAAAAAAGGTGCTTTGCGTTAGGATAGAGTGCCCTTTAGCCTCCAGGAGAAATTGGTGTGTGAAATTAAATTGGATTATATGATATCTCAGCAAGTTTTAGCAATGTATGGCCTGTGACATTGAGAGAAGATCCCTTCCACAAAATATAATTAACCCAGACTTCTTTGATGCAAGAATTCATTACTGAACCTTGAAAAATACCCTTTGCTTGCTTTTTTTTTGCACAGGTAGTGTGCTGCTGGTGGAGGGTGATGACGATGTGAACGCTCGAATATTTGGACAAAATGATGGGATTTAATTAATGTTTCCAAAGGGCAATGACCTTATTGACATTTCAAGTGTAATTAATGCACATGCAGTTGCCATACCGTCTGTCAGGAAGAACAAAAGAGTCCACTTAGTGAGCGTCTCGTTTTTATTGCAAAACATAAAGCCGTGAGAAATCAGCTCAATTCGAGACAAAGATGTGTTGGCAAGATCCAATTGAGAATTATCTCAGCATGCACTAGCCTCTGGATTTCACTTGAAGGAAATCAGCTTTCATCGAATCATTTGGCGGTGGTGTAAAGCAGCGTCTGTATGAATCAGGAAGACCAACCGAACGACAGATACATCACACAGTCGTCTTGTCACTATCTTATGTTGTCAAGGAGCCGCTGGAAAGTGGCGGAGCTGACATCAGAGGCTGACAATGAGATGAAAGCTGTATCATGTGGCGCACAGGAAGTTATACATTAATGCATGAGACAAACTTTCGTTAGAGAATATGGGACCAGCCCGCAGATGTCTGCAAAGGAATACAATGTATATTCCTTGATCCTGTCCTTCTGTAATTAAGGTTTGTCCTGATGTAATTCACGAGTTCTGTGATTTTTTTTCTCTGTCACCGACTGAGTGGTTTCATCCCCAAACAGAGCAGATTTTTAAATATTTTTCCTCCGTTGTGATTCCCCGTATTGTTTAAGATAGATAGTCACGTGTCAACTGAGCTACCTCCCTTTCTCGAATGTGGTTGCAACATGAGACGGATTTCAGGGACCCTCCAGGCAATCCCTGTGCTCAAGTTAACTTTGTTACTCTTTTAAAAGCGCATTTTAACAAGCCGATCTTTCAAGAAGAAAATTAGTCAGATGGAATTGCTGCAACACAGTGGCGTGTTTCAACAGCGAGTGCTCTCAATGAAACATGCTCTCGCAGGGACCCTAAAGAAGGGCGTTTGTTGAATTGTGCTTTTTATTTTAGCCACAACAGTTGTTCAATTGCAGCTTCTGAAAGAATAGAAATTTAAACTTGTTCATGTGGATCAGCTGGAGGGTCAGTTCCTCTCCATCGGCTGTGAATTCAATCAGCCATCGCTATCACATCACATGTTGCGTCAATCAATCCTGCTCCTCACGTTTAAATCTCTTTGAGTTCTTAAAATATTTCAATTTGATCGTCAGATTTGCTGATAGGAGATTTTTTTTCCTCCTTTAAATTCAACCTTAGCTTTCTCCTAGAATTTTAACAGCACTTGGCAGTTTATACACCATCTCCAATTTTTTGAGTAGTGCAGCGGAAAGGTGGATGGCTGGGGGAAGGTGTTAGCAGTAAGAGTTTTAACACCAGGTTAAAGTCCAACAGGTTTATTTGGTAGCAAATACCATTAGCTTTCGGAGCACTGCTCCTTCGTTAGACCAGTGGTTCCCAAACTTTTTTCACTGGGCCACACTTTCGGAATAAAAATTTGCTCGCGCCACACCGAATTTTTTATTGATAAGAAATACATTCAAAAACAAAAAAAAACAACTCCTAGCAGTGCTTGATCCATAACATAGAACACAACTACTTTATAATATGATCATGGGACATCCAGAAAGTATAAAACAATGCTTGTTTAAACCATGTTTAAATGTTTCTTTGATTGTCCTTGAATCTTCCCGCCACACTTGCCATCCTCTCTCGCCGCACCAGTGTGGCGCACCGCACCCTTTGGGACCCACTGTGTTAGACCATAGGAGCACAATGAGGCCATTCGGCCCATTGAGTCTGCTCCGCCACTCAATCATGGCTATTAAGTTTCTCAACCCCATTCTCCCGCCTTTTCCCCATAACCTTTGATCCCCTTACTAATCAAGAACCTATCTATCTCGGTCTTAAATACACTCAATGACCTGGCCTCCACAGCCTTTTGTGGCAATGGATTCCACAGATTCACCACTCTCTGACTGAAGAAATTCCTCCTCATCTCGGTTCTGAAGGGTCATCTCTTTACTCTGAGGCTGTGCCCTCGGATCCGAGTCTCTCCTACTAATGGAAACATCTTCCCCACGTCCACACTATCCAGGCCTTTCAGTATTCTGTAAGTTTCAATGAGATCCCTCCTCATCCTTCTAAACTCCAGACCCAGAGTCCTCAAACACTCCTCATACGTCAAGCTTTTCATTCAAAGTGTTGGCGAGAAAGAAAAGAGGAAAGGGTTTCACTCTAACTCTTGCTGCCGCTAAACTGGGAAAGGAAATTGGGAAGTCGGATCCCACTCGATACACCGGTGATCAGGTGGTTTCTCCAACCACTTACATCATCATTGTGTGTCCACTGCCTGACATCCACCTTCCAAAACCACAATTCCCGCCCACTGCCTGCTCCCTCTGCCACTTCCACTGCCCCACTACCCTAATGCAGCCTCTCACCACTCCCTCGCTTCTCCTGCTTCCCCTCACCCATTCCCTTCACTGCTTCCACAAGCCCCACTTGGAAAGGGAGAAGCGAGAGGGAGTGGAGAGGGCAATGGGAGATAGAGGGGAGAATCAAGTCCACAATGGGGGAAGGGGCAGTGGGGGAAACGGGAGGGAGCAGAGGAATGTGCGGAAGCGAGACAGACAGACAAAGCGGCTGCATAAGGGACTGAGGGAAGACAGCAAGGACAGTGGCAAGGGGAATGGACGGGGGTGTGGAGGGGAAGCAAGCCACTGATGAAGGGAGCAGCGAGGGAATGTGGAAGAACAAGGGTGAGTCAAACTACTTGACAAAGGAAGTAGCAAGGTGAGATGGAATGGTGGGAGGCAGTAGGGGCGGCAGCAAAGGGAAGTGGTGAGGAGTGACGAAGGGGAGGGAAACTGGTGTGGGAAGTCAGAGGGAGCGGCGACAGGAAGCGACAAGGGCCGTGGGAGGGAGTGGGGGGAAGTGGTGAAGGGAACTGGGGAGGAACGGCGATGAGAATGGGGAGCAGGAATGGTGAATAGAGGGGCCAAGCAAGAGGGAATCGGAGTAGAGTTTTGTTTTGTTCATTCATTGCCATCTTTAACCATGCAGCTGCCTAGGCTATCACAGTAAGAAGTCTCACAACACCAGGTTAAAGTCAAACAGATTTATTTGGTAGCAAATGCCACTAGCTTTTGGAGCGCTGCCCCTTCGTCATTTAGGCTGTCACAGTCAGTGATGTCATAGGCATTGACACGGCCTTTGCACAGATGTAGGAAGTGCTCCCCCTACTGTTACGACACAAATAACTGCAGCCAAAGAATTTTTATTTCGCCGGAAACCTTCAACCTCACCCGTGGCTGGGATTCTCCAGTCCCGCTGAAATGAATGGAGTTTTGGCTGAGCGCCAAATTCTCCGCTCTCACTGGCCGTGGGGGAGAGGTGGATGAGGTCAGAGAATCCTGCCTTTTGTATCTAATTTAGTTTGCATAATGATTCACAATTCCAGGCATAATCTTTGCCGGTCCTAGGGATGGTTCCACTGGAAGGAGAGGAAATTTAAATAAGGCTAATTTGAAGAGATGGGGACAATTAAATACAGAGTCACAAGGTGGGGACAAATATTAAGAATGCTTTTTAAAGAGCTAATCAGCCTTTGTCGAGGTTGGGGAAGGGCCTAGGATTAGGCAGTAACAAGCCAGGTTGAGGGAAGGGAGTATTTGAATTCAGACACGAGCCCAGCCTCTCCCTGATGGCGACTGAAGTCAATTTTCTGCATAGGATCCCTACCATACAGAAGGAGGCCATTCGGTCCATCACATCTGCACCGTCTCTCCGAAAGAGCATCTTACCCAGGACCACCCCACCACCCTATCCCCATAATCCCCATATTTAGCATGGCCAATCCACCTAACCTGTACATCCTTGGACACGAAAGGGCAATTTAGCACGGCTATTCCACCTAACCTGTACACCCTTGGACACTAAAGGGTAATTTAGCGTGACCAAAATCCATCTAACCTGCACATCTTTGGACTGTGGGAGGAAACCGGAGCACCTGGAGGAAACCCACGCAGACACGGGGAGAACGTGCAAACTCAACACAGACAGTGACCCAAGGCTAGAATTGAAGCCAGGTCCCTGTTGCTGTGATGCAGCAGTGCTAATCACTGTGCCTCCCTTAACCCGCAGTCCAAGTTTCACCACTGACGATGCTTGGGTCACCACTCCACTTAAAAAAGCAAGCAGAGCTCAGCCATGTCTGTGTGGCATGCTCCATTTGACTCACTGGTCATACCTGGGCAGGACTGCCAATTTGGTGCCAGTTATCAAAATTGCTGGCAGTTTTGTGCTGGGTTCATAAGATTCTTCCTAGGAACTAGGTAGAGACTGCTCAAATTTCCCAAAAAATAACTTAGTCATTAGAGAGGGGAAGCTTTTAGCACATTAGATCTGGGTCACAATTCTGATGCAGGACATAGCTGCAAAAAGATTGACTAACCCACTGCACCACACAGTCCCAAACCCTCATTTATTAATTTTGGAGCTTTCAATAGTTTAAATATTGTATGACTAGGTAATTCAAAACATTTCCAACCACTGCATTGCGTCCCTCAAGTTTTAAAGGTAGTTCCATTATGATGAATTATTTGTGTTAGGTTCGCTGGGAAGACTTTTTAAAAGCATATTGGATCCTTGGTTTTATAAATAGAGGCAATGGTGTACAAAAGCAAGGAAGTTATGCAAAAATCTTTATCGAGGTTCGGCCCCAGCCAGAGTACTGGAGCCAAATCTGGGCACCGCACTTTAGGAATTGTGTTAAAGCCTAGGAGATGGTGCAGAGAAGGTTTGTTGGAGTGATATCAGGGGGGAAAATTTAATCATTTAGGGGAACTATTTAACCATTTGGAGCGGGGGCGGGGGTGGGGAGCACGGTGACACAGTGGTTGCCACTGCTGCCTCACAGCACCAGGGACCCGGGTTCCATTCCTGCCCTCGGGTCACTGTCTGTGTGGAATTTGCATGTTCTCCCCGTGTCTGTGCGGGTTTCCTCCGGGTGCTTTGGTTTCCTCCCACAATCTAAAGATGTGCGGGTTAGGTTGATTGGCCATGCTAAATTGACCCTAGTGTCAGGGGGATTAACAAGGTAAATATGTGGGGTTACGGGAATAGGGCCTGGGTAGGAT
Organism: Mustelus asterias; assembly: GCF_964213995.1. NCBI lineage: Eukaryota > Metazoa > Chordata > Chondrichthyes > Carcharhiniformes > Triakidae > Mustelus > Mustelus asterias. The sequence continues at coordinate 139,131,477 of NC_135803.1, forward strand.
TGTGCTCGGTGCAGACTCGATGGGCCAAATGGCCTGCTTCTGCACTGTAGGGATTCTATGATTGGGATTCTACAGCCAGGATTTTGCTGTTCTCCCCCTGTCACGCCACGCCTTTCCTGAGGTGGAGGCAGACAATGGAATTTTCCAGTCCTGCTGAAGCCTGCGGAGTTTTGCATGGGTTGACAGCCCCACTGCGTGGAAGGGTGGAGGTCGCCTTTGCCTTCAGAATATCCCACTGACAGGCAGGGCCAGAAAATCTCGTCTAAAATGGAATTGGAATTATCAAAGGTTCAGGAGAGTTCTGATAAAGGCGGTCAAAGTTGTTAAGGGTTTTGATAAGGTGACGAAGGAAGTTCTGATCCTGTGACAGAACGGAGCCTGAGAACCTGAACTTAAATTCACTGGTGAAAGCATCAAACAAGGCATGAGTAAAATGAAATTGCACAGCCAGCTATGATGATCTGGACTGTACTGCTTGGAAGGCTGATAGAAGTAGGTTCAATAATGACTTTCAAAAGGGAATTGGATAAATACCTAAAGAGAGAAGGTGTGCAAGGCTGTGCACAGAAATTGGATAGCTCCATCAAAGAACTGACACATTCATACATTGTGGGGAGGTGATGGCTTAGTAGTATTATCGCTAGACTATTAATCCAGAAACTCAGCTAATGTTCTGAGGATCCAGGTTCAAATCCTGTCACGGCAAATGGTGGAATTTGAATTCTAAAAAGATACCTGGAATTAAGAATTTACTGATGATCATGAAACCATTGTCGATTGTCAGAAAAACCCATCTGGTTCACTAATGTCCTTTAGGGAAGGAAATCTGCCGTCCTTACCTGGTCTGGCTTACATGTGACTCCAGAGCCACAGCAATGTGGTTGACTCTCAACTGCTCTCTGAAATGGCTTAGCAAGCCACTCAGTTCAAGAGCAACTAGGGATGGGCAATAAATGCTGGCTTGCCAGCGATGCCCATGTCCCTTGAACAAATAAAGAAAAAACAGGCAGAATCATTGGTCTGATACCATGGGCAAACATTTCTTCCCTTGGTACCTGCTGGAATATCATCTTCAGGAATCCAGTTTTCTACTGGCCAAGTTTTCCCAGGGCTCTTTCCCAAGGCAACCTCATCAGCATCCCATCTGTGGGACCTGGCCAGTTAGGAAAGTGCGCAGGATAAGAGGTCCATTCTGTTAAAAGAAGGATATCTAATCATAGCGATCACAGCATGGGTGACAATATCTCACCAACACTTGGATTTTTGAGGTTGCAAAAACCACAGGAGTAGAGAGGACACCTGGGCTGGTTGTTCCCTCGGTCTATCTCTCTTATCTGAAGGCGGGATCTAGAGGGCTGCAGTGAGGGGAAGGGAGGAAGAGGACAAACTCGCCAACCATGCAGTTGTGGAGGGAAGTGGTCGAGGAACTCATCAGCAGGTATGCGCTCCCTCCAAGCTCGGGACAGCGCACGCAGAGGATGCAAGACCTCAGGAGAGGAGTGGTTAAACACATTCAGGTGTCAGGCCTCACACTGACTTTCCCGGCACGCTCCTGCACAGCACATCTCATGTCCACACACGCTATAGCTCCAGTCATTCCTCTTTGACAAATCCAAGCAATGGCCTTTCCATCCTGGATTTAATACTGGCCAAGGCAGGAAGGCAGCGAAAGACACGCACACCACCCGGATTAAATGCCATCCCTGCCTCCAACAACACTCAAGAAGCTTGACACCATCCAAGACAAAGTAGCCCGCTTGATTGGCACCATATCCACTCCCTCCACCATGGACGCTCAGTAGCAGCAGTGTGTATTATCTACAAGATGCACTGCAGCTATTCGCCAAAGATCCTTAGACAGCATCTTCCAAACCCACAACCACTTCCATCTAAAAGGACAAGGGCAGCAGATACATGGGAACACCACCACCGGCAAGTTTCCCTCCAAGCCACTCACCATCCTGACTTGAAAATATATTGCTGTTCCTTCTTAGTCGCTGGATCAAAATCCTGGAATTCCCTCCCTTACGGCATTGTGAGTCAACCCACAGCACGTGGAGTGGAGCGATTCAAGAAGGCAGCTCATCACCACCTTCTCAAGGGCAACTAAGAATGGGCAATAAATGCTGGCCAGCCAGCGACGCCCATGTCCCATGAATGAAAAAAATATATAAACATGCAGCAAAAGAAGGCATGTCAGCCGAGGTCTCTATTGCCCTATTGTCTCCTTGTTAATATTGTGTACAGAACAACAGTCATCATATTTAATTCATTACTTGTGAAGTGTTTTGAAATGTTTCTGGCTAAACAGGTTAGGAAGCAGCCAAAAGGCAATCTCTCAACGGATCAGTATGCAATACAATACACTGCATTTTCTGTGTCCCCCCGTTTATTTACCCACTATTTAGAATGGAAGAGGTCGATAAAGGCGACAGCTCAGAATCATGGTCATATACGAAGGTGGAAGCAGGATCTGGCTGCCTATGGCCAGCAGGGCACCTGCATACGCTCATCCGTCACCTGGGAGAAAGTGAATGTTGTATCATTCTGCAGGATTTTTTAAAAAATGTTATATAAAGTGCACAGCGTTGTATATTACTCGAGGCTGCAAAGGTGATATTTTCCCTGCAGTACCTGATTAATCTTTCTGTGAAAGGCTCCACTGAATTTCAGATCTATTTCTGTCTGCTGCACACTCTGATCAACAGCAGTGTTTCTACGTTCTTCTGCTGCATTTTTCAGCAATGACCTTCAAGCAACCTTCGTCTCTTACTGAGTGGTACTAATAGAGGCATCCTTGCTTTATTCACACACTTCAGCCTCGCTAAACTGAAGCGTGAGCACAGATTTCTCAATAAATCCTTCCACAATTTAAAAATGAACATTAAGAAAGAAAATGCACAGTGATGATGAATTCCCACTGTTTATCAGCAGAGCTACGGAAAAACTGTTCAATTTTATCAGTGGGGATATCATTTATTTTGAATCATCCTTCTAAAATCCAAATCTCTTAATCGGGCTCGTCACAACACCGGGACATCTTAGACCATATCAAGGTCAACATCCCCTGAGAAGGAACAAGGCAGACCTTGTGCATTTACCACTATCCTCTCAAAGAACATGCCATCTGCCTCTTATGCCTTCACTTTGGTGCATTGCATTCTGCCTGAATTTCATCAACACCCTGCATAACATCAGTTACAAATACTTACTGTGCTGTGAGATGGTTATTCTAGAGTGGGTCAGATAAAACTGATTTGATCCAGGGGAATATATGCTTTCATGCTCACATTTGGTCTACCTACAATTTATAGTGAAAGAGCATTCTTCAGTATATGTACCAACATCCCAGTATCACGCCTTACTGGCATTAATTATCCAGCAAAATCTCTACAATATTGTATGACCAATTTGTCACGCAAGGGCCTTCTGTTATAATTATACGGCCAAACTGTTTTCAATGAATGCTCCAGTTGCTTATTGAATACGACCATGGGTGGCACGATGGTTGGCACTGCTGCCTCACAGCGCCAGGGACTCGGGTTCAATTCAAGCCTTAGGTGACTTTGTGGAGTTTGCACATTCTCCCCGTATCTGCATGGGTTTCCTCCAGGTGTTCCAGTTTCCTCCCACACTCCAAAGATGTGCAGGTTAGGTGGATTGGCCAGACAAAACTGTCCTATAGTGTGCCAGGATGTGTAGGTTAGGGAGTTTAGCAGGGTAAAAATGTGAGGTTACGGGGCTAGGATAGGGGGAATGGGCCTGGAGAAGAGTGGAAGGGTAAAAAGGTGTGACTTAAATGCACTGAAGTCAGTCAACTTGGCTTTACATTTTTTAAACTGTGGACACAGTGCAAACATTTTTCCAGGTCGGAAAATAGGCGAGAAAAAGTAGTCTTTAGCACGGAGACGTCACTGACACTTATGACAATGTGAAGTTTCCTTCCCTACCCTCCACTTATGTCAAAGATACTCTTCTATTTCAATAGGCGCCAGTGCAGCAAAGTTTGAAAGGTACCACTATCTCTGAAAAACATTGCAAATTTCTTGTTCTCACCAGGCTTGTATTGGATCCATTCACCAATTAAGGTAACAAGATTAATATACACTCCCAGCAACTCTTTTTAAAACATTCATTTATGGGATGTGGCTGTCACTGGCCCATCCCTAGTTGCCCTTGAGAAGGTGGTGGTGAGCTGCCTTTCTGTACCACTGCAGTCCCTGAGGTGCAGGTACATCCACAGTGCTGTTAGGGAGGGAAATCCAGGATTTTGATACAGCGACAGTGAAGGAACAGCGATATGAGGATGGTGAGTAGCTTGTAGGGGAAGTGGTGGTGTTTGCAGGTATCTGCTGCCCTTGTCCTTCTAGGTAGTGGTTGTCGTGAGTTGGAAGGTGCTGCCTAAGGAGCCTTGGTAAGTTTCTGCAGTGCATCTTGTAGATGGTACACACAGCTGTCACTGTTCATCAGTGGTGGAGGGATGGAATGTTTGTGAAAGGGGTAGCAAACGGGCTGCATTGTCCTGGATCGTGTCAAGCTTCTTGAGTGTTGTTGGAGCTGCACTCATTCAGCCAAGTAGAGAATATTCCATCACATTTGCGATGTGTGCCTTGTAGATGGTGGAGAGGCTTTGGGGAGTCAGGAGGTGAGTTACTCACCACAGGATTCCTTTGACCTTCCACAATATTTATATGGCTAGTCCAGTTCAGTTTCTGGTCAATGGTAACCCCCAGGATGTTAATAGTGGGGATTCAGTGACAGTTATGCCATTCAATGGTTAGGGGTGATTGTTAGACCCCCTCTTGTTGGAGATGGTCATTGCCTGGCACTTGTGTGCCACAAACAGTACATGTGACTTGTCAGCCCGAAGCCTGGATACTGTCCAGGTTATGCAGCGCTTGGACATGGTGTACATAGTAGATCATACACAAACCGTGGCACTATACCTCCACATAAGTTACTTCCTCAGACAGGTAAATAAAAACACTGGTGCCAAAGGGAAAAGGAAATAATCATTAGTAACCGCTGCAGCTAAATTATTGTTCAGATTGTTTATGTTGGTTATGTTTTAATAGAGACACATGTTGCAAGATAATCATGGCACACTGCTAGGCCACCCTGTTTGCATTGTTATTTTAATTGACAAGAAGGAAAAATAAACATGCAGCACTTTTCAGAGACACCAACAACTCTTAATTATGGTACAGTGATAAGTGGCGACTGGTTGGCATATCAATAGAAGAGGATTTTCATTTTCCATCAATAAACACACCATACTGTCTGGTAAAGGGGCAGCAGTTAACTATCTTCAATCAACCAGAATCATAAGAAGCAATAATACCAGTCACTCAAGAACAGAACAGCTTCTTCCCTGCTGCCATTTGAATGGACTTACCTCGCATTAAGCTGGTCTTTCTCTACCCCCCAGCTATGACTGTAACACTACACCCTGCACTCTCTCCTTTCCTTCTCTATGAACGGTATGCTTTGTCTATACAGCACTCAAGGAACAATACTGTATACTAATACATGTGACAATAATAAATCAAATCAAAATCAATGATTTAAGAAAAGCAAGTCAGCAACAGATCACAAAATGTCACCTGCATTACTCGCAGGTGACATTGTTGGAACAAAAATAATGCAATTCCCACCTGGTGACTAAACAATCCCCACTTGGAATCAATTGCATCGTATTTGGTGTATCAGAGTCCACATTATTGAATATTAACTTCAATAAAATAGATTTGCAATAGCAGCACTCATTACAATTTGAAACAAAATGTTCCTAAATATGATAACTATGCTTGTAAAGAAAACAGTCTGTAACCATGATAGAGTGTCAAACTGAGATTCCATTAATACCATTCTAAGCACTATCCCTTTGATGCACATTTGAAATGACAACTAAAGTGACGACAGGACCCGATGTTTGTAATGCTACTCATTTTGATTGGATATAGAAGAACATTACATAGACTTCCAACACAGAAACCCTATTAGACCCCTCAATAATTAAATACTTCCTTTTCTGCTCGCATCTATTTCAAGGTCAAATTTAGAAGAGATCTGATGGCAGCTACTTCTGTTCCCAAAATAAATGTTAAACAGAGCCATCAATCATGTCTTGTTCTTACTTCCAGGTGAATGGGGAATAATAGACCACACTTCTCCATCTTTTGTATCTATGAATTTTCTGGGGGGAAGATGGGTCAGGGTAACACCCAAGTCAAATATATTGCAGATGATATCTTTAAATCCAACAAGGGAAAACAAAACATTAGTTATACATTCAAAAGCTGCTCATTAAAGAACTGGCATAACCTTAGTACATCATGTCCTTTTTCAGCATGGGAACATATTTCATGTAATGTGTGTGTACCGGCTTTAAAGGAATTATTATTGTAATCCAGGCCATGATCATTGCATTTATCACTGTGAATTTTAATCAAAAAAAAAGATTAATACAAATCACATAAACTGTTGCCATTATAGTCTAATCTTATCTGAAAGCAGGGCTCGTTTATCGTTTGGTTACCAAATATTTATTTTATATTACATGCAAACTTTGGTTCGGTTGATAGACTCGCAAAGCTGGACTGTTCTCCAAAGAGCAGAGAAGGTTAAGGGGAGATTGAGTAGACGTTTTCAAAGTCATCAAAGGTTCTGATGAAGTAAAGAACAGGAAGAGTTACAAGATGTTACGTGTCAACCGGACACAGATTTCAAGTAATTTGTAAAAGAATGAGACACGGGATGAGGAGGAATAATTTTTTATGCAGCGAGATCTGGAAATGCGCTGTCTGATCGGGTGATAGAAGCACATTCAATAACTTCTCGAAAGAGAATAAGGTAAATTCCTGAAGAGGGGGAATCTGTAGGGTTAGGGGGAAAGAAAGGGGAGGGGAACATAGTGAATAGGCCTTTCTAATAGCGATACAGGCTTGTAGCTTAAATAGGTTCCTTAAGAGCCATATCATTCCATGCTCATATGAAATATTTACTGCAATTATAGAAATGAAGTCAAGAGTTTTAAGCTGCTATTAAGAGAAGATTAGCAAGTGAAGTTATTTCCTGGTCGCAAATGTAGGAGTATTGAATTCTGGCTTCTTCATTTACTTTATAAAATAAGCTCAATGCATTTATTAGTCTGAGGTGGATTACTTTTCTTCAATACATTATTATCCCACGTTCCTTGTTCAGTTCATGGGCAGTACAGTGGCACAGTGGTTAGTACTGCTGCCTCACAGCGCCAGGGACCCGGGTTTGATTCCCGGCTTAGGTCACTGTGTGGAGTTTGGACATTCTCCCCCTGTCTATGTGGGTTTCCTCCGGGTACTCCAGTTTCTTCCCACACTCCAAAGATATGCGGGTTAGGTGGATAGGCCATGCTAAATTGCCCCTTAGTGTCAGGGGGACTAGCTAGGGTAAACGCATGGGGTTATGTGGATAGGGCCTGGGTGGGATTGTGGTCAGTGCAGACTCGATGGGCCAAATGGCCTCATTCTGCACTGTAGGAATTCTATGATTTTATGAGTTCACCTCCATTGAAATACTGGCAGAACTTATTTGCAACTCCCAAATAATTGCTGCCAGCTTTGTCTCAGTGGTAGTAATCTGGTCAAATCTTGTGCGTTCAAGGCCTACTGCAGAAGCGAACATCTGACACTAGACGAGGAGTTGTATTTTCATTCAGATGAAGAGTAAAAAGTTTCATGGTAATATTGAAGGTCAGAGCTATCACCCTAGCCAACATATTTAAGTTTATTTATTAGTGTCACAAGTAGGCTTACATTAACACTGCAATGAAGTTACTGTGAAAATCCTCTAGTCGCCACACTCTGGTGCCTGTTCGGGAACACTGAGGGAGAACTTAACATGGCAAATGCACCTGACTAGCACTTCTTTTGGATTGTGGGAGGAAACCGGAGCGCCCGGAAGAAACCCACGCAGACACGGGAAGAACGTGCAGATTCCACACAGACAGTGACCCAAGCCAGGAATCGAACCCGGGTTCCTGGCACTGTGAGGCAACAGTGTTAACCACTGTGCCACACATATATATATCTCACAATATGACTAATAATAAATAGATTATTTAATAATTTGTTTTACTGCTATCCATAGGACCTTGTTCTGTACAAACTGGCAGCAGTATTGCCAATATTATACTGACCACATTTCATAAGTACTCCATTGGCTGTGAATCACTTTTGGAATATCCTAAGGGCATGAAAGGGGCTATATGACTGCAAGTACTTTCTCTTTCTGATCTGCGACGCACAAGAAATTCCACTTCGAAATTTTTTTTAAAGCACAAAGCTCAGAATTCTTTGAAGTTCTGAGTATCCCAATTTAAGTACCACATAAAATATGGTATATCCACAGCAAGAACTTCATGCTCATTGACCTGTGCAGGGAATAGGTCAAAAGGCGTGGCTCTGAGACAGTAAAATGGACTTAAAGCAGGCAGCTTATTATGAACAGTGACACCGAGGGTTGGTCTCTTTCAGGTTTTTCAATCCACAAAAAGGATGATGGGTCCACGTTGGCCAATTTAATTTTGTTGGAGCTCAGTTTACGAATCTAATTGAGGAAAGACTGCAAAGTAAGATTGGTGGGATGTCACATTTTTAAACAGTTAGTGATTTTGCTAATCTGTTCCGCAGTTATCATCAACTTCCAAAGTGAAAGATTTCAGATATGCCAAAAAGCCTCCAGCACAGAGTAAGAACTCCTCGGTTAGCAAGCTGTTCCTCTCAAGAGACAAGCTATCTGTTGGATGTTCCGCGAGCAGTTGTGCCACATTTAACAGTTCTCACCCAGAAAGGATCTAACTGGTGTCCAAACCCAGCAGCTACAAGAAACCAGACCTTATTGACTGGCGTGGAATATAAAATCAATGTTCTTTCAGGCTATGATTTCTGGAAAGATCCTCTGGAATGTGGGTGAAGGAAACACATGCAAAAAATTAAATCTCATGATTCTGTTTTGAAATCCCTCGCGCTCCCACCCCAGTTTTAACCTCCATCAATTTTACAGCCACCCCTTGCCCCCACTCCCACAAACCAAAGGACGTGCTGGTTAGGTGCATTGGCCATGCTAAATTCTCCCTCAGTGTACCTGAACAGGCGCTAGAGTGGGGCGACTAGGGGATTTTCACAGTGATTTCACTGCAGTGTTAACGTAAGCTTACTTGTGACACTAATAAGTAAATTAAAAAGATCTGTGTTCCTCCAATTCTGGCCTCTTGTGTATTCCAATTTTCAGAATTCTACCACTTACGGCTGTGCCTTCAACTGCCTATGCCCCATGCTCTGGAATTCCCTCCCTAAACCTCTCTTTACTCCCCTAAAACCAAGTTCTCCAACCAAACCTTTGGTCACCTGTCCTAGTGTTTCCTTATATGGTTTGTTGTCAACACTCATTTGAATCGCCTTGGGGTGTTCAACCACATTAAAGGCACCATATAAATGCAATTTGTTGTTCTCAGAAATTGTGGCTGGAATTCGCTGGCCATTCACGCCAACGGGATTCTCTGGTCCCAACGATGGTACACCCCCTGCCACGATAATTCCCACTGACAGCGGCGGGATCGGAAGATCCCATCGCCAGTGAATGGGGCACTGCCTCCCGCCACCGAGAAAAACACTGACCGGAGGCCACAGAATCTGGGACTTTTTTCTCTGGAGCGTAGGAGGCTGAGGGGTGATCTTATAAAAGTCTATAAATTAATGAGGGGCAAAGATCAGCTAGATAGTCAATATCTTTTCCCAAAGGTAGGGGAGTCTAAAACTAGAGGGCATAGGTTTGAGGTGAGAGGGGAGAGATACAAAAGGGTCCAGAGGGGCAGTTTTTTCACACAGAAGGTGGTGAGTGTCTGGAACAAGCTGCCAGAGGTAGTAGTAGAGGCGGATACAATTTTGTCTTTTAAAAAGCATTCAGTTACGTGGGTAAGATGGGTATAGAGGGATATGGGCCAAATGCGGGCAATTGGGACTAGCTTAGTGGTTAAAGAAAAGGGCGGCATGGACAAGTTGGGCCGAAGGGCCTGTTTCCATGCTGTAAACCTCTATGACTCTATGACTCTAATCTCATTCAGTGTATATTGTCTCTTCATCTGAGAGGTGGCCAATAGATGTAGCTCTAAATAAACCATATCTATTGAAGACTACCTGCATAGAGACATAGAGTCGTACAGTGTAGAAAAGGCCCTTTAGTCCATTGAGTCTGCACCGACAATATCTACCACTAAAATTCCACTTCTCCCATTTTCCAGCACTTGTCCTATATCCCTGAATGTTATGATATGTCAAGTTCTCATGCAAAGAAAGGTTGTAAGGTTTCCAGCCTCGACTACTTTCCCAGCCAGTGCATTCCAGACTCCCACAACCCTCCGAGTGAAAACAAAATCCCCTCTGAATCTTCTGCCCCTCAGCTTAATACTAAGCCTCCTTCAACCAAGAGGAACAGCTGCCTCCTATTCACCCTGTCCATACCCCTCATAATCTTATACACCTCAATCCTGTCCCCCCTCAGCCTTCACTGCTCTAAAGAAAACATGATGTAGAACATAGAACATTACAGTGCAGTACAGGCCCTTCGGCCCTCGATGTTGCACCGACCTGTGAAACCAATCTAAAGCCCATCAAAACTACACTATTCCAATATCATCCATATGTTTATCCAATGACCATTTAAATGTCCTTAATGTTGGCGAGTCCACTACTGCTGCAGGCAGGGCATTCCACGCCCTTACTACTCTCCGAGTAAAGAACCTACCTCTGACATCTGTCCTATATCTATCGCCCCTCAATTTAAAGCTATGTCCCCTCATGCTAGCCATCACCATCCGAGGAAAAAGGCTCTCACTGTCCACCCTATCTAATCCTCTGATCATCTTATATGCCTCTATTAAGTCACCTCTTAACCTTCTTCTCTCTAACGAAAACAGCCTCAAGTCCCTCAGCCTTTCCCCATAAGACCTTCCCACCATACCAGGCAACATCCTGGTAAATCTCCTCTGCACCCTTTCCAATGCTTCCACATCCTTCCTATAATGCGGCGACCAGAACTGTGCGCAATACTCCAAGTGCGGCCGCACCAGAGTTTTATACAGCTGCAACATGACCTCATGGCTCCGAAACTCAATCCCTCTACCAATAAAAGCTAACACACCGTATGCCTTCTTAACAGCCCTATCAACCTGGGTGCCAACTTTCAGGGATCTATGCACATGGACATCGAGATCTCTCTGCTCATCCACACTACCAAGTATCTTACCATTAGCCCAGTACTCTGTATTCCTGTTACTCCTTCCAAAGTGAATCACCTCACACTTCTCCGCAGTAAACTCCATTTGTCACCTCTCAGCCCAGCTCTGCAGCTTATCTATGTCCCTCTGTAACCTGCAACATCCTTCTGCACTGTCCACAACTCCACCGACTTTAGTGTCATCCGCAAATTTACTAACCCATCCTTCTATGCCCTCATCCAGGTCATTTATAAAAATGACAAACAGCAGTGGCCCCAAAACAGATCCTTGTGGTACACCACTAGTTACGGAACTCCAGGATGAACATTTCCCATCAACCACCACCCTCTGTCTTCTTACAGCTAGCCAATTTCTGATCCAAACCGCTAAATCATCCTCAATCCCATGCCTCCGTATCTTCTGCAATAGTTTACCGTGGGGAACCTTATCAAGCGCTTTACTGAAATCCATATACACCACATCAACTGCTTTACCCTTATCCACCTCTTTGGTCACCTTCTCAAAGAACTCAATAAGGTTTGTGAGGCGCGACCTACCCTTCACAAAACCGTATTGACTATCCCTAATCAAATTATTCCTTTCTAGATGATTATAAATCCTATCTCTTATAATCCTTTCCAAAACTTTGCCCACAACAGAAGTCAGGCTCACTGGTCTATAATTACCAGGGTTGTCTCTACTCCCCTTCTTGAACAAGGGGATAACATTTGCTATCCTCCAGTCTTCTGGCACTATTCCTGTAGACAATGACGACATAAAGATCAAAGCCGAAGGCTCTGCAATCTCCTCCCTCGCTTCCCAGATAATCCCAGGATAAATCCCATCCGGCCCAGGGGACTTATCTATTTTCACACTTTCCAGAATTGCTAACACTTCCTCCTTATGAACCTCAATCCCGGCTAGTCTAATAGCCTGTATCTCAGTATTCTCTTCGACAACATTGCCTTTTTCCTGTGTGAATACTGACGAAAAATATTCATTTAGCGCCTCTCCTATCTCTTCGGACTCCACGCACAACTTCCCACTACTGTCCTTGACTGGCCCTAATCTTACCCTAGTCATTCTTTTACTCCCGACATACCTATAGAAAGCTTTAGGGTTTTCCTTGATCCTACCTGCCAAAGACTTCTCATGTCCCCTCCTGGCTCTTCTTAGCTCTCTCTTTAGGTCCTTCCTGGCTAACTTGTAACTTTCAAGCGCCCTAACTGAGCCTTCACGTCTCATCTTTACATAAGTCTCCTTCATCCTCTTCACAAGAGATTCAACTTCTTTAGTAAACCACGGTTCCCTCGCTCGACCACTTCCTTCCTGCCTGACAGGTACATACTTATCAAGGACACGCAGTAGCTGTTCCTTGAACAAGCTCCACATTTCAATTGTGCCCATCCCCTGCAGTTTCCTTCCACATCCTATGCATCCTAAATCTCACCTAATCGCATCATAATTTCCTTTCCCCCAGCTATAACTCTTGCCGTGCAGTATATACCTATCCCTTTCCATCGCTAAAGTAAAGATAATCGAATTGTGGTCACTATGTGTGATATAGATGATAATGTGGGGGGAATGATAATTAAGTGTGCACTATGTGGAGATGCCAGCATTGGACTGAGGTGGGCACAGTATGAAGTCTCACAACACCAGGATAAAGTCCAACAGGTTTATTTGGAATCACAAGTTTTTGGAGTGCTGCTCCTTCACTCACCTGATGAAGGAGCAGTGCTCCAGAAACTCATGAAACAATCCAAGTCTGTCCACTCTCCTTATAGCTCAAATGTTCCAGCTCAGGCAACATCCTGGTGAATTTCCTCTGTACCCCCTTTCGTGCACTCACATCCTTCTTATAGTGAGGTAACCAGAACTGCACACAATACTCCAGCTGTGGCCTAACTAACATTCTGCACAGCTCCAACATTACCTCCTTGCACTTATACTCCATGCCACATCTGATAAAAGCATGTGGCCCATATGCCTTCTTCATTACCCTATTCACCTGCTCTGCCACCTTTAGGGATCTGTGAATAACTACCCCAAGATCCATCTGTTCCTCTGAGCTTCCGAGTGTCCTGCCATTCATTAAATACTCCCTTGTCTTGTTACTTTTTTCAACATGCATCACCTCGCACTTATCAGGGTTAAATACAATCTGCCACTGCTCTGCCATCCGAACAACTCATCTATATCTTCCTATAACCTACGATTTTCTTCTTCACTATTAACCACCCTACCAATCTTGCTGTCATCTGCACACTTAATTATCATTCCCCTCACATTATCATCTATATCATTTATGTATATAACAAACAATAATGGACCCAGCACTGAACATTATGTTACGCCACTGGACACCAGCCTCCAGTCACTCAAACAGCCTTCTACCACCATCCTTTGTGTCCTATTACTAAGCCAGTTTTGGATCCATCTCGCCAATTTTCCCTGAATTCCATATGCTTCAAGCTTCTCAATCAGTCTCCCATATGGGACCTTGTCAAAGGCTTTGCTAAAATCCACACAAACTACATCAACCGCATTTCCCTCATCCACACACTTTTTCAAAAAATTCTATCAAATTTGTTAGACATGACCTCTCTCTGACAAAGCCATGCAGACTATCCCTAATCAACCCGTGCATTTCCAAGTGGAGATTAATTCTCTCCTTCAGAATTTTCTCCAATAGTTTTCCTACCACTGGCGTGAGACTCATCAGACTAATTCCCTGGTTCATCTCTATCACCCTGCTTGAAAAGTGGAAACATATTAGCTGTCCTCCAGTCCTCTGGCTCCACATCATGACTTCCCCCATGGCCAGAGAGGGATTAAAACTTTGCATCAGAACCTCTGCAATTCCCTGCCTCACCTCCCACAGCAGCCCGGGATGCAATTCATCCAGGCCTGTGGATTTGTCCATTTTTAATCCTGTCAGAGCATCCAATATCTCCTCACTTCTTGTATCAAACTACTCAAGGCCCTCACAGTCCCTTTTCCCATTCCTATGTTCTCCTTTTCCTGAGTGAAGACTGATGAGGAGTATTCATTTAACACCCTTCTAATGTCCTTTGGCTTCATTCACAGATAGCCCCTATGGTCTCTAATGGGCCCTACTCTTTCCTGGTTAACCTCTTCCCCTTAATATATTCATGGAATATCTCAGGAATCTCCCTAATGTTGTTTGCAAGTCCTTTGTCCTGCCCCTTTTTTTGCTCTTCTAATTGCTTTCTTAAATTCCCTCTTCCTATATTCCTCAAGGGCCGCAGCTGAATGGTTCCCTTTGGACTTGCTAAAAGCTTTCCTCTTCCTTATCCAATCCTGAATTGTCCTAGACATGCAGGATTCCCTGAACTTATTGCTCCTTCATTTCCCCTATGGGGAACATGTTGGACCTCTACTCCCCATTTCCTTTTTGAATGCTCCTCCCTGCTGTGCTGTAGATTTTCCTGCAAGGAACTGTTCCCAGTCCACATTAATTTAATTTAATCTGCCTTCCCCCAATCCAAAGCCGTCTTTTGCAGGCCATCTTCCTCCTAGTCCATAAAAAAATCTTTTCCTGCAAATACTTTTCATTGCCAATAACAAAATCTACTCTCGCCTCATAGATGCTGCATAAATGAGTGATGATACTAAATCCATCATGTGTTTAAGCAGAGAAAGAGGGGTAGAAAGAGGGTTTAAGGTGAAAGATAGGAAGTTCAGGGGAGACGCGCAGAGGGCGGTGGGTGCCTGGAATGTGCTGCTACCAGTGGAGGTAGCGGAAGCAGGCATGTTAGCAACATTCAAGGTGTGTCTTGATAGACAAATGAACGGGAGGCGAACAGAGGAATAGAAACTGCATATCAGTGCAGGCTTGATGGGCTGAAGGGCCTGTTCCTGTGCTATGTTATTTTTTGTTGTTTGAGAGTGAGCCTCACCCATATATTTTTTTCTGATGTTCTGAATTATACATTGACATTCCTAATCCACTATTCATTTTCACATTCTGGCATAGGGAAGAGAGATGGAAGAACAAAAGAGCATCGTAAAAAATCCCTACCTGGAATTTTTCTCAACTGATGAGAAAGCTTATCTAAGACAGCCTTATCCAAGACAGCCTGAGCTTAATGGAGTGAGGTCCTTTTGTTCCTGAGATACAGCCAGGAAGTGTCAGCTATCTAAATTTGGACAGACCACTCGGGCATGCTGTAGATAATAACATATTGGCAACATTGTAATTTTCAAACACTCTTAAGATGCTAAAATCAGGCCAGGAGGGAGATTACTGAAATGAAAGGTTTGTTTTTGTGTGTAAACTGTGCATTGATGCAACAGTGTGCAATTTTTGAAATCTTCAGCAGCCACTCATTTTCCAGCAATCCCAGCATTACTATCTTGAACTACCTTTGGTATAACTTAATTCTGGTGGAGGCTACATCAAACCATGGCCCTTGGGCTCAACCAAATGGACGCAACCGCTAACATTGCCTTCCCGGCCAAAACAATTTAATTTAAAGCATTGTTGGGCACCTGCTTCTGAAGTCAAGATCTCTTTGTTAAGACATCTTTATAAAGGATTGTAGGGAAGTGCATGTTTTCCATATTCCACAAAAGCAATATTAGGGGCCCTTTTAATACAAAGAACAAACAAAAGTACAGCACAGGAACAGGCCCTTCGGCCCTCTAAGCCTGTGCCGTACATGATACCCTAACTAGGGCGGCACGGTAGCACAGTGGATAGCACTGCTGCTTCACAGCTCCAGGGACCTGGGTTCGATTCCCGGCTTGGGTCACTGTCTGTGTGGAGTTTGCACATTCTCCTCGTGTCTGCGTGGGTTTCCTCCGGGTGCTCCGGTTTCCTCCCACAGTCCAAAGATGTGCGGGTTAGGTTGATTGGCCATGCTAAAATTGCCCCTTCGTGTCCTGGGATGCGTAGATTAGAGGGATTAGTGGGTAAATATGTAGGGATATGGGGTAGGGCCTGGGTGGAATTGTGGTCGGTGCAGACTCGATGGGCCGAATGGCCTCTTTCTGTACTGTAGGGTTTCTATGATTTCTAACTAAACTAAAAAAAGCCTTCTGCCCTTACTCGATCCTTGTCCCTCTATCCCCTCCCTATTTATGTACCCATCCAGATGCCTCTTAAATGTTGTTAATGTGCCTGCTTCCACCATCTCCTCTGGCCGCGCGTTCCAGGCACCCACCACTCTCTGCACGAAAAACTCCCCCCGCACATTTCCCTTAACCTTTCCCTCTCTCACCATGAACCTGTGCCCCCAGCTCTATCTGAATAAATAGCTAGAAGTGGTCTCTGGTGAATTTTAAAAAAACAAAGGTACACTTGGAAATAGAAGAAATATTGCCATTTATCCCTGACCCATCAGGCAGGCACGCATACTGAATTGGGTATTAATCCAATATGGCATAGAACAGAATCTTAGAATGGTGGTAGCATAGAAGAAGGCCTTTCAGCCCATCAAGTCCCTGTCTGCCCTGTGCAAGAGTAATTCAGCCAGTAAAACTCCATGTCCTTTGCTCTTTGCAAAGTGATCTGCCTGAGAGCAGATCCACTCAGATCCATTGCTCATTTCTCCACACCTTGCACTTTCCTCTTCAGCCATGGTCACATTGAACAGTGAAGCAGGCTCAAGGGGCCAAATAGCCTCAAGGGGCTGAATGGCCTACTCCTGCTCCTATTTTCTGAGTTTGTGTCTTTCAGTTGCTCAAAGAAGCCTCCCATTTTCAAATTCAAGTTGTCTAACATCATCGTTCTCTTTACACCCTCTTGAATTACACATTTAAATATGTCTTAGAATGATGGCATGCTGCTATCCCTTAAAGGGAGATTACAACATTATCTCCCTCTTGTGGTAACGTGGCCCCTTGAAGGGGCAATCGTCCACCAATCACGCCTGGGGCTTATTGCCTGGAAGCAGATGAACCTCGGTCAATGGGGAGAAAGCATGCGGGTCCAGGGAGTGAGAGACCCTCAGTCTGAGTCCAGGAGTCAAGAAGTGAGGAACTGTGTTTTAGTTGCTATTCCTGCACCGAGTTAACTTTATTTTGTTACATAAATCACCTTTGTGATTTAATCAGCCTCGTCATTGATACCTCATGCCTGTTACATTGACGACGAGAATAAATTGGACTACAGTTGGGAGCTTCAGAGTTCAAGGGGGCTTACATTAACATTGCAATGTGTTATTCCAAAGTTACTGTGAAAATCCCCTAGTCGCCACACTCCGGCGCCTGTTTGGGTGCACTGAGGGAGAATTTAGCATGGCCAATG
This sequence comes from Mustelus asterias, assembly GCF_964213995.1. Taxonomy (NCBI): domain Eukaryota; kingdom Metazoa; phylum Chordata; class Chondrichthyes; order Carcharhiniformes; family Triakidae; genus Mustelus; species Mustelus asterias. The sequence goes on from NC_135803.1 coordinate 139,149,005, forward strand.
CACCTAACCAACACATCTTTCGGATTGTGGGAGGAAACCGGAGCACCCGGACGAAACCCACGCAGACACGGGGAGAATGTGCAAAAACTCTGCACAGACAGTGACCCAAACCAGGAATTGAACCCGGGTCCCCTGGCGCTGTGAGGCAGCAGTGCTAACCACTGTGCCACCATGACACGCAGCGCAGTAACAGTGAGTGAAAAAGAATGCCACCAGTGGGAAATTCCAATCCTTTTGACCAGGTTACTGAAGACTGGCACCAGCACACAGAGGCTTCAGTACTTATTCACTGCTAATTTCTGGGGAAGGCAAACAAAAAGTCATCATGCCTACGCTATGTGGTCCCCAGACTAATAACCTCATTCAAAATTTAACTTCTCCAAAGGAGCCGGATACCAAGTCGTTGATCAGTTAGTGGCCTTATAGACAAAGCATTACAACCCAAGACCCTCCATTATATTGCAGTGCTATAAATGCAATTCGGCCATCAGGGACCCAGGGGAAACAATTTCTGTATTTGTAACGAGACTTTGTCAAATGTGGGTGGCACGGTGGTTAGCACTGCTGCCTCACAGTGCCAAGGACCCAGGTTCGATTCCAGCCTCGGGTCACTGTCTGTGTGGAGTTTGCATGTTCTCCGCGTGTCTGCGTGGGTTTCCTCCGGGTGCTCCGGTTTCCACACTCACTCCAAAAATATGTGGGTTAGGTTGATTGGCCATGATAAATTGCCCCTTAGTGTCAGGGGGACAAAGAAGGTAAATATGTGGGGTTATGGGGATAGGTGGGATTGTTGTCGGTGCAGGCTCGATGGGCCTAATGGCCTCCTTCTGTATTGTAGATTCTATGATTCTATGAAATAGCTGAGCAGTGTGAATTTGGCTCTTCATTGAGTGACACGTTACACGATTGCTTGGTTTGTGGCGTTAACCTGACTATGCAAAGAAAACTATTAGCAGAAACAACTGCATCCCTGGACAGAGCAATAGAGTTAAGCTCAAGCCACCAAAAGTGCCTGAAAGGGTGCAGTGTGGGCAGGAAGTTGGGGTGAATCAACTCTGGAGGGAAACAGCTGTTAGATGAGAACAGGCATAGAGGAGGTTGAATAGAGATCCCAGGAGCCAGATCGTGGACAGAAATGAAGGAACAAAATGGGCCGTCATCCCAGGAATGTTGATGCACACTGCAGATTTGGGGGAGATCACCCCCAGGACAAGTACAATTGCAAAGATTTTGGGCCACTTCAAGCACGGTGCCGAACCAGGCAGAATGTGCCCAGTTTCAAAAAAGAAACCTGGCTCCAGTAAATAAACTAGAGGAAGATTCAGAGGAAGAATCTTGAGATATGGGAGTTAAACATGGTTAAGTTGAACAAGACTGTTTCCATTGAAATAGGCCTTATGGTGAACATGTAACTGTTGAACATGAAGGTTGATAAAGGTGCTTCTGCCACGGTGGTGGGTGAACAAACCTACAAGTACCTATGAGAATGAGTCCAACCCCTATGGTTAAGGAGTACGGCTGCCAAGTTAGCCACTTATATGGAGGAAACCTTAAAGATATTAAGTACCACATTACACCAGTGTCGTAACAGCACCAATCTGATCAATTACCCATGATTGCCATGCAAGGTCAGAGGGCCAAACCTCGTGGAGTGGGATTGGTTACAAGAGAGAAGGCTGGAGATATTTTTGAATTATGGATGGTGCCTTTCAAGAGATTCTGTGCAAGTTAAAAGACGTTTTTCAAAATGAACAAGCTTGGATACAAGGGGTCAAGACCAAAATCTGTGAACCCCGACTTCATGCCCAAATTCTTTAGAACTCGGCCCATTCCATATGCTCCACGCCACAAAGTCGAGGCTGAATTGAGACATCTGGAGGAATTAGGAGTGATAAGGCCAGTACAGTTCTCCGAATGGGTGGCCCCCAATGTTCCAATGGTTAAACCAAACTGCACCATCAGGATCTGTGGTGATTACAAACTCACCATAAATCAAGTGACCCAACTTGACAGTTAATACCTAAGATAGAAGATCTTTATACGTTGTATAGGATCTTTAGATGTTGAGGAGCTTCACATATACAAAACTCAATTTAAGCCATGCTTACCTACAACTTGAACTAAACGAAGACTCCAGAAAATATGCAACAATCAACACACACAAGGGACTTTTCCAGCGTACAATGTTGTCTTTTGTGCAATTTTCCAGTGAATGATGGAGAATTTGTTACAAGGAATCCCAAAAGTCATGGTGTATTTGGACATCCTGTAACGGAGACTTAACAGGAAGAGCATCTGGCCAACCTGAAGGAAATCCTTAAGTGATTTAGAGATGCTGGGCGGCATGGTGGCACAGTGGGTAGCACTGCTGCCTCATGGCGCCAGCTGACCTGGGTTCAATTCCCAGCTTGGTTACTGTCTGTGCGGAGTCTGCACGTTCTCCCTGTGCCTGCATGGTTTTCCTCTGGGTGCTCTGGTTTGCTCCCACAGTCCGAAAGACATGCTAGTTAGGTGCATTGGCCACGCTAAATTTTCCCTCAGTGTACCCGAACAGGCGCTGGAGTGTGATTTTCACAATAACTTCATTGCAGTGTTAATGTAAGCCTACTTGAGACCAATAAATAAAACTTTAACTTTATAAGACTGGAAAGGGCCAGTGAAGTCATATATTTGGGGTTTAAAGTTGACACTAAACGCCTACAACATTTAGAAGATAAAGTGAAAGCAATCAGAAAGGTTCCTGCACTGAGAAATGTCGGAGAATTAAAAACATTTTTGGGTATGGTCAATTTTTACGGCCAATTTATGCCAAACCTAGCAACAACATGAGCTCTTCTGCCCCATCTCCTAAAAAATAGCAGCACTGGCATTGGAAAGACCTGCAAAAACAGGCCTTTGAAAAAGTTAAGATGGCTTTAGAATTGTCCAATTTACTCATTGACCTAGATAAACAGATAATCTTAACTTGTGATGCTTCGCCCGATGGAACAGGCACTCTCCTATCACACAAAATGGAAGACGGCATCAACCAAACTATCACCAGGGTGTAGAGGTGAGCTCTGCTTGTGGCTGCCTATAGTTATGTTTTTTAACATTGGCTGTGGACTGATTTACAATGCTGACTTTCTGAGTCAACCCCCACTCCCTCGGAGTGTGGCCCCACCCTTGGTGTCACAGGAGGTTGTCCGAGCTTTGAATTTCCTGGATACCTCGCCCGTATCATTAAATCGTTTTAAGAATTGGACTCAAGGACAATGTCCTGTCCAAAGTTAAGCAGATGCTTTTATCCAGTTGGCATCATGATAAATTGGAGTAGCTCCGACCCTACCAACTGAGGAAAGATTAACTTGGTTGTGAAGATGGGGTTTTGCTTTGGGGGTCTCGGGTGGTGGTACCACCCCCACAACAGAGCCACAACTACAGGAAATACATAGTGCATCCTGGACAAACAGGAGCTACATTTGCTGGCAGAGTATAGACAAAGACATTGAAAATTTGGTTGTCAATTGGTGATTGACGTTTAACAATCACAAGTCTCACAACACCAGGTTAAAGTCTAACAGGTTTATTTGGAATCATGAGCCCCGCTCCTTCATCAGGTGAGTGAAGCAGCTCTCCGAAAGCTCCTGATTCCAAATAAACCTGCTGGACTTTAACCTGGTGTTGTGAGACTTCCTACTGTGCCCATCCCAGAGCCTCCACATCATGTTTAATGACCACAACAGACTCCATTGCCTGAGCTCAACGACATCCTTGAGAATGGCCAGGTCTTCCTTGGACAACATTGCGTATAGATTTTGTGTGCCTTTCTTAGGGGCAATGTTCAGCGGCTTTCAGTGGTTTTGTTTCTATTCATGGAACAGGGCGTCGCTGGCTGGCCAACATTTATTGCCCATCCCTAGTTGCCCGAGGGCAGTTGAGATTCAACCACATTGCTGTGGCTCTGGAGTCACATGTAGGCCAGACCAGTAAGAACAGCAGATTTCCTTCCCTAAAGGACATTAGTGAACCAGATGGGCTTTTACAGTCATCAGTAGATTTTTAATTAAAGATTTTTTTGATTGAATTCAAATTTCACCATCTGCCGTGGCGGGATTCGAACCCAGGGTCCCAGAACATTTGCTGAGTTTCTGGATTAATAGCTTAGCAATAATACCACTAGGCCATCGCCTCCCCATTAGAAGTCCGAGAAATGCATACAACAACTTCAGCAGCCACCATTGAAAGATTAAGGCAGAATTTGGCCTCAGATAACAGCACCACCTTTATAGGGGAAAGATTCCAACATTTTGTGCAGACCAATGGCATCCAGCACATTCATACAACCCCCATCATCCGGCCTCAAACGGCCTGGCGGAAAGAGGGATGCAAACTTTCAAATCCACATCAAAAGGCAGCTAGTTGCAACTCAAGTGGCCAATTTCCTCCTTCCTTACAACACCACCCCTCACGTTACCACCAGGGTAACGCCAGCTGAACTGCTGATGCAGCGATGTCTCCGAACTCAGCCGGACCTGGTTTCCCCCAATTTGACGGGGAGGATGGAGGCGAGGTAAGCTACGCAAAAGAAATATCGTGACTCAACCAAAGGCAACAGATCTTTCAAAACACATGATCTAGTTTTTGTTAGAAATTTTGGGGTTGGACCAACATAGTTACAGGTCTGGGCCTGTACCTTATTTGGTGAACCTGCAAGGGAGAGAGGTGTCGAAGCATATGGACCACATAATGAGAGAGACTGCAGCCATGACAGCAACACAAGAGGATCCAATGGTTACACTAATGTCCCGTCCATCATCTGAGCAAGAAATGAGGGAACCAATTGTTTCAGAAGAGGCCCCTGTTGCTACTTCAGAGGATATTGGAGAAGTTGTCTACACTAGTTGCTTTGCCCGTGTATGGTTTTACCTTGTGTTATTAAATAAATCACCTTTGTGCTTTAAGAGCCTCTTCCTTGATAACTCACACTATTACACCTCTAATCTTCCTTCAATTACCACCTTCAGCAAGTTCTCATGCCTTAGAACATGGCCAATCCAACCTTGCTGCCTGTTCTTGATTAAATTCACTAATAATCTTCCTTCCTCCACCATCATGAGAAATTCTTAATTCCCGCTGTATCCTGTTCAACTGACCTGCTCCTTCCTTCTCCAACACCACATTTCACAACTCCCCAGCCTTTGGGAGCCCACATTTCTCAAGGGCCACATTTCAGCCTCGTACAACAAGACACTCCGTAGCACAGAATGAATAATAATTTTCATAAGATCGCTACTCATTCCAATGATGAGAGAGTCTTTCAGTGGGATTTTCTGTTCGTTCCCACCAGTGGCACGGTGGCACAGTGGTTAGCACTGCTGCCTTACAGGGCCAGGGAACCAGGTTTGATTCCCGGCTTGGGTGACTGTCTGCAGAATCTGCACATTCTCCCCATGTCTGCGTGAGTTTCCTCTGGGTGCTCCGGTTTCCTCCCACAGTCCAAAAGACATATTGGTTAGGTGCATTAGCCATGCTAAATTCTCCCTCAGTGCACCCAAACAGACGCTGGAGTGTGGCGACTCGGGGATTTTCACAATAAAATGAATGTGAATGTGAGCCTACTTGTGACACGAATAAATAATTTTTTTTTAAAGTGGGATCTTCCAGTCCTACTGACAGTGACCACCCCCCCAACCCCCTCCCCCTCCCTACCCCCTCCCCCTCCCTACCCCCTCCCCCCCCAACCTAGCCGCGGGTTACACAGCAATGGAGAGTACGAACAACAGGAAACTCCGTTGACAGCGGTGAGGCTGGAAAATCCTGCCGCCAGCCAATGGTGGGCTGCCTCTGCTGCCAAAACATATGCTTGTGGGCTGGGAGTGGGGGGGGAGGGGGGCGGGTAGTGGAGAAATCCCTCCCTTTATTTTTGTAGAATGCCTTCTTTGGCATTGTTATTCTGGCACTGAATGTTTCTAACAAAATGCTTCCCAGATACTTAAATCGTGATGCCTGGTCTAGCTGTTGACCATTTATCTCGATCTCTACTTTCTCACTATTATGTCTTTCAATCTTCACACTTAGAAAATCACAATATGATTACCTGGAGTCAATATTAACAGTTTTATGAAAGGGAAATCGTGTTTGGCAAATCTATTAGAGTTATTTGAAGATATAGCTAGTAGGGTAGGTCAAGCAGGGCTGGCAGATTTAATATCCTTGGATTTCCAAAGGGCTTTTGATGAGGTGCCACATACAAGATCACTCTACACAAGATAAGGGATCATGGAATTGGGGGCAATAGGTTAGCACATGGATGGAGGATTGGTTAACAGGCAGGAAGCAAAGTAAGGATAAACAGGGCATTTTAAGCTTGGCAGATGACAACTAATGGATAGAAGGGCCTCAGATGTTTGCAATCAATATAAAAGTCCTAAGGCGAGATCTAACTGGCTGTTCATGCCACGCTCCCGCTGAAGTGAGGTCAGAGAATTTGGTGGTCAGTCAAATCTCCGTTCACTGCAGAGGGGATGGGAAAATCCTGCCGGTGTGGACAATGGAAAGATTCCGGCCTTAGATTAAGAGATCAAGAGTAATGTTAATAGTTTGCCAATGGTACAAAGCAAGGGGGAATGTAGGCTGTGAGGAGGACACAAAGAGGTTGCAAAGAGATATGGGCAGGTTAGGTGAGTGGGTAACAATGTAGTATAAAGTGGGGAGGGATGAGGTTATTCACTTTGGTAGCCAGAACAAAAAAGCAGAATTTATTTTTTAAAAGTGTGTAACTTATAAATGATGCTCAGAGGGATGTGGTTACAGTCGGAGAAGGAACATAGGCTGTTTTTAGGTGCAATTTCTCTCAGGTTTGTATGACCAGTGGAATGAGAGCTGGAGAAGGCTCAAAGGTGAACAAATTCCGAAAATACCCTTGTAAATGCTGTTTATTTTGTAACATTCTTTGCAGTATAGTTTTCATCATTTTCTACATTATTTGTTAATACTTGCTTTGCAAAAGTATTCAGGGCCACTTTGAGAATTTTTGACGTAGGTTTTGTCCAACTATTTTTGTTCAAACTCATTTAACCTAAAAGCGCTCTGAAATTGAATCATCAAACAGAATTAGATTGAGAAATTACAGTATGCTGAAACCAATTTTAAATCAGTGCGTTCGAAATGGGGAAGCAAAATTAAATAATTTTATAATTAATATTTCTGGTCCAATTATTTTTTGGAGGAGCGCATGTCAAGTCCAGGAAAACCATGTGAGCGTGCAGTTAGATCATCCTAATCTCCAACAGAAGAATGGCCCAATTCATTCATTTAATCAGATTTTTACAATACGAGATATCGCAAATATGCTTACCATTTTAGTTAATGAATAAAGGAGCAGGTTTGTTTAGGATTATTAGAGCAATTTGGAAAATGAATTTTGGAAAGGAAATTTTAATCTCAATATGTATATGTCATTTTTCTGCGCGTCACTTTACCCAATATAGTTTCAGGCAATATGCCATGGATGGTAAACTGTGATCATGTCAAGCACTGAAAATGTTAAATTCATTGGATATAAAGCAAATCATAATCTCTTGCAGTATTCTCATTAAAGGAATAAAATGGCACTGACCCACATAGGTTTTGCTAAATATAGTGGAAGTTAGAACTTGTCTAAATAATTCAGTTTGTGAGATACTCTCTTTGAAGGGCGATCTTGATTTATATCAGATGATGGGCTTTGTGAAAAATAGCATTGTTGTAAAGGAAAGTGAATTCCAAAACAATTATAAAATCAATGGCGGCTACTCACTTAACATTAATGTAGGACCATCAGACATCGGAATTGGACCAACTGTATCTTGTGTTTTCTGCCTGCGTGTTTTAATGCAGTATTCTCTCATTCAGTGGGAATGAGAAATATACGTGAGCATCATTATAGCTGGTTTTTCCAAAATGAAGGGTCATAGAGCAATACAGCATGGAAACAGGCCCTTCAGCCCAACTGGTCCATGCTAACCATGGTGCCCTCCCAGCTTGTCCCAGTTGCCTGCATTTGGCCCATATCCCTCTAATCCTTTCCCACCTATGTACTTATCCAAATGCTTTCTAAATGTTGCTATTGAACCTGCTTCAACCATTTCTCTGGCAGTTCATTCCATAAACAGACACCCTCTCCGTGAAGAAGTTGCCCCTCAGGTCCTTTTTAAATCTTTCCTGTCTCACCTTAAACCTAGAAGTAAATATACCATTTTTGATCATTTGGTTTTTTTCCCCCTCTCTCATGCTTTGAGTGGTTCTCCCAAATGGTTAAATCAATAATGAAGAAAGATGTTCAAATCTATATCCATTGGCCTTGAGGAAGTGAAGATGAGCTGTATCCAATAAGGGTGAGACAGATTATCAGTTCCTAATGGGGATGGGGCATTAAAGGTGGGTGAGAGGCTGTAATTTAGCAAATCAAAAGCTACAAAAATGTCATGATGAATTATAAGCCAAAGACTAGATCGTTGGGAATTTGGAAGTTCAGTTGTAAAGACTTAAGAGGGAGCTTTTTCCAGGTTTAGAGGGAATGCGATTGGGAGGGGAAAGGGAACATGGAGAGAGAGCTATGCAAGTAAATGCTCAGAAATTGCCTTTTCTGATAGTAACAAAGGGAACAGCAAGGCCAAATAAGATTGAGAAGGTGGCAGTGCATGTGGGTTGGGGAGTTTACGCAGAGAGAGAGAGTTAGAGGAGAAAGGATGGCACGAAACTAAAGGGACAGCACTAAGGGTTGGGATGGAAAGAATGTCTTATTGAGAAACTTGGAATGATAGTTGAATGGGAGCATGGAACAGGATTTTAAATGGGAGAGTTAGAAGATGAATCAAGCTGAGATGTTCAAAGGAGGAGAGGTTGACTAAGGAATAGGGACTCAGACGAAGGTGAATTTAGAAATGATGGGTATATCATGGTTTGAGCAGGTATTCATGGAAAGTATAATCATGCAGCAAAGCTATATTAAGGGAAAAAGGGTCACCCCTCATCCATGTCTTCATTAATCCCTTGATGCCAATGCGATCATTCACAATAATGTAATGAATAGCTTTATTCACAAGTGAACGGGGAGAGGTGGTGGTGTAGTGGTATTGTCACTAAACTAGAATCCAGAGTCCCAGGGCAATGCCCCGCGGACCAGGATTTAAATCCCACCACAGCAAATGGTGAAATTTGAATTCAGTAAAAATCTGGAATTGAAAGTCTATTCAAGCTGTGATATATCTGGAAAAGGTGCATGAGGTCCTCGATTGTGCTGGCTGCTTTTCTGAGGTAGCGGGAAGTGTAGCCAGAATCAATGGATGGGAGGTTGGTTTGCGTGATGGACTGGGCTACGTTCGTAGTTTCTTGCAGTCTTGGTCAGAGCAGGAGCCATACCAAGCTATGATATATCCCGGAAGGATGCTTTCTATGGTGCTTTTGTAAAAATAGGTGAGAGTCATAGGAGACATGCCGAATTTCCTTGGCCTCCTAAGGAAGTAGAGGCATTGGTGGGCTTTCATAACTACAGCATCAGAGGGAGATGTGGATTGAAGCAATATAGCTGACCTGAGTCCACAGGAGTCAGAGCTGAGATTGATGAAAGGGATGGTAAAGAGGTTGGCAAGGTTAGCCTCTGTCAGGCGTACAGACAGGAAGTGCAGGGAGACAATAAGATGGGGCACTTGGGCTGTTATTCATTAGGAGACAACAAGATGTGCTTTAATAGCACTTTCAGTAGATGCCAAGAAAGAGGCACAAAAGGGAGCTCTAGGGTAATTTAAAAAGGAGTCAAGCCTGGGATAATTGGATGAGAACAGGAACAATTATGAGTTATGAAGAATTGGGGGTTTGTGAAAATAACTGAGGATGGGGAAGTGTGTAATGAGAGAAGAGAGAAAAGAAGAAATAGATGTAATAGACTTGGGTCCAGAATGGTAGCCATCCATGTGAATGGACATGGGGAAACTGAGACGTAATTAGAACAAACCATGTTCCCCAAACGTACCATCCAAGTTTTAGACAATAGAGATAGTTTAACTCTACTTGCGAACCATCTGCAGTCATACCAGTGACTGGGGAGGCAGTGGCACAGTGGTATTGTCACTGGACTAGTAATCCAGAGTCCCAGGGCAAGATCTGGGCACCAGGTTCAAATGGCTGATGGTGAAATCTGAATTCAATAAAATCTTGAATTAGATGTCTAATGATGCCCATGCAACCATCGTCGATTGTCGTAAAAAAAACCCCATCTGCTTCACTAATGTCCTTACCTGATCAGGCCTACATGTGACTCCAGACCCACAGTAATATAGGTGCCTCTAAAATGCCCTCTGAAATAGAAGGCAGTTAGGGATGGGCAATAAATGCTGCCCCAGCCAGTAGTGCCCAGATCCCATAAACGAATAAAAGAAAACAGGCAAAATCCCGCAGAGATAAAAGGGGAATTTTGGATGCCATTGCTTTATTGGTGAGGTACACAAGGAGGAACACTCTACCATCCAGTTCATCTAACAAAAAGTTTAATTTTTACTACTTCCGAGGACATGTTCCTGTATCAGCAAAGGTAAACTCTTGATCATAAGGGATGTGGTGTTGGCTTGTATGACAGACCATAGACTGAGTCAAAGAGTGATAACTGCCAAGCTGGATTTGTAACAAGGGGCACAGGTAAGTAGATGCCGGGTTTACCAATATCACAGTTCTGAACAGAATGGTTACAGCACAGAAGGAGTCTAATCAGTACAAATTTGGAAGGACGTGAGAGAGTACAGAAATGTTTAATGAGAAAGGTTCCAGAGATGAAGGACTTCAATTAGGTGGATAGATTGGAGAAGTTAGGATTGTTCCCTTTAGAGAAGAGAAGTTAGAAAGGAGATTAGATAGTGGTGTTCTAAAATTCTGGTACGTTTAGGCAAAGTAGGTGGGAAGAAACTGTTCCGATTGATGGAAAGGTGAAGGACTAAGAGATTTAAGGCAAATGGCAACTGAACCAAAGATGACAGAAGGAAAAAAGCCTGGTTATGTAACAAGTGGTTAGGATCTAGAATGCACTGCCCGAGAGTGTGGTGGAGGAAGAATCTTATTGTGGCTTTCAAATTGGGCAGGGGGTCGGGAGTGGGGCAAGGTGGTGGCACAGTGGTACTGTCACTTGACTAATCATCCAGTGACCCAGGGCAATGCTCTGGGTCCCGAGTTCAAATCCCAACATGGCAAATGGTGGAATTTCAAAACTCAGTAAAATATCTGGAATTATTATCTAATGATGACCATGAAACCATTGTTGATTGTTGTTAATAACCCATTTGGTTCTCTGATGTCATTTCAGGAAGGAAATCTGCCACCTACAGGTGACTCCAAACCTACAGCAATGTGGTTAACTCTGAAATGCCCCCGGAAATGGCCTATCAAACCACTCAGTTGTATTCAATTGCCACAAATGGAGCAAAAAATATCGAAACTGGACAGACCGCCCAACATCGACCTAGGCGCCCAGAAATGACAATGGTAAACCGAGCCAATGACCCTGCAAAGTTCTCCTTACTAACATCTGGGGATTGTACCACAATTGGGAGAGCTGTTGGACAGATTTTCAAGCAATAACCAGATGTAGTCATAATTATGGATTCATACCGCACAGATAATGTCCTAGATGGCACCCTTACCATTCCTGGTTGTGCCCTGTGTCACCGGCAGGACAGACCCAGCAGAGGTGGCGGCACAGTGCTATACAGTCAGGAGGGAGTTGCCCCGGGAGTCCTCAACATGGACTCTGGACCCAATGAGATCTCATGGCACCAGGTTAAACCTGGGCAAGCAAGCCTCCTGCTGATTACCATGTACTGTCCCACTCCAGCTGATGAATCAGTACTTCTCCACTTGGAGGAAACGCTGAGGGTGGCAAGGGTGCAGAATGTACTCCGGGTGAGAGATTTCAACTTCTTCACCAAGAGTGGCTCAGTAATACCACCACAGATGGAGCTGGCTGGGTGCTAAAGAACATAGCTGGTGGACTGGGACTGCGGCAGATGGTGAGAGAGTAGACAAGAGGGAAAACCATACTTGATCACACCCTTACCAATCTGCATGTTGCAGATGCAATTGTCCATGACAGTATAAGTAGGAGTGACCACCACACAGTCTTTGTGGAGACAAAGTCCCATCTTCACACTGAGGATACCCTCCATTGTGTTGTGTGGCACTATCACACTGGGACTCTTTTCTCTGGAGTGCAGGAGACTTAGGGGTGATCTTATAGAAGTCTATAAAATAATGAGGGGCATAGATCAGTTAGATAGTGAACATCTTTTCCCAAAGGTAGGAGAGTCTAAAACTAGAGGGCATAGGTTTAAGGTGAGGACAGAGATACAAAAGGATCAAGAGGGACAATTATTTCACCCAGAGGGTAGTGAGTGTCTGGAACAAGCTGCCAGAGGTAGTAGTAGAGGCGGGTACAATTTTATCTTTTGAAAAGCATTTAGACAGTTACATGGGTAAGATGGGTATAGAGGGATATGGGCCAAAAGTGAGCAATTGAGACTAGCTTAGTGGTTGAAAAAAAAACGGTGGTATGGACAAGTTGAGCCGAAGGATTTGTTTCCATGCTGTAAACCTCTATGACTCTATGACAATTATGCTGAATGGGGTAGACTTCGAACAGATCTAGCAACTCAAGGCTGGGCATCCATGAGGTGTTGTGAGCCATCAGCAGCAGCAGAATTGTCCTCAACTACAATCTGTAACCTCATGGCCCAGCATATCCCCCATTCTACCATTACCACCAAGCCAGGAGATCAACCCCAGTTCAATGGAGAATGCAGGAAGGCATGCCAGGAGCAACACCAGGCATTCTTAAAATGAGTTGTCAACCTGCTGAATCTACAGTGCAGGACTACTTGCGTGCCAAATAACATAAGCAATGAGTGGTAGACTGGACTAAGTGATCGCACAACCAACAGATGAATGATGGGAGACAATTAACACACTGGGGGAGGAGGCTCCACAAATACCCCCATCCTCAATGATGGAGGAGACTAGCACATTTGTGCAAAAGATAAGGCGGAAGCATTTACAACAATCTTCAGCCAGAAATGCCGAGTGGATGAGCCATCTCGGCTTCCTCCGGAGGTCCCCAGCAACCCAGAAGGCTGTCTTCAGCCAATTCAATTCACTCCACATGATATCATGAAACGGCTGAAGGCATTGGATACTGCAAAGATTATGGGCCCTGACAATATTCCAGCAAAAGTACTAAAGACTTGTGCTCCAGAACTTGCTGCCAAACTATTCCAATACAGTTACTACACTGGCATCTAACCAGCAATGTGGAAAATTGCCCAGGTGTAATGATCACACTCAGATTTTGTCAAAAACACAAAAGGTATTTATTATTAAGGGAAAACTGTACAGAGGCTGGCAGTGCCCCCAGCTGCCCTAGAGCAGCCCACCACTGCCCCAGTCCCTACATGTCTACTTTATGTCTACTAGATGGCTTCTGCATGACTTCTGCCCAAGGGAGGAAATCATAGAAATCATAGAAACCCTACAGTGCAGAAGGAGGCCATTCAGCCCATCGAGTCTGCACCGACCACAATCTCACCCAGGCCCTACCCCCATATCCCTACATATTTACCCGCTAATCCCTCTAACCTACGCATCTCAGGACTCTCAGGGGCAATTTTTAGCATAGCCAATCAACCTAACCCGCACATCTTTGGACTGTGGGAGGAAACCGGAGCACCCGGAGGAAGCCCACGCAGACACGAGGAGAATGTGCAAACTCCACACAGACAGTGACCCAAGCCAGGAATCGAACCCAGGTCCTTGGAGCTGTGAAGCAGCAGTGCTAACCACTGTGCTCCCATGCCGATAGACTCAACCCCTTGGGATGATTACCTACTCTCGGTCCCAGTTGGGCCCTCAAACTAAGTTACCTTTTTCCATTGTGTTGTCCTCAAAAGATTAATCACCACATCAGGTATGTTCTGGACATAAGAAATAGGACAAATGCAACCTGGCCAATTACCACTCCATCAGTCTACTCTCGACCATCAGTGAAATGATGGAAGGGGTCATGAACAGCACTATTAAGCGGCACCAATTCAGCAATCACCAGCCAACAGATACGCAGTTTTGGTTCCGCCAGGGTCACTCAGCTCCTAAACCTCATCATAGGCTTGGTCAAACATGGACATGAACTGAATGCCAGAGGTGAGGTGGGAGTGACTGCCCTTGACATCAAAGCAGCACTTGACGGAGTATGACATTAAGGAGCCCTAGCAAACTGAAGTCAATGGGAAACAGTGGGGGAAACCCTCCATTGGCTGGAGTCATATCTGGCACAAAGGATGACGGTTGTGGTTGCTGGCAATCAGTCACCTCAGCTCCAGGACATCACTGCAGGAGTTCCTCAGGTTAGTGTCCTAGGCCCAACCATCTTCAGCTGATTCATCAATGACCTTCCTTTCATCGTAAGGTCAGAAGTGGGGATGTCCACTGATGACTGCACAATGTTCAGTATCATTCGAGGCTCCTCAGATACTGAAGCAATCCATGTCCAAATACAGCAAGACATGGACACTATCCAGACTTGGGGTGACAAGTAGCAGGTCACATTCATGCTACACAAGTGCCAAGCAATGACCATATCCAACAAGAGAGGATCTAACCACCACCCCTTGACATTCAATGGCATTACCATCGCTGAATCCTCCACTGTCAACATCCTGGGATTACCATTGACAAGAAATTGAACTGGACTAGCCATGTAAATATTGTGGCAACCAAAGCAGGTCAAAGCCTAGGAATCCTGCGGCAAGTAACTCATCTCCCGACTCTCAAAGCCTGTCCACCATCTACAAGGCACAAGTCAGGGGTGTAATGGAATATTCTCTATTTGCCTGGATGAGTGCAGCTCCAACAACACTCAAAGCTCAACACCATCCAGAACAAAACAGTTGCTTGATTGCTACGCCTTCCACAAACATTCTTTTCTTCCACCACTGACAGACAGTGGTAGCAGTGTGTACCATCTACAAGATGTACTGCAGGAACTTGCCAAGATTCCTTAGGCAACTCCTTCCAAACCCACAACCGCTACCATCTAGGAGAACAAGAGCAGCAGAACACCACTACCTGGAGGTTCACTTCCAAGCCACTCATCCTTCTGACTGCAGTGACTTGATTTCATTTATTATTGTCACATATTAATATACAGTGAAAAGTATTGTTTCTTGCATGCTGTACAGATAAAGCATACCGTTCATAGAGAAGGAAAGGAGAAAGTGCAGAATGTAGTGTTACAGTCATAGCTAGGGTATAGAGAAAGATCAACTTAATGCAAGGTAGGTCCATTCAAAAGTCTGATGGCAGCAGGGAAGAAGCTGTTCTTAAGTCGGTTGGTACATGATCTCAGACTTTGTATCTTTTTCCTGACAGAAGAAGGTGGAAGAGAGAATGTCCGGGGTGCATGGGGTCCTTAATTATGCTGACTGCTTTTCTGAGGCAGAGGGAAGTGTCATTGGGTGGGAGGCTGGTTTGAGTGATGGATTGGGCTTCATTCATGACCCTTTGTAGTTTCTTGCATTCTTGGATAGAGCAGGAGCCACACCAAGCTGTGATACAACCAGAAAGAATGCTTTCTATGGTGCATCTGTAAAAATTGGTGATAGTCGTAGCTGACATGCCAAATTTCCTTAGTCTTCTGAGAAAGTAGAGTCATTGTTAGGCTTTCTTAACAATAATGTCAGCATGGAGGGATTAGAACAGGTGGTTGGTGATCTGGACACCTAAAAACTTGGAAGTTCTTCACTATTTTTAGTTTGTCCCCATTGATATAGACAGGGGCATTTCCTCCATTACGCTTCCTGAAGTCGATGGCTATCTCTTTTGTTTTGTTGATATTGAGGAAGAGATTATTATGATCGCACCAGTTCACCAGATTCTCTATCTCTTTCCTGTACTCTGGTTCAAGAAGACAGCTCAACACCACCTTCTCAAGGGCAATTAGGGATGAGCAATAAGTGCTGGCCTCGCCAGTGACACCCACACTCCTAAAAATATATTTTAAAAAGTATTTACCTGAAGAGAAAAAAAATGCCTCTCCATGACAAGAGCGAGGGAATGGGACTGGCTGAGCAGCTCTTGCAGAGAGATAGTATGCACATGAGTGGCCGAGTGTCCTCCTTCTAATGCTACAACCATTAATCACCAATTAACAAAGTGACATTGAGTTGCTGGAAGAAATGATTTGGACTATAATTTCTATGAGAGAAATAAGGTCCATCAAGTCTACAGTTTAATCTAATTTCCTCTAAGCTTATTCCCAATCCTAATACACCTAATTCAAATAAATTTCCCATTGGAGCCAGGAGGGCTAACACTGATTAAAACCAGGAGGTATTTAAACGTGCCATTTTTTAATTTTTAAGAGGTAGAACTTTGCACTTATCAAATGAAAGATATGTGATGTTCACTAATGTTATACAGCAGTTATCCCCTTGAGTGAGCTACGAGTTATTTATTGCGTTGCAAGACCAGCTTTAACATATTGTACATTTAACATTCAATTAATTTAAACTAATATTCTAGTAGCCTTAGACTCTTGAGGAAGTCAGCTGAATCAGCCTTTAATAGGGTACAATTTTAAATTGCGCAAGAAGTGTATGAAATAGTAGATGAGGAAATGATAAAAATTGATGTGGAATCATAGAATCCCAGAGTGCAGAAGGAGGCCATTCGGCCCATCAAGTTTACACCGACCCTCCGACAGAGTATTTTACCCAGGCCTCATCTCCATAACCCACGTATTTACCCACTAATCCCCCTAACCTACACATCTTGGGGCACTAAAGGGCAATTTAGCATGGCCAATCCACCTAACCTGCACATCTTTCAATTGTGGAAAGAAAGCGGAGCACCTGGAGGAAACCCATGCAGACACAGGGAGAATGTGCAAACTCCACACAGACAATCACCCAAGGCTGGGATTGAATCCGGGTACCTGGCGCTGTGAGGCAGCAGTGCTAACCACCGTGCTGTCACCATTTTCACTAATCCATCTCAGTTATTATTGCTTCAATTTCCTTGGCTGAGAGAGAGCATTCTTCATGAGTACAGAGAGAAAGCATATTTTGTTAGGTCAGATGAGTGGGTAGAGAATCTGTTGTTTTTTTCTGGTAGAATACACTGTTTAATGTACTTTATAAAATTTGCACTTCACAGTTACAATTCCCAGGCGTTCAGTTACTTCCTGACTATCAAAGACTTAACACCACCCATGGAAAGAGGGAGTTACAGCCTCCCATTGCCCCACTGATCATTAAAGAGAGCTTGGAATTTCATAGGAGAGTTTCTAGTTGAGTTTAATTCCCTGCTCCATCTGCAGCAGTCATCCCCGAACACTCCAGTACCACAACAACATTGATCGCTACTGGGCAAAGCCTGCACACTGATTGAATGCAGACTGGAGACAAATGTGTCAGGAGCAGCCCCAAGCATACCTTCGAGTGAGGTACCAATCGAGTGAAGCTACAACACAGAACTACCAGTGTGCTAATTATATTAAACAGGAAGCTATAGTCTGAGCTGAGATGTCCCACAGCCAATAGACAAAAGTGCTCGACCACATCCAGTTAATAATGGTAGTTGACTAACGGGCAGTTCAGGGGAAGAGGGAGGTCTATGAATAATCCAATCCTCAACTATGGAGGAGCCAAGTGAGCGCAAAGGGCAAGGCTGAAATGCTAGGAGCATTTTTACCCAAAAGCAGCAAGGCGACAACCCCCTTCGGCTTATTCCTGAGGTGCTTGCTATCATAGAGGTCACTACTCATGTGATATTATCAATTCACGTGATATTAAGAAGTCACCCAGTCAAATGAACGCAAAAAAAAGTCATTAATCCACCGGGAAAGCCAAATTGGGAACATGAAAATCAAATAGCCAATATTGTTCTGGTCAGCTTTCTGTCTGGTCAGTTCAGCTGAAATTACCTGAAGGCGATGGGACACAAGGACAGATTCTTGTGGCTGTCAGAGCCCAAAAGATATTCCTCAGGACAATATTCTCAATCCAGTCATCGTCAGTGGCTTAATCAGTGACCTGCCCTCCATAAAATCAACAATAATCCTATTTCTTGACAATTCTAGGATATTTAGCTCTATTTGCAATTCTCAGGCCTACCATTGGGCTCAATGTGGGTGGCACAGTGGCACAGTGGTTAGCACTGCTACCTCACAGCGCCAAGGATGCGAATTCAATTCCAACTTTGGGTGTCTGTCTGTGTGGAGTTTGCACACTCTCCCAGTGTCTGCATGGGTTTCCTCCGGGTGCTCCGGTTTCCTCCCACAGTCCAAAGATGTGCAGGTTAGGTTGATTGGCCATGCTAAATTGCCCCTTCGTGCCCCTTGATATCTAGGATAGGGAGATTAGCAGGGTACATATGTAGGGGTACAGTGTAAGCTTGGGTAAGCATTGGAGCAGACTTGATGGGCCGAATGGCCTCCTTCTGCACTGTAGGGATTCTCACCTCCTCCATCACCAATAGACTTTGGCTGGAATTTTCCAGCACTGTCTTGCTGGAGCCTGCTGTGAGGGAATGTGTCAGGCCAACCAAAGATCCATTGCCTTTCAGCAAGGGACTGAACATTCCCAGTGGCAGGTGAGCCAGAAAACCTCATCCTATGGCTGTAACATATACCATCTGCATTGTCCAGGTCACTATAGGGAGGTTTTTATTAAATGTGGATGTTGAAGATATGTGCTAAAATCAGGTGAGCCCATTAATGGAATGTCATGGCTCCACAGTTTATTATAAATAGTGATTAAGCAGCTTTATGTTATTGACAGCAAGCAAATGTGCAAATTAGTGGCTGTAATCAAATCCCATCTTGATTCAACTAACCACAGAACTCTCCTCCATTTCCAATGGTAGAGGGATTGCCTGACAGTGGTCAGGGCTTATTACACCATGAAAAATTTACTTACACTGAAATAGATAAACTCTAACTTTGTCTGTTAGGTTAAGTGAGTACTTACCGCATATATTCAGCAACTTCACACCATTTTATATATTTCAGAGGGGAGTCTATTGGCTTGATACTGGTATTGTACAGTTTCTGGAACAGAGGCAATCTCTGACAGCAACTCCCTAATTTCCACATTTAACTGGGCATGTGAACTCAGCAGAATTTGATGTCCAATTGACACTTTAGCAATGATAGAATGCTGAGGGTGTCAACATTATCTTTGACCACAATAATATTCAGACGGAGCAGCACAAAATCCATTAGATTAGCTCCAATTTTAATTGAGTGCACATCTAAAATGTTTCCCTTAAACAATTGCTCAAAATATGAAAAATTCACTGGTGTTGGTTGCCCAATGTTTTGTAAATTGAATACAATTCCCAAGCCAGTGACAATTAAAGTACTTCTTAAGAATAAATGGATCTGCTGCAGTTCGGGACAGTGGGTAAGTGCACTGATATTATGATACATGGACCATTAAAAACCAGTCCAGGCAAGAATAGAGGAAGTACAATTTATGTAAATGCCCATGGCTATTGGTGCAAGGGGGAAAGAAGAGAAGGAGGAAAATTAATCGGCAAGGTATCTTGTTCTTGATGGTTATCCAATGATCCCTGTTGTAAAGCATAGGGTAGACTGATGTTTGAATCAAGTAAGAAGTCTCACAACACCAGGTTAAAGTCCAACAGGTTTATTTGGTAGCAAATGCCACTAGCTTTCGGAGGGCTGCTCCTTCGTCAGGTGAGTCGCCTGACGAAGGAGCAGCGCTCCAAAAGCTGGTGGCGTTTGCCACCAAATAAACCTGTTGGACTTTAACCTGGTGTTGCAAGACTTCTTACTGTGTTTACCCCAGTCTAACGCCGGCATCTCCACAGTTTGAATCAAGCTCGGGAATACTGCTCCACATTTGCATAGCTAGTCAATGTTAACAGTTTATATTCACTCATAAGTGAATGGGCAACATGGTGGCACAGTGGTTAGCACTGCTGCCTCACAGTGCCAGGGACCCGGGTTCAATTCCAGCCTCAGGTGACTGTCTGTGAGAAGTTTGCACGTTTTATGTGGGTTTCCTCCCGTTGCTCCGGTTTCCTCCCACAGTCCAAAGATGCGTAGGTTAAATGTATTAGCCTTGGTAAATGCGTAGGGTTATGGGGGTACAATGGGGTAGAGGCACATGTGATAAAGCACATTCAGTCAAATGAGGGCTTGCACACTCTCAGTGCACAAAGAGAATGATGACCGCCAGAGCAAAGAGAAAGAAAACTTGGAGGAAACAGCTCTCTTTTGTTTTATTCATTCATGGGACATGGGCGTCGCTGGCTGGCCAGCATTTATTGCCCATCCCTAGTTGCCCTTGGAGGGCAGTTGAGAGTCAACCACATTGCTGTAGCTCTGGAATCAGGTAGGGATGGCAGATTTCCTTCCCTGAAGAACATTAGTGAACCAGATGGGTTTTTACACCAATCAACAATGGCTTCACGGCCATCAGCCGACTCTAAATTCCAGACTTTTAAAAAATTGAATTCAAATACCACCATCTGCTGTGTCAGGATTCAAACTTGGGTCCCCAGGATATTAGCTGAATTTCTGAATTGAGAGTTGAGCGATAATACCACTAGGCCATCGTCTCCCTATTGTCCATTTGCACTCATCAATTGTAGGATTCCCTTCAGCTACCCTTTATAGAGAAAACCTCATTGTGCATTATCTGCTTGGCTAATAAATCTATTAAATGTCATAGAAACTTGCTTGTAATAAGCACTCTTCACATAAAAGAAAATTTCACTTTATAGAGCCATCACTATATTATACACAAAGTACAAGAGGAAAGGATGAGGAGATGTGACCAAAAGTTTGGTCAAAGAGATGAACGTGAAAGAGGGTTTCAAAGTAAGGAGTGGCAGATATTCAGGATTCTGAAGGACAGGATAGGCACTGAGAGAATGTTTCCCCTGACCAGGGAGCCGAGAACATGGAGGCACAGCCTCAGGATAAAGGATTGATCATTTAGGACTGGGACAAGGAGAAACTTCTTCATTCAAAAGGTTATGAATCATTTCATTCTCTAACCCAGGGGGACATGGATGCTGAATTATTGAATATATTTAAGGTTGAGAGAGAGATCTTTGATCGCTCAGGGAATCAAGGGATATGGGGAGCAGATGGGAAAGTGGAATTGAAGCCAAATATCAGCCATGATATAACTGAACAGTGAAACACGCTAGAAGGGCCTAATGGTCTACTCCTCCACCTATTTCTTACATTCTCAGGTAGAGGAGCAGAGAGGTGAAAAGAAGGAGTTCTGGAGGGTTTGGCTGAGGCAGCGAAAAGCATCGGCACCAATAATGGGGCAATGGGTTGAGTATCATAGAATCATACAATGCAAAAGGAGGCCATTCGGCCCATCAAGTCTGCACCAACCACAACCCCACCAAGGCCCTATCCCCATAACCCCATACATTTACCCTAGCTAGTGCCCCTGACACTAAGGGGCAATTGAACATGGTCAATCCTCCTTACCCGCACATCTTTGGACTGTGGGAGGAAACCAGAGCATCTGGAGGAAACCCACACATACACAGGGAGAATGTGCAAACTCCACATAGATAGCGATCCAAGGTGGGAATTGAACCTGGGTCCCTGGCGCTGTGAGGCAGCAGTGCTAACCACTGTGCCACCGAGCCACCCCCATGGTGCATGAGCACGTTTGAGGTCAAAGTAGAAGGTGTTGAAAGAGGTTGCAGAAAAGGCAAGACCTTAGAAATAGTTAAACGCATTAATCAAAATTTCCAACTTGAGACTTTGTAGGAGTGGGTCAGCAAGAATAGGTGTTATGCCCGAGCATGACTTGTGGCATAGATAGCTGTATTTTAGATGAGCTGAATTTTACAGAGGATAGACACCAATGAGTGGAGCACCAGTGCAATCAAATCTGGAAATGATGCCTGATTCCTCTTTCAAGTGTAACGACATCCAATGTAAATAAGTAATCAGCACTTTCTCAAAACTCTGCTTTTGTTAGATCCAATAACAGTTTTAATTCTGTGCCAGAAGAATGTTACTATCTCATTTGCTATTGGTCATCAAAAGTCTCCTGCTAAGACGCTCCAAAAAAATTAAAGCAAATTTCACACAATAGATTTTTATTTGAATGTCAATGAACCTATCATTATGCATTAAAGGAATATCAGCTATCAGTTAATTTCTTGAAGTCCTTCAAAAGTTGTAGTTATGAACCAGTGCCTAAGTGTTACTGTGACAGTGGGGCGACACGGTGGCACAGTGGTTAGCACTGCTGCCTCACAGGGCAAGGATCCCGGTTTGGGTCACTGTCTGTGCAGAGTCTTCATGTTCTCCCCGTGTCCTCCGGGTGCTTCGGTTTCCTGCCAAAAGACATGAATTTTGGATGCATTGGCCATGCCAAATTCTCCCTCCAGTTCATTCAAACGGATGCCAGAGTGTGGCGACAAGGGGATTTTCACAGTAACTTCAATGCAGCGTTAACGTAAGCCTACTTGTGACACTGATAAATAAACTTTAAAACTTTAATGCGTTATTCATAGGATGTATAATTAAGTCTCCTTTATGTAAGTCAGAATGCTCATAATTTAGAATTACTAATATGGGCATTTACAAAATACAACCTTCTTTTGAACTGTGCATAACTCCAGCTCAAAATCTAGCCTATCCTGCATATATATATATATATATAAGATCTGCCACATTTATATAAATACATCACTGCAGCAATAATGATCTGTGACTCGGCACACTGTAGAAGAGCAGTTAGAGACAAAATTAAAAATTCATGTTCCTAATGAAAGTGGCTGATTCTGCTGAATGAAAAAGAACTGCTAATTGTATTTTGATGTATGCACGCTGTGCATATCATTCATATAATTTACATTATTACTGAGCAATGCAGGAATCGCGACTAAATATATCTCTGGCCAAAACAAGCCCCCCCAACACATACACATTTTGGTGTATTATACTGACCGAGCCCCATCAAAAAATGAGCTGCCACAATGAGCTATTGTTCTGAAGGTTAAGGTGACATTGTGCGGATTTAAGTCACTCTAAAGGAATGTATTATCAGCTGAAATGATGGTGCTTTTTCTAAATGAAAGAATGCCTCTTTTGGTGCCAACATGCGCCTTTCGCCATAAAATAGCCCTTACCTTCTGTTGGCGAAGTTTTCAAACGTCTACAGAATCCATTCATGTCACCGTAGGTATCTTGTATCTTTTGCACTGCCTCGGGTCCACGTAGCTCCATAAGAGAGCGAAGTTCATCGAGAGAACACCCAAATTCACCCGCATGGTTAGACTCGCCTCTTTGGTTCTTTGGATAGAAATCCACTGCACTGTTCGTCATGTCTCCCATGGTTTCCACAGTATTGCTTACAGCTTTACAAAGATGTTGGTGGCAGGTTATATATAATATCAGTGCAGACTGAAATCGGGGTTTCTGTTTCAATCGGGATGATCGCAATATCCGCTTCTTTTGATCTTATTTTTGCACTGCAGATTGCTAATGTTGACTTGCTTGCACCTCAGTCTCATCAAGGATGGGGAACCAAGCACCGGCTAATAGTCAAATGGATTGCAGCAGGCAAGGCTGAAGGCCAGTGCCACTCCATATAGAGTTTCCCATTGTGGTCCTCTCAGGTTGTCGGATTCTACATGGTCAGTTGGTTGAAGAAAACCTTGAAGGAAGAGGAAAAGCAGAAGACAAAGCATTAGCAAACATTCTTCACCATTGGTATCAAGGGCTCAATGGCCCCTGCCTCTTGCAAAAATATATTTTTAAAAAACAGACAACAGCTCAATCCTGCAAAGGGCGAAAAGGGCTCCAGTAAAAATACAGTTCGTTCCTTGAGCAGCCTTGACTGGTTATGACACTGATGACTGTCACAGGCACAGCGCTTTCCTGCAGCGGCATTCTTTACTTTGATCAGCGCCGAGTGCAACAGCCAAATTAGATGGTTCATGAATATTAAACAGTCAGCCTTTATGCCAGGGATCTCAGATGTGTCTCCAGTACGTGCTGTTTGTTCGAGTGGTATTGTAAACCTAGATCGGAGGGGAAAGTGTAAAAGACGTTCTTTCTCGGGCAAAAACACTGTGAATATCATTTGCCCATGCCTCAATCTGATGCAGAGATCACGTTTCCATTTGATTTTTCACCAAATATCCGCCCATCTCGGGTGCATGCAGTTTTCAAAGCCTGACAACATTCTCACCTCAGTCCCCCGCTGCCGTTTGGCATTGAACCCTCTGCTCGTGCCACTCACTATGGCACAGTGCAAGGTGGCAGGGGTTGCTTCTTTTAATTATGCATGCTGCCCTGATGCCTCAAACTGTCAAAGGCTATTCTGGGAAAGAAGTTTTCCTTGAGGATAGGAATGTGAACCCGAGAGTCAGGCAGCAAGAACTCTGCACCAATGAATTAATGATTCTTGTGGCTCTCTGAAGCACCAACCAGTCATGCCAGATGAATGCTCTTCGACACTCATGAAGGGACAATTTTCCTTTAAGAATTTATTTTCCTATTGAAATTCGCACATGCACACACAATTGCAATTGACATCAATTATTTGGGGAATATAACTAATGAGGATATTATTTCACCAGGCGTATTTTCTCCATCTCTAATTGATTCCAAATGCATTAGTATCAGTGCTGATAAGTTTTACTTAATGGAGCAATTCAATAAGCTTGTTAATTTAATTTCCATCAGGGTGACTCAATAAACACCCTCTAATTGAAATATAACATCGTGCTTACAGAAAGAGTCGTCAAGAGAAGGGTTGAATGCAGCACTGACTTCAACTCTTGCTTTAAGTAGTCTTGCAGGTATACAACTATTGGTGAAGTTCCTAACACTTCACTGTAACACCATGTGGGTGGCACGGTGGCACAGTGGTTAGCACTGCTGCCTCACAGTGCCAGGGACCCGGGTTTGATTCCGGGCTTGGGTCACTGTCTGTGCGGAGTCTGCACCTTCTCGCTCGTGTCTGTGTGGGTTTCCTTCGGGTGCTCCGGTTTCCTCCCACAGTCCAAAAGACTTACTGGTTAGGTGCATTGGCCATGCTAAATTCTCCCTCGGTGTACCCAAACAGGCGCCGGAGTGTGGCGACGAGGGAATTTTCACAGTAACTTCATTGCAGTGATAATGTACATAACACCAGGTTAAAGTCTAACAGGTTTATTTGGTATCACGAGCCTTCGGAGCGCGGCTCCAAAAGCTTGTGATACCAAATAAACCTGTTGGACTTTAACCTGGTGTTGTGAGACTACTTACTGTGCCCACCCCAGTCCAACGCCAGCATCTCCACATGAGTGTTAATGTAAGCCTACTTGTGACATTAATAAATAAACTTTAACATTTTTAGAAGTCTCCTTCCCTGAGACACACTTCTGTGGATAAGATATCACAGGAGGGGACATCTTTTCCCATATCCTTTTTCCCAAGTTTATAGAAAAACATGCCATCGCATAAGAATTTAGAGATTATGGATGAAGTTACATTATATGCTTTTCCAATCATCACGGTGTTTGAGAAGGTCATCTAAAGGAAGTAGGAACAGCCGGGTGCCCAGCTTCACACCCATAGCAGGAGTGGCAGATGGTACAACAGGGATCAGATTCTCCTCACACTTTAACTGTACGTTCCATCCTTTGAAAAGCTATATCCACATTCTAATCGCCAATTTGGCATTAACTACTAAACATTCTGTCAGCTCCAGGTGAGGTCATTTAGTGAAGGCTTTTGCAAGCTGCTCCACAGCCTTCCCACAGCTCGCCGGCGTCATAAAACACTTCGGTATATGGCAAGAGTTACAGAAAATGTCCATTCACACAGCTCTCTTATGTTGGTCAGGATGCTTTGTTTCAATTTTGTGAAAACTGCTTTTGTCCCACCAGAAGGGATGTGATGTGAAGCACAGCCCAGCACACTGGCATTAGTGACAGTTTGCAGCATTGGTTGAAAGACACCTGGACCCAGGCGTCAAGACTCCTTGAAAAGCGACATACAAATATACTGATACAGATTGCACGCAATCACTCCCTCCATTGATTTCTCTGAGCCTCAGTCTACTATCTTGTGTGCTGACTTTGTGCCCTTCTTTCTATATTCTCTGCCTGTCCAAGTTAATTATTTGGCCTGACTTTGATCTCTGCTTCAGATTCTATTTTTTGCTGGTGTGCAGTGTCCTCTCTGTTTTGTTTACAGCTCAACTCATATCTCTCCTTCACTTTCTGTATCCCTTAAAAACCAATTTCAGACACTAGGAAATATCTATCGAGTGAACGAGATTGTCCAACTGTCGAGCTGCCTGGCAAGAACAGTTGTTCATCATTTTTATTTTGGTTTTAGCTGCGTGGAAGACAAATGGACTGAACATCCTCTGAATATTTAAACCTGGCAGCAATGGTGCTGAAGCAGTTTGACTGATTGCTCGGAAAGGCAACCACCAACCAGGGTGGCAAGGTGGCACAGTGGTTAGCACTGCTGCCTCACAACGCCAGGGACCCGGGCTCGATTCCCAGCTTGGGTCACTGTCTGTGTGGAGTCTGCACATTCTCCTTGTGTCTACGTGGGTTTCCTCCGGGTGCTCTGGTTTCCTCCCACAGTCTGAAAGATGTGCTGCTTAGGTAGATTGGCCATGCTAAATTCTCCCACAGTGTACCCGAACAGGTGCCGGAATGTGGTGACGAGGGGATTTTCACAGTAACGTCATTGCAGTATTAATGTAAGCCCACTTGTGACTAATAAATAAAGCTTACCTCAGCATAATCAAGGACCCCATGCACCCTGGACATACTCCCTTCCACCTTCTTCCGTTGGGAAAAAGATACAAAAATCTGAGGTCACGTATCCACCGACTCAAGAACAGCTTCTTTCCTGCTGCCATCAGATTTTTAAATGGACCTACCTTGTATTAGGTTGATCTTTCTCTACACACTAGCTATGACTGTGACACTACATTCTGCACCCTCCCCTTTCCTTCTCTAAGAACGGTATGCTTTGTCTGTATAGCTCGCAAGAAACAATACTTTTCACCGTATACTAATACATGTGACAATAATAAATCAAATCAAATCAAATCAAAAAGCCAGAGGACTTGTCATGGTTCAGCCAGGCTGGGTCTGATTTTCTTTAGCACAGGTGGCAGTGAGATAGCCCTTGAACTGGACTCTTCAATTTATAACCAACAGATCCAAACCTACCGACTGTATGAGCAAACTGAGAATGCATATGGGACGCTGCAGAGGGACACGGATTAGCTATGGGGATGAGGAGATATGTCATTCACTGCAGATAAACTGTATCAGTGTGACTTAGGAAAAATAACAGACTAGGAATCTATTCTGTGCAGGACAATTCTCAATTCAGCAAGGGAGTTGAGAGATTTAGCAATTCAGATATAACTAAGAGAAAGGGCGAATGGGCCCTCTGAAGTCCGATATCTCATTTTTAAAATCTCTGCCCTACAACCGATCCCACAGATCCACTGGATCTTCATTCCATTGGAAACACTTCCCTCATCATTTACAGTCCGAATAGCCTCTGGCTTCACTTCCATTCCAAACCTGCCTTTGAACTTGGACAACAGTTTGTCGATGCTCCATGCTGACTTCACGCTATATTAAATTTATCTCACTGTGGGAGCCCTGGCTTTCACTTATCTGGACTCCCTGCTATTGTCATCGCTCTATTCCACATTTACTACCAAGGCATATATAATCTTATTAATTACTACATAACCATGCCTATGTAATGTGTCTTTTCCCTGTGTGTGTTGCCCTCAGAGGGTTAATCACCACACTGTGCCAATATGTACACATCAACTATGTCCACTCTTTACTTCCTCCTTTTGTTTAACTTCTTTGTTCATTCTTAGGTCCCTCTCTCAACTCATTGTGCCTCTTATTATTTCTTCTTTCTTGAGTGTTGTGCCCTCCTAGATCCCTACCCCAATCTTGTCACACTCTTTGACCTTCCTAATCCCTTGCCACTGTCCCAGGCTTGACTCCCTCTCCAATAAGCCTCCTCGTCCTCAGTTAAAACAAAACACAACATTTGAGTCATTTAAGGAGATTGGAGGCCAGAAAAGCTTGGTCAAAGAGGTAGATTTTAAGGACGAAAGTAAGTCTTAAAGGAGGAAAGGGAAGTGGAGAGGAAGAGAGGTTTAGGGAGGGAATTGCAGAGTTTAGGACCTGTGCAACTGAAGGTATGGTCACCAATGGTAGAGTGAATAAAATTGGAGATTCTTGAAAGATCAGAATGAGATGAGTGCAGACATCATGGAGGGTTGTAGGGCTGGAGGAGATTGCAAAGATAGAGGGGGAAAAGTCATGGAGAGATTTGAAAACAAGGGGCATAATTCTCTGATTTTGAGAGTAATTGCCATGGTGAGGGTGAGGAATGTGGAAAGTTTCCCGTTGCAGGGGCCGGCGGGAAAACACGCCAAATCTTCTGGCTCCAACCCCATTAATTATGCACCCAGATGTTTTACGTCGTATTCAATGGCTGGGCAGGTCTGGATGGTGTGAAGTCTGCCATTGTGTCCAGGTGCCATATTGAAAAGATGCCAACATCCACAGACCCTCTATTGAAGAAAGAAGATGGACTGCCTGAGAACAAAGATGGATCTCCAGGAATATTCTGAGGCTGAAAGATGGACCTCCTCCAGCATGCCTAATCTGAGAGGTTCACCTAAAGATGCACCCATAACCCACTGCTGTGGTGTTCCAGGGCCAGGGCCGCAGACAGTCTCCACCCTGAACAGGCAACCCCAGGCATTATTAAGTTGAGTCCCAATCTCTGAATGCCACGTTGCTCCAAATGTGTTTCACGCTCGTATGGTTTCTTGCCAGCATTGTGAAGAATCTAGCGTGGGGGGATTGAGCCTTCATCTGCATCCTATTGGCCATTCATGCCAGCCTATGGCAGGATTTCTGACCCTCTGTGCACAAGCTCCCAGTATAAATTCATACCAGCTTGAAGCCAATTCCTGGGCCTCCCGCCTTATTCTTCCCCCACGCCCATCATCAAACCCGCCGACAGGGTCTTAGGAAAATTCCACCCAAGGATGAGAATTTTAAAATCAAGACATTGTTTGACTGGGAGCCAATGTAAGTCTGTGAGTACAGGGCTGATAGGTGAATGGAGCTTAGTGCGAGGTAAGACATCGGAAGAAAAACTCTGCATGCCCTCAAGTTGACGGATGGTGGAATATGGGAGATTAGCCAGGAGTGCTTTGGAGTAAGTTCTCGAAGTAAAAGACATGAATAAAAGTTTCAAAAAAAGGATCCCAGCCGGCATTGGGACACTTTCCTTGCACCTGTTCAGACGAGCATCTTAAAGTGGGGAATCTGGACAGTTTTAAAAGCCTAGTCACCGAGTTTCTAACCGGATCCTGAGGTTATGTACTGCAAAAAACAGATTTGCTCACAATTGGAGCACTACGTGTAATTTTGGGCAACCGATCGAAAAAACATTAATGGAGCCATGGAAAATGAACAACACAGATCCTGGAGGGTGAAAGCAGGAATAAAGGAATATAGTTCTGACAACTTGAAAATGTGGACTTTATTCACTGAAATAAAATGGTTAAGGAAAAATCAAGGAGAAGTGTTCAGAATCTCAAAAGCATCTGAAAGGGTAAGCAATGGCCTTCGTCGGTCAGGGCATTGAGTATAGGAGTTGGGACATTATGATACAGTTGTATAAGTCATTGGTGAGGCCGCACCTGGAGTATTGTGTATAGTTTTGGTCACCCTGTTATAGGAAAGACATTGATAAACTGGAAAGATATTGCCAGGACTAGTGGGCCTGAATTATAGGGAGTGGTCGGCCAGGCTGGGGCTTTATTCCTTGGACTGTAGGAGAATGAGGGTTGACCTTATTGAGGTGTATAGAACACATACACCGAAACTCTACTGCCTCACCTGCCATGGAATCGGAGCAGGCGAGTGGCAGACAACGGAAATGTCCATTGACCTTGGGCGGGAATTTCCGGTCTCGCTCAACCGAGGCCATAAAATCCCACCCATCATCTTTTTCCCAGGGTGGGGGAATTGAAAACTCGAGGGCATAGCCTTATGGTGAGAGGGAAAGCTTTGAAAGGGACCTGAGGGGCAACTTCTTCACGCAGAGGGTGGTGCGTACATGGAATGAGCTGCCAGAGAATGTGGTTGAGGCAGGTTCAATAGCAACATTTAAAAAGCATTTGGATAAGTATATGGATGGGAAAAGATTGGAGGGATATGGGCCAAACGTGAGCAATTCGGACTAGCTGGGAGGGCACCATGGTTGGGATGGACCAGTTGGGCCAAAGGGCTTGTATCCATGCTGTATTGCTCTATGGCTCTATGACCCTAATGGAGGATTAGCAGAATTGGTCAGTGGAATGGTAATTAATAGGCAAATTAGAATTGAAATGAGAAGCATGAAGAGCCAGATTGCAAAAGTCTTTTTTCCCCACGTGAAAGGTTATGAGAATACGAAATGAATTACCACAAACAGCTACGGAAATCAGACCAATCATGACATTTAGAGAAAATTGGAAAAAGGGCAGAGAAATTAGATGAGAATAGGGTCATGTAGATGTAAGGATGAATCCGCATCACCACATGCGGCATGGAATGAATGGTCTCTTTCAGTCACACTGGGGTGTTTTTCTGGCAGCAGAGGTGGTTCACCATTGGCCACCGGTGGCATCTTCCAGTCCTGCCGAAGTCTACAGCATTTGGCGTTGCTCGCCCATTCTGCCGCTGGGGAACCCATCACAGAGGGGTCATCTTGGGCAGGACCAGGAGATCCCACTGGGAGGAATATCCCGCCCAATATTATTGATTTATTATTGTCGCATGTATTAGTATACAGTGAAAAGCATTGTTTCTTGCGCGTTATACAGACAAAGCATACCGTACATAGAGAAGGAAAGGAGAGGGTGCAGAATGTAGTGTTAAAGTCATAGCTAGGGTGAAGAAAAAGGTCAGCTTAATATAAGGTAGGTCCATTCAAAAGTCTGATGGCAGCAGAGAAGAAGCTGTTCTTGTTTCTAAGATTCTACGATATTCACAGTTAAATTTGGAAGATCTTAAGGAGATGGCATGGTGTTCTAATCACACATTAGTTTAAAAATGAATACATGATCCTGGAACCAATCAGATATGTACTACAAACGGAAAGAACATTATTCAATTGCTACAGCAAGTTGCCTAGACCTATACTCCCCAGAACATCCATCTTCTGCCTAGTCCTATTGATCTTGCAGAAGTAATGCTGGATAAAGTCATTTGTGGGAGTTGAACCTTTCAAAAGCAGAATTTATTAAGTATTTCCCATCATTTATAATGTCGCCTTTCACTCACTCTGTCCCAGGTTAAAGAAATGCGCAGCTAAAGCCTCACGAGTTATGTGGGAGAGTGGCTAGAGGCAGCTCAAAGAATGGATATTGTAAATTCATATATACACCTGCATCTGATACTATTACTCAGGGCAGCCCGAATACAAGAGCATGGTAAACATCATCGCAAAATCAGTCAGTTGTTAATCAGAATAAATATCAACTGCTGCATGAAATAATAAAAATGCAAATGTAACATCTCAGTGAGAGAAAATTGGAAGAGACAGAGGTCTTAAAATGAGGTTATTTTTGTATCATTTTCAACTTCCAAAACTCTTTAGGTGCTCACGTTAGCTTGATGAAAACTTGGTTATGCTGGAACCACAAGACAGATTTCCAGTGAAATTAATCCCAGTAGTCCATGCAATGTCAGAGAGAATGGCACGGTGGCACACAGGAGAGGTGGCACGATGGCACAGTGGTCAGTACTGCTGCCTCACAGCACCAGAGACGCAGATTCGATTCCAACCTTTGGTGACTGTATATTTGGAGTTTGCACATTTTTCCCGTGCCTGCATGGATTTCCTCTGGGTGCTCCACTTTGGTCATGGTTGGGGTAAAGAACAAAGCACTGCCCCAGAGTAAGTATTAATGGAAGAATAAAGGTCAGCTGTCTGAAAGCAGATCACGACAGCAAGATACCGAACGGCGCTTGGCAAAAATAAATAAAAATGGAGGACAGAGCCATGGTCCAAATTTGTTGAACTCGATGCTAAATTCAGAAGGCTGTAAATTGCCTAATTGGAAAATGAGGGGCTGTTGGCCTGGGCTTCCTTGGAACATTGTAGCTGGCTAAGGACAGAAACAGGAATGTGTGGGCAAGGTGGTGAATTGAAAAGACATTCTTCCTACAGCACAATTCAGCAACATTGTATGAATTTTCCAGTATGATGCCAGGCTCCTAGGCTGTGTGGCCCAATGATTGGCTGATGGAATCATACAGCATGCTCCCTCAGTTGTTTGGAACAGAGTTCAGACAATACTCAGCCAGCCGGCACTTGCAAAACCCAAATGAAAATATCTACTGTTAAATGTAATTCAGTGATTGGGTAGCACTAGCTGAACAATCGTGAATGTGCTAACAGCTACACTAACAACCAATTTAAGACAATCAGCCAAGCTTGTAACGTGGCTCATCTAGACTTGCTAGAAGTGACATATATTTGTACACAGGGATCCGTCCTTTGCAAACAAAAGGAATTTGTTCAAGTCTTGCGCCTTCTATGAATTGCTCAGGAGCTGGGGAAGCCTTTAGTTCCCTGTTGTTATCTCCATGGAAATGCCTCAGCCAATTAGAGCCACCTTGACAACCAATCAACATCCTTTAATCCTGTAATGTAAATTGTTATGATCATTTGAAATTTGGCATTCTTGCCAGCGTTGTATCGTGAAACACGCTGCGGGACCCCAGGAAGCTCATTTTAATATATTAGCATGTCATTGGTGAGCACTCTCTGTGGAACCTCCCCCTCACCGGATATTCAGCAGGTGCCAGCATGGCATCACGCCAGTGTCATTTACAACAGGTTCACCTCAATGTGAACCTGTTGTGCGGGTCTCGCCAGGGGCATAAAGATGAGTATAGCCCCTGTGGAAAAGGGACATGGCCAGTCAGTGGCCATGCCTTTGCCAACCTGGCACTGCCAACCTGTGCCAAAGGGCGGGCCCCAGTGGGAGCCTCATGGGGGAAAGGAGAGATTAATTCAGATTTGTTGTGGGCTGGGATCAAACAGAGGAGCAGGGGATGTCAGTGATGGCTGTTGGGGGGCAGAGAGCTGAGTGCTGGCTCCAACTGTGGGGGGGGCAAAGAAAGGGGCCAATGTTCGGGGGGAAGGGGCCGATGATCAGAGGGGTGAGAGAAGTGCCGATTCTGATCTGGGTGGGGAGGGGAGCCCCTGGGACCTCCATGGTGGGCCGGAGGGGGAGGTTTATTTCTGTTATGATCAGGGTGCCCTTTGAAGTTGGCACCCTGATCTCAGTGCAGCCTGGTTTTTCCTGGCATGTTGAGGCCCCGTCTCCCTGTATGATGGCCTCTTGATTTTCTTTTAGGGAGAGTGTCATAAGTTCTGGAGGGAAAACTGGTGTGTTCCTCTTACTGCACATCACCAGAACTAGAAAAGCTTGCTCTCTGAATGGCTGGTGGCTGTTCTTAGAAACTGTCCTTCAGCAAGATTTGAGATTGCTTTTTGGGAAAATTACTCGTCTCCACAAGATCATAACACTGTGCACATTAGCATTCATTGTAGCTCATCTCATCATGTCTTCCCATGGTATGCCTGGTCACTCACGTCCCCAGATGAGATTTCATTGATCCCAGTAGCAAGGAATTGCTGTGCTTCATTGGATATTTGATTAAGTTAGTCAATTCTTTGCCCATTATTCTCGGTGCTATGAAATCCAACCACAACATAAAAGATCAGGCCCCACAGTGTAATAAGTCTTCGGAGGCAGAAGTCCCTTCACCAAAATCCCTTTATTTACAATTCCGTCAGCAGTCTACCTTCTGGAGTGACACTCCCGGTTAAATACAAGGAAAAGACTCCCTGATTGGCCCATCAATTGACTCCTTAATCAGGGAGTTCATATTCCAATAGGCCAACCTCAATGGCCTGATTGAAGTCATTACACTGAACCAGAACCTTAAAGTATTTACAGTCAGCAGTTCAAGAAGCTAAGGAGGATACACTAAAGGAAAAGGCAGTGGGTGTGAGTTACCAGCTGTACTCACCCCAAAACTGGAAAATCCCACCCGAGGTCAACGGGCTTTTGCATGGCCCCACCCGCCCCCCATCCACTTTGATTCCGGTAGGTGGGATGTGAAAACTCCCCCCCAGTGGTCTCAATACTGAACACACTTCAGAACAGTGTAGAGTTTGTCTGACCTCATAGACTGTAAAACCCAAACAGAGTTAGATTCAGAATTGTTACGCAAGAATACAAGGATACGATCAGGTAATCATCAAACAATGGGCCAGATTCTCCGACCTCGCCCACAGCTGGGATTTTCTGGTCCCACTGACGTGAACAGAGATTTGGCTGAGTGCCAAATTCTCCATTCTCACTGGCAGCGGCAGTGGGGCGTGAACGGCCAGAGAATTCCGGCCAACAATTGAATTTTTACCGTTCTTGTACTCCAACTGTTTTCTCCAGATATACTCCTTATCCTGTCAGGCAAGGCTCATAAAATCCCGCCTGAGGCCAATGGAGAATTCCGTTCTGCGAGCAGTGCCCGCCCTGTGGCGGTAAAATTCCGGCCAATATCTGCCAACTCAATAGCACATTCCTTTATATCTACAGGAGAATGGAAGTTGCATATTAAAAGATCACTGATACTTATTGCCTCAATTCTATTCATCTTAGGTTGTCCAACATAGTACACATCACCAGGGAATACAACGACAGTCGAACAACCAAGCATAAACTATGCACAGACCAATAATGTCCTGCGGTCGGCCAACTCTCCTAAACTATGGAAACCATTTTTAATTCAAATCTCAAAGCTGGCACTTAAGTATTCTAAATGAATGACTTCCACTTTACAGTTCGGAGGTAATGTCATTCAATGAATTTTGGGAGACCATTCAAGGATTCTTTGATTTATTTTCTGTCAAGGAGGTTTTAATTACAGAGCATATCTTATTTTAATTAAGTTACGATGTTTTGTTCTGTTCAGGAGAATGAACTCACAACAAAGGTTCACTATATCTATTGCAAACTGTTCCTTTCGTGGTCATTCTGTCCAGTTTTGCATCTCTTCCTCCGTGATGTTCTTTTCAGCTTTTAATCTTCTTTCCACATGATGCAACGCACCTGCCTTCCTTTGATTCTCATTACAGGAAGGATGTGGAAAAGATTGAAAGGGTGCAGAGGAGATTTACAAGGATGTTGCCTGGATTGAGTGGCATGCCTTATGAGGATAGGCTGAGGGAGCTTGGTCTTTTCTCCTTGGAGAGACGTAGGATGAGAGGAGACCTAATAGAGGTATATAAGATGTTGAGGGGCATAGATCGGGTGGACTCTCAGAGGCTTTTTCCCAGGGTGGAAATGGCTGCTACGAGAGGACACAGGTTTAAGGTGCTGGGGGGTAGGTACAGGGGAAATGTTAGGGGGAAGTTTTTCACACAGAGGGTGGTGGGCGAGTGGAATCGGCTGCCGTCAGTGGTGGTGGAGGCAAACTCAATAGGGTCTTTTAAGAGACTCCTGGATGAGTACATGGGACTTAATAGGATGGAGGGTTATAGGTAGGCTAAAAGGTAGGGATATGTTCGGCACAACTTGTGGGGCCAAAGAGCCTGTTTTTGTGCTGTAGTTTTCTATGTTTCTATGTTTCTATGTTTTATCGGTACCTGCCTCCCACTGGTAGCAGTTCCGACTTGCAACCTGAAACGGGAACTTTCCTCTCCAAAAGGCTGTTACCAGGGACTGGGACAAATAATTTCTCACACTACAGTATCCTAGTGTGACGCACTCTTTTCCAAACCCGGTAAGTACAGAGATAATTTGCTCCTAAGTGGCACAAGTTTGTACATAAAAGTTTCAGAGACAGTGAAAGTGTGCTCTCATCTCACAACAACAGGTCCAATCGTGCAGATATCACTGGTTCTCAAGCTCTGCAAACGTAACAAAAAGGTGAACAAAACCTCAGTGTACTCTTTGAGCTAAGTGATGGAAAAAAGGAGAATAGCCTGTGTGGGCTGCATAGATGGAGAACTATCAGAATTCGAGGAAGAAAGGAACTTAGACAATGAACCCCCACACCAAGTGAGAAGGCGATGGCCTCGTGGTATTATCTTGAGACTATTAATCCAGAAATTCAGCTAATGCCCTCAGGACCCGGGTTCGAATCCTGCCACGGCAGAATTTGAATTCAATAAAAAATATCTGGAACTAAGAATCTACTGATGACCATGAAAACATTGTCGATTGTTGGAAAAACCCATCTGATTCACTAACGTCCTTCGGGGAGAGAATTCTGCCGTCCTTACCTGGTCTGGCCTACATGTGACTCCAGAGCCAAAGCAATGTGGTTGACTCTCAACTGCCCTCTGAAATGGCCGAGCAAGCAATTTGGTTTCAAGGGCAATGAGGGGTGGGCAATAAATGCTGGCCAGCCAGTGATGCCCACGAATGAATTTTAAAATTCTCACTTCCGTGAAAATCAGGACTTTTTCTGCCATTCCAATTTTTTTTGCCCTACCAATACCTCATCTGGCCTTCAACAATAATGGGAATTAATTTTGAGATTTAACTACATAAGCCCCAGGTGTATTGTTAAGATACTATGGACAGGATTTCCCGGCCGCACTCGCCCCGAAACTGGAAAAACCTTTCCATGGTCCGTCCCAAGCACTTCCAGCACTTATCTTTATCACATTATGTTGAGCCTCGTTGAATAACACAGTCTCATCCACCCTTACATAAATTCAAACTTGGGATTGTAAGCAATCTATTAGGTCTGGTAAAATATTTGTAATTATGTTTAAATTTCACCATGTGTAACCTCATGGCCGAGCAAATCCCCCACTCTACCATTACCACCAAGCCAGGGAATTAACCCTGCTTCAACGAAGAGTGCAGGAGGACATGCTTGGAGCAGCACCAAGCATATCCAAGAATGAGGCGTCAATCTGGTGAAGCTACAAGATAGGATTATTTAGGTACCAAATAGTGAACGCAGCATGCGATAGACAAAGCTACGCAACCCCACAACCAATGGATCAGATCTAGGCTCTGCAGTCCTGCCATATTCAGTTCTAAATGATGGTGGACAATTAAACAATTGACTGGAGAAGGAGGCTGCACAAATATCCCCATCCTCAATGATAGAGGAGCCCAGCACAAAAGATAAGGCTGAAGCATTTGCAACCATCTTCAGCCAGAAGTGCAGAGTGGATTATTCATCTCAGCCTCCTCTTGAGGACCCCAACATCACAGATGCCAGTCTCCAGCCAATTTGATTCACTCATGTGATATCAGGAAAGGCTGAAGGCACGGGATACTGCAAAGACTATGGCCCCTGACAACATTTT
Source organism: Mustelus asterias (assembly GCF_964213995.1). NCBI lineage: Eukaryota > Metazoa > Chordata > Chondrichthyes > Carcharhiniformes > Triakidae > Mustelus > Mustelus asterias. Next base: position 139,186,470 of record NC_135803.1, read on the forward strand.
GGCAATAGTACTGACGACTTGTGCGCCAGAACTTGCGGCACCTCTAGCCAAGCTGTTCCAGAACAGCTATAACACTGGTATTTATCCAGCAATGTGGAAAATTGCCCAGATATGTTCTGTGCATAAAAGACAGGACAAATCCAACCCAACCAATTACAATCCCTTCAGCCGACTCTCGATCATCGGCAAAATGGTGGAAGGGGTCATTAACAGTGCTATCAAGCGGCACTTGCATAGCAATAACCTGCTCACTGATGTTCAGTTTGGGTTCCACCAGGGAAATGCAGCTTCTGACCTCATTAGGGCCTTGATCCAAACATGGAACAAAGAGTTGAACTCGAGAGCCGAGGTGAGAGTGACTGCCCTTGACCTTGAGGCAGCATTTGGTAGAGTATGGCATCAAGGAGCCGGTGTAAAACTGGAATCAATGGAATCATGGGAAATCTCTCTACTTCTTGACGTCATACCTAGCACGAAGGAAGATATTGGAGGTCAATCTTCTCAGTCCCAGGACATCACTGCATGAGTTCCTCAGGGTAGTGTCCTAGGGCCAACCAGCTACAGCTGCTTGATCGAGGACATTCCCTTCATCACAAGGTCAGAAGGGGGGATGTGTGCTGATAATTACGTTATGTTCAGCACCATTTGTAACTCCTCGTGAAGCAGTCTCTATCTACATGCAACAAGGCCTGGACAACATTCAGGCTTGGACTGATAAGTGGCGAGTTACATTGACGCAACACAAGTGCCAGGCAATGAGCAACTCCAACAAGAGAGAATCCAACTATCTCCCCTTGCTATTCAAAGATATTACCATCATTGAGACCTCTACTCTCTACATGCTGGGGGTTACTTTTATCCAGCAACTTGATTAGCCATATAAATACTGTGGCTACAAGAGCAGGTCAGAGGCTTGGAATCCTGCAATGAACAACTCACCTCCTGACCCTGCAAAGCCTGTCCACCATCTACAAGGCACATGTCAGGAGTGTGATGGAATACTCTATGCTTGCCTGGATGAGTGCAGCTCCAACAACACTCAAGAAGCCTGACACCATACAGGGCAAAACAGCTCATTTGATTGGCATCTCATTAACCACCTTCAACATTCACTCCTTACCACCTTCAACATTCACTCCCTCCACCGAAAAACACACAGTGACAACAGTATGTACCATCTATAAGATGCTCTGCAGCAACTCACCAAGGCTCCTTCAACAACACCTTTCAAACCCTGAGCTGTACCACCAAGAGGGACAAAAGCAGCAGATGTATGTTCCCCGCCAAGCTACACACCATCATTTCAGAGGGCATTTGGGAGTCAACCACATTGCTGTGGGTCTGGAATCATGCAGTCCAGGTAAGGATGGCAGATTACCTTTCCTAAAATCAATAGCGAACCAGATGGTTTTTTACAACAATTGATTATCTTGATGTGGTCATTGTCATTGTTTCTTCACTGCCTCTGGGTCAAAATCCTGTAAATCTCTACCGAACAGCATTGTGATGTATCTACATCATATGGACTGCAGCAGTTTGAGAAAGTAGCTCATCACCACCCCCCTCAAGGGTAATTAGAGATGGGCAACAGCTCACATACCATGAAAAAAAATTCCCAACTGTTGGTTTATCCGACTGAATTTCAAATTGCTGGAGATTTGTGCTCAAAACTGCTGCCTTGTCGATAAGTGACCACATCAAGATCTTTTAGCACCTGAAGGTTGTGATACACAAAATGGAACATGACTTCAACTTTACACATGGTTCCATGGTAGGCAGCCCAAAAAGGCAAAAACATTAAATATTCCTGCTTATAGCATTAAAAACAGGAACAGATTATACAGTAAAAACAACAGCAAAACTGTCAATGTTAATGTTGTTATTCCTTTGAAACTGGTAATTGAAACAGTGGCACAGTGGTAATGTTACTGGACGAGTAAACCAGACCCCTAGATCAATGCTCTCGGGACATGAGTTCAAATCTCACCACTGCAGCTGGTGGAATTTAAATTCAATTCATAAATCTGGAATTGAAAGTTAGTCTCAGTAATGACAACCCATCAGCAATTGTTGTAAAAAACCGTCTGGTTCGCTATTGATTTTAGGAAAGGTAATCTGCCATCCTTACCTGGACTGCATGATTCCAGACCCACAGCAATATGGTTGACTCCCAAATGCCCTCTGAAATGACCCAGCAAGTCGCTCAGTTCAAGGGCAATAAGGAATGAGCAATAAATGCTGCCCTAGCCAGTGCCATCCAGAACCCAAGAATCAGAATCCCGGCTGTGCAGAAGGAGACCATTCTGCCCATCGAGTCTGCACCAACTCTCAGAAACAGCATCTTACTCAGGCCCACCTTGCGTCCTACCCCCATAATCCCACACATTTACAATGGTTAATTCCCCTAACCTACAAATCTTTGGACACGAAGGGGCACTATATCATGGCCAATCCGCCTAACCTGCACATCTTTGGACTGTGGGAGGAAACCGGAGCACCCAGAGGAAACCCACGCAAACACAGGCAGAACGTGCAGACTCCGCACAGTGACCCAAGGCCGGAATTGAATCCGGGTCTCTGGCGCTGTGAGGTAGCAGTGCTAACCACTGCGCCTCCGTGCCACCCCTGAGGATAAATTTTAAACATTTTCAGGGGTGGAATTCTCCCATGTCCCCACTAGTGGGTTCAATGGTGGGCAGGAATTCAGTGGGAGCCAAAAATCAATTTTAGGCCCACAAAATTTCCCACGGGATTTTCCGTTGTTGCCTGTAATGGCGGATCGGGAAACCCACTGGTGGCTGGCGTGAAACTGATTGGCTTCCCGCTAATGGGATGCAGATGAAGTCCTGACCGGAATCTTACCCCCACTCCCGATTGTCCACGATGCCAGCAGAAAAACATGTCGGCCCAGAACACGTCTGGAACAACGTGACGTACAGAATTCAGGACTTAGCTGGAGACTGCTTGGGACTTCTTCCAGAGTTCAGGATTGAGGCTGCATGTGACCCTGGACGCTGGAGCACCACAGCAGTGAGTGGGGGCAGCATCTATCAGGTGGATGGATCAGACTACCAGCAACATTGTGGCACAGTGGTTAGCACTGCTGCCTTACAGCGCCAGGGACCCGGGTTCGATTCCCGGCTTGGGTCACTGTCTGTGCGGAGTCTGCAAGTTCTCCCTGTCTCTGCGTGGGTTTTCCGGATGCCCCGGTTTCCTCCCACAGTCTGAAAGACGTGCTGGTTAGGTGCATTGGCCATGCTAAATTCTCCCTCAGTGTACCCAAACAGGCACCGGAGCGTGGCAACTAGGGGATTTTCACAGTAACTTCACTGCATGTTAATGTAAGCCTGCGTGTGACACTAATAAATAAACTTTGAAGAAAACTTGTGTCTTTGAGGAGGTCCATCTTCCAGTCTCAGAGCATTCCTGGTGATCCATCTCCTTTCTTCAGTGATGGGTCAGTGATTTTGTGCCTTTTACATAAGGCACCCAAATGTGATGGTGGGGTCTTCACAATCAAGTCCCAGAACACAGCACTAAACCCCAGGATGCATCATTAATTAGCTTGGGGCTAGAAAATATGGTGTTGTTTCCCATTGGTCTCCGCAGTGGGAAACATTCCCCACCCCTGTCCCCATCACAGGACTTAGTCCCAGATGGAAAAATTCCATCCCTGAAGTCTGTACATGCACACTTAAACCCAGAAATACAAAGTTCCTGTCAATAACTTGATGCTTCCGAGAGTATATGCTATTTAGGTGTCCCCAGAATGGAATCAATTAGAAATCATTGAACTAATGAGATCCCCTGCTTGTCGTTTAACAGTAAAGCTTCCTGAAGCAGTTACACCTTTTTGACTGAAGTGTAAGTTTCTTAAGTTTATTTATTAGTGTCACAAGTAGACTTACATTAACACTGCAATTAAGTTACTGTGAAAATCACCTAGTTGCCACACTCCTGCGCTTGTTCGGGTACAACTGAGGGAGAATTTACCATGGCCAATGCACCCAACCAACACGTCTTTCGGACAATGGGAAGAAACCGGAGCACCCGGAGGAAACCCACAGAGACACGGGGAGAACGTGCAGACTCCACACAGACAGTGACCCAAGCCGGGAATCGAACCCAGGTCCCTGGCACTGTGAAGCAGCAATGCTAACCACTGTGCCACCGTGCCGCCCTAATGGGACTTTAATGGCATACTAAATTCATAATTACTGCCGAATAGCCTCACTGCCCCAAAAAAGTAATTTTGTATTTGCTGAATGTCCAATCCTTCTGATAAAAATTAAAATATGAGGATTTTTTAAAAGTTCTATTTTTTTGCAGCTTCTCGCTTCTACCTTAATCCCATGAGCATGAACCAATCATTTATTTCACTGTCTTTTAGAATTAGAAATGAAGTGATCTTTACTTCCTGCTTTTCTGCCTGTGAGAATATGTCACTGAGATTGGCTGTTTATCCTGCTTGATGGAATCACTGCTGCTACACATGGAGAGCCTCCTGATGTCATGCCAGGTTCAACCTGTTGTTACGTTGCTTACTGGGGGAAATCCAACCCTTTGAAATGAGCACCTTGGGCTGCCTGTCTATATTTGATTTGATTTGATTTGATTTATTATTGTCACTTGTATTAACATACAGTGAAAAGTATTGTTTCTTGCGCGCTATACAGACAAAGCATACCGTTCATAGAGAAGGAAACGAGAGAGTGTAGAATGTAGTGTTACAGTCACAGCTACGGTGTAGAGAAAGATCAACTTAATGCAAGGTAAGTCCATTCAAAAGTCTGACAGCAGCAGGGAAGAAGCTGATCTTGAGTTGGTTGGTACGTGACCTCAGACTTTTGTATCTTTTCCCAACGGAAGAAGGTGGAAGAGAAAATGTCTGGGGTGCGTGCGGTCCTTAATTATGCTGTCTGCTTTGCCGAGGCAGCGGGAAGTGTAGACAGAGTCAATGGATGGGAGGCTGTTTTTTTCAGTCCCATGAAAATGGAATGGGGCCAATCATTAGACCTGCTATATACAGGTATGCATTTTGGCTGTTATTTGGTGGTTTTATAAAGTCACTTCCATAATGTTTTATGCACCAAATATTGCAGAGAATTAACATGCTTTCATGTTTACCGGGATTCTGTTCAGGGTTTGACAGAAAGTGAGGAATCCATGTGGGATTAGCCCTAAACCTGCAGTCGGAATATTGCTGACAGCGGCAGTCTTCACAGAAGTCTCAAACTGATTGATTTTGTGGCTGAATATTTCCAGAATATTTAAATCTGAACCTTCTCATTATTCATGCACACTTAAAGAGACAAACTTGTCTGTAGTATAGTCAGCATAGAATCTCTACAGTGCAGAAGGAGGCCATTTGGCCCATAGAGCTTGCACCAACTCAGGTCCTATCTCCATAACCCCACACATTTACCCTGCTAAACGCCCTGACACTAAGGGGCAAGTTAGCACGGCCAATCTACCTACCCCGCACATCTTTGGAGCATGGAAGGAAACTGGAGCACTCGGCAGAAACACATGCAGACACGGGGAGAACATGCAAACTCCACGCAGTCACCCAAGGCCAGAATTGAACCTGAGTCCCTGGAGCTGTGAGGTAGCACTGCGCCACTATGCCGCCCATAAATAGTCATATTTGTACAGTTCATGCATATCTTAAGCTGGACATTAGCAGATCCAGCTCTGACTTGGGAACCACAGTAAGCTGACATTGAGAACTTGGATCTCCTTAATAAATACTGGTATGAGCTGGTGCAAAGGTCATGGAAGGTAATACAGTTAGAAAGACATAGAGAGGGTAACATTCTAACTCAAGCTTAGAAGATGAAGCTGAAGGAAAAGAGTTGTAAGATTGAGCTCAATGACTGTAACTTGTAATATTCACCAAATTCACCAAAGATCCTTAGACAACACCTTCCAAACCCATGACCACTTCCATCTAGAAGGACAAGGGCAGAAGATATATGGGAACACCACCACCTGCAAGTTCCCCTCCAAACCACTCACCATCCTGACTTGGAAATATATCGCCGTTCCTTCACAGTTGCTGGGTCAAAATCCTGGAATTCCCTCCCTTACGGCATTATGGGTCAACCCACAGCATGTGGACTCCAGCGTTTCAAGAGGGCAGCTCACCACCACCTTCTCAAGGACAACGAGGGATGGGCAATAAACTCCAGCCAGCCAGAGGCGCTCATGTCCCACGAATGAATACAAAAAAATTCTACAGTAAAACATTGCCTCGGGTTGGCTTCTTTACTACCCACAATACACTTCTAAAGGTGGAATTGCGCCCCCCCCCCCCCCCCCCCCCCCCACCATGTTTTGCAGCAGCAGGGGGCAGCCCGCCGTTGGCTGCCAGTGGGATATTCTGGTCCTGCCACTGTCAACGGAGTGATGGTCACCATGGCAGGAACGGGTAGAGAATGCCACCCTCAATAAGTGTTTGATTCCTGTCGCCCACCTCCCATTTCTGAAACAGGAAAGGACTTCACCCTGTCCATACCTACATGACAGGTACTACTGAATGAGTCTGCCTTCACTGTTCATAGATTGACTGACTCAAATTCATTTGAACAAAAGGCAGTGCAAAAGATAGAAAGGAAGATTTTCTTCACCCCATAAGTATACCATAGCACTGAGACAAAATAACACGCAGAAATGTTACCCTACGACAAAATTTTATAATGTAAAACCAATGGCTTTACATTGCTGAATCCTAAACCTTTATAACATATAAATCATTTTAGTACTGTTGTCTTACATTATGTGAAAACCTTGCATGTGGAAATATTTGATAATGACAACTAATTTTGTATATATTTATAATTATAGAATCTCTACAGTGCAGAAGGAAGCTATTCAGTCCATCGGCCCTGCATCGACAACAATCCCACCCATGCCCTATTCCCATAACCCCACACACTTACCATTTACCGTGCTAATCCACTGAGGGGCAATTTAACATGGCCAACCGACCTAACCCACACATCATTAGGCTGTGGGAGGAAACCAGAGCACCTGGAGGAAACCCACGTAGACACGGGGTGAAGGGGCAAACCCCACACAGTGACCCGAGGCTGGAATTGAAGACCCTGGTGCGGCAAGGCAGCCATGCTAAACACTGTGCCACCATACCAAATGGTAGCAAATGGTAGCAAACAGCATAAATTTATCTGTAAATAACACCCAGACTAATAGGAAAGAAGCATGTTACAGATTACTGAAGAAACTCTTCAAAAGCCACACATTATATTCACTGCCAAGTTGGCCTCCATGGTCAATTAAAAGGATACAAGGCAAAGAAGTAATCAATTCAAAAATATTGCTCTTAACAAAGAGCAGAGAAATAAAAATTTGATTACAAATAGTAATTATTTACAAAAAAAAGTAAATTGTCTCAATGTGCTTTGCAGGAAAGTATCCAGAAAGTATCCAGTATCCATAAAAGTAAATGAATAAATAAAGGGTGACACGGTGGCACAGTGATTAGCACTGCTGTCTCACAGCGCCAGGGACCCGGGTTCAATTTCGGTCTTGGGTCACTGTCTGTGTGGAGTTTGCACATTCACCCCGTGTCTGCGTGGGTTTCCTCCAGGTGCTCCGGTTTTCTCACACACTCCAAAGATGTGCAGTTTAGGTGGATTGGCCATGCTAGATTGCCCCTTAGTGTCAGGAGGACGAGCAGAGTAAATACACAATGCTATGGGGATAGGGTCTGGGTGGGATTGTTGTTGGTGCAGGGTTGATGGGCCGAATGGCCCCTTTCTGCACTGTAGGAATTCTATGATTCAAGAAATTTCCATTCGTCTTCAAATTTGCAACTTCAGATGCATAAATCAGCTGATGCAATGGTTCTGTCTTAAACCTGAAGACCCACCTTTGAGCTGAAAGCACCAAGTCCCATTTCCCTCCTTTCCTGATGTTTGCTCACCTGCAGTGGCCCTCAGTCCATCAACATTTCAAATTTAAAATTCTCATCCTCTGTTCCAGTAATACCAGGGCCTTCCACCCCCACTGCCCCCCACCAAACTGTGACCTCCTTAGCCCTCCAAAGAAACTCAGCGTTCCTCCAATTAAACCTTCTCGCGCTTCTCAACTTCCTTCACCCCAGCTTTGACAGCTATATTTTCAGTTGTCGAGGACCCGAGCTCTAGAATTCTTTCACTGAACCTTTCGACCACTCTCTCCGTTTAGATGCTCAGTGAAACTTACCAGTTTGACCCAGATTTTGGTGTCCAATTGGTTCTTTCTTTAGCTTGGAGTCAATTATTATCTGGATACTTCCCTGCGAAGCACCTTGAGACAATTTACTTTTGTTTGGTACCTTTCAGTACTTTATTTCTAACCAAAAAAGCCAATTCAAATTAAGTCCAATCTTGGTTCGCACATGAGGGACAAACTGGATCCAAACTGACAACACAAGACATTGCATCCCATCTTGGGCTTCAGTCAAACAAGATCCAAGCTGACAGGATGAGGCATTGCACCCCCTCCCGGCCTCGATCTGAGCTTCATTTTGGCCGAAAGGCCGAGATGGCTTTGACAAAATTGCATTAGGTAAAGCCTCGGTTTAACCTCATTGGCTACCCTGATCCTTTTCTCTACCCTAGCTTAGGCAGCTCACAATCACAGTGGTCAGAACACCCCCCAGTGCAATGGGTTAGCCTCTTCCCTTGCCTAATCAATTTGTCCCTGTTCTCTAGTCAGTTCCAGCTGACCTCAATTGGGATAGCAGAAGAGGTTCTAAAATTTATCCCTCAAGCTGTTAGTTAGGGAGGGCTTAGCTCAAGCCAGGTTTCCACAATAGACAATTATCTTGCTGCAAAGTCTGCAGTGTTGACATTTGCTAATGACAGGATCAAGCTCAACTGTGATGGCCTCATGGAGTCATAGAGATTTACAGCATGGAAACAGGCCCTTCGGCCCAACTTGTCCACGCCGCCCTTTTTGTTACACAAAGCTAGTCCCAATTGCCCGCGTTTGGCCCATATCCCTCTATACCCATCTTACCCATGTAACTGATTAAAAGACAAAATTGTACCTGCCTCTACTACTACCTCTGACAGCTTGTTCCAGACACTCACCACCCTCTGAGTGAAAAAAATTGCCTCTCTGGACACTTTTGTATCTCTCCCCTCTCACCTTAAACCTATGCCCTCTAGTTTTAGACTCCTCTACCTTTGGGAAAAGATATTGACTATCTAGCTGATCTATGCCCCTCATTATTTTATAGACCTCTATTAGATCATCCCTAAGCCTCCTACGCTCCAGGGAAAAAAGTCCCAGTCTATCCAGCCTCTCCTTATAACTCAAACCATCAAGTCCTGGTAACATCCTAGTAAATCTTTTCTGCACTCTTTCTAGTTTAATAACATCCTTTCTATAATAGGGTGGCCAGAACTGTACTTTACTGAATAGCTTGTGAAGCATATCTGGACCCAAAACCACAGGATGACCAGTTGCCAGCAAATGTGAATCATATCGCAGCTCTAATGCTTTTGAAAGACTAAGCCAAAAATAAAATTAGAAGATATTTACGACACATGTATAATATTATCTTCAAGGTCCATAAATAACATTGTGAATAATCATTTCAGTAAAACTGTACAAATTTAGTTCATCAGGGGCTAATGAGCTTTGGAAAATCCACTGCAGTTTTTTTCCACATAGGATGGTGTGGCATCATCAGCTTAAATGCTATTGTGTGATGTCATGATAATTCCCTGAAAATAGCTTTCAGCTGCCTCTGCGGAAGACTAACTGATACCATCCTAGGATTTTAAGGAGAACAGCAACCGGAACGTCATTACCAGGCGTATGACAGTAATTGGTTAGGGTGAGGGTTACAGGTTAGGATTTGAAATGAATTGCCCCATAGGGTGCTGGACACATCTTTAGTAAGTAGCCTTCAAAGGAGAATTCGCTAAATATTTGAAGGAGAAAACTAATTGCAGACAAGTGGCAAAAGGTGGGGAGTTATCAAAGAACCCCTACAGTGCAGAAGAGGCCATTCAGCCCATCAAGTCTGCACCGACTCTCCACAGAGCATCATACCCTGGCCCTCTCAACCGCCCCATGGCTAATCTATCTAACCTCCACATCTTGGGACACCAAGGGACAATTTAGTATGGCCAATCCACCCAACCTGCACATCTTTGGAGTGCAGGAGGAAACTGGAGCACCTGGAGGAAACTCACATAGACGGGGGGCGGGGGGGGGGGGGGGGGGGGGGAATATGCAAACTCCACACAGTCACCCAAGGCTGGAATTGGACCCAGATGCTAACTGTGCCACCATGCCGCCCTATCGTTAACTGGATTGCCATTTGAAAGAGTTGACAAAGAGATAAATGAACTCATTCTGTGCTGTACCCTTCTAAGATTCTAACTAGTGAAATGCATAACATTACGATCAGGCTATCCAACATTCCAGGATGTTTTACAGTATACCAGTATGGCTGCACATCTGGTCGCACCATACTTGCATACATGTCAACGCATACCTGGAGCAAAGTGTTCTCTTCTGCTTGCTCTGGGAACAGAGAAAGTAAAGGGATAACACCTATGAATTGTGTTTGGTGTATACTCTTGACCCATGCTGTCCTGTTGCTAATATCTAACACAAGAGATTGCTGTTCAATCATGCATTCTCAGTTCTATTCCCCCAATGGATTTTCATGTAGATTGCTAGGAATAGCGGGAGTCACACGTTACAGCAAGCTCATGAAACTTGATTAGCTCACTGGTCAGAGAGGAATTTCCCAGATTCATTGCAGTGTTCCCTTTTGCATCTTCCAGGAGGATTTTTAATGAGGAATTGAGTAAATGATGTCCATGGCTGCATCGGGTGGTTTTGATGAATCAGATGATCTTTTCCTGCCCTTTCCATGCTTTTAAAATAAAATTAATTAAATAAATACATTTTGATAGAATGGAAAAAGAATTGACTGAGAGACAGAAAGCAGTCAATACCATTTAGAGGAATAACATTGCACTGGGGAGATATACTGAATAGATTACCCCAGGGATTGGCGATGAGCATTTACTGTCACTAATCTACCCAAAGTGACTCAGTCACCAACACCATGCAAGTTGGTCAAATTCACAAACAATGCTAAACTAGGCAGGGAAGGGGAGAAATAATAGAATCAACAGAAGCAATCAAGAACTTGCCGAGGTACTAGCACCAGACATTGTTTCAAAGTGGGCAGAACCACAGCAGAGGAAATTCAATATGAGTGAATACACGGTCTTACACATTGGAAAAGTTGGAGGGCTTTAAACTAGTGGGGGAAGGGTGCAGCAAAAGTAAAGCATTTTGGTCCATGATAGATTATTTATTGTATTCTTTTCTGTGATCAAGTCATGCACAGATGGAAATTGATTGTTAGCTATTTGTTAGCCTTGTTATCACATTTGATCTTGAGATAAACTTCCGACCTCATATTCGCGCCACCTTCAAGAATGCTTGTTGCCATCTCTAAAACGTCGCTCGACTTTGCCCCTGTCTCAGTTCATCGGCTGCTGAAACCCTCACCCAAGCCTGTGTTACCTCCAGACTTGACTATTCATAGGCATTCCTGGCTGGTCTCCCACTTTCCACCCTCTTATGAACTTGAAGACATCTAAAACTCTGCTGCCCGTGTCTTAACTCACAGCAAATCCTGTTCCCCCCCATCAACCCTGTGCTCGGTGACCAACATTGGCTTCTGGTCAAGAAACATCTAGATTTTAGAATGTCTTCAAATCCTTCCATGACTTTGCCGCAGAAGTATTTACTGTTGAGGAAAGCATGGATGTTAGGGAACTTGGGGACATAAATAGTGATGTCTTGAGGAGTGTACATATTACAAAGAAAGAGGTGCTGGAAGTGTTAAAGCACATCAAGGCAGATAAATCCCCGGGACCTGATGAAGTGTATCCCAGGACATTGTGGGAGGCTAGGGAGGAAATTGCGGGTCCCCTAAGCAGAGGTATTTGAATCATCGATAGTCACAGGTGAGGTGCCTGAAGAATGGAGGGTGGCAAATGTTGTACTTTTATTTAAAAAGGACTGCAGGGGGAAGCCTGGGAACTACAGACCGGTGAGCCTAACGCTGCAGTGGGTAAGTTGTTGAAAGGCATTTTGAGAGACAGGAACTACAGGCACTTAGAGACGCAAGGACTGATTAGGGACAGTCAGCATGGCTTTGTGAGTGCAAAATCATGTCTCACAAATTTGATTGAGTTTTTTGAAGGGGTAACCAAGAAGATAGATGAGGGCAGTGCAGTTGATGTTGTCTACATGGACTTTAGCAAGGCCTTTGACAAGGTACTGCATGGTAGGTTGTTGCATAAGGTTAAATCTCACGGGATCCAGGGTGAGGTAGCTAAATGGATATAAAACTGGCCTGATGACAAAAGCCAGAGGGTGGTTGTAGAGGGTTGTTTTTCAAACTGGAGACCTGTGACCAGCGGTGTACCTCAGGGATCAGTGCTGGGTCCACTGTTATTTGTCATTTATATTAATGATTTGGATGAGAATATAGGAGGCATGGTTAGTAAGTTTGCAGATGACACTAAAATTGGTGGCATAGTGGACAGTGAAGAAGGTTATCTCCGATTGCAACGGGATCTTGATCAATTGGCCCAGTGGGCTGACGAATGGCAGATGGAGTTTAATTTAGATAAATGCGAGGTGATGCATTTTGGTAGATTGAACCAGGACAGGACTTATTCAGTTAATGGTAGGGCATTGGGGAGAGTTACAGAACAAAGAGATCTAGGGGTACAGGTTCATAGCTCCTTGAAAGTGGAGTCACAGGTGGACAGAGTGGTGAAGAAGGCATTCGGCATGCTTGGTTGCATCGGTCAGAACATTGAATACAGGAGTTGGGACGTCTTGTTGAAGTTGTACAAAACATTGGTAAGGCCACACTTGGAATATTGTGTACAGTTCTGGTCACCCTATTATAGCAAGGATATTATTAAACTAGAAAGTGTTCAGAAGAGATTTACTAGGATGCTACCGGGACTTGATGGTTTGAGTTATAAGGGCAGGCTCGATAGACTGGGACTTTTTTCTCTGGAGCGTAGAAGACTGAGGGGTGACCTATAGAGGTCTATAAAATAATGAGGGGCATAGATCAGCTAGAAAGTCAATATCTTTTTCCAAAGGTAGGGGAGTCTAAAACTAGAGGGCATAGGTTTAAGGTGAGAGGGGATTGATCCAAAAGTGTCCAGAGGGTCAATTTTTTCACACAGAGGGTGGTGAGTGGCTGGAACAAGCTGCCAGAGGTAGTAGTAGAGGCGGGTACAATTTTGTCTTTTAAAAAGCGCTTAGACAGTTACATGGGTAAGATGGGTGTAGAGGGATACGGGCCAAATGCAGGCAATTGGGACTAGCTTAGAGGCTTAAAAAAAAGGGTGGCGTGGACAAGTTTGTAAGAAGAGCCTGTTTCCATGCTGTAAACCTCTATGACTCTAAGGCTGTGGAGGCCAGGTCATTGAGTGTCTTTAAGACAGAGATAAATAGGTTCTTAATTAATAAGGGGACCAGGGGCTATGGGGAAAAGGCAGGAGAATGGGGATGAGAAAAAGATCAGCTATGATTGAATGGCAGAGCAGACTCGATGGGCCGAGTGGCCTAATTCTGCTCCTATGTCTCATGGTCTTATGGCTCCTCTTTATCACTGTAATCTCCTCCGACCCCACAAAATATTTACACTTCTTTTCAAGTTTATTTATTAGTGTCACAAGTAGGCTTACATTAACACTGCAATGAAGTTACTGTGAAAATCCGCCAGTCGCTACACTCTGGCACCTGTTCAGGTACACTGAAGGAGAATTTAGCACAAGGCCAATGCACCTAATCAGCTTATCTTTCAGACTGTGGAAGGAAACTAGGGCACCCGGAGAAAACCCACGCAGACACGGGGAGAATGTGCAGACTCCGCACAGACAGTGACCCAAGCCAGAAATTGAACCCAGGTCCCTGGTGCTGTGAGGCAGCAGTGCGAACCACTGTGCCACCGTGCCGCCCAGAATGTTATTCTGGTCTCTTGTGCATTTCCTGCTATAATTATTCCACCACTGGTAGCTGTGCTTTCAGTCGTCGAGATCCCAAGTTCTGGAATATGCCCCCTACACCCCTCTGCCTCACTTTCCTCCTTCGAGACATTTTTCAAAACGTGTATCTTTCAACAAGTTTTTTGGTCATCTGACTTACCTTCTTGGTAGCGCCATGTCATACATTGTTTCGCAGCACTGCTGTGAAGCAGCTTGGGATGGTTCATTACGCTAAAGATGCTATACAAATATAAGTTGTTCCTTCAGTGAATTTCAAGCCCAAAATATTCCCAGTGTTGTATCCATGGATAAAATGAACATCTGAAGATTGTTCGCCTTGGAAAAAAAGTCTACGTTTGTGCCATGCTGCGCAATATGTGTTCTTGAAAGTGGGCAAATGTCAAATTTCCTGTTTGACCAAGTGGTTGGAAAAGATCATTGACTTTCTCAGGAATCACGCAGAGGAGAGAAGGGGAAGGGGGATGCAGGGGCATGCGGGGGGAGGGGGGGTGAAGGGGGGCTGGAGGGGGGCTGCTGGCAGTGGTTAAGTAGTTGTCTCAGTTCCAGATGTATGCAGCTGCTTGTTAGACACTGTTTGGCAGCTATATCTATGTGAACATTGCAAATCCAGTAAATGTCTGTCTACATATAGTCATGAGAATGACCTGATTTAACACATCTTCCCCTCACCCCCCCTGTCAGCATTCCACAGGGACCGCTCTCTCCAGGACACCCTGGTCCACTGATCACACCCAACACCTCACCCTGTGTCCACGGCACTTTCCCATGCAATCGTAGAAGGTGCAACACCTGCCCTTTACCTCCTCCCTGCTCACCATCCCAGGTCCTAAACACTTCTTTCAGGTGAAGCAACGCTTCACATGCACCTCCTTCAATCTGGTCTGTTGCATTCGCTGCTCCCAATGCGGTCTACTCTGCATCGGAGAGACCAAACACAGACTGGGTGACCGCTTTGCGGAACACCTTCGGTCCGTCCGTAAGCAGGGCTCAGACCTTTCCTGTTGCTTACCACTTCAACACACCACCTTGCTCTCCTGTCCACATGTCCGTCCTTCATCTTTTGCAATTTTCTAGCGAACCCCAACGCAAACTAGAGGAACAGCCCCTCATCTTCCGATTTAATACCAGCTTTTTGTGATTTCTTTAAAGAAACCTAGAGCTGCAAGTGCGTGAGAGGATGATCCCACTTATTTTACTGATTTGAGTTTTAAAAAAATTTTCCACCTCTTTATTATCTCATAAATTGCAATGTTGAATGGGTGAGGAAGCAAAAGCAAAGAGACCTCTGTGAGAAATCGTACATCTGCTGACACTGAAGACAGTTGGCATGTTATAGAAACATAGAAATTAGAAGCAGGAGTAGGGAATTCAGCCCTTCAAGCCTGCTCCACCATTCATTTTCATCATGGCTAATCATCAAATTCAATATCCAGATCCCGCCTTCCCTCATATCCCTTGATCCCTTTCGCCCCAAGAGCTATATCTAATTTCTTCTTGAAATCACACAACATAATCAAGGACCCCATGCACCCCAGACATATTCTCTTCCACCTCCTTCCATCGGGAAAAAGATACAAAAGTTTGAGATCATGTACCAACCAACTCAAGAACAGCTTCTTCCCTGCTGCCATCAGACTTTTGTATGGATCTACCTTACATTAAGTTGATCTTTCTCTACCCTAGCTATGACTGTAACACTACATTCTGCACCCTTTCCTTTCCTTCTCTATGTACAGTATGCTTTGTCTGTATAGCGCGCAAGAAACATTACTTTTCACTACATACCACTACATGTGACAATAATAAATCAAGTCAAATCAAATCAACTACTCTCTGTGGTAGTTCTGCAACCGATGGATGTGTGCAGTCAAGGTTTCTTTGCCTACATAGATAAGAATATTTGGCATAACAGACAATGTAGGACCCATCAGACCATTCAACATTTCCATCCAATGCTGCATACAACAGTGACGGCACAGAGGATTGAAACCAGTTTCAATGAGAACTCTGCAGGATTCGCAAAGCCATTTTCTTTTTGGCCCAATTATACAGTACAGTGAATCTACCTGCACCATACTTTCATCCAAATGGCGAGTTTTATCACAATTCCAGTGCAGATACATCATTCCATATACTCTGCTTCTTCATGAAGATGGAAACTGCCCTGTGGTCAAACACACATTTGCTATTCTTACACCACAGAAAGATGTGATAAAGTATACATTACTGATTCAGAATAGAAAGAAACACCGCTGGTTTGGAATACAGCTCTCACAGTTCAATACTTAACTTGATTATACCACATTAAAGAACGGCTTCCATGCACAATGTTATGGAAGTCCTAAACAGACTCTCAACCCACAATGTTTACCACCTACCCTCTTTATACAAGTGAGGAATAAATTACCGACTAGCTTTCGTTGCAGCTAATGGGGCTGAAGAACATTGGAATGTGCTCTTTGAAATAATGTTTGTTCTTGTGCACAGCACTTAAATTCAGAGTTTACAGTAAGGAACAGCTAATCCTTCATTTCTCACAATGTCACATATAAATCAGAGCACTGCAGAGGGATTATAAGGTAAATTAAATCTTGAAACAGAGAATTCTGGAAACACACAGGGACTGACTTGAGGACAGGTAGATCAATGTTTTAGACAGAGGTCGTTCCTCAAAATTGGAAAAGGAATGTTGGCAAGACACTTCACAACAGTGAGTGATGTGACCCTTTATTGTACTGGCCAGGGATTGGTGATTAAACCCCACAAACCTAATATATCATTCAGTTCGATCATGCTGCACTGTAACTCAACTCCATTTCACCACAATACAGAAGAAGACCACAATCCAACTCAGGTCCCATCCCCGTAACCCCATATATTTACTCTGCTAATCCCCCAACGCAAAGGGACAATTTAGCATGGCCAATCCACGTAACGTACACATCTGTGGGAGGAAACTGCAGCACCCGGAGGAAACCCATGCAGACAGAGTATCTTCCATAGGCCCTCTCCCCCCCTGTAAACCCACACATTTTTCATGGCTAGTCCACTTGATCTACACATTTTAGGACACTAAGGAGCAATTTAGTATGGCCAATCCGCCTAACCCGCACATCTTTGGACTGTGGGAAGAAACCGGAGCACCCGGAGGAAACCTACGCAGATACGGGGAGAACGTGCAGATTCATAGAACATAGAACAGTACAGCACAGTGCAGGCCCTTCGGCCCACGATGTTGTGCCGAACCTTTTCCGAAACCAAGGTCAAGCTATCCCACTCCCTACCATTCTAGTGTGCTCCATGTGCCTATCCAATAACCACTTGAAAGTTCCTAAAGTGTCCGACTCCACTATCACAGCAGGCAGTCCATTCCACACCCCAACCACTCTCTGAGTAAAGCACCTACCTCGTACATCCCTCCTATATCTTCCACCATGAACCTTATAGTTATGTCCCCTAGTAACAATTACATCCACCCGAGGAAATAGTCTCTGAACGTCCACTCTATCTATCCCCCTCATCATCTTATAAACCTCTATTAAGTCGCCTCTCAACCTCCTCTGCTCTAAAGAGAAAAGCCCTAGCTCCCTCAACCTTTCTCATAAGACCTACCCTCCAAACCAGGCAGCATCCTGGTAAATCTCCTTTGCACTCTTTCCAGTGCTTCCACATCCTTCTTATAGTGAGGTGACCAGAACTGCACACAATATTCCAAATGTGGTCTCACCAAGGTCCTGTATAGTTGCAGCATAACCCCATGGCTCTTAAACTCAAACCCCTGTTAATAAACGCTAACACACTATAGGCCTTCTTCACGGCTCTATCCACTGAGTGGCAACCTTCAGAGATCTGTGGATATGAACCCCAAGATCTCTCTGTTCCTCCACATTCCTCAGAACCCTGCTGTTGACCCTGTAATCCGCATTCAAATTTGTCCTACCAAAATGAATCACCTCGCACTTATCAGGGTTAAAGTCTATCTGCCATTTTTCGGCCCAGCTCTGCACCCTATCAATGTCTCTTTGCAGCCTACAACAGCCCTCCACCTCATCCACTGCTCCACTAATCTTGGTGTCATCCGCACATTTACTGATCCACCCTTCAGCCCCCTCCTCCAAGTCATTGATAAAAATCACAAATAGCAGAGGACCCAGCACTGATCCTTGTGGTATACCGCTGGTAACTGGTCTCCAGTCTGAACATTTTCCATCCACCACCACCCTCTGTCTACTATGAGATAGCCAGTTTCTTATCCAATTGGCCAAATTTCCCTCTATCCCACACCTCCTTACTTTCTTCATGAGCCGACCATGGGGAACCTTATCAAACACCTTACTAAAATCCATGTATATGACATCAACTGCTTTACCTTCATCGACACACTTAGTTACCTCCTCAAAAAATTCAATCAAATTTGTGAGGCAAGACTTACCCTTCACGAATCCGTGTTGACTATCCCGGATTAAGCTGCATCTTTCTAAATGGTCGTAAATCCTATCTCTCAGGACCTTTTCCATTAACTTACCGACCACCGAAGTAAGACTAACCGGCCTATAATTACTAGAGTCATTCCTATTTCCTTTCTTGAACAGAGGAACAACATTCGCCACTCTCCAGTCCTCTGGCACTATCCCCATGGACAGTGAGGACCCAAAGATCAAAACCAAAGGCTCTGCAATCTCATCCCTTGCCTCCCAAAGAATCCTAGGATATATCTCATCTGGCCCAGAGGACTTATCGACCTTCAGGTTTTTCAAAATTGCTAATACATCTTCCCTCAGAACATCTACCTCCTCCAGCCTATCAGCCTGTATCACACTCTCATCCTCAAAAACATGATCCCTCTCCTTGGTGAACACTGAAGAAAAGTATTCATTCATCGCCTCTCCTATAGAACCATAGAACCATAGAACCCCTACAGTGCAGAAAGAGGCCATTCGGCCCATCAAGTCTGCACCAACAACAATCCCACCCAGGCCCTATCCCCATATCCCTACATATTTACCCGCTAATCCCTCTAATCTACGCATCCCGGGACACTAAGGGGCAATTTAGCTTGGCCAATCAACCTAACCCGCACATCTTTGGACTGTGGGAGGAAACCGGAGCACCCGGAGGAAACCCACGCAGACACGGGGAGAATGTGCAAACTCCGCACAGACAGTGACCCGAGCCGGGAATCGAACCCAGGTCGCTGGGTATCTCTTCTGACTCTATGCACAAGTTCCCACTACTGTCCTTGACCGGCCCTAACCTCACCCTGGTCATTCTTTTATTCCTCACATAAGAGTAAAAAGCCTTGGGGTTTTCCTTGATCCGACCCGCCAAGGACTTCTCATGCCCCCTCCTAGCTCTCCTAAGCCCTTTTTTCAGCTCATTCATTGCTAACTTGTAACCCTCAATGGACCCAACTGAACCTTGTTTTCTCATCCTTACATACGCTTCCTTCTTCCTCTTGACTAGACATTCAACCTCTTTTGTGAACCATGGTTCCCTCACTCGGCCATTTCCTCCCTGCCTGACAGGGACATACCTATCAAGGGCACGCAGTATTTGTTCCTTGAACAAGCTCCACTTTTCATTTGTGCCTTTCCCTGACAGTTTCTGTTCCCATCTTATGCTCCCTAATTCTTGCCTAATCGCATCATAATTACCCCTCCCCCAATTATAAACCTTGCCCTGCCGTACGGCCCTATCCCTCTCCACTGCAATAACGAAAGACACCGAATTGTGGTCGCTATCTCCAAAGTGCTCTCCCACAAACAAATCTAACACTTGGCCCGGTTCATTACCCAGTACCAAAGCGAATGTGGCCCCACCTCTTGTTGGCCTATCCACATATTGTGTCAGGAAACCCTCCTGCACACACTACAAAAACTGCCCCATCCGAACTATGCTGCTTCTTCGTCAGGTAGAATTAAACAGCAATCTTATCAAGGCGATTAAAATTCTTAAGGGATTTTATAAGGTGAATACAGAGAAATTATTTCCTCTCGAGAGGGAATCCAGAATAAAGGGGTGTGATCTTCAAATTAGAGCTGGCCATTCAGGAGTGAAATCAGCAAACACATCTCACAAAGGGTAATAAACCTCTGTCGTTCCCCCAAAAGGACATGGATGCTGGGTCAGTTAATACTTTCAAGACAGATGTTAATTTGATTTTGATTGGTAATGGTGTCAATTAAGGGACGCAGAATAAAGGAGGGTAAGGTAGGCGGCACGGTGGCACAGTGGTTAGCACTGCTGCCTCATAGCTCCAGGGACCCGCGTTCAATTCTGACCTTGGGTGACTGTCTGTGTGGAGTTTGCACATTCTCCTCGTGTCTGCGTGGGTTTCCTCCGGGTGCTCCAGTTTCCTCCCACAGTCCAAAGATGTACGGGTTTGGTGGATTGGCCCCTTAGTGTCCCAAGATGTATAGGTTAGATGGATTAGTCAAGGTAAATGTGTAGATTTACAGGGATAGGGCTGGGGGAGAAGGCCTGTGTAAGATACTCTGTCAGAGAATCAGTGCAGACTCTCGGGGCCGAATGATCTCTTCTGCACTGTAGGGCTTCTATGATTCTATGATTCCAAATTTCATTCAGGGGAATATGCACCATATCCACTTCCCAGACCAAGATATCCTTTCTGAGGCGTGGTGTCCAGAATATAATTCACAGAATCATAGAATCCCAACAGTGCAGAAAGAGGCCATTCGGCCCATCGAGTCTGCACCAACAACAATCCCACCCACATCCCATCCCCGTAACCCCACGCATTTACCCTGCCAATCCTCCTGACACTAAGCGGCAATTTAGCATGGCCAATCCATCGAACCTGCACATTTTTGGACTGTGGGAGGAAACCGGAGCACCCGGAAGAAACCCACACTGACACAGGGAAAATGTGCAAACTTCAAATGTATTGAACGGGCTTTCATAAATAACAATGTTTTCTTTATAGTAAAGTCTGCAATAGATATTTAGAACATTATTTTATTTCATCTCAGCTTATGATCGTGGTGTTCAAAATTGGGAGGGTCATGATAAGGTAAATTGTGAAAAGTTATTTGCTTTGCTCAGTCAATCAGTAATCAAATAACTTACATTTAAACTATTTATCAAGGGAGAGAATTAGAGATATGGTTTTACTCAAATATTTGTAAGAACTTGGAATGCCATACAATAGTGATGATAGAAGAATCCATTACAGATTTTTTTGAAAGGAAGTACATAAACATACAAAGGTGTAAATTTAAAAAGGAGATGGAAATCAGATGCACTTGATTTCTCTTTCAGATCTTTCACACAGGGTTTCCTTCTTCACTGTAAAATGTTCTTACTCTACTAGTATGTTTGAGCTGCATTCTAGAAAAGAGACAACCTATTCTCTTTGTTTAGTCCCGACAAAGGTCGCCTACATGAAACACTGACCGTATTTTCAAGCTTCAGATGCTGACAGATCTGCTGTGTACTTTCACCAATTTATTTCAGATTGCTAGCCCTTCTATGGACATTTGAGAAATAGAAGCAGGGATAGGCTTTATGGATCCTCATGCCAGCTCAGTCATTCAGGAAACTTCATGGTTGGTCTTTAAACTCAATTCCACTTGGTGACACAGTGGTTAGCACTGCTGCCTCATAGCGCCAGGGACCTGGGTTCGATTCCTGGCATGGGTCACTGTCTGTGTGGAGTTTGTATGTTCTCCCCGTGTCTGCGTGGGCTTATTCTGGGTGCACGGTTCCCTCCCACAGTCTGAAAGATGTGTTGGTTAGGTGCATTGACCCAAACAGGCATCGGAGCGTGGTGACTAGGGGAATTTCACAGTAACTTCATTGCAATGTTAATGTAAGCCTTACTTGGGACTAATAAAAAATTAAAACTTTCACGTCTGATTCCCACATCCTTTGAGTTCATTCAAGCCCAAAGATCTATCGACCTGGGTCTTGAATTGACTCAGTAACTTGAGCATCCACAACTCTCAATGGTAGAGATTCATTTCCACAATGAATCGCCTGCTTATGGTAATTTGCTACAAATTAAATATTTCTCTGAATAATAGTCAGCTAGCTCGCCCGATAACAATCTCATCCAACTTATTTACTGACGATAACCTCATCAATTTTCTCTCAAGCCAATAAAAACAACACAGGGTGCGATCTTACCTGCCGTTCACTCCACACTCCCGCTGCAGAGAAGTCGGAGAGTTTGGCGGCCAGCCAAACCTCCGTTCACTGCAGCGGGATGGGAAAATCCCGCCACTTGGTAAGATTCGGCCGCAATGTTTCACACCTCAGTCATGAAATTATGCTGCACGGACATTCGACAGAAACATGCATCAGTAACATATTTCCTCGCTTTTTTGAAAGAAAGCATTGCTTTTGTCAAACTGCGTAATTGGTCCTTTCCATTGGCTGCTGAACCAGCCCCTCGAGGCTCTCTGCCAGGATGTAGAACCCTTTGAAATATTGTTGCCACTTCCAAAATGGATGTTTTGAACACTGGGCTGGGGGAGCAAGGCCAAAGGGAAAGCCAAGAAGTGTTCCACATTATATTATTTCGACCTGAAGCTGTGCTTTGGGTGTTTCATTTGGTAGTGATGGATTATTCCAGTAATAACATGCTTCTTGAAGTATTCGTAGCGCTGTTAGAATGTAGGAGCTGAAATCATTTGGCCCAGGGAGATAGAAGATACCCTGAACCTGTCAGCAACCTCAGGATTAAATTGCAGACTGTTGTCTAAGGTATTCCCTGAGCTGATTCAGCGTTGTTAAAGGACAGGTGGGTGACTGCAGCAGTGCTTAATAAAATAAACACTGACTAATTGTTTGGCCAGAAGCATAAAGTAGTTATCTTTCATCCAATAATGTCTTCGGCTTTTGGCTTTGCAGAGCACAGTGTGTATGCAATCCATTGTATCCCTAAAGAGCATTCAGCATCCACCCTGCTGCCTCCCTCAACAGCAGGTCCTTTTGCATAATTACAAGCAGAAGCACAGTTCATCACGTACCCGACAAATACACGGTGTAAGTATTGCAAAGCCATCAGCGCCAACGTTTCAGGTATCAGACACTGATTTGTTGAGCTAGTTTTCCATGAAAGAAATAATGGATCTTAGTTACTTATAGAATCATAGAATCTGAAGGTGCAGAAGGAGGCCATTCGACCCATCGAGTCTGCACCGACCACAATCCCACCAGACCCTATCCCCATAGCCTCATGCATTTACACTGCAAATCCCTCTAACACTAAGGGGCAATTTAGCATGGCCAATCAATCTGCCCGCACGTCTTTGGAGTGTGGGAGGAAACCGGAGCACCCGGAGGAAACCCATGCAGACACAGGGAGAATGTGCAAACTCCACACAGACAGTCACCCAAGCCAGGAATCGAACCCGGCTCCCTGGCGCTGTGAGGCAGCAGTGCTAACCACTGTGCCACCCACTTGTGAGACATTTGCCATTATTATTTGACTCTGATTTGAAATTTTGAATGGCGATTGATTGTGCACCCAGCAATATACAAAATATAACATTGAGGATCATTGTTCTGGTTATTTCTGATTTAGGATAGTGAATAGGCCAGAGCGTCTATCCAGTCAGTAGCCTGATTTTAACGGAAGGAATCAGGATGCTGGGATTAATGTCAGGTGCAGCTGAAAAAAAAGGATGCAAGGAGTTTATCAACCTCCTAACAGTAATCATAATGTTGGACCGAGTATGAATCAGGAAATTAGAGCTGCATGTAACAAGAGTATTGCAATAATCATGGGGAACTTTTATCTTCATACAGTCTTGGCAAACCAAATTGGCAAAGATAGCTTGCAGGATCAGTTCATGGGATGCATTCAAGAATAAAGTTCTAGAATAAAATGCGTCAAGAAACCAGTAAGGGAACAAGTTAATTTAGATCAATTTCTGTGTAATGAGACAGGGTTAATTAGTAATGTTATAGTAAATAATCCTCTGGGGAAGATCGATCATAATATGGGGAACTTCCATCTTAAATGTGAGAGTGATGTGCTTAACTCTGAATCTAGGGTCTTAAGTTTAAACAAAACAAATAAAGAAATAGTGTCATGAGAGGGGTAGGTGGCTGAGGTGGGTGGGGAAAATAGATTAAAAGGTATCATGGTAAACCAAGCAATGGCAAATATTTAAATCAATAATTCATAACTCTCAATGAATATATATACCCATGAAATTCACTGGAAAACTGATAAAACTTACTTGAGAAGTTAAGGATAGTATCAGATGTCATGTGAGTGTACCTTTAAGAAAGTTATTTTTTTTAATCATGCAGCTTACTGCTTCAGCATGTCATTGTGGGTGGAGCTATAAGCTGTGGCAGTCAGGTGATATGGCTTGCAGTTTTGTTTGTGGCAGTCAGGTGATAGGGTTTTTTTTCATTTGGCCTTTCAGTTTCGGTTTGGGGA
This sequence comes from Mustelus asterias, assembly GCF_964213995.1. Classification (NCBI taxonomy): domain Eukaryota; kingdom Metazoa; phylum Chordata; class Chondrichthyes; order Carcharhiniformes; family Triakidae; genus Mustelus; species Mustelus asterias. The sequence continues at coordinate 139,210,965 of NC_135803.1, forward strand.
GTGTGTTGGAAGCAGTTTAGCAGCAAGCTAAGAAGCAGTCTCTCTCTCTCCCTGTTCTCTTTGTTTGGTTCTGAAACTATTATCAGTTAACTGAAGGAGAGGCTTTTTGCCAATCTGCCTTAAAGAAGCTGTGTTTTGGGAAACAGATTCGACCACAACCTCTTCTTCACAAGGGATTTTCAGCATTCAACCCAGGAGGCTGGATTCCTGTGATAAGTGGGCATTAACCTGTGCTGTATTGTGCTTATTTGGAGGGTTTTGTGTATTGGATGTTTGGTTGGAACACATTAGAGATATTTTCTTAAGAGTTATACACTATCATGGTCATTGTGTTTCTTGTTTGTAATTGTTAAAAGTTCTTGCTAATTGTCTTACTATACATGTCAACAATATTCTTAATCAAACTTTGTTTTTGATAAAAGCTCCTCGTGGGTCAGTTAAATCATACCTGAAGTGAAACCTCTCATGCTTGTCCAAGCCAAATTTAACGTAAAACGTTACAGGTCAGGCGAGCTTCATAAAGCACTTGAAGTATCCAACCTGACTTGTAACACAGATTAAACAAAGAGGCTTACAATGGTGCCAAAAAGTTAGTAAGCTTGCGGATAAAGAGGCTTCAGAAATGCAGTAATAGACGATCAAAAATTGATGAAGATGAAGAAATGGGAATGGGAGTAGATGAGCAAAAATATAAATCGTGAAAGGAATAGATTAACAAAAATTAACATGAGTCACTTAGAGGCTGAGAAAGGGAAAATTATAATGGGGAATAAGGAAATGGGAAAAATGTTAAAGAAATATTTTGAGTCTGTCTTCATAGTACAAGACACAAAATGTATAAGAAATTGTGAGGAACCAAGTATCTGAGAGTAAGGAATTCAAACTAATGAATTTAGTACAGAAAAAGTACCAGAGAAATTGATGAGAATAAAATCCAACAAATCACCTGGATCTGATAGTTAACGTCATAGGGTTCTACAAGAGGTGTCTGATGATATATTAGAAATGATTGGTGCATTGGTTTTAACCTTCCAGGCTTTCCTAGATTCTAGAACAGGCTCTAAGAATTTTAAGGTAGTAAATGTAATCCTGCCATTCAAGAAAGGATGGAAAGGGGAAATAGGGAACTACAGGTTAGTTAGTTTGCCATCAGGAGTGGAATAACTGAAGATGTGGTAACAGGGCATTTGGAAAATTACAAGATTAGGAAAGGTTAACAAAGCTTTATGGATGGGGAATCATGTTTGACCAATCTACTGAAGTTTTTTGAGGATCTAACTGGCTGGGTTAGTAAGAGGAAACCAATCGATGGAACATATTCAATCGTCCAGAAGGCATCCATAAGGTGCCGCACAAGAGGTTATTCACAAGATGGAACTTCATAGGATCATGAGTAATATATTAGTATGCATTGATGGCCAGTGGCAGACAGTGAGAATAAATGGGTCATTTTAAGGATGGCAGGATGTAGAAACGGGCTTACAATTAAACACACCATGCCCAGGCACAGGGTTCTGCCAATGGGGGGAGTGCCATGCTGGCCAGTGGCTGTGGGGTACCAATCTGAGCCTGATAGCTCTGAAATTGCTGACAGGCTCCGCAGGCAATACAGAACAACATCGGGCTCTGATTGACAGCATATGCATCTTGTTGATTGGAGTATTTGCTCCTGCCTTGGACTGGCTCATTCTGTCCCACACTGAACTGGCTCATTCTGTCCCGCACTGGACCGGCTCATTCTGTCCCACACTGGATTGGCTCATTCTGTCCCGCACTGGACTGGCTCATTCTGTCCCACACTGGACTGGCTCATTCTGTCCCGCACTGGACCGGCTCATTCTGTCCCACACTGGATTGGCTCATTCTGTCCCACACTGGATTGGCTCATTCTGTCCCACATTGGACTGGCTCATTCTGTCCCACACTGGACTGGCTCATTCTGTCCCACACTGCACTGGCTCATTCTGTCCCACACTGGACTGGCTCATTCTGTCCCACACTGGACTGGCTCATGCTCTCCCACACTGGACTGGCTCATTCTGTCCCACACTGGACTGGCTCATTCTGTCCCACACTGGACTGGCTCATTCTGTCCCACACTGGACTGGCTCATGCTCTCCCACACTGGACTGGCTCATTCTGTCCCACACTGGACTGGCTCATTCGGTCTCGCACTGGACTGCCTCATTCTGTCCCACACTGGATTGGCTCATTCTGTCCCACACTGGACTGGCTCATGCTCTCCCACACTGGACTGGCTCATTCTGTCCCACACTGGATTGGCTCATTCTGTCCCACACTGGACTGGCTCATGCTCTCCCACACTGGACTGGCTCATTCTGTCCCACACTGGACTGGCTCATTCGGTCTCGCACTGGACTGCCTCATTCTGTCCCACACTGGACTGGCTCATTCTGTCCCACACTGGACTGGCTCATTCTGTCCCACACTGGATTGGCTCATTCTGTCCCACACTGGACTGGCTCATGCTCTCCCACACTGGACTGGCTCATTCTGTCCCACACTGGACTGGCTCATTCGGTCTCGCACTGGACTGCCTCATTCTGTCCCACACTGGATTGGCTCATTCTGTCCCACACTGGACTGGCTCATGCTCTCCCACACTGGACTGGCTCATTCTGTCCCACACTGGACTGGCTCATTCGGTCTCGCACTGGACCGGCTCATTCTGTCCCACACTGGACCGGCTCATTCTGTCCCACACTGGACTGCCTCATTCTCTCTCGCACTGGACTGGCCCATTCTGTCCCACACTGGACCGGCCCATTCTGTCCCACACTGGACTGGCTCATTCTCTCTCGCACTGGACTGGCCCATTCTGTCCCACACTGGACTGGCTTATTCAGTCTCGCACTGGCCTAAGCTGCAGTCATGTCATTAGCTGATCTTTTCATTGTGTTTCTCATCAGCAAGTTCCATGTTTGCTCGCCTTGTGACACACAAATCCCAATATTGACCACCTTTATCGTCATTCTGACAGGAGGTAAGCTTGGATTTCATTTCAGCAATTCCACGTGTGTTTTACAAGTTAAAAAGCACAGTAAAGTAGTGGTCAACTTGTGTACTTTTGTCACTTGCGTCTTTGCGTTCTGCGGGGTGTTGGTGGGTTGGGCTGGGAGGGCATGGGGGGGCGGAGTATCACATCACTGGGGGCGGGGCACCACTTGATTGAGTTTTTTTGAAGAGGTGACAAAGGTAATTGATGAAGGAAGGGTTGTTTGTGGCTGTAGTTTATATGGACTTTATTAAGGCGTTTGACAAGGTGCCACATGGCAGACTGGTACAAAAACTAAAATCACATGGGATTCAGGGTGGACTGGCTTGGTAATAGAAGACAGAGTAGTGGTGGAAGGCTGTTTTTCAAAATGGAGATCTGTAGCTAGTGGTGTTCCGCATGGATAAGTGCTGGGACCACTGTTGTTTGGAGTATATATAAATGACCTGGAGCAAAATGTGGATGGTCTGATTGGTAAGTTTGTGGATGACGAGATTGGTGGAGTTGCTGATAGTGCCGAGGATTGTGAGAGGCTACAACAGGATATAAATAGATTGGAGACTTGGGCACAGAAATGGCAGATGGAGTTTAATCCGGACAAATGCAAGGTGATTCATTTTGGTGGATCAAATTTAGGTGTGAGTTGTACTATAAATGACAGAACCCTTAGGAACATTAACATACAGAAGGATCTGGGTGTGCAGGTCCACAGCTCCCTAACACAGATGGCCAAGGTGATTAAGAAGGAATATGGCATTTGTGACTTCATCAGCCGGGCACTGAGTACAAGAGTTGGCAGCTATATAAAACCGTAGTTAGGCCGCATTTGGAGTATTGCGTGCAGTTCTGGTCATCACACTACTAGAAGGACATGGAAACTTTGGAGAGAGCGCAAAGAAGGTTCACTAGGATATTGCCTGGTCTTGAGGGTGCTGGCTATAAGAAGAGGTTGAATACACTAGGATTGTTTTCACTGGAAAGACGGAGGCTGAGGGGAGACCTGATAGAGGTCTACAAAATTATGAGAGGTGTAGACAAGGTGGATAGTCAGAGGCTTTTTCCCATGGGTGGAGGGATCAATTACAAGGGGGTACAGGTTCAAGGTGAGAGGGGGAAAGTTGAAGGGAGATGTGCAGGGGAAGTTTTTCACACAGAGTGGTGGGTGCCTGGAACGCGCTGCCAGAAGAGGTAGAAACATAGAAAACATAGAAAACTACAGCACAAAAGAGGCCCTTCGGCCCACAAGTTGTGCCGAACATATCCCTACCTTTTAGGCCTACCTACAACCCTCCATCCTATTAAGTCCCATGTACTCATCCAGCAGTCTCTTAAAAGACCCTATTGAGTTTGCCTCCACCACCACTGACGGCAGCCAATTCCACTCGCCCACCACCCTCTGTGTGAAAAACTTACCCCTGACATCTCCCCTGTACCTACACCCCAGCATCTTAAACCTGTGTCCTCTCGTAGCAGCCATTTCCACCCTGGGAAAAAGCCTCAGCATCCACCCGATCTATACCTCTCAACATCTTATATACCTTTATTAGGTCTCCTCTCATCCTACGTCTCTCCAAGGAGAAAAGACCGAGCTCCCTCAGCCTATCCTCATAAGGCATGCCACTCAATCCAGGCAACATCCTTGTAAATCGCCTCTGCACCCTTTCAATCTTTTCCACATCCTTCCTGTAATGAGGCGACCAGAACTGAGCACAGTACTCCAAGTGGGGCCTGACGAGGGTCTTGTATAGCTGCATCATTATCCCCAGACTCCTAAACTCAATCCCTCGATTGATAAAGGCCAGCACACCATACGCCTTCTTAACCACCTCCTCCACCTGTGGGGCTGATTTTAGAGTCCTATGGACCCGGACCCCAAGGTCCTTCTGATCCTCCACAGTACTAAGAGTCTTTTCCTTTATATTGTACTCCTTCATCCCATTTGACCTGCCAAAATGGACCACTACACATTTATCTGGGTTGAAGTCCATCTGCCACTTCTCCGCCCAGTCTTGCATCCTATCTATGGTGGTGGAAGCAGGTGGAAGTGGTGGAAGCAGGCACATTAGCAACATTTAAGAGGCATCTGGATGGGTACATGAATAGGGAGGCAATAGAGAGATATGGACGGAGTAAGGACAGAAGGTTTTTTTTTTAGTTTAGTTAGGGCATGGGCTTGGAGGGCCGGAGGGTCTGTTCCTGTGCTGGACTTTTCTTTGTTCTTTGTTATAATTGGGGGTGGGCCCCAGAAGTAAAGGTCCCCACAAAGTATCAATCAGTCTGCCGCTGGCAGGGAGCAACTCGTGGGGTTCTGCAGGGATCAGTGCTCTGGCTTCAGTTATTTATAACCTGCATCAATGAGTTAAATGACAGCACTGAGTGTCAGTACTCAGGTCTATTGAGAAAACCAAGTTAGTTGGGAAAGTAAGCCATGAGGAGAATGTAAAAAGGCTGAAGGGCATATAGACTGAAGAGGTTGAGCAAGAAATTGACAGATAGTCTCGGGGGAAAGGAAGAAATATTCTATTTTGGTAGGAAAAAGGGAAAAGCAGAATATTTTCTAAAAAGGTGAAATGCTCAGCAATGTCAGGATTCAGCGTAATTTAGGGGTCTCAAAGCACAAATGACAACCTCTGGGCGGGATTTTCCAGCTGCTCTCGTCCCAAGGCCGGAAAGTCCTGCCCAAGGTCTGCCCACGTCCACTACGATTCCCAGCCGGAACGGGAAGATTCTACCCTATGTCGTTGTGATAAAGGTAGGCTTTCCATCCTCACCCTTCTCAATCTCTCTGTATCTTTCTGACACAGTGGATCACACCAACTTCCTCTCCACTCCAGTCCAGCTGGGTTGGACTGTTCTCACCTAGTCCCACTTTATCTAATGGTGGCCAGATTGTCACTCTCAATGCCTTCTCTTCCTGCTCCTTGATGTTACCTTTGATGTTCCCAAGCATATATCTTTGGCCTGCCTGGACTTCTTACCCATCACTTGGAAGCACAGCGTTACTTTCCACGTTTAGTCTGTAATGGCCAGTTCCTTAACCTTAGACCCTGCCCCGAGTTCTGGACTCTCCATTCAGGGAAAGAGCCTCCTCACATCCAAGCTGAAGGTCAGGAGAAACTGTAACCCAACAGTGAGTCAATACCTCAAAGAATTAAGTGGTGGGATGTAAGGGGAAAAAGAACACGGAAATAATAAATTGCCATGCATTAAATCTCAAGAATGGTTTTGGCTACTTTGACTTATGCTCTTTGCGTGTACCATTGAGTTGGTATATTTGATTTGTTTACTAATTTGTATCTAACACTTAACCTTAATTTATGGATTTTCACACTCTGCTTTTCTCTTTGCCCCTTTAATCAATAAGCAAAACATAAGATGGATCAAATTATCTAATATGCAGGTTTTATGTTGAAATCAATACAACCTCAAATGCCTTTTCACAACAGTGCCTTGGCAAATGGGATTGTTTATGGAGATGACAACTAGAGGAAAAAGTACTCAAACCTGAAAGTCACCATCGGAAGGGCCGGGCTAATAGAATTCAAGTATTGTTATTGTATCTGGCATGTAATAACACATATTATCAGGTTCTAAATGTGTTTCTGGAGATGTATGTGCTTGCAGAATAAGGCAAGAAAGGGAATAAATGGGGTTGAGATCAATCAAAATGGAAGAGGACTTTCAGGGTAATGGCTTCTTCCTGTTACTAAGGTGGGTTGCAATACTGTATTTTTTTGAATTGCTAATGGGATGAGGGTATTAATTGTCATAGAGTCATAGAAGTTTACAGCATGGAAACAGGCCCTTCGGCCCAACTTATCCATGCCGCCTTTTTTTAAAAATCCTTAAGCTAATCCCAATTGCCCGCATTTGGCCCATGTCCCTCTATACCCACGTAAATAGTTACATGGGTACATATGCTTGGGAACACCAAAGGTAACATCAAGGAGCAGGAAGAGAAGGCATTGAGAGTGACAATCTGGCCACCATTAGATAAAGTGGGACTAGGTGAGAACAGTCCAACCCAGCTGGACTGGAGTGGAGAGGAAGCTGGTGTGATCCACTGTCAAAAAGCTGAAGAAAGATTGAAGATGGAAAGTCTACCTTTGTCACAATGTGTCCATCCCTAATTGCCCATTTCAGAGGGTAGTTAAGAGTCAACCACATTGCTGTGGCTCTGGACCAGGTAAGGACGGCAGATTTCCTTCCCTAAAGGATATTAGTGAACCAGGTGGATGTTTACAATAGTTGTTTCATAGTCATCAGTAGACTTCTCATTCCAGATTTCTTTTCATTTAAATTTAAACAACTGTCATGGTGGGATTCGAACCTGGGTCCCCAGAGCATTAGCCACTGGGTTATTGGCCCAGCAACAATACCACTGTGCCACTGCCTCCCCTACTGCTCTTGTGGTGAAACAGACCACTGGTACATATAATCACATAAAGGATAGCTCCTAGGTGAATCGTGGAGGAGCCAGTGCCCTTAGAGGATGGGTGACAAGAAATTGCAGGTGACTGATGGTGAAAGGAATATTCTGTTTGTGTTCTGAACTCTGTGTATAGTCAAATGGACTGAGACACTCCTCCTTGGTCCCCTTCATCCCTAGATTTTTAAAATGGCAACTGATAACATTGCACCATAACTTAGAAAAGACAAAAATAGAGGAGAAGGATTGAATTGAATCGAACAATGACCAGTCCACCCAAAATCAAACCTGTAGCAGTCACTCGTGTATATTTGTCTTATTTCGATCCTTCAGGTATATAACGCGAGTTTATAGACCACACAGGATCGCAATGAGCACCATTGTTGACACAATTAAAATCAGCACTAAAATCAAATAAATGGCAGCTGCATCCCATTATTAACATAGTAACTGATGAGCTTCCAGGAATTATTACCATCTGTTCTCCTCTGACAGCCCATGCTGGTACTGAGCTTTGTGTTTGGAATTAGAATTGTATCAATATTTTAAGTAGAAAAATGGGCTGATTTTGTCAGTAGAAATTATGGTGAACATTTCACAGTACTTTGTACAGGCTGTTCGTTTTTAAATGTTAGTTGTCTAAGGGATGTGTTATCCTCACTGTCAGCATGCAATCTCTGGCCTTTCCTGTGCAATTCTCTACCACAGAAAGCAGTTGAGGCCAAACCATTGCCATGTTTTCAAGGGGGGAGTTAGATATAGCTCTTGGGGCTAAAGGGATGAAAGGATATGTGGGGGGGACAGAGTTGGATGATCAGCCTTGATAATAATGAATGGCAGAACAAGTTTGAAGGGCCGAATGGTCTACTTCTGCTCCTATAGAATCCCTACAGTGCAGAAGGAGGCCATTCGGCCCAGCAAGCCTGCACCGACAACAATCCCACCCAGCCCTAATCCTATAGCCCCACGTATTTACTCTGCTAATCCCCCTTACCTACACATCTTGGGACACTAAGGGGCAATTTAACATGGCCAATCAACCTGACCCGCACATCTTTGGACTGTGGGAGGAAACCCACGCAGACACAGGGAGAATGTGCAAACTCCACACAGGCAGTCACCCAAGGCTAGAATTGAACCTGGGCCCCTGGTGCTGTGAGGCAGCAGCGCTAACCACTCTGCCACCTTATTTTGAATGTTTCTATTAAATTATTGCTAATTAATAATTGATTCTTTTTAAAAACTGGGTATAAGCAGCAACTTCAGTCCCAATAACCATCTGTATTTAAATAGCTTAACATTCAGGAATCATAGAATCCCTACAGTGCAGAAGGAGGCCATTTGGCCCATCAAGCCTGCACCAACAACAATCCCACCCATCCCCTATCTTTGTATCCCCATATATTTATCCTGCTCATCGTTCCCTGACGCTAAAGGGCAATTTAGCATGGCCAATCCACCTAACCCGCATATCTTTAGAGTGTGGGAGGAAACTGGAGCACCTGGAGGAAACCCACGCAGACAATGTGCAAACTCCACACAGACAGTGACGCGGGCTGCAATTGAACCCAGGTCCCTAGCGCTGTGAGGCAGTAGTGCTAACCACTGTGCCACTATGCTGCCCAGGCTCATTCAAGTGTAATCAGGCTCTAAGGTAAGAATGTGAGGAAGGTAACTAAAAAGCTTGCTCAAAAAGTCTACATTTTGAAGGATAGTCTTAAAAGAAAGAGTGCAAAATGATGAGATGGAAAGATGCATGGAGGGAATTCAATAAAACCCCAGTGATGTTGAACACAATGTACATGATATTTAAAAGGTGGCCATAACTGGTCCTCCTACACACTTTATGAACTTATTATTGAGAAAGCTTACACTCTCTGAGAATAAAACGATAATTGCTTGAAGTGCTGTCTCAGCAAGCAGAGTGATTTGCAGCACAAGGTATAATAGCAGCTTTTCACACAACATACTTGTACTCAATCCAACAGTACAGTATAATTGCAGCCCTAAACATGCCTGGGGAAAATAAAATGGAAGTCGCTGTCTCTAGCACTCGAATAGAGACAAGTGGCTGTATGGAAGTACATCATGTTCAATAACCAGTGCCACAGACCAAAGGGCAACAAACGAATGCTTGTTATACGAATGATTGAACATTTTTGAAAATATTAAGCTGACCAATCTTGTGTATCGCCTCAGCGAACATTTTTATTTCTCTGTTTCCCCACTCTGTTGTTTGGTATGAATGTTAAATTTATAAGATTATGGCCAGAATTGTACTCTACCCCCCCACAGATTTCTAGAAATCATAGAAACCCTACAGTACAGAAAGAGGCCATTCGGCCCATCTGTCTGCACCGACCACAATCCCACCCACACCCTACTTCCATATCCCTACATATTTTACCCACTTAATCCCTCTAACATACGCATCTCAGGACACTAAGGGGCAATTTTAACATGGCCAATCAACCTAACCCACATATCTTTGGACTGTGGGAGGAAACCGGAGCACCCGGAGGAAACCCACGCAGACATGAGGAGAATGTGCAAACTCCACACAGACAGTGACCCAAGCCGGGAATCGAACCCAGGTCCCTGGAGCTGTGAAGCAGCAGTGCTAACCACTGTGCTACCGTGCCGCCCTCCTAGAGGGGTTTGGGGGAGGAGAGGGGAAGGGCATCACATTACACAAATGGGAATCCCTCTGGACTTCCGACTGCCACGCAGCTATTTAACACTGGGATGGGCAAGGTCTCAGACGGAAAGCCAATCCTTGCCCCAGTTGAAGTCATTAAGTGGCCGTTAACCACCCAGGCTCAACTGGTGGCCGGATTGAAACTCTGTGGGGGAAAACTGGAAGTAATCCAAGTTATCTCTGGGGTGGGAATGGGGGCCACGCAGACCCTCCATCAGAAACTCCCTTCTGATGCCGACCAATGCTTGTTAAGAGTCGAAATTGGCAGGCTGGCAGCTGGAGCTGTTAGGAATGTTTTCTTCCCCAACTGTTTGGAAAGCAGGGGCCGAGCCCCCACCATCCTTATAATTCAAGCCCATGTTTTAAACCATCTCTTGAACCTGGCTGGTTCAGCTACTATGTGGACAGGTAGACCCAGATTGAGATTCACTGGCAGCAAATGTTTAGACCTGAAAACAAAGGCAAGAGCAGCTGGGCTGACTGTGGATAGACTTTTAGTCTCCTCTATCCAAAAACTTGAAGATGGAAAAGAACAGAGGGAAGTCTCACAGATGGAGACAAAGGCAACAGCTGGTATTGTCAGCAAAGAAAATAAGCCTGCAAGTTCTCGGCAAGCTCTCAAACAGAAATGTGGGAGGAAAGATAGTCGCAGGTCCAACAGATGCATTCTATGGAATCCAGCAGATTAGTTCTGACATGTCTGGGAGGGGAAAATAACAGCCAGAGTGGCCTTACTGCTGATATCTTAGTTCAGGATTTCTCTGGAAACTGAGAGAAGCGTTTTTGATGATCACTTGATATGATAACTCGGAAATGAGGAAAAGCGAACCGTTGGAAGCCACGGGGTGATGTTGGACATGTTCTTATGAAAACTATTATTCTATGGAGAGCCAGAAGCAAAGTTTAGTTGTGGCACAGAGTTTTCGGTCATGTTAAAAAGTTAAAGAGGGGATATGTTTTCAGTAGTTGAGAGTATTAGTTGCTTACTGGGCAATGTTTAGTCCAAATTGTTTTTAGTTGGTTTGTCACAGTAAAAGTCTTAAAACTTGAAACCTTGTCATGTAATTCCTTTAGGTTGGTCACTGGGAACTATAATCTCTTGTTTATAGATCCCAATCTCTTCAGGGATTTTAACATGCTTCATCCAGCGATTTATATACCAGTTGTCTCATTAATATACACGATATCCACCAGTTTTAAAGGCCATGCTTCAAATAGAGCCTGATTGTCTTTACTTCCTGTCAACTATTTATCTTTTTAAAATTCACCTTAAGCGCAGTACTGGGCTGATTTTTCATATCGACCATGGGGGCTGTTTATCCCAGAGGCCTGCTGGCGTAACTGCTCCTTATGATCACAGTAAGAAGTCTCACAACACCAGGTTAAAATCCAACAGGTTTATTTGGAATCACAAGCTTTAGGAGCACTGTTCCTTCCTCAGGTGAGTCCACCTGAGGAAGGAGCAGCGCTCCGAAAGCTTGTGATTCCAAATTAAACCTGCTGGACTTTAACCTGGTGTTGTGAGACTTCTTACTGTGCCCACCCCAGTCCAACGCCGACATCTCCACATCAATGCTCCCTTATGAGCAATCATTGACTTTATTACTTTAATTATTTATACTGAAGTCAATGAAATCAATTCTATTTTTATTTATAAATTTATTTCTTTTCTACCATTAAACCATCTTCAATTCCGAGACATTGAAAAATAAATCCAGTGCTAAATCAATCCAGTGTTAAACAATCTATTACTTTCCTCAGTTGGAGGCACCATATCACTGGCATCCATGCTTTCAGTTGGCTAATATGGAGTAATGATTTTCCCTTTGCAGCATCTGTACAACTGTCGACTCCTGACCATCAGGCATTGAGTAGTGCCAAGACTTCATAATGTGCAGTTACCAGGCTGCCTGGAAGAGCAGGGTATATCAGCAGTAGACACATCTCATCTCATATCCGCTGCTTTGCTTCACGCCAAGACTGACAACAAATCAATATGGAACCTATAGCCACAACTCATTACCGTTATGCAGGCACAATGATAAGATAGTTTGTCCTACAAAGTCCAAACCAGCTTCGGAGCAGCATGAACACTACCACGGGGCTGTATGCCATGCAGTTGCCTATTTCTACATCAACCTGATAATGACCGTATGTCAAGCCCAGCAGGACACCTTCATTCATGAGCTTTCAGAACTGAACACTGCCAAATTAGAAGACAAATTGCTGTTCTTTTGAAATCCCAGCATCAAGTTGCCATGGTACCACTGACTATTTGGAAACATCAGTCAGCCCAATACTGCTTCCTAATGGCTTTCAGTCATGGTGTTAAGTGTTGCATACACAGTCATCATCAATCGATGTACCAGTGTCCTCGTGTCACTCCAATGCGATGACATGCTGTTCTTTCTGCAAAGTTTTGTCTCTACGAAAAGTCCTTGCTGGAAATATAAATAGCTCTCGTCGCTCGCGATCAGATTAAATAGTGATGAGGCTGTCTTATTGGCATGGCCGTTGTAAATCTGCCTCTTCAAGGTCTTGGCCACAGCAACAAAGATGCTCACTCCCTGCCAGATTGGACTCAGCTTTGATTGCACTAAACAGAGCCAGAGATGTCAATACTGCATATGTGAGTGTAATGAAATGGCAAGTTTCAAGGTAGTGGGTGCCAATCTGGATTAATCTCACACATAAATTGAGTCAAAATTCAAGTTTGACAATGGCATGTCAAAATGTCATTTAAAGTTAAATTAAACACAAAACAGACTACCGTTGACATCCAAAATTATTTGCAATATACCGAACTCACTAAAAAGGTGCAGATTACATTCATCTTTATGTCTTTAAGCAACGAGCAACCATCAACTGTTGTGTAAACACAAAGGCTTCTTCTTGTACAATGCCTTGGCCACGTTTCCGAGGCACTTCTCGTTCGATTTAAGACGGTTCAGGGAATGTACTGAAAAATGAACCATGTTCGGTGAGGAGTGCAGTCTGCTTAGCTGAAGGAAAGCCCTAATTTTAACTTGGTGTAGATGTTTGGCTGGCAGCTGGGGAGGTAGGTGAGTGGCAAGCCCAGATGTACAAGGAAAACAGGCACGCCATCCACTTTTACAGTGCCATTGCTGGTTGGTGAGAATTACTATCGGGCAGAGATGGGGTTCCATTGTCACCTATCTTTTCTGACTTCTAATTTGCATTTGGCGATCATCATTTAGAAGGCACCGGTCTCGTTGGTGCTGATTGTTGAGTTGTCATGTTGCTCAATGATTACACTGAGGTAGGCATGACTGGAATGACCACAGGTGGTGATGCTATCAGCAATAATAAATTCCAATTACTTAGTACCTTCAGCATAGCAAAAGTCCCAGCGTTATCAGCAAAACTTGATACTGAGCCATATAATGGGCGAGATGACCAAAAGCTTGGTCAAAGAGGTAGATTTCAAGGAGCATCTTAAAGAATGAGAGAGGGAGGTGGGCAGGCTTCTTCTTCTGCAGTCCTCTACACAAAAGCAGGTCCCATCCACAGTGTTGCAATCTCTACCACAGGTAGGGCAAGAAGGCAGGACCCAAATCCAGCCTAATCTTTAGCACAGCAGCCAGGAGAATCTCACGGTGGGTGATGCGCGGGATTCGCGCATGCTTTTCCGTCCCAATAGCGTCTCCCACGGCCAGATTTTCAACAGCATCTACTCCGTGCCGGAAATCGGCGGGGAGGCACGGAAGTAATTTAAATACTTACTTAAATATACTTTAAATGTGATTAGCAGGTCCGGGACTGAAGTCTCCGGACCCACTAGCCTCTCCCCCTTTGCCAGAGTGGTTCAATCCAGCGGGGTTTAGAGTAGCTCCACAGCAACAGGGAACTAGCCGCCCAATCCCATTGGAGTGAAGTGGGGGGGGCAATTGGCCTGGGCCCCTGGCACTGCCCAAGGGGCAAAGTGCCAATGTCCAGGGGGCACCTTGGCACTGCCCATGGGCCTGGGGATGGTCGGGGGGGCCAGCCATCAGGCCCTGGTGGGGAGGGGCGGTGTTGCGGGGGTCACGCGGTTGGCCAGCGATTGAGCTGGCCAGCAATCAGGAGGCCATTAGTGCAAGGCTACTTCGCATACGCCGATCTTTGCGCTGACAGAGCAGGCCACATGCACAGTGGTCCGCTTAGTGCACTGATTTCAGCCTCTCCAGCAGGGATAGGACCCGCCCCCTAGTTTTTAATGATATTCACACTGGTGGCCTCTGCAGTGCACAGAGTGTGGGAGATTCTTCTCTGAACTCCCACTGAAAGAAAACAGCGTGAATTACTCCAGCTTTCAGGCAAATTCAACACTTAGAATTTGTTTTGGGAGAATTCCGGCTTAGAGCTATAAATAATAATGCTGGAGGTTCCAATTTTCTTTCCATCACACGATTGAGCAGGAATCTCTTACCGCTGGCCATTGACGTACGTTGGAAGGATTTCCAGATTGATATTCTGCCTGTTTGGCAATGTTATGAGCACACCTTCCTGAGCCATCAGGTCCTGAGTGTGGGACTTGAACCCGCAGTTTCTGGCTCAGAGATAGGGATGCACTGTTCCACAAGATCTCCAATGGAGTGGCTGATGGGAGAAATTCCAGAGCTGAGGGCATGGGCAGCTGAAGATAAGGCTGCCAAGATGGGAGGGATTGAAAATGGAATGCACAAGAGGGCAGAATTTAAGCCGGGCAAACTATCTCGTAGGTTTATAGAGCTAGAGTAGAGAAGGAGACAGGGAGATAGGAAGGGGCGAGACCAGCATTTGAAAACACAGGTGAGAATCTGAAAATCAATGTGTTGCTGGACCAGGATTCAACATAAATCAACAAGGAGTATGGCTGAATGGGATTCGCTGCAAGTTAGGATATGAGCAGCAGAGATTTGGATGAGTCTAAGGGCAGGCTTTTCCGGCCACGCTCACTCCAAGACTGGAAAATCCCGCCAGAGGTCAACGGATCTTTGCATGGTCTTATCCTGCCTGCTTTGATTCCCATGGCGGGTGGAACGAGAAAATTCCACCCCAAGTGTTTTAAGGGTTTAAGATGGGAGTAGGGCCTGTTAGAGCATTGCAATATTTGATTTGAGTGGTAACAAAGGCAGCGATGAAGGTTTCAGCAGCAGCTAGACTGAGGTAGGGGAGTGATCTGTATGATCTGTTAATGATCCCAGTTGTACATTGAGGGACTGGAACCCTTTGCAATTATGGTGCATCTCTGAATTTTGATGCAGTGCCCACTATTGGGGCCCCACAGGGGGTCGGCAGCAGGGTGGTGGGCAGCCTGGGCCACTGGTCCAGCCTTCCACCACAGGGAAGCCCACTATCCTGGTGACGATACATGTTTGCTCCACCTCCTTCTCCTCTTTGCGTACAGAGTGAATCATAAGAACATAAGAAATAGGAGCAGGAGTAGGCCATCTAGCCCCTCGAGCCTCCCCCGCCATTCAACAAGATCATGGCTGATCTGAAGTGGATCAGTTCCACTTACCCGCCTGATCCCTATAACGCCTAATTCCCTTACCGATCAGGAATCCATCTATCCGTGATTTAAACATATTCAACGAGGTAGCCTCCACCACTTCAGTGGGCAGAGAATTCCAGAGATTCACCACCCTCTGAGAGAAGAAGTTCCTCCTCAACTCTGTCCTAAACTTACCCCCCTTCATTTTGAGGCTGTGCCCTCTAGTTCTAGCTTCCTTTCTAAGTGGAAAGAATCTCTCCACCTCTACCCTATCCAGCCCCTTCATTATCTTATAGGTCTCTATAAGATCCCCCCTCAGCCTTCTAAATTCCAATGAGTACAAACCCAATCTGCTCAGTCTCTCCTCATAATCAACACCCCTCATCTCTGGTATCAACCTGGTGAACCTTCTCTGCACTCCCTCCAAGGCCAATATATCCTTCCGCAAATAAGGGGACCAATACTGCACACAGTATTCCAGCTGCGGCCTCACCAATGCCCTGTACAGATGCAGCAAGACATCTCTGCTTTTATATTCTATTCCCCTTGCGATATAGGCCAACATCCCATTTGCCTTCTTGATCACCTGTTGCACCTGCAGACTGGGTTTTTGTGTCTCATGCACAAGGACCCCCAGGTCCCCTCATTCCTTATTCCTTACATAATCCCTTCATACAACATCACATGGCAAACTGTGAAACACTGCAGCCTGAAAGAAACCCAGTGCAAAGATGTCCAATGCCACATTTACCTTTCCAGTCACTGGCACTACACTTCTCACCTTGCTTGGAATCTACAGAGCTGCCTGCAATGGGGAGCAGATTTCAATGGGCACCTCCTGAGTGAAATGAAGATGTCACACAGACTGCTCATTGCTGAAATTTAGATGGTAGACTTGCTACCTGAAAAGTCTGGGGGGTTTTGGCCTCCTGTTGAGAGCCTGCTTCCTCCGCCTCCACCTTCGAAAGCTTGTCCTCCTCTGCTTATCCTCCCTGTCATCCTGCAGGTCCAGGGAACAGAAGCTACACTACCCATCACTGGGAGCACGTGGTGCGAGCAGAAATCATGTAGTGAGAGGCCTTCACCACATAACCACACCATTGCCCACAGACTCCAATTTTAATCATAGCAACGACCAGAATAAGCAGCAATCTATCTGAAAATGGTCAACGATCCCTTTAAATAGCACTGGTGGGAGTCCTTGCTGTTTCTGCACATATGTTCAGCTGTGTGAAGCAAGGGAGGGCATTAGCTGCAGTGCTGAGGCTGCAAGGAACACAGATGGACTCCAAACAGCATTATGCACTGGTTGATGTCACAGTCTGCCCACATTGCGCAACTCCAGCACGCACTCCCAGCACCTGAACCAACTCCCGGCCCAAAATTGCCTCAGGCACAGCAGTGGATGTGTGCAGGACGGACACCATCTTGGACCCAAATATCCATACACTCAGGCCCTACGTAATCAAATTTTGGACCGTATTTTAGGCATCTGTGGAGTTGTGTGGCCAGTTTCTACTAAGCTACTCTGATTTTAGTTGATTTTGAAAACAAGTTAATGTGTGAATTGCATTATAATCTTAAAAGAAATTCAGAAGTTAGCCCTGTATAGTTGTGCTGTCGAGCCTTTGGGTTTTATATAGAAGAATGATAGGATCCCTACAGTGGAGAAGAAGACTATTTGGCCCATCAAGCCTGCACCAACAACAATCCCACCCAGGCCCTATCTCCGCAACCCCATGCATTTATCCTGCTAGTCCCCCTGACACTAAGGGGCAATTTAGCATGGCCAATCAACCTAACCCACACATCTTTGGATTGTGGGAGGAAACCGGAGCACCCGGATGAACCCCACACAGACACGGGGAGAATGTGCAAGCTCCTCACAGACAGTGACCCAAGGCCGGAATTGAACCCGGGTCCCTGGCACTGTGAGGCAGCAGTGCTAACCACTGTGCCACTAACCACAGTGCTAACCACTGCTAACCATATCGTTTGTCTCAATCAAAAAATCTTTTAGTTTGTTACTTGCCACATTGAGATGCCTCAAGTTACTACACCTGAGCCTATGACACTCTTTCAACTTCCTTTTTATATCAAAGTGTGAGAGAGTCAAATGGGGAAGAAAGTTGTGAGCACTGCTGAAGTGGAAGCCAATTTTGGGTTGATGGTAGACAGGCAAGCATCCTGCTGTAATTGTGAAAACAAGGCAGGAGATGAAGGACAGAGTACAGAGGCCTAGTCCACGCTCACTTAGGAGCTTTTATTTACAGAGACACACAGTGTACCTCTAACAGAGAAACCCTCTCTCCGCCTGCTCCAATATATTTATGAGCACAGTTGAGTTCCCAATTAATACCCACCACCTGAATACAATTAGCACCCAACTGACAAAACAATTAACAGTAACTGCTGAGTTACACGGCAATTGGAAGGGGAGCGATCCTGGTTTGGCAGTGGCCCTCCGGAGTATTTTCTGCTCTTCCTGGCTCCACGTGGTGGTTTTGTGCAAGATAAAACTCTACTTTTTCAGGAGACAGTCACTTGTTAGTCTTAGAGGAGCGAAACACGGCACGTTCAGTCCTTGCACCACTCACAGTAGCCCAGTTTCAGGATAAATTCCTTGGACAGATATTAGGTCCCTCATTAGCATTTGCCTAATTCCTCTTTCCAGTCAGTATCTCCGGAGAACTCAAACCAAAATGTTAATGGATCTCATTTCAACACTGCTGCTGAAGGTTAGCGTATAAATGCCTGTATTCCAGACACTGCTGACTGACCGTGTCGCTATTAGGTGAGACTCTGGAATTTTAACCAATGTGACATTCTCCCCATGTCTGCGTGGGTTTCCTCCGGGCGCTCTGGTTTCCACCCACAGTCCAAAGATGTGCGGGTTAGGTTGATTGGCCATGACTAAATTGCCCCTTAGTGTCCCAAGATGTGCAGGTTAGGTGGATTAGCCATGAGAAATGTATGGGGTTATGGAAATAGGGTGGGTGGGGGATTCAGTGCAAGCTCATAGAGACACAGAAATAGAAGCATAAGTCGGCAATTCCGCCCTTCGAGCCTCCTCTGTCATTCATTATGATCATGGCTGATCATCAAATTCAATATCGTGAATTCTCCTCCCCCCCCCCGCCATATCCCTTGATCCCTTTAGCCTCAAGAGCTATATCTAATTTCTTCTTGAAATCAGACAACATTTTGGCCTCAACTACTTTCCGTGGTAGGGAACTCCACAGATTCACCACTCTCTGGGTGAAGACCTTTCTCCTCACCTCAATCCTAAAAGGCCTTATCCTCAAACTATGACTCCTAGTTCTGGACTCGATGGGCCAAATGGCCTCTCTCTGCACTGTAGGGGTTCTATGGTTCAGGAGAGAGAATTCAGTAATTCCATCCAATTAAAATTAGGCCCAATATTTCATAATGGCAAAATTAGTAATATTCTGGTTTTATTACATCAGATTTTCACTGGAGCAGGTCCTCTATAATTCCATAGATTGATTGGGTAGACTGGGTTGTAAATCCACATCACACTTTTTGCACCTTTCCCATCCTCCTGTTTTCCCAAAAGCTCTGGCACATTATTTTTACAGAGATAGCTCATGAACTTATGTACCAAGCCAGATGAGTCACATCATTTTTCACTTATTTTTCCGAATTAACTGTTCTGACTCACTAAAATGAATCTTATTTTCTCATTCTGAATTCATAAATTATGAATCATCTCCATTAAACTTTAATGCCTGTGTGCCAATCAGTTGTGTTTCGATGTTTTCCTTGGTTAGCATTTATCGACATCTTTTGATGCCAATTCGGGAATGGGTGAAGTACTCAGTACTTTGCACCCTAACTAAATGTAACACCATGCAAAATGATCAGATAAGAGTTATCACACTCAAAATCCATTGAGGTTGAGCTGGTTAATATTTTATATCATACCATAGGATCACTGATGATAACTGTACAGACATATTTTGGCAAACTACCATGGGAATGATCACCCCACGAAACATAGAATCCTTACAGTGCAGAAGGAGGCCATTCAGCCCATCGAGTCAGCACCAACCACAATCCCATCCAGATCCCTATTCCTGTGAGCCCACATATTTACCCTGCTAATCCCCCTGACACTAAGGGCAATTTAGCATGGCCAATCAACCTAACCCGCACACCTTTGGACTGTGGGAGGAAACCAGAGCACCCGGAGGGAACCCACACAGACACGGGGTGGATGTGCAAACTCCAGACAGACAGTGACCCGAGGCTGGAATTGAACCCAGGTCCCTGGCGATGTGAGGCAGCAGTGCTAACCACTGTGCCACCATACCACCCGAAACATGCTTAAAGCCTTTCCAGCTGAAGTGAGCTACAGGACACTCTCAAGTTGAGCTAATCATTTGAAATTGCCAACAAGGTGAGTTATCCTGAGAGTGAGCAGCAAAACAATGAGAACGCACCAGGAGTCAGTTGCTTTCTCCTAAAATGTGTGCACTGCAGTGGTGTCCTTTAACCCAGTCCCTTGTCGGAACAATAATGTTTGCCATACTAATGAACAATGCATCAGGATTTAATTTGTGATTTTAGCGCCTGGGTGCCTACCCACTCCTCAAAACTATTTTTTAAAAATCTTCCTCCAAACACAATTAACAGCTTATTCAAAGTGGGTGCACAGTTACAGGCTTCATTCTGATGCTTTACAGGAATGAACATGCCTGGGAGGATTACAGCTTTAACAATCATGTGGATGGATCAGGCTAAGTAGAGTATCTTCAACGGGCAACAGGATTTATCTCACAAAGACTTGACACTGCTCAATGGTCATTTTTTTCATTCATTCTTATTGAACAGATATCAGGGCCTAAATTCTTCTTCTGACATGAAGTGCATGATCTATCATTGAAATGGCTATTTTCTGCAGGTAATTGTGGCGACCAGACAAAACCATTTTCCACTGGCAGAATTGATTAAATAGACACAAGTAGCAGACTTGTTAATTGGAAATGAGGAAGCAAAATTATCTCGAAGCGATATTTAACAAAGTGACCAGTGTTAACTGATAAAATGCTCCTCTAAAATGGCCAGTAACCTGCACTCAATTGAGCGATCAAGCCTGTATTAAAATTGCTTTAGGAGCAGCAGAATTGAACATTCTCTATAAGCTCTCCATTATAAGTGGCTTTTGGCCTACATCGTAGCAGCACAATTCCAGATGGTCATCTGAATATTGTATTTTAACAGTTATTGCCACAGCTGGAAAATATACAGGCAATAGATTGGAATATTTGCAATCAGGATTGTTCCCATTAACACAATTGAAAGCAAATTTGACTCGTCCCAAAATCTCCAAAATACATCGTCTCTCTATTTTGAGCCTCGCCAGTATTAAAAGGGCTGTTTCTGAACACTTTTGAGTGACAACTTTGCCTTTACTTTAAAGAGCGCTTTGCAACTCACAATAAAAGTAAAGTCGAAGATGCAAGAAGCAACAACCTGTAAAATGAGAACATCAGTGAACATTTGGGAGCTTTCACAATGCTCAGGGTCTAATCACCCTTCTATTAACCTGCCCTTTCCCTTCACATGTGCCAGCATTTCTACCACACATTCCCAGATTTTTCTACTTTTAGTTTTAATTTCCAGATTCTTTCATTTTTAAAGACAATATAATGAATCCCTCTTCATGGTGGAATGTTATGACAAACACCACTGAAAACAAAGGTTCTTAATCTCAATAGTGATATATTCCAGAAAGTCAGATGGTGAAAGATATTTGATTTTGATTTGATTTGTTATTGTCAGATGTATTAACATACAGTGAAAAGTATTGCTTCCTGTGCGCTATACAGACTAAAACATACCATTCATAAAGAAGGAAACGAGAGAGTGCAGAATGTAGTATTACAGTCATATAGAATAGATAGAACTGGAGCCAATCTTGACACACTTTTATAAGTACTTATTCACAGAGATAGATATTACAAACAAGCATCTGCTCACCAAGACCGCAAAGAACTACAAAGGGTTGTGAGTAGCCCAGTCCATCACGCAAACCAGACTCCCATCCATTGACTCCATCTATACTTCCCGCTGCCTCGGAAAAGCAGCCAGCATAATCAAGGACCCCACGCACCCCGGACATTCTCTCTTCTACCTTCTTCCATCCGGAGAAAGATACAGAAGTCTGAGGCACGGAACAAACAAATCAAGAACAGTTTCTTCCCTGCTGCCATCAGACTTTTGAACGGACCTATCTTATATTAAATTGGTCTTTCTCTACAGCCTAGCTGTGACCACAACACTGCATGCTGCACCCCCTCCTTCTCTTGTCTGTGAACAGTATGCTTTGTCTGTATAGCGCGCAAAAAACAATATTTTTCACTGTATCTTAATACATGTGACAATAATAAATCAAATCAAATCAAGTCAAAAATCACCCAGCACTGTTTCAATCAGTCCATGTTTATAGGGGCATAAGTGAATCCCCAGATAATGCCCAGTATCAACATTCAATTCAATCTATAATTCACAAACAGTACTGTCAGGGAGAAGTATGGAGAGAAATCTATTCACTCTTCCAAAGGGAGGCAAATCGGACAGTAGAGGGAATCACCAAGGCTAGTTATTTTCCACCTGAGCCCGACAATCTCAGAATGGGGGAGAAAACTAGAAGAAAAAGAACTAGAAACAATTCAAGTTAAAAGCTGAGAGGCAAGGTGTTTTAAAGAATTCTGGTGGGGTTTTCCCAAATAATGACAAGTGTCGTATTGGTCGAGAAAACCAATGCAAATCAGATAAGAACCCCCGCGTGAAACACGCTGGTATGGAGTCCACGGGCGTGTGATTCGCCCGGACTGGCTCACAGCTGTGCACCATTAACAAGGGGGAGCCGCATTCAAACACTCCCTCGGCACTCACAGCCAGGAGGCGGAGAGCAACTTCACGCTTCATGGAGGCAGATCTCGGAAGGCTTCTGGGCACAGCGGAGAAGAGGCAGGCCACCCTGTACCCCCAAGTGCGTAGACAATCCAGAAGCAGGGATGAGCATCCTCCAGAGAACGCTTGCCAAGGACATCAAAGGCCACGGAGCGCCGAACACAGCAGGCAACCTCCACCTCTGATGTGCATCCTAGGGTGTCACCTAGATGTAGCCTTAGGCCTGGCAAGATTAAGAAGATTTCAGAGCACGGAGAGGGCACGGGTGAAGGCAGACACCATAGGTAAGGATAGGGTAATTGGCACTGTAAATAATCAGCATTAAAGAATATTGCACCTCAAAGCTGCAACTCTTCTGTCTTTGTCCTGTTTCGCACAGGGATTTTATCTCCCTATCTGTGCTCAGAATCTCCTACCAGCTCCCACAAGCACTCCCAACCATGGAGACCCATTGTGGAGAACATCCTGGAATGACAGCCTCGTTGTCACTCACTGAACCTAGACCTGGACAAGGGTTCTGGAAGGGTGGACAGGGTTCTTGCAAAGGTGGGGTGGGGTTCCAGGTGCCCCTTGGGGGTGGGAGGGTGGCTGGAGCTCCCTGGTCCTCCTGGCATGCTGGATGCTTGCATTCTCAGGTCCTCCTCTGGCTCTCCCTCCACCCCCTCCCAGTCCAACTCCTCCCCAGAAGACTATTGCCCTGCTGCTGCGCATGGCACAGCAGACCATTATGTTGTGAGAGACCCTCTGGGGGGTCGTACTGGAAGGGCACCGCCACAGCGGTCCAGACAGTGGAACCGCATCTTGAGCAGGCCAGTGCACCGCTCAGTGACAGATCAGGTGGCAGCGTGGCCCTCATTGTAGTGGGTCTCTGCCTCGGTCTCAAGCCTCCACACCGGCGTCATCAGCCATGATCCCAGTGGGTAGCTCTTGTCCCCCATGAACCATTCCAGCAGCTTGGGGTGGTCTTCGAAGACCCCTGGGATATCTGGGTGCCCCAGGATGATGGTGTCATGCTATTATACTTGAACTGTGACTTGTAACTCAATGGGGAGTCAGATGTTAGCCCTCCTCCCCCATGCTCAGGATGTCTGTCCCATCTTCTCTCTCTGAGTGACACACAGCCAGCCCCTTGGGCTGGCACGTTTCAGTTGTGGGCATCTCTCCCACCCAGAAATGGACCCCTGGAACCCCTGGTCATTGGCAGCAGCATGTGGCAGATTAGGCTGAGCTGTGTGGCTCTCATGCAGACAATAAGGGTGGCTGTGAGAAGGCCCTCATTGAGGAACGCTTGCAGTATGATTTCTGGGTGCACCCACCTGGACATCTGGTGCAAAATACCCTCCAGGAATGGCATAGAGTTCAGGAAGAACCCTCTTCCATGCGATTAGACATTACAGTGCTCATTGTCGGAAGCACTTCAGAGTTTATACAGAGTGAAGAGCTGTGCTGACAAGCTCACTTGATTGAGGCAACAGTTGCCTGACCTGGTGCCTGTAATTGTTAATGGGGCCTGGGATGGAATGTCTACAATAAACTACAGAGCCTTTCAAACAGACGGAGAGCAGAGTAACCAGTGCGATATTAGTAGGTTTTGCAATTGGTATCATAGGATGTCCCTCAGCAGCCAGTGAGAATACTCGCCACACGAACCCCAACCCAGCAGTGGACTCCAACCTGTGGACCTCCATCCCCGCCAATCCACCCCCCCCCACGGCCCTGCACCCTTAAAGGCCCTCCACCCCACCCCACACCATGCTTGTGGTTGACTTGCCCTTTTGCATCCTGGAGGTTTAATGGTAAGTGGAACTCACTTCCTTGCTCGTCCTCAACTTCCATGTGCCTGGACCACACTTCAAGGGACCAATAGTTTACTTTCACCCATGCGATCTCCCACTCGGGGGGTGAGAACATTCCAGGGGTGTGGGGGGGAATGATCGTGTACCAAACTTGCTAATGAGATTGAAATCAAGTAAATCCATGCTAATCAGCCTCACCCAGTCCCTTTCTGGGCGAGACCTGGTTTGCGCCAGCAGTAAGTGACCAGGACGATTGCACACCATTTGGCGCCAGGCGCAAAACCCATCTTTGGGCACGCACGTAATGTTCCCAGATTTGCACGATCTGGGCCAGACACAACGTGGCTGAAAAATCGTGGTCTCTGTATTTCTAAAGTCTCCATTACAGGTTAAAAGACATAGCAAATTGGATATTACTTAAATGCATCATGAAAACAAAGGAACGTGGGATTTATTCCAGCTCAAAGAAAAAACATTGGGGGGAATTCTTTGGCCTCCCAGCCGGGTGTTTTCTGGCAATGGAAGATGGCGTGCTGTTCGCTAGCCGTGCATTTCTCTGGTCCCACCGCTGTCAATGGGAATTCCCATTGATGCCACCCCACGCCACCAAGAAACCCGCGGGAAGGGGTGCACTGCCAGTGGGACGGGAGATTCCCGCTGGCATGAACAGCCAGAGGACTCCCCCCCCCCCCCCCCCCCCTCCGCCCCCAAATTACAAATTTCACAATCAACGTTGGGGAGACTTGGGCCTGCATTTTCTGAAAACTTGTGCCATTGGCGTAGGGCATTACGATGGTGCAGAAACTGTCTTGTGCCATTTCAAATGTCGCACCACGATTTGCTGGGATTTCAGTGCCGCATCCCAGAGACCCTGGCCAAAAAAACAAAGCTGCCAATTATCCACCCCAACCAATACCAATGGTGAAATGGAGT
Organism: Mustelus asterias; assembly: GCF_964213995.1. Classification (NCBI taxonomy): domain Eukaryota; kingdom Metazoa; phylum Chordata; class Chondrichthyes; order Carcharhiniformes; family Triakidae; genus Mustelus; species Mustelus asterias. The sequence continues at coordinate 139,236,252 of NC_135803.1, forward strand.
TTGCTAAATTAACGCTGCTCCGATCATCACAGCCACAAAATCCCAATCTTCAATTAAGTAATCAGTAAGCCTTCAGACATCCAGGCATATACTGATTTCCCCCTGGCTCACTGGTATTTTTATATTCAGCTGGTAATGAATGTTGGCTGGAGATTGAATGCATTTCAGGAGACAACCCAATGCATAGGGCTTCCTTCTTAATGCTAATATATATATTTATACTGTTTCCAAAAAAAATCAATTAAATGAAGTCCGGGCTGGACAGATTCCAACCCATTCTCCATAAGGATGCCTATATTTCATTTTTTGTGAATGCAATTGTGTTCTCTCCTTATTCTGGGAAGCGGACAGCATGGTGGCACAGCGGTTAGCACTGCTGCTTCACAGCGTCAGAGACCTGGGTTTGATTGCCGGCTTGGGTCACTCTCTGTTTGGAGTTTGCACATTCTCCCCGTGTCTGCGTGGGTTTCCTCTGGGTGCTCTCATTCCAAAGGGTTGGGTTGATTGACCATGCTAAATTGACCCTTAGTGTCAGGGTGACTAGCAGGGTAAATACGTGGGGCTATGGGAATAGGTGCTGGGTGGGATTGTGGTCGGTGTAGTTTCGATGGACCGAAAGACCTCCTTCTGCACTGTAGGGATTCAATGAGGAATTTGAGCTTGGAAAATTTCACCTTCATTGTCTGTTAATTTCAACAAGCTATTTTTTTAGGGTTTCTAAATCGACTTATCTGTTTGAAGATGTTTTTCAACATTGCTCTTAAATACATTCCTGCTAAAGACCCGGTTGTTGCGTTCTGTGTCGGGACCCTGATATCGTGTATGCTTATTAAACATTGGCCATACTGTTCCAGGTCTGTCATTATCTTTTTTTATTCATTCGTGGGACGTGGGCGTCGCTGGCTGGCCAACGTTTATTGCCCATCCCGAGTTGTCCTTGGAGGGCAGCTGAGAGTCAGCCACATTGCTGTGGCTCTGGAATCACATGTAGGCCAGACCAGGTAAGGACAGCAGAATTCCGTCCCTAAAGGACGAACATGCTCACTGTAATGCATTCTTATAATTTCTCCAACACTTTGTGGTACGAATTTATTATCGGAAGATTGAGGAGTACTTAATTTGTGCCATTTGTTGCCTATATCGCCCTTGCAGCATGTTCTAAACCAATGTGTACAATTCTATATCATGCGCACTTGAAGTTCAGTCGAGATACAAATACTGGACAAGAAGATATGTTAGCCCCACTCAGAGTCAGGGCATAAGTTATATAAGGCATTTCCGACAGGTTATTAATATATTTCCCTCCCATGACAAATTCATTACAGAATATATAATGTAATTAAATTTGAGGCAGAATTGTATCTTGCACTTATCTATAGAGGATATCAACCTGAAGAATTAGATTGTGCTGTTGGATGGGGCAGCAGACACTGGTGCTTGCATTTATCTGCTGGTGGTATATTCATTCGTGGGACATGGGCATCGCTGGCTGGCCAGCATTTATTGCCCATCCCTAGTTGCCCTTGGAGAACAGTTGAGAGTCAACCATATTGCTGCGGCTCTGGAGTCACATGTAGTCTCCAGACCAGGTAAGGACGGCAGATTTCCTTCCCTAAAAGACATTAGTGAACCAGATAGATTTTTCCAACAATCAATTCATGGTCATCAGTGGATTTCAGATTTTTTAAAAAATTCAAATTCCACCATCTGTTGTGATGGGATTTGAATCCGGATTCGAAATCGGCCTTGGCAGCGCACATTTTCAACACCCTTTATAGTCCTCTTGATCTCCAGTTTTGGAGCTGCACTTGCCACATTGTCGCACTCCTCAGGTGATTGGGGCACTTGGCTTGGGCTTGACATCTATAGGATCACCCAGAAGCCATTTGTGGATGTGATTCTAGTCCGTGAAGAGAGAGGCAATTATATTTTTATTCATTCATGGGATGTGGACATCACTGGCTAGACCTGCATTATTGCCCTTGTTCAAAGGGCGTTTAAAAGTCAACTACATTGCTTTGGGACTGGAGTTACATGTAGGCCAGACCGGGTAAGGATAGCAGATTTCCTTCCCTAAAGGACATTAGTGAACCAGGTGGGTTTATGTGACAATCGTTTCATAGTTAGACTTTTAATTCCAGTATTTTATTGAATTCAAATTTCACCATCTGTCCAGGTGGGATTCGAACCCAGGTCCCCAGAGCATTACCCTGGGTCTCTAGAATACTAGTATAGTGATAATAACACTATGCCACCATAAAATATAGGTGCAGAATTGGGCCATTCAGCCCACCAGGTTTGCTCTGCCACTCAAACATGGCTGATAAGTTTCTCAACCCCATTCTCCCACCTTTTCCCCGTAACCTTTGATCCCCTTACCAATCAAGAATCTATCCTTCATTGTCTTAAATACATTCAGTGACCTGGCCTCCACAGCCTTCTGTGGCAATGAAATCCACAGACTCACCACCCACTGGCTGAAGAAATTCCTCCTCATCTCTATTCTAAAGGGTTGTCCCTTTGCTCTGAGGCTGTGCCCTCAGATCCTAGTCTCGCCCTGTAATGGAAACATCTTTCCCCACATCCACTCTATCCAGACCTTTCAGTATTCTGTAAGTTTCAATGAGATCCCCTCCTCATCCTTCGAAACGCCATCGAGTACAGACCCAGATTTTGAATTGCATCATTGAATATGGAAATCAGGGCCCAGAAAATAGGGCCCAGGCTGCCCCACGCTGCTTGTAATTGCTTGAAGCATTCTCTGTACAGGGATTGCAATTACCCACCCTTTAAACTTATCTTCCCAGCAGCCACCCCTTTCTGGTCTTGAGGCTGCAATCTGTCCAGCTGCACTGGGATGTACACTTGGTGCAATTCTGGAAAATGTTAATGAGACTTGGCCTCAAAATGGTGTGAATCCATATCACTCCTGGAGTAGCTAGTCTGTCAGCATGCCTCACCGTAACAAAGCTAAAGTCAATTCCCCAGATTGCAATAGCAGTGCAGACACAGAAAACAAGGCACTGCCATGCCACTGTCTCTGACTTCAGCAAAGGCAAATAAGGCTAGCAGGCAAATAGTAAGAAGGCTAAATAAAAAAGCAAGTACATTCAGAAGGGACTATTTAAGGCGCACAAGTGGTAAAGCACCCTCCACCCTAAGCACCTTCCAAACCCACAACCGTTACCAAACAACGGAGCAGACACACTGGAACACCATCACCCGCAAGTTCCTCTCCAAGCCACTCACCATCCTGACTTGGAAATATGTCGCCGTTCCTTCACTGTCACTGGGTCAAAATCCTGCACTCCCTAATAGTACTGTGGGTGTAACTACAGCACATGGACCGCAGCGGTTCAAGAAGGCAACCCACCACCACCTTCTCAAGGGCAATTCAGGATGGAAAACAAATGCTGGGTTAGCCAGCGATACCCGCATCTTGTGAACAAATTTTTTTAATGAAATGAACGTTGCATCAATCTTACAGAGTAATGATGCTAAAAATTGATAAATATATTCATCACTTTGCACTGTAAGTGAAGTAGGATGATGTTAAGTCGGAGAGTGGAGTGGTAACCAATAGAACCTGGCTCCAAATATTCACCACAATGGGGAATACAAGGAAATTTAAACATCCCTGAATCAGTCTCACCAAGAGAAGGAATGAAATTTCCAAATGTTCAGGTGGCATGATGGTTAGCACTGCTGCCTCACAGCGCCAGGAACCCGGGTTCAATTCTGGTCTTGGGTGACTGTCTGTCTGGAGTTTGCATATTCTCCTTGTGTCTGCGTGGGTTTCCTCAGTTGTGCAGGTTTGGTGGATTGGCCATGTTAAATTGTCCTTTAGTGTCTCAAGATGTGTCAATTAAGGGGGTTAGTTCGGTAAATATGTGGGATTACAGGAATAGGGCCTGGATGGGATGCTCTATCGGAGAGTCAGTGCAGACTCAATGGGCTAAATGGCCTCCTTCTGCACTGTAGGGATTCTATGATTCACAAATCATTTTAGTTAAAGCAATGCACATCTTAATAAGGGAGCCGATGGTCTAGTGGTATTATCAATAGACTATTAACCCAGAAACTCAGGTAATGTTCGAGGTACCTGGGTTCGAATCCCACCATGGCAAATAGTGGAATTTGAATTCAATAAAAATTAAAGTCTATTGATGACCATGAAACCATTGTCGATAGTCATCAGGTTCATTAATGTCCTTTAGGGAATTAAATCTGCCATCCATACCTGATGTGGCTACATGTGACTCCAAATCCACAGCAGTGTAGTTGACTCTCAACTGAAATAGCCTAGCAAACCATTCAGTTCAAGGGCAACAAGGAATGGGCAATAAATGCTGGCCAGCCCATGTCCCACGGATGAATAAAGAATCTTAAGGGACATCATTTCTGAAAATGGCAATATGCTACAGATACCACTCCAAAATATCGACATCAGACTGACTTTATTGAAATAAGAATATTTGTAGGGGATGTGAGAATAAAGCTGCTCTTAGGTTGGAGTCAGTAAGAACAAAGAGATTACCCAAGAGTGGGGCAATGAGGGATATACAAAGCAACAATATGTTCCAGTGCCAGTAATCTCTGGGCATGCTCATAATGGACAGATTACATAAGGAATAATCTTACAGCAGTAGCATATCATCAAATAAAAACTAATGGAATTTACTTGATGCATGTTACAAAAATAAAATTGACCTCCATAGCTAGATGGCTTTCAAAACGATGGAGCCAAAACCTGATTAAGGACGAGATAAATATCTAAAAAGCGGCTTCTTTCTGATTTCTAGGAAAATATTAATGAAAATGTTCATCTGTGCTATTTTTGCTCTTTGTTAAGCTGGCATATCTGGAATTTGCAGCTTACTGGGCAAATTTAATGTCCACTTTTTTCTCCTCTCTGATTTAATTCAGAAGTGGAATATATGCGAGTGCTGCAACTCGACCATCTGGCCAGCAGTAACTAGGTTTATAAGCGACTGCTTTGCCAAATTAGATTTTTTTGTTTCCTCTTTTGGATATGAAAATGAGAGATTACGAAGTTCACCCAATGAGATACTTACACTGGGATCTCAGATACACAGGATGATTTCCCACAGAAATGGTGGACCAGACTAATGGGGTTATTCAAGTCTCCCATGATAAAATCCTCGCTCACGTGGGCAAGCAGCTTGGGACTTCGTGCATGTATCACACAAAATTTGTCACCCTGAATATTAAAGGTCCCCCCCTCCCCCCCCCCCCCCCCTCCCCCCGGGTATATTGTTAATCAGGTGGCACGGTGGCACAGTGGTTAGCACTGCTGCCTCACAGCACCAGGGGCCTGGATTCGATTCCTGGTTTGGGTCACTGTCTGTGCAGAGTCTGCACGTTCTCCCCACGTCTGCGTGGGTTGCCTCCGGGTGCTCCAGTTTCCTCCCACAGTCCGGAAGACGTGCTGGTTAGGTGCAATGGCCATGCTAAATTCTCCCTCAGTGTACCCAAACAGGCACCAGAGTGTGGTGACTCGGGGATTTACACAGTAACTTTATTGCAGTGCTAATGTAAGTCTACTTGTGACACTAATAAATAAACTTTTTAAAAATCCAGGTCATTCTGAAGGAATTGGAATTTTCTCCACCTTCTGAATCTTTGAGGTCTAGTCTGGTCTACAGAGGAGTAGGATTAGAAGTCTAGTCACCAGCAACTATTCTTTTAATATTCCCTCAGGAAACATTGAAACTATTCAAATCTGCCCCTTGATGCTCTGCCCCATCATATATCTCACCTACCACTGCACCAAGGCATTAATTTGCTCCTTCTCTGTAACCATACATGTTGTTCACACTTGGCTGCCTCTCTGGTTCCAAGACGTCATTTGTAGTCCACATTTTCCAACTCCTTTTTTTCTTTTCTTTATCCTTCCCAACATCACACTTTCCTTTCATTCCTTCACTTTCAGGGATTCTACAGACCCCTATTCTTCAGTAGTTATCATCTTTCCTACACTCCTTCCAGATTTAACTCCCTCTTAAATTATCCCATGGCTTTTCTGTGCCTCTCTCGGTGTCCTCCACACAACGCAGCCTCCCAACAAGCAGCACAAATCCAATTGTCCATTCTACCTCTCCCTTCCCTTCCCAATCTGTGCACCTTCCAGATACCAACTTGCCAGCCTCCTTCCCATTAGGCCCATGGCTCCCAGATCTGACATTCTGGACTCTGTCATTGGATCAACTCTCACCAACTCACACCACGAACAGAATTCTCCCAGCCGGGAATAAGTCCCGTGGCGGGGGTAGGCAGTGTTTCCCGCTGCGGAAACCGAGGGAAACCATGCCATAGCTTCCGACACCAATGCAGTCAATTATGTTTCACATTGATTTCCATGGCTGGATGGGTTTGATGGCATGTGTCCCGCCATCATATCCAAGTGCTATTTAAAAGACATTCAGATATCCTCAATGTCAGACCAAACACAGAGAGATATCTGCAAAGTCACCTGCCAGCCCAGCTCCAAAGTTCAGTGATGCATCCCCTGCGTATCCTCCACGGCATGGTGATGCAGTGGTTAGCACTGCTGCCTCACAGCGCCAGGGACCCAAGTTCAATTCCGGCCTCAGGTGACTGTGTGTGGAGTCTGCATGTTCTCCCCGTGTCTGCATGGGTTTCCTCCGGGTGTTCCGATTTCCTCCCACAGCCCAAAGATGTGCAAGTTAGGTGGATTGGCCATGCTAAATTCTCCCTAATGTCCCAAGTTGTGTATGTTAGATGGATTAGCCATGGGAAATGTGTGGGTTATGGGAATAGAGCAGGGTAGACGGCCTGGGTAAGTTACTTTATTAGAGAGTTGGTGCAGACTCAAAGGGCCGAATGGCCTCTTCTGCACTGTAAGGATTCTATGCTTTTATGATGGTCGTACAAGTCACCAAGACTCCAAGTTGTCAGGGTCCAAAGACCAGTTGCTACGACATGTCCTGCCTCACAGCCCCACCTCAGTGCATCAACATTGCAATGGAGTGATCATAGTGCCTCCTTCACCCTTCGGCAGACATGGAAGTGGGGGACTATTTCTCAGGTTGCTGCCAAAATTCAAGGAGAGGGCATCTCAGCTCATGGGCATGGAGTTGGACAGAGCCATTAGCGATGGAGAGCTCGGCCTTGGGCATCCATCTAGTGAGGATTCATCCAAAGAGGTGGAGGAGGAGAGCTCCCTATCAGGCCTCAGCCACAGCCGCTGCTCAGAGATGAGCCAGGGAGTGCAGAAGAAGAGAGCTTCACACTTGTAGAGACATCACCATGCTCGCACGCCTCCTCCACCAGTTCAGGAACGCACACCTTGATGGGTGTTAGCACTAGTTCAGGAAGGTTCTCACAATCTGATGGTCACCACATGGGCACCTGTCCACAGCAGAAGGAGACAGTTCCACCTGAACTCCTCGGCTCTCGGAGGACTGCTCAGAGGACTCCCCCCACTCACATCCTTTCATTTGTCACATCCTTACCAACCCCTAGTGACAAAGTCCCTGAAGTTCCATAAAGAAACAAAGCATTATTAAAGTCCAAGCTGCTGTGTGGAGACCTTCCACCCTCCGAGAACTATTTTAAAGAACAAAGAAATTTAAAGAAAATTACAGCTCAGGAACAGGCCCTTTGGCCCTCCAAGCCTGCACCGACCATGTTTGAGCTGTTTGAACTAAAACCCCCTACCCTTCCGGGGACCATATCTCTCTATTCCCATCTTATCCTGTTTTGTGGCAGAGCCATGTGTGTGAGAATCTATCCAACATGCGATGTACGTGTTCCTCTTGGATCGGTAGCTACAGCTATCGATGTTCTCCCCGATGTTCTCTCCTCCAGTACCTTCTCATTGGATGCCCGTGATATGAGCAAGACTCTAAAGGTAAGTCCCCACGATTGCACGCCACTCTGGCCCAGACGTGTTCTGGACCAATGTATTTTCCCACTGGAGTAACAGAGATTTGGGCATGAGGGGTGATGCCAGTTGGGTCTTCATTTGCATGCCATTAGCAGGATACAAGTCAGTTTCACGCCAGCTTCCAGCGGGATTCCCGATCCACCATGGCGGACGGGCAGTATTGGAAGATTCAGCTGTAAATTTACATTGGGGTGAAACCAACTTTTGGGCATCGCATCGAATTCTCCCCCACCATGCCCCCACCCACCATTGATTCCACCGGTGAGGACATGGGAGAATTCAGCCCGCCATCTCTCTCTAGGATGTATGCTCACTTAAAAATAATACTGCTGCCATCTCCATGAGCTTATTGTGGATGATCGTACTGACATTATGATTAACTGAAAATATGATTGAGAAGTGACAAAATTGTTCCTCTTAATGAAACTTTTGTGCCTATCTATCCTTTCTGTATTTGCTTCATCTAAACTACTGTGCTTGTGTGTGGCCCGTGCCGTTAAAGCATATCTTGATCTGCATTTTTACTCCTCTAATGACTTCTCCTTTAAGCATCTGGCCTTGATGCACTCCTCATAAAACACTTTGCATCCCCCTAAGATCTATCTTAGCCCTCCCTATCTTGGCCCTCTTCTATTTCTCATCTATGTGTTATCCCTCAGCAATAAACCTGATGTACAACATCAGATTTGATTTGATTTGATTTATTATTGTCACATGTATTGGGATACAGTGCGCTATACAGACAAAAAATACCGTTCATAGAGTACATAGTGGAGAAGGAAAGGAGAGGGTGCAGAATGTAGTGTTACAGTCATAGCTAGGGTGTAGAGAAAAATCAACTTGACATAAGGTAGGTCCATTCAATTCAGTCCAATGTATTGGTAACAGCACCTGCCCCTATCTCAGCTCCAAAGCTATTATTTCCTCAATTGTCTCAAAACTATCTGACTGCTCGTTTCACACCCAGTACTAGCTGAGCAGAAACTTCCTGCAACTAAATATTGGGAAAAGAGAAGTTTCTTTTTATTCCTTCCTGAGATGTGGGTGTCGCTGGCTAGGTCAGCATTTATTACCCAACTCTAATTGCCCTTCAAATGAGGGGCATGCTAGGCCAAGTGAGAGAGCATTTCAACCACATTGCTATGGATCTGGTGTCACATGTAGGCCAGACCAGGTGAGGACAGCAGATTTCCTTCCCTAAAGGACATTAGAAACATAGAAGATAGGAGCAGGAGGAGGCCATTTGGCCCATCGAGCCTGCTCCGCCATTCTTCACGGTCATGGCTGATCGTCCAAATCAATAGTCTAATCCTGCTTTCTCCCCATAATCTTTGATCCCATTCGCCTCAAGTGCTATATCTAGCCGCCTCTTGAATACATTCAATGTTTTGGCATTAACTACTTCCTGTGCTAATTAACTCCACAGGCTTTGGGTGAAGAAATGTCTCCTCATCTCCGTCCTAAATGGTCTATCCTGAATGCTCATATTGTGACCCCTGGTTCTGGACACATCCACCATCGGGAACATCCTTCCCTGCAACTATCCTTAGTGACAATTGACAATGGTCATCATTAGACTCTTAATTCCAAATTTTTATTGAATTCAAATTTCACCATCTGCCATAGTGGGGATTCAAGCACAGGTCCCGAGACCATTATCTTGAGTCTCTGGATTACTAGTCCAGTGAAAATACCACTACACCCCCACCTCCCCTAAGGAGCCTTGGTGTGTTCCTGCAGTGCATCTTGTAGATGGTATACACTGCTGCTTCTGTGCATTGGTGGTGGAGGGAGTGATTGTTTGTGGAAGGGTAGCCAATCTAGTGGCTGCTTTGTCTTGGATGATGTTGAGCTTCTTGAGTGTTGTTGGAGCTGCACGCATCCAGGCAAGCGGAGAATATTCCATCACACCCCTGACTTGTGCCTTGTACATGGTGGACAGGCTTTGGGGAGTCAAGAGGTGAGTTACTCACTGCAGGATTCCTAACATTTAACTTGCCATTGTGGCTAGTTCAGTTCAGTTTCTGGTCAGTGATAATCCACCCCCCCCCCCCCCCCCCCACCCCCCGCAACACCCCCGGCCAGATGTTGATAGAGATCACTGCCTTTGGTCCTTAGCACAAAAAGTTGTCCCCTAGCCATTATCTCCATTCTTTGCCCTGGGTATTATCAAAGGTTGAACCAGAGAGTTCTCAATCTTGGCTTTATATTTGACCCCAAGATGAACTGATTGTATCACAGCTTGGTATGGCTCCTGCTCTGCCCAAGACCGCAAGAAACTACAAAAAGTTGTGAATGTAGCCCAATCCATCACGCAAACCAGCCTCTCATCCATTGACTCCGTCTACACTTCCCGTTGCCTCAGCAAAGCAGCCAGCATAATTAAGGATCCCACACACTCCAGACATTCTCTCTTCCACCTTCTTCCGTCAGGAAAAGGATACAAAAGTTTGAGGTCATGTACCAATCGATTCAAGAACAGCTTCTTCCCTGCTGCCATCAGACTTTTGAATGGACTTCCCTTGCATTAAGTTGATCTTTCTCTACATCGTAGCTATGACTGTAACACTACATTCTGCACTCTCTCGTTTCCTTCTCTATGAACGGTATGCTTTGTCTGTGTAGCACGCAAGAATCAATACTTTTCACTGGATGCTAATACATGTGACAATAATAAATCAAATCAGACTTTCTACCACACAGCTCCACTATTGTTAAGACTGCCTATTTCCACCTCTGTAACATAGCGCCCAACCCCACCCTTGCCTCAGTTGCTGAAACCCTTCTTCATGCCTTTGTTACCTCTAGATCTGCCTAAACTCCACCCCATCATCTTGAACCTCTCCACTGGAGTGGAACTAATCCACAGGACTCGAGGGAAGCTGTTCAACCTTCAACGCCTCCAGGCCAGAACCAAGACCGCCACAACCTCAGTCATTGGGCTGCAGTATGCAATGATGCCTGCATGTGTGCACACTCAGAAACCAAGCTATAAATCATTGTCGACACATTCGCTGAAGTGTATACGAGAATGGACCTCAGACTAAACATCTGAAAAACAAAGGTTCTCTACTAACCTGCTCCTGCCACACAACAGTGACCACCCCCTGCCCCCCCCCCCCCCCCCCCCCACCCCACACCCACCGGACCATCAAGATCCATGGTGAGCCCCTGGACAATGTGGATCATTTCCCATATCTCGGAAGCCTCCTATCGGTGCGCGCAGACATTGATGATATTATCCAGCATTGACTCCAACGTGCCAGTGCATTCTTCAGACGCCTGAGGAACAAAGCGATCGAAGGCCGAGGCCTCAAACCCAGCACCAAGCTCATGGTCTATAGAATAGCTGTGGTCCCCACCCTCCTGTATGCATCTTGATCAGCTGAGATGGGTGGGCCTCATTGTCTACATGCCCGACACAAGACTCCCGAAACAAGTGCTCCACCCCAAGCTCTGCAATGGCAAGCGCCTCACTAGGAGCGTAGAGGAAATGCTATAAGGATCAACTGAAAGCCTCCTTAACTAAGTGCAACATCCACCCCGACACGTGGGAATGACTTGCCCTTGAATGTATAAACTGGAGAAGAAGCATTCGCAGAGGCGCCAGCCACCTCGAGCGCCACTGAGTACAGCAAGCAGAGGTCAAGCGCAAACAGCAGAAAGAGAGCGTGCGGAATCCAGAGCGTCCCACCCTTCTCATCAAACTCCACCTGCCCCACCTGTGGCAGAGTCTGCGGCTCCAGGATTGGACCATTCAGTCACCGCAGAACCCGCCTCCCCAGAGTGGCAGCAAGTCATTCTCGACTCTGAGGGACTGCCAAAGATGAAGACCTCTGGATTTGTCTCTTCTACCACATTCCTGCCAGTCTGATGCAATCTACCCTTTGAAAACTTGAGGCCATTCAAAATTCTGCCACTGTCTTAACACACACAAAATCCTGGCTTATCCATCCACCACTGTGGTCTTTGATCTACACTGGCTTCCAGCAATGACACTCAATTTTAAAATTCCCATGCTTGTTTGTAAATCTCGTCATGGCCTCAACTCTCCCTTTATTTAAGTTAATAGTTAATTTATTTATTAGTGTCACAAGTAAGGCTTACATTAACACTGCAACGAAGTTACTGTGAAATTCCCCTAGTCCGGCACCTGTTCAGGTCAATGCACCTAACTAGCACGTCTTTCAGAATGTGGGAGGAAACCCACGCAGACACGGGGAGAACGTACAAACTCCACACAGACAGTAACCCAAGCAGGGAATCGAACCCAGGTCCTTGGCGCTGTGACGTAGCAGTGCTAACCACTGTGTCACTGTGCCGCCCATTGGTAATCTCCTCCAGCCTGACAGCACATCACCAACCACCCCACCACCACCTGAGGTCACTGAGCTCCACCCATTCTGGCCTCTTGAGCCAAAATGGTTCACTGCCAATATATTTTGTTTGCTAACACTTACAAAGTGCCATATAACATTGTTTATATTAGACGCACCATACAAATACAAGGTTTTTGTTGCTGTATGTAGTTTAACAGTTGCCTCACAAAACATCCTTCTTGCAGCCGGGTATGTTCCTATCCTCCACACCGATCATTCTAACCTCTCGAGCGGCATGGTGGCACAGTGGTTAGCACTGCTGCCCCACAGCGCCAGGGGCCCAGGTTCAATTCTGGCCTCAGGTCACTGTCTGTGTGGAGTTTGCACATTCTCCCTGTGTCTGTGTGGGTTTCCTCCGGGTGCTCTGGTTTCCTCCCACAGTCCAAAGATGTGCAGGTTAGGTTGATTGGCCATGCTAAATTGACCCTGGTGTCAAGGGGATTAGCAGGGTATATATGTGGGGTTATGGGAACAGGGCCTGGGTGAGATTGTGGTCGGTGCAGACTTGATGGGCCGAATGGCTTCCTTCTGCACCGTAGGGATTCTATGAAGTGACCGTGAGAATTTTACATCAAATTACGGACATCTTAAGCCTGCTGAAAACTGCTCAGGTTCATTGCATGTAATTCACAAAGAAAGCCTACCATCATTTCATCACTCTGCGCTGAATTCAAACCCAGGTACCAGAGGAGAAAGGGCTGTATGATAAACCACCACCTACTGGAGTTAGACAGGGCTGTCAATATTAAATATGAGTTGAAGTGCTGAAATGGGATCAGAGTTAACATTATAATCCCAAGAAACTGCACCTCATATTTCAATGAGGCACTTTACAAGATCCCAGCCTCAAAACTGAGCTCAACTATTGTAACTCATAACCACTGCTCCCAGTAAGATCTCCAACACATTCCAGTTCTGATCAAAAGCCCAACCTAAAACCTTAACACTGTTTTTACTCTCCCCACAGATGCTGCCTAACATGTTGAGTGCCCCCAACATATTCTGTTTTTATTATATATTATAATTCAGAGAAATTTGCACATTAAAAGACAACTAATGTAATTTATCCACCGAGTTAATGTAAACTATTTGCCATGGAAATCATAGAATCCTACAGTGCAGAAGGGGGCCGTTCAGCCCATCGAGTCTGCACTGACTCTCTGACAGAGCATCTTACCCAGGCCCTACCCCCATAACCCCACAGAACTCCACATAGACAGACACCTATCGCCGGAATTGAACCCAGGTTCCTGGCGCTCTGAGGCAGCAGTACTAACCACTGTGCCACCATGACACCCCATGGCAGCTGAACCCATCTGGTAATGAATACTACCTCCAATATCCATCAAGCTGGCATCTCACACACTCAACTGCAAACTCCACTGTTTTGATATGCACGCCGGCTTGTACCACCAAAACGTCACGTGCATAAGCAATGCAGTAACACAAACGGCCAGCAATCAGTGCTTCAGGCATTAGCTGTGGCTCAACTATTAACACTCTTGCTGAGGGTAGTGGGTTCAAGTCCCACACCAGAGAGATTTGAGCACAAAATTCAGGCTAACACTCTCAGTGCAATACAGCCAGAATCTTATTAAATGGCGGAGGAGGCTCGAGTGGCTGAATGGCCGACTCCTGCTCCTTGTTCGGATGTTCTCAAGGAGGTGCCATGTTTTGGATGAGTTTTAAAATGGGAGCCTGTGTGCTCTCTCAGGCAGATGTAAAATACCCCATGGCATTCTTTTGATGTCCAAGCCAATATTTATCCCTCAATCAACACAACTAAATCCGCAGCTTATCTGACCATTATCTCGCTGTTTGGGGGAATGTGCACAATTTGGCCGCAAAGTGCTCTAGGGGCATTCTGTGGTCTTGAAAGGTGCTTCATAAAATGCTAGTCTTTCTTTAGCCCACAGGCTGTCACAGGCTGTGTGTACATCTGAGCCTCGCCCACCAGAGAAGCTAATTACATGAGTAATTTTAAAAGGGAATTGGACCGATACTTTTTAAAATTCATTCGTGGGACGTGGGTGTCGATGGCTGTCCAGCATTTATTATCCATCCCTAGTTGCCCTTGTTCAGAGGGCAGTTGAGAGTCAATCACATTGTTGTGGCCCTGGAGTCACATGTAGGCCAGACCCGGTAAGGACGGCAGATTTCCTTCCAAAAAGGACATTAGTGAACCAGATGGGTCTTTTCAACAATGGTTTCATACTCATCAGTAGATTCTTAATTCCAGATATTTTTTATTTAATTCAAATTCCACCATCTGCCGTGGTGTGATTCGAACCCGGGTCCCCAGAACATTCACTGAGTTTCTGGATTAATAGTTTAGTGATAATACCACTAGGCCATGGCCTCCCTTTTTAAGGATGAGGAGCTTAATAGGGGGTTATAGAAAAACAAGTGAGGACTTGGGACTAAGCACAACTGCATGGTGGCACTGCAGTCTCACTGCGCCAGGGACCCGGGTTCAATTCCGGCCTCAGGTGACTGTGTGGAGTTTGCACATTCTTCCCATGTCTGCGTGGGTTTCCTCGGGGTGCTCCGGTTTCCTCCTATAGTCCAAAGATGCATGGGTTGATTGGTCATGCTAAATTGACCCTTAGTGTCAGGGGGATTAACAGGGTAAATACGTGGGATTACAGGGATAGGGCCTGGGTGGGATTGTTGTCAGTGCAGGCTCAATGGGTCTCCTTCTGCACTGTAGGGATTCTATAACTGCTCTAAGAGCCAGCACAGGCACACTGGACCGAAAGGCCTCCTTCTATGCTGCAATTTTCTATGCTGCAATTTTCTCACCACCACCGCTTCATCGCCCCTCCCACTGGGCTCAGGGTATGGCCTTACGATTTACACAGTATATAGTTGATTACACTAATGCCCTTTGTGTATTTCTCTATCAGATTTACTATACTGGTTGATATTAATAATATATCACCAGATTTGCTTTTACAATGATGCAGAACAAAATTCTGATCACCCAGCAGAGAGGCAATAGACCAAAACACAGATTTACCGAGACGTTTGTATGGAAGAAAATTTGACAGCTGGGGTTGAATAGCTCGCTCTTGGTTATTTATATCTTTTTCAATCTGATATGCACATCATTCATCTAATCTGTTTATCTTCTATTTGCTCTAATTCAATCTCAAAATTTTAGCCCACTTAAATTCGATGGTGTGGGTGTCACTTGCACTGAATAGGTAATCAAGACTGAAAACAATTAAACAAATAAATCAGGTCGAGAACAAAACGGACTATTGTATTCATTCCACAATGGAATAAAGAGGACATTCAAATGAAGCTTTGATATAGCTTCATACTCCACCTTCTGTTCCCTGTTAGCATTGAAAAACACTCAGTATCGATAATCTGTCGAAAATACAATGGCCCTCCAGATTGAAATGTAAATGAATGTTCACAGCGCTTAATTCAAAGATAACCTTTTTATTGCAGTTGCTGTTTTGAAGACACCGCACAGTTTGCTGCCCCGACCATCATTTCTTGCAACCTGAGTCTCACGGCTGGGAGAAAGCGACGTAAATAATCACCAAGGTACCATACACATGATACTGACCTTAACAGGATCATCTCCGAGCGGTCTAACTGAAGGAAAATTTCTGCAGCTTTCACTTCTGTACTGAATGAGCATTCCTGAAAATGTTCTTGTGCACAGCCAGGTACTAACTCCAGTAGATAAATCAATTGATGCGGTACAGGGCCCAGGCCTCAACGTTAAAGTTACCAGCAGCTGAAATGAGACTTACGGCTTCTTACAAATATTTCATGAAGGTAACGTGCTACTGCTCACCACAGGTAATTGAGCCCACCAGAAAGTAGAACACAGTTCACCAACTTCTAGCTGGGGATATAAGGCAGCTGCACCATTCAGAAAAAAGCATGGGAAAGTTTGCGGCAAATTGTAATCCACAAGTCTCATCCCATTCAGATTAAGCTGCTGCCAGTCATACCTCCGTCTCCGGCAGAGTGCTGAGTACAGTCCTGGGTTATAATCAAGGAATGCTCATCAGGTCAGGTGGAAACTGTGGAGAGAGGAGCACAGATGCAGCTGAACTCACTGAGTATTTCCAGTCATTTCTGCCCAGATTTCAGGTTCCCAGCACCAAAGCAGTATGTTGCCTGTTGCGGCTGTCTTGGTCTCCAGCCACAGGATGTGCATCTGGCATTGCGCCACCAAGCACTGAAGGAGCTTGGAGGAGATTCCAGCTCTGGGCTTAAAAGGAAACAACAATAGAGGGGCACAGGTTAAATGTAAGATCAGGAAGCCAGTGCAGATTCGGGGCCGAATGGCCTCCTTCTGCACTGTAACCGTAGAGTCATAGGGCAGGATTTTCCAGCCATGCTCGCCCTGAAACTGGAAAATCCCGACCAAGGTCAACGGACTTCCCCATGGTCTGCCCCTCACCCGCTCCAATTCCCATGGTGGGCGGAAAGGGAAAATTCGTCCCATAGAATCATAGAGGTATACAGCACGGAAACAGGCCCTTCAGCCCAACTCATCCATGCCGACCAGGTTTTCTAAAGTGAAGATGAACATTTAGTGACTGGAAGCCAGTGTCCAGTGGCGTACCATCCTCCACGCAAATTGCGTGGAGGACACAGAGAGTCTGCAGAGAGATTTGAATAGGCTAAGTGAGTGGGCAAGGATCTAGCAGATGGAGTATAACGTTGGTAAGTGTGAGGTTATCCACTTCGGAAGGAATAATAGTAAAATGGACTATTATTTAAATGGTGAAAAATTACAACATGCTACTGTGCAGAGGGACCTGGGGGTCCTTGTGCATGAATCACAAAAACTCAGTTTGCAGGTGCAGCAGGTAATCAAGAAGGCAAATGGAATGTTGGCCTTTATCGCGAGAGGGATGGAGTATAAAAGCAGGGAGGTCATGCTGCAACTGTACAGGGTACTGGTGAGGCCGCACCTAGAGTCCTGTATACAATTTTGGTCCCCTTATTTAAGAAAGGATATATTAGCTTTGGAGGGGGTACAGAGAAGATTCACCAGGTTGATTCCGGAGATGAGGGGGTTAGCTTATGAGGAGAGATTGAGTAGACTGGGCCTGTACTCATTGGAGTTTAGAAGGTTGAGGGGAGATCTTATAGAGACATATAAGATAATGAAGGGGCTAGACAGGGTAGAAGCAGCATGGTTATTTCCACTTACAATGGAAACAAGAACTAGGGAGCATAGCCTCAAAATACGGGGGAGTCAATTTAGAACAGAGTTGAGGAGGAACTTCTTCTCCCAGAGGGTAGTGAATCTTTGGAATTCTCTGCCCAATGAAGCAGTAGAGGCTACCTCGTTAAATGTGTTTAAATCACAGATAGATATATTTTTAACCATTAAGGGAATTAAGGGTCATGAGGAGCGGGCGGGTAAGTGGAACTGAACCCACTATCAGATCAGCCATGATCTTATTGAATGGCGAAGCAGGCTTGAGGGGCTAGATGGCCTACTCCTGCTCCTATTTCTTATGTTCTTATCTGTGTTTGAACTTTTTAGTCGTCATTTATATAAATGACATTGACAACCATGTGGGGGGCAGGATTAGTAAGTTTGCGGATGACAAAAAGATTGGACGGGTGGTTAACAGTGAGGCTGAGTGTCTTGGGCTACAAGAAGATATAGACGGAATGGTTAAATGGGCAGATAAGTGGCAGATGGAATTTAACCCCAAAAAGCGTGAGGTGATACACTTTGGAAGGAGTAATTTGACAAGGAAGTATTCAATGAATGGCATGACACTAGGAAGTTCTGGGGAATAAAGAAACCTTGGCGTGTTTGTCCATAGAATTCTAAAAGTGGAAGGCTATGTTAGTAGGGTGGTGAAAAAGATATATGGAACACTTGACTTTATCAATCGAGGCATAGATTATAAAAGCAAGGAAGCCATGATAGAGGTGTATAGAACTTTGGTGAGGCCACAGCTAGAGTACTGTGTGCAGTTCTGGTCACCACTTTATAGGAAGGATTTGATTGCACTGGAGGGGGTGCAGAGGAGATTCACCAGGATGCTGCTTGGGATGGGACATTTAAGTTGGGAAGAGAGGTTGGGTAGGCTTGGAGCAGAGAAGACTGAGGGGTGCCTGATCGAGATGTACAAATTTATGAGAGACATGGACAGAGTGGATAAAGAGCAGCTGTTCCCCTTAGTTGACGGGTCAATCAAAAGGGAGCATAGGTTAAGGTTAGGAACAGGAGGTTTAGGGGGGATGTGAGGAAAACTTTTTGACCCAGAGGGTGTTTACAGTCTGGAATGCGCTGCCTGGGAGGGTGGTAGAGGTGGGTTGCCTCACATCCTATAAAAAGTACCTGGATGAGCAATTGGCACATCATAACATTCAGGGATATGGGCCAAGTGCTGGTAAGTGGGATTAGGTGGGAGTTCAGGTGTTTCTCGCATTTCAGTGCAGACCTGATGGGCCGAAAGGCCTCTTCAGCACTGTATGATTTTATGATTGTTCTGTGCAATGTCGTTACAGAATGAAGATCTTCTGCGGCATTGCACAGAACTTTCTAACGTCACCTCCGATGAATTGTGTTAAGTCGCCGATTCAACAAAGCTGCCATTTTGCAAGTTTGATATGGAGTTGCCGGTGTTGGACTGGCGTAGGCACAGTAAGTAGCCTCACAACACCAGGTTGGACTTTAACCTGGTGTTGTGAGACTACTTATTTTGCAGGTTGGTGATTTTCAAGTGCATTTACATCTTCAACTTCTTGGCGATGAGTTGGCACTGTTGTGCCTCAGTTTGGCTGGCAGTGGCAGCCTAGGTGCCAAGCAGCGAGGGTGAGGGGGCAGGGGGAGGGGGGAGATGATCAGTGAAAACAAGTGTGGGAATGAAGAATGATGCTTCAGGAATAGCGACAGGAGCTGAATTTCTCAGGCCGCCCATTCTTGATGCCAGGTGACAAGTGCAGAGGGCGAATGGTATTCTGCAATCGGTGCAGAAGCGGGAAAACCATTTTTACTACAAAAAGCTAAAAAATAAAGCCCTTCCTTGGAAATGCCACAAGGGAGAAGACACCGAGTGACAGTAAACCCTTTGTGCGATTGGCTTCACAAGCTGACTGGAAGTAAGAAAGAGTTTAAAGTTTATTTATTAGTGTCACAAGTGAGCTTACATTAACACTGCAATGAAGTCACTGTGAAAATCTCCTAGTCGTAACACTCTGGCACCTGTTCGGGTACACTGAGGGAGAATTTAGCACGGCCAATGCACCTAACCAGCACGTCTTTCGGACTGTGGGAGGAAACCAGAGACCTGGAGGAAACCCACGCAGACACAGGGAGAACGTGCAGACTCCGCACAGACAGTGACCCAAGCCGGGACTCAAACCTGGGCCCCTGGTGTTTTGAGGCAGCAGCGCTAACCACCGTGTCACCATCAGCACTCCTACAGTGGGTTGTGAGTTGTGCATTTCCGAAAGATTTCTGAGTTCAAAGACTGCTCATTTCTGATTTTATTTGCTTTACTCACCATGACTAAGCACTCAGTGTTGTGGTGCCATTTTCGTTGGTTTGCTTTGCGCGGAGGAACAGTTGGGAGGAAGAGCAGCAGGAGAAGCAGCAGCCAAAACAGGAAGAAGCACGAACAGCAGTGTGCCTGGTGGAACACAGCAGGTGAGGGGGCTTCTTGTAGGAGGCCTCAGCCAGCCTCCAGGGCTTGTAAGCCAAGAGTCATTTCTCTACACATTCACCAGGCAGGCTGTTGCTGATCTGTGCTGCCTGGAGATGGCCCTGCTCTTCAAGGCAGAGTGCTGAAGCCTGGGAAGCGGACTCCTCCACGGTGCTGAAGCATATTGTCAAGCTGTCTGACATCTAGCAGAACCGCTTTGTTCAGGCAAACTGTGTCCCCAAAGTCGACACACATATCCCCATTGGCAGAACTGGGAGAAGGCCACTCGGCCTGGAGAGCCGTCCCCCCGCTTGTCCTCGACTCCCATTGCCTGCTCACTGGTGCATGAATACATTACCTGATAAAACTCATGTAACTCATCACTGCACCTGAAGTGCAAGGCAGCCTCCGCCCAAGGACTTTTTTTTGTGTGGGTGGGTTTTTAAAATTCATTTACAGGATGTGGACATCGTTGGCTGGACCAACATTTATTGCCCATCCCTAACTGCCCTCAATTTCAGTGGGCATTTGAGAGTCAGCCGTTGCTGTGGATCTGGTGTCACACCTTGGCCAGACAGGGTAAGGAGGGACATTAGTGAACCAGATGGGTTTTTACAACAATCGACAGTGGTTTCATGGTCATCACTAGATTTTCAATTCCAGATTTTTTATTGAATTCAAATTTCACCATTTGATGTGGGATTCGAACGTGGGCTCCCAGATCTTGACCTGGGTCTCTGGATTGGTGACAATACCATTACGCCACCAAGTCTTGGCTGTGCAGAAGCACCTGCAGGAAAGGGACAATATTGAGGATGTCTCAGAGGATGGGCAATGGATGGGCAATGTGCATCACAGTGCAACTGAATGTAGTCAAACTAGCTAAGTGTTCCCGTTTCTCATTAAACGATAACTACTCTGTTCAGATATATCCTGCGCCCCAAAATTCCTAGTGCACAGAGCTCTCAACTTCAAAAGCTTCCTGGTACAACTACGATACGTCCAAGAGACTGCCAGTCTGCATTCGGCCCGACTCTTCTATCCCATGAACCCTCTCCTGTTATAGGGAGAGCGGCTCAGAGTTAATGTATGTGACAGTGTGCACGCTCGGGCCTTCTGCTTGCATTGTGCAAGCTGAGAGAGTGAGGTGATTAAAGATGCAGCAGAGAGGGGAGGTGCTGAATGGAAAGCAAGCAGCTGGTGTGGCGAGGAAGCAGTAGTGAGAGAAGTTGCTGAATCTACACAGGCTTCAGTGTGAGGACAAAATGTACCAAGTAGCTGCTGAGGGAGGAGCAAGGAAGAGGGAAGGGCGTGTTCGGAATGAGAATGGTTTCATCAGCTCCTGTGGCAGCTGGAGGGATGGAATGGATCAGAGTGCTGGGATAGAGGGTGAAGGACTACTGCCTCTGCTCGAGAGAGATGGAGAAGCTTCAATCACCTTTTCTACTCCTGCACTGAATTCACATTCCTGGAGTTTACGGCCCCTGTCAACACTTTCCAAACATTCTTGCCTCTTAGCCACAAGGTCCAAGTCTCACAACGCTGCATCTTTCATCACCTCACTCTCTCAGCTTGCACAATGTAAGCAGAAGGCCCGAGCGTGCACACTGTCACATACATTAACTCTGAGCCGCTCTCCCTATAGGAGGAGAGGGTTCATGGGATAGAAGAGTCGGGCTGAATGCAGACTAGCAGTCTCTTGGACGTATCGTAGTTGTACCAGGAAGCTTTTGAAGTGGAGAGCTCTGTGCACTAGGGATTTTGGGGTGTAGGATATATCTGAACAGAGTAGTTATCGTTTAACAATGGTCCAAATGCTACTCCTCTACCTGAGCACAGCAATCTCAGTGGACGTTCCAGTGCAGTACTGAGGGAGTGCTTCACCGTCAGAGATGCTGTCTTTCAGTAAGAAGTCTCATAACACCAGGTTAAAGTCCAACAGGTTTATTTGGAATCACGAGCTTTCGGAGCGCTGCTCCTTCATCAGGTGAGTGGCCCACTGTGTCACTTCTTACTGT
Organism: Mustelus asterias; assembly: GCF_964213995.1. Taxonomy (NCBI): domain Eukaryota; kingdom Metazoa; phylum Chordata; class Chondrichthyes; order Carcharhiniformes; family Triakidae; genus Mustelus; species Mustelus asterias. Next base: position 139,258,222 of record NC_135803.1, read on the forward strand.
GCCCATCCCAGTCCAATGCCACATCATGGCTACCGTCTTTCAGGTAAGATGTTAAATTGAGGCCCTATCTGCTCTCTCAGCTGGACCTAAAAGATACGATGGCACTTCTATTTCTTCAATCTCCGGTATTTGCTGGGTTGTTTCTCTTTCTCGTCAGTAAGTAGTGTTCAGTTTGAAATAAATCTGAGTGTTTTTCCTGGCACAGAGGACAGGGTGCATTCTCAAAGCAACGTTCCATCCTTTTATCAAATGTGAATGAGACGAACATACCATTCAGCCACAGATCATAAGGCATAATGGCCAAGAAACTGGCCAGGGACCAAAAGCGGATGAAAGGATTGTGATCTGGGATTATCTCGCACCTTTTGGCTTCCGACGAAGGCAGCACGCAAACTTGTTGCTCTCTGTTCATTTAAATGATGGGAACAGATAACCAGCCCTAAGCACACTGCTGAGTAACTGCAGGCCTGCGAACTGAAAGCAAATTTATGAGAGGTTAGTCGAGTTAAAGCTGGGCTGCACTTAGAGCCACCATGCAGCTTTTCAAGGGAGGTGCACTGCAGCTGCAGCTAGTGCTGATAAACATTCTGAAAGTGGCTCGGACGTGGGAAACACTCAAGGGTGGCAAAGCAGGGCAGAGGGCAGGCAACAATATTATCTGATGTTGCACAGTATGTCTTGGAAAAGGAGGTGGCGAGGAGGAGAGGTCTCATCCAGCTATAGGAGACCCTGCAGACAAACAGGGTGAAGGCAGCGGGATCAGACAGCCAGGTGCCGGTGGCCCAAACACACAGATGCAGCGTTGCAAAAAGTGCCATAACCTCACACAGATAGCCATGGTCAGTGATTTATGTATGGTGGTCAGTTACTCACCACAGAATTCTTGGACTTTGGCTGTTCTTGGAGATATTTATATGGCTGGTCCAGTTCAGTTTCTGTTCAATGGTATCCCCCAGGATGTTGATAGTGGGGGATTCAGCGAAGGCAATAGAGGAGAGATGGTTGGATCCTCTCTTGTTCGAGATGGTTAATGCCTGGCATTTGTGTGCCACAGATGTTACTCTTCACTTGTCAGCCCAAGCCTGGATATTGCTCAAGTCTTGATGCATTTGGACATGGACTGCTTCAGTATCTGAGGAGTAGTGAATGGAGCAGAACACCCTGCAATCATCAGAGAACATTCTCACTTCTGACCTTATGATGGAAGGAAGGTCATGAATGAAGCAGCTGAAGATGGTTGGGCAAAGGATCTGGCACTTCATGGATCAGTACTTCATGGATGCCCAGTCTGGAGTTGTTAGATCTGTTTGAAATCTACTCCATTTAACACAGTTGTAGTGCCACGCAACATAGAGCAAGTTATCCTGTGTGATATGTAGTCATAGAGAGAATTTATATGTGATATAAATTCTCTCTATGGACTGCCATTAGCAGCCTTTCCCCTTGTTTTTGTGGCTATGACTCATCTTTCATTCCTTCACCCTACAGTATAAACATTTCCCACTTTCTGTGCCTTTTAGCTTTGAAAAAGGGTTATCTGGAGTCGAAACGTCAGTTCTTTTCTCTCCTTACAGATGCTGCCAGACCTGCTGAGATTTTCCAGCATTTTCTCTCTGTGGGCAAAGGACACCCTCCTGAGGAATTCCTGCAGTGATGTCCTGGAGCTGAGCTGATTGATCTCCAACAACCACAACCACCTTTCTTTGTGCCAGATATGACTCCAACCAGTGGAGGTTTTCCCCCAATTCACATTGACCCCAGTTTTGCGAGGACTCCTTGATGTTACACTCAGTCATGTGCTGCCTTGATGTCAAGGGCAGTCACTCTCACCTTTGGAATTCAGCAATTTTGTCCATGATTGAGTAAAGCCCCATAATGAGGTCAGGAGCTGTGTGACCCTGGCGGAAGTCAAACCGTGTCAGTGAACGGGTCATTTTTAAGCAATCACTTGATAGCACCGTTGATGACCCTTTCCATCACTTTACTGATGATCGAAAGTAGATTGATGGGGCAGTATTTGGCCGGTTGGATTTGGTCTGCGTCTTGTGGACAGGACATACCTGGGCAATTTTCCACATTGCCAGGTAGATGCCAGTGTCGTAGCTGTGCTGGAACATCTTGGTTAGTGGCATGGCAAGTTTTGGAGCACAACTCTTCAGTACTATTGCTGGAATATTGTCAGGGCCCAAAGCCTTTGTAATATTCAGTGCCTTCAGCTGTTTCTTGATATCATGTGGAGTGAATCGAATTAGCTGAAGGCAGCCATCTGCGATCCTGGGGACCTCTGCAGGAGGCCGAGATGGCTCATCCACTCAGTACTTCTGGCTGAAGATCGTAGCAAATGCTTCAGCCTTATCTTTTGCACTGATATGCTGGGCTCCTTCATCATTGAGGATGGGGGTATTTGTGGAGCCTCCACCTCCAGTGTATTGATTAATTGTCCACCAGCATTCACAGCTGGGCGTGGCAGGACTGCAGAGCTTAGATCTGATCCATTTGTTGTGGGGTCGGTTAGCTCTGTCTATCACTTGCTGTTTATGCTGCTTGGCATGTGTTGTCGCTTCACCAGGCTGGCACCTCATTTTTAGGTGTGCCTGGTGGTGCTCCTGATACACCCTCCTGGTCACTTCATTGAACCAGCTCTGAACCCCTGACTTGGTGTAATGGTAATGTGGGGCTGTGCTGGGACAAGAGGTCACAAATTGTGCTGATACATAATTCTGCTGCTGCTGATGGCCTACAGCACCTCATGGATGCCCAGTCTGGAGTGGCTAGATCTGTTCGAAATCCATCCCATTTAGCACACTGGTAACACAAAGGAGGACATCCTGTGTGAAGACGGGCTTTCATCTCCACAAGGACTATACAGTGGTGACTCTTACCGATACTGTCATGGACAGGTTGGTAAGTACGAGGTCAAGAATGTTTTTCTCTCTTATTTATACCCTCATCACCTGCCGCAGTCCCAGTCTAGCAGTTATGCCCTTTAGGACCCGACCACTCAGCCTGTGATGGTATGACTGAGCCACTCTTGGTGATGGACATTGAAATCCCTCACCCAGGGTACATTTTGCACCCTTGCCACCCTCAGTGCTTCCTCCAACATGTGGAGTGCTGGTTCATCAGCTGAAGGGGGACAGTACATACTAATCAACGGGAGGCTTGCTTATCCATCATTAACCCAGAGCCATGAGACTTCATAGGGTCCAGAACGATGTTCAGCACCCCCAGGGCAACACTCTCCCAACTGTATACCACTGTGCCGCCAGCTCTGCTGGGTCTGTCCTGCTGGTGACACAGGGCACAACCAGGAATGGTAATGGTGTCTGAGATATTACCTGTAAGGCATGATTCCATCAGTACGATTACATTAGGCTGTTGCTTGACTAGGCTGTGAGACAGCTCTCCCAATCTTGACACAAGCCTCCAGATGTTAGTAAGGAGGACATTGCAGGGTCAACCAGGCTGAGTTTGCCATTGTCATTTCTGGTGGCTAGATCAATGCCGGGTGGTCCGTCCAGTTTCATTCGTTTTTGTAGACTTAGCAGACTGCCCCAGAATGAATGGATTATGACTGTTGCCGGGGTACTGTGCATTAATGTGCTGCATAAGGTCACACACCAAACTGACATTGAGGGAATGGAATCCTTTATGACTGCAGTACATCTCAACGTTGACATTTGGTGCCAACAAGTCAACGGGCACCGACCAATATGGAGAAATCTATAATCTTCATAAAGCTGCCTCTTCACTCCACCTGCCTCTCTCTGGCAAGAGGGAATTAAATGTATTCAGCCCTGAAATGTATTCAGCTTCAGTCTCAGTCACCTACTTTTGCAGCAGTGGCTGGCAAACTGAAAGCTGTCCCTAATGTCACCTGCACCAACCTAGATGGCAAAGAAATTCACAGCCACGTTCATCTTCACAGCTGCTAGCAATGCCATCCTTACCCTGCTCTGAGGCTATAGCCAAGGCAGATTTTGGTCAGGACACCCGTCGTGAGGCCAAGACATCTGAAAAGCTGCTCCTCACTAAAGTTCAGGTCGGAGAATTTCTGCCTTAAACACACTGGGCGGATATGGCCTCCTTTTGAGAGCCCTCCTCCCTCTTCTGGCAGCTTGTCCTTTTCTGTGTTACCTCTGCTCATTCTCCGAGGCATGCTGAATTCCACGGGGAATGTATACGGCTGCACCCATGGCAGGGAGCAAGTGGTTTGTGCGGAATCTTTGAAGTCAGCACTAATTTCTTTAGCATATATCACACCCTCCTCTCAGACATCATCAATTTTAAGCAACTCTAGAAACTAGACAACACTGCTGTCATCACAGCTGAAGTCAGTACAGCCTGAGGGTAGTTGATGATCCTGTTAACTAGTTTTGGAAGGGGTGGTCTTGCTGCTGCTGAACAAATTTTCAGATGTGTAAAATCAAGAGGATGTTAACTGACGCGCTGAGCTCCAAATCAGCAGCGCTGCAGTCAACTCTGGTTGTGGTGGGCGGCACAGTGGCCTAGTGGATAGCCCTGCTGTCTCGCAGCGCCAGGGACCCGGGTTCAATTCCAGCTCCGGGCCACTGTCAGTGTGGAGTTTGCACGTTCTTCCCTGTGTCTGTGTGGGTTTACTCCGGGTGCTCCAATTTCCTCCCACAGTCCGAAAGACGTGAGGGTTAAGTGAATTGGCCATGCTAAGTTGTCCCTTAGTGTCAGGGGGATTAGCAGGGTAAATACAGGGGTTACGGGGATAGGGCCTGGATGGGATTGTTGTCAGTGCAGGCTCAATGGGCCAAATGGCCTCCTTCTGCACTATAGGTATACTATGACATTACTAACTGCCTACAATGTATATTTCCCACTGGTGTCTCCTGCTCACATACCAATCCCCTCACCAAAATGGCATTTGACACAGCTCACAACAGAAATGTTGAAATCTGCAACTCAGATGACATGCTGAAGGCAGAACGTGACACTTAGTTGCATAAAACGGGCACTTAGGAGCCAAATTACACCTCCAATGTTTCCCAACCAGAAAAGAAGAGCCCACACTAACTGAATGCCGACAGTACTTTTATCTGCATCTCCATTCTGTCTTTTCAAATCCTTTGTTGATACTTACAGTCAGGAAGCAAGGTAGCTTGATACCCAGGAACAGAAGGAAGTTATTGTGATTGGCAGCTGAGAGAAATTTTGAGAGAAACCATGGATTATTAGAACGATACAGTACAAAGGAGGCCATTTGGCCCTTCATGCTTCTGCAAGCTCTTCAAAAGAGCAATCCAATTAGGCCCAATCTCCTGTTCTTTCCCCATATTTTGCCCCTTCAAATATTTACACAATTTCTGTTTGAAAAAGATTATTGTATCGGCTTCCACCACTCTTTCAGACAGTGCATTTCAGATCATGACAAATTGATCCAGAATAAATGTATCGAAATATTTGTAATGTGTAAGATTTTTTTCTCTACATCCTAACAGCATGCACAACTGAACGAAGTTGTCTATGACCATGATACATATTGAGTAACAGTGCATAAGCTAGCTGTGTTACTTCTCCCAGTAAAATAATCAAGTCATGTCTCACACACGCAAGTAATGCTACCGCAAAGCTTTCCTTGCCCTTTTCTGGTGCTCCATCCTGCCACCCAGCCAGATAAGTACCTTTCACCAAGAAATGCAGGTGTTTGATTTACTGACTGCAGCCAGAATGCTGTCAGCTTATCTGTAGCCTGTGGCCATTCCATCTGGCTATCATAGCGCAGGCAGCTGCTTTGTCTTCTTACCAAAGCCGGCCTACCTTCTGAAGTTGCCGAATGCAAACCTCCCGTTCGCTCGCAATGAAATAGCAACCTGGAAAGTCTGAACGTCATCAGGCTGCCCAGCCAAGTGCATTGTGAGCGACAGCTGAGCTACTTGGCATAGCCTTGCTAATGCTTCACTTGGGGCAAAGAAATAGCAATCACACTCTGAGACTGCTCACACAAGCTAACGCGCCAACAGTACACCTGAGTAAAGTTACAGGATACTATTTGACTGGCCATCTGTTTGTACTGCTGAGGATTGAGCTGTTCTGTAGAATGTCACCTATCACTGTACAGCTACAAAAATAAATGTATTACTTATTCCAAAATTATGTGCACAGAATTATCGAATGCTTTCTTCTTTGTTTTGAGATATGAAATGACTAATTTCCATGTGCTGAAATGGTGATCTCATGTATTCCATTCTGCTGTAGCAATGAGTGTTTCTATTGTACTTGCAGGGAGGGACCTACAGTGAACAACATTGATTCTTTGAACACTGTGTAAAATTGTGATTTTATCATTGGTGTGTTAAGTTGAAATGACAGGACTTCACACGAGGCTCAGGATTACTGCTGAACAACTGCCCTATCTAGACAATTGGAATTCATAGAATCATAGAATTCCTACTGTGCGGAATGAGGCCACTCGGCCCATCGAGTCTACACCGACAACAATCCCACCCAAGCCCTATCCCTGGAAACCCCACTTATTTACCCTGCAAATCCCCCTGACACTAAGGAGCAATTTAGTGTGGCCAATGGGGCGGCACGGTAGCACAGTGGTTAGCACTGCTGCTTCACAGCTCCAGGGACCTGGGTTCGATTCCCGGCTTGGGTCACTGTCTGTGTGGAGTTTGCACATTCTCCTCGTGTCTGCGTGGGTTTCCTCTGGATGCTCCGGTTTCCTCCCACAGTCCAAAGATGTGCGGGTTAGGTTGATTGGCCATGCTAAAATTGCCCCTTAGTGTCCTGGGATGTGTAGGTTAGAGGGATTAGCAGGTAAATGTGTAGGGATATGGGGGTAGGGCCTGGGTGGGATTGTGGTCGGTGCAGACTCGATGGGCCGAATGGCCTGTTTCTGCACTGTAGGGTTTCTATGATTTCTATGAATCCACCTAACCCGCACATCTTTGAACACTAAGGGGCAATTTAGCATGACCAATTCACCTGACCCACATGTCTTTGGACTGTGGGAGGAAACCAGACCACCCAGAGGAAACCCACGCAGACACGGGGAGAATGTGCAAACTCCACACAGACAGTCACCCGAGGCCAGAATTGAACCGGGGTTCCTGGTGCGGTGAGGCAGCAGTGCTAACCACCTGCCACCTTGCCATCCACAAATTGTAATTGCTATTCCTCTTTGATCCACTTTTACAGCCCTGCAAGTTGAATGAATGTTGGTATATAATATCAATAGTTTATCACATGATGAATTTATGCTTTTTCTCATACTGACCTCACTATACAATAACTGTGGCCATTCTACACTAAACAAATTCTGGTTACAGTATGAGCACAAAGCACAAAGAAGCACTCTATGCAAAAAAAAGGACTGTTTTATTTTCTAACTTTGACCCGGGCAGCCTTTCTTGTAACATCAGGAGCTTGATGCAAGCTTTGAAATGCTCATTAAGTTGATTGCTGCAATTCTGCCTCTGGAAAATTTATTCTGAACAAGTTGGCAACAGATTGGAGTAAATGTTGAGCTGGAACAGCCCAAAAGGCTAGACTAATGTTTATGTCAAACATGCTTGCGGTGACTATAGCGTTTGGCTGTATGACATTCAAGTGTGTGAAACCATCCCTTTGGTTTGAGATAAAATACAGCTTGCGGCCAAACTCGCAAAGTTGGCTGATGGTCTCAATCTTCTGTATCACTGGCACCAAAAGAAGAAATTCCATCAGTATTGTTGCTCTACACTCTTGGAATGGGTGCAAGTCTTAGACAGTGTGTTATTGATGAGACATACCAAACAAATCTCCTGGTAAGTTCAATTACCAGGAGTGATTTAGTGTTTTGGCTATTTATTTCAATTATTCTTTGCCCATAAAAGCATGCTTTTATTCACACTATGAATGCTATTGTCATCTAAAGTAATGGCCAGAAATTGCATGAAAGGTGTTGGCACAGCTACTGTGCCAGAGTGGGATTGCAAGCTTTTTGCTGAGGAAATCTGCATGTAACCCATTTTATGGAGGCATTCATGAATTTCCTTGCTCCACATCCTCTGCCGCTCATTGCTCTGTCGCTCAGGCAAATTTCCCGGCATGGTTCGGTGCCCGAAAAGTTAGGCAACCAAGACCCAAAGTCACCTCAAGGTCGGCGTATAACAGATAGAACCATAGAAACTAGAAGCAGGAGTAGGCTGTTTGGCCCTTCGAGCCTGCCCTGCCATTCATTATTGTCACGGTGGATCATCAAATTCAATATCCTGACCCCCCCATCCCCCCCATATCCCTTGATCCCTTCAGCCCCAAGAGCTATATCCAATTTCTTCTTGAAATCAGACAACGTTTTGGCATCAACTACTTTCTGTGGTAGTGAATTCCACACATTCACCATCCTCTGGGTGGAGACATTTCTCCTCACCTCAGTTCTAAAAGGTTAACCCCTTATCCTCAAACTATGACCCCTAGTTCTGAACTCCCCCACCATTGGGAACATTTTTTCTGAATCTACCCTGTCTAACCCTGTTAGAATTTTATAAGTTTCTCTGAGATCCCCTCTCACTCTTCTAAACTCCAGTGAATATAATCCTAACCAACTTAGCCTCACCTCACATGACAGACCCGCCATCCCAGGAATCAGCCTGGTAAACCTTCGCTGCACTCCCTCTATAACAAGGACATTCTTCCTCAGACAAGGACACCAAAACTGCACACAATGCTCCAGGTGTGGCCTCACCTTATACAATTGCAGCAAAACATCCCTATCCCTATACTCAAATCCTCTCGCTATGAAGGCCAACATACCATCACTGAAGACTCGTAGCAATTTCTCAACAAGATCGACAGTATGCATAACAGAAGTGTTGTTTGGCTCGGTGAATTCTTTGGACCCCCAACATGTTCAGAAATTCTAAGCACTAAAATGGCCTGCTCCAAGAACAGGCACTGTTCTGCATAGGAATGGGAAACAAAGTGGATCAGTCGAAGAAAAGGTTCTGAGAGTGAAGCTTTATGGCAAAAGATACAAAATAATGGAAATCACTAGCACAGCAATGCAATGGCTGGAAAATTCCACAGAACCACGCCTCTTCAGGTGGCATTCCTTTACTGGGTGCGCAGCCTAAACTCATTGACACACAAATAGAGCTTGCCACAGACTGACAATGAAGTTACGCCAATGAACTTTCCAGCCACTAGTATTCAAATGCGCAACTGCTGCTGGAAGTGATGCTGGCCTCAGGCAGTAATTCTAAATAACTCAAGCTTCAACATGCTAACGGTGGCTTTGTCCAACGTTGGATGTTGCTGAAATTGGCGAAAATGTGCAGATCAACTTTTGTTACTCGCCATAGCAATACCTTTTCTGTAACATATGGAGATGGGAGGCTAAATTACAAACACTTTGATCTGGGCCTGGTGGTAAAGTGTCAGGGATTCGAATGGGATAACTGGGAGATCAAAGCCAGATTTAACAGAGATTCACACATCAGCACCCTCATGAAGCCGGGTTTGGTACGCCTTGTCGGACCACTAGGCTAATGATACACTCCCGCTGTGCATTTCTCTGATTCACACTCCTAACACGCAATTTTCCAGATTTTACAACAAAGTTCACCAAACAGCAAATAGAGAAACACACAGCAACTATTTGCGATGAGCCTTTTCAGAAAACCTCCTATCATTTCAACAAAATGGGCAAAAAAAATTAGTGTATTACATAAGCAAATAGGTTTCACAGGACGTTGGGTGCAACAGCGAGATTAGCAGCAGAAACTGGCATACATTTTGACGTTATTTCTATTCAAGTATGATCGAGAAAATTCGGGGCCAAATGATGCCTTTAGTAAGCGCTGCGTTCCTTCAACCTCTCAGCTGTGCAATAAAGCTGCAGGCACCTTGGGGACTCTTTGAAGCACCTATAAAAAGCATAACAGGTTTTTGTCTTTCCCATTTTCATAATGCAATTCCACCTGCTTTCCTACCCTTCTGTGACCCTCCTGGAACGAGTCTGTTTGTTGATGCTTGTTTTGCCGTTAGAAATTGCCTCCTGAAATACTCCTGAAAGCAAAGCTGATTTGGCATCTGATTTGCCAGAACACTTTTCATGCACCTACTTGGAATTGATCCTGAAGCTAAAAGCTTAAATAATTCCTTCGCTAATTGTACATCTTCAGACAAGAGGCACTGGAGATCTAGGGAGTGATTTATCGGCCCCCTGTTTGCCCTGGATGTAAATTTTGTTATGGCCAGAAATTTTCGCGAGAGGGCCATAATGGGATTTATGGTGGGGGGGACTCAAAATTAAATCTTCCCCGTGACACCACCCCCCCCCCCCCCCATCTCCAACACGCAATATCATCAGCATCACACTTAGCGGGGATGTGAACTGGATTACCATGGATTTAAATAGATTTAAATACAGCATAACGCCTTATCTTCCAGGTTTGCCATATGTTCACCCACCCCCTCTTGCCCCCCCCCTCCCCCCGCCAACCCCCCCACGCACCAGTGTGACATTGTGCCTGCAGGAATCACTGCTGATTTCCAACAACAGGTTGGCGCTGCCAGGGGTGGGGTCAGGTCAGGGGCAGAGCCTCCAGGGAACCCCATTAGGAGCTTCCCATTATGTGCGGGTGGGGGGGGGGGGGGGGTAGCGGGGGAAGGGGGGAGGTAGTGATGGTGGGCGGGGGGAGGAGGATGACTGAAATTCAAGGGAGGGGGGTGACTGCATTGCTTGGGAAGAGAAGTCTGCATTGCATGGAAGGGGGGAGGTCTCTTATGCCCCGATGTCGGTGATGATGGCAGGGGTCTTTAACTTTGCCTTGTAGGCATACGTAGGCCCCACTCCTCAGGAATGACGGCACACTAATTAAAAATAGAGGCTCTGCCCGTGACCTGACCCCACCCCTGGCACCCTGGAAGTGCCAACCTGTTTTTGGAAATGATGACGCAAAGCACGTTCCCTGTTTCTTTTTAACAATGATGTGGAGATGTCGGCGTTGGACTGGGGTAAACACAGTAAGGAGTCCAACAACACCAGGTTAAAGTCCAACAGGTTTATTTGGTAGCAAACGCCACTAGCTTTCGGAGCGTTGCTCCTTTGTCAGGTGAGTGGGAGATCTGCTCATAAACAGCAAACAGGGCATATAAAGACACAAACTCAATTTACAGAATAACGAATAATGATTGGAATGCGAGTCTTTACAGCTAATCAGGTCTTAAAGGTACAGACAATGTGAGTGGAGAGAGCATGAGCACAGGTTAAAGAGATGTGTATTGTCTCCAGACAGGACAGCCAGTGAGACTTTGCAAGTCCAGGCAAGTTGTGGGAGTTACAGATAGTGTGACATGAACCCAAGATCCTGGTTGAGGCCGTCCTCATGAGTGCGGAACCTGGCTATCAGTCTCTGCTCAGCGTCTCTGCGCTGTCGTGTGTTGTGAAGGCTGCCTTGGAAGGTTGTGAAGGCCAAGGCGACCTTCACAACACATGACAGCGCAGAGTCGCTGAGCAGAGACTGATAGCCAGGTTCCGCACACATGAGGACGGCCTCAACCGGGATCTTGGGTTCATGTCACACTATCTGTAACTCCCACAACTTGCCTGGACTTGCAAAGTCTCACTGGCTGTCCTATCTGGAGGCAATACACATCTCTTTAACCTGTGCTCATGCTCTCTCCACTCACATTGTCTGTACCTTTAAGACTTGATTAGCTGTAAAGACTCGCATTCCAATCATTATTCATTATTCTGTAAATTGAGTTTGTGTCTTTATATGCCCTGTTTGCTGTTTATGAGCAGATCTCCCACTCACCTGACAAAGGAGCAGCGCTCCGAAAGCTAGTGGCGTTTGCTACCAAATAAACCTGTTGGACTTTAACCTGGTGTTGTTGGACTCCTTATTCTTCTTAACAAAGCATCAGAAGATCTGGTAAGAAAACCTACCCATTTCTCTCGGCAGAAACACGCCAGTTTTTAGTCAGTACCTGACACTTTGCCATTTTTTTGGAAAATTCCACCCATAATTATAAGCAATGCCACCGCTTGTAGCCAACAAGAAAGATGTCGCAAAATTAAATGATGTTTACATAATGCATCCTGTTTTGATTTTGATTTGATTTGATTTAGATTTATTATTGTCACATGTATTAGTATATTGTGAAAAGTATTTTCTTGCGTGCTATACAGACAAAGCATACCGTTCATAGAGAAGGAAACGAGGCGGCACAGTAGCACAGTGGTTAACACTGCTGCTTCACAGCGCCAGGGATCCGGGTTCGATCCCCATCACTGTCTGCGTGGAGTTTGTATGTTCTCCCTGTGTCTGCGTGGGTTTCCTCTGGGTGCTCCGGTTTCCTCCCACAGTCTGGTGAAGTGCATTGACCCGAACAGGTGCCGCACTGTGGCGACTAGGGGAATTTCACAGTAACTTCACTGCAATGTTAATGTAAGCCTTACTTGTGACTAATAAATAAACTTTTACTTTAGAGAGAGTGAAGAATGTCGTGTTACAGTCATAACTAGGGTGTAGAGAAAGATCAACTTAATGCAACTTAATCTTGTTTAATGATTGTGCGTATTTTTCAGCATTTCAGTTATTTCTGACCAAATCTAATTTTGATGTTCAATCCAGCCGAAGGATAAGGCTACTTGAGTATATAATACAGAGTAATACCATCGTGATAATTAAGTACAAATTACTTTTACTGATAAAGTAGTCTTCCCATGTTTAACAATATTCTAGGACAAGGGCAGAGTAAAATCCTTTCTCTGATGAGGGAAAATTGGAATTAAACTCAAGGTTTACAGCAAAAGGTGTAAAAGGAATCTTAGATCTATTGACAGAGACTGTTATGGGAATAACTAAAGAAAGAGGGCTGTCCAATGAGGAAACTCATTGTTATGAGCATCGTACAGTTGAGTGGTTACTGTTGTCATAGAAACATAGAATCCCTACAGTGCAGAAGCAGGCTATTTGGCCCATCGAGTCTGCACCGGCTCTCTGACAGAGCATCCCATCCAGACCCTATAGCTGTAACCCCACATATTTACCCCACTAATCCCCTAACCTACACATCTTGGGAAACTAAGGGGCAATTTAGTATGGGCTATCCACCTAAATTGCACATAGTATCATAGAATCCCTACAGTGCAGAAGGAGGCCTTTCGGCCCATCGAGTCTACACCGACAACAATCCCACCCAGGCCCTATCCCCATCACCCCACATATTTACCCCATCTTTTGCCTTGACACTTCGGGACAATTTAGTATGGCCAATCAACCTAACCCACACATCTTTGGAATGTGGGAGGAAACCTGAGCACCCGGAGGAAACCCACACAGACACAGGGAGAACATGCAAACTCCACACAAATAGTGGCCCGAGCAGGAATTGAACCCGGGTCCCTGGCGCTGTGAGGCAGCAATGCTAACCACTGTGCCACCATGCTGGGCTCTGACATATAACTATTTAACTGCAGTGAATTCTGCTAATTGTAGTCAGTCTGGAATAAATATACACAAATAGCCTCCAACCCCGTAACAGTGATGCATTCGATAACTGTACTGTCATTATCAGTGTAGACTGAAGCAGATTGTTTAAATGCAAACGAGGAGCAGGAGCAGGCCATTCAGCCCCTCGAGCCTGCTCCACCATTTAATAAGGTCATGGCTCATCTGATACCAACCTCAAAGCTACATCCTGCCTGCTCCTAATAACCTACCAACCCCTTATCAAGAATCTATCCATCTCTGCCTTAATGATATTCAAAGACCCTGCTTCCCACTGCATTTTTAGGAAGAGAGTTCCAAAGACTCATGACCTTAAGAGAAAAATGTCATCTCTGTTTTCAATGGGCAACCCTTTATTTTTAAACAGTGACATGTGGTTCTAGATTCTTCCATAAGGGGAAACATCCTCTCTATATCTACTGTGTCAAGACTCCTCAGGTTCCTAAAGGTTTCAATCAAGTCACCTTTTATTCTTCTAAACTCCAGTGGATACAAACCCAGCCTGTCCAGCCTTTCCTCATAAAGCAATCCACCCATTCCAGATATTAGTCTGGTAAGCCTTCTCTAAATTGCTTCCAATTCATTCACATCCTTCCTTAAATAATGTGACCAATACTGTACACCACGTCAAAACTCACTAGTGCTCTATGCTTGGCACGGTGGCACAGTGGTTAGCACTGCTGCCTCACAGCGCCAGGGACCTGAGTTCAATTCCTGGTTTGGGTCACTGTCTGTGTGGAGTTTGCACATTCTCTCCTTGTCTGCATGGGTTTCCTCCGGGTGCTCGAGTTTCTTCCCACAGTCCGAAAGAAGTGTTGGTTAGGTGCATTGGCCATGCTAAATTCACCCTCAGTGTACCCAAACAGGCACCGAAGTGTGGTGCCTAGGGGATTTTCACAGTAACCTCATTGCAGTGTTAATGTAAGCCCGCTTGTGATACTAATAAATAAAATCATAACTGAAGCATAACCTCGCTACTCTTGCATTCAATTCTCCTCTCAATAAATAATATCATTCTATTAGCTTCCCTAATTACTTGCTGTACCTGCATATTAGCCTTTTGTGATTCATACACTAAGACACCCAGATCCCTCTGCATCTCAAAGCTCTGCAGTCTCTCACCATTTAGATAATATGCTTCTCTTTTATTCTTCCTGCCAAAATGGACAATTTCACATTTTCACAAATTATATTCCATTTGCCAGATCTTTGCCCACTCACTTAACCAACCTATATCCTTTTGTAGCTTTCTTATGCCCTCTCCACAACTTACTTGCCTGCCTATCTTTGTGTCATGATGTGGAAATGCCAACATTGGACTGGGGTAAGCACAGTAAGAAATCTCATAATACCAGGTTAAAGTCCAATAGGTTTATTTGTTGGCATGAGCCTGCGGAGCTCACCTGATGAAGGAGCAGCGCTCTGAAAGCCCGTGCTATCTTTGTGTCATAAGCAAATTTGGAAATATATCGCCATCCCTTCGCAGTCACTGGTCAAAATCCTGGAATTCCCTCCCTAATGTCATTATAGGTCAACCCACAGCACACGGACAGCAACGCTTCAAGAAGGCAGCTCACCACCACCTTCTCAAGGGCAACTAGGGATGGGCAATAAATACTGGCCAGCCAGCGACATTGACACAACAACTCACCGGTTGCTTCTATGGACCTCAGAATAATTACATCCCAGAGAAATGTCGAGGGGGGTTTCCAGTTCTGAGCCACTGTGGTGAGCAAACTGACAAAAAAATCTTCTTGTGTAGCTAACTGTGCCCACCAAACAGTCTTTTACTAAATTACAGAACCATGCCATTTTGCAACTGGCATTGTATAGATTGCATTCAGCCATGGACATTGTCCACCTTCTGCCTTTCTCTTTTAAAGCACCCGCTTACATAACTCTTTAATATTGGAACAAGGGATATAAGAAAAGAAGTCTGCTTCCTCTTTCTTTATGATGTGGAGATGCCGGCGTTGGACTGGGGTAAATTCAATAAGAAGTGTAACAACACCAGGTTAAAGTCCAACAGGTTTATTTGGTAGCAAAAGCCACACAAGCTTTCGGAGCCTTAAGCTCCTTCTTCAGGTGAGTGGCATATATATGCCCTGTTTGTGAACAGAATTCCCACTCACCTGAAGAAGGGGTTTAAGGCACCGAAAGCTTGTGTGGCTTTTGCTACCAAATAAACCTGTTAGACTTTAACCTGGTGTTGTTAAACTTCTTACTCCTCTTTCTTCATCCATGAATGAAAATGTTCCAAAATATTTGAGGTGCCCTCGAGATATGCAACGAAGAATGAAGTAACAGATTTTTCAGGAGCAGACTACATAATCCCTTTGATATGATTCATCTTCGTGGCATAGTGGTTAGCACTGTTGCCTCACAGCTCCAGGGTCCCAGGTTCAATTCCGGTCTTGGGTCACTGTCTGTGTGGAGTTTGCACATTCTCCCAGTGTCTGCGTTGGTTCCCTCCGGGTGCTCCGGTTTCCTCCCACAGTCTAAAGATGTGTGGGTTAGGTGGATTGGTCATGGTAAATTGACCCTTAACATTCCAAGGTGTGTAGGTTAGATGGATCGGCCATGGGAAATATGTGGGGTTACGGGTTAAGGTGGGGGAGTGGGCCTGGGTAAGGTACTCTGTCGGAGAGTCGGTGCTGACTCGATGGGCCGAAAGGTGTCTTCTGCACTGTGGGTTTCTATCATTCTACCACTGAAATTGATAACTCATCCTCATTGGAAGGTCCCTGTCATCATGGGGGTGGGTGGAAATTAAATTATGACAAATTATCTCGGGGAGGGGGATTTTTGTGTGTGTTAATGAGTGTTGTGGGCTGCAAATGGTTAGCTTTTTTCAAGGAGCCGGCTCAGATGTAATGCACCAAATTGCCTCCTTCTGCACTGCAAAAATTCAATGATTCTGTGATTCTATGGCAACAGTTGCTGCAGATGTCATTATGAAGAGATATGAACAATCTGGTACAGTAAAACTGTGGATTATTATTTATAGAACTGTTAATGTACCAGAAATCCATTTTGCATAATTTATACTTAGGCAGAGTGCTTTTTCCAACTACCTTTCCAGCACTAGATGATTGCATGAGAGGAAAGTGGATAGCAAAAACCCGGTAGACAGGCAAAACCTTCAAGGCACATATTCTAACCGTGGGTACAATTTTGAATATTTTGCCAATCAGATTATCCATCTAGATTCCTCTGCTGGCAGGCCACTAGGACTATGTCCATTTTCCATAAAGGCAAAATACTGTGGATGCTGGAATCTGAAACAACAAAAGATGCTGGAAAATCTCAGCAGGTCCGACAGTATCTGTGGAGAGAGAATAGAGCCAACATTTTGAGTCTGGATGACTCAGAGCTCTGTTCTCTCTCCAGAGATGCTGTCAGACCTGCAGTATATTTTCCAGCATTTTCTGTTTTTGTATGTCCATTTTCCTGTGGTCTAGCATTGCTTATTCAGCGTGGCTTCTATTTCGCAAATTCCAGAGAGATTGGAGTTAATTCTACTGGGAATACAGAAAACATGAACTTGGGATGTCCCACAATCTTGTAAAGAACAGTCTATCCAGAAATGATTGAGGATTCTTTGGAGACACGGTTTGCTGCTTGTTGGACACTTCATCTTCATGATACATATCAACGACCTAGACCTTGGTATACAGGGGAAAATTTCAACATTTGCAGACGATATGAAACTTGGAAGCATTGTGAACAATGAGGAGGATAGTACAGAATTTCAAAAGGTCATTGACAAGTTGGCGGAATCGGTGGACAAGTGGGAGGTTAAATTTAAAGCAGAGAACTGTGAAGTGATTCATTTTAGCAGGAAGAACACAATGAGGCAATCTGAATTAAAGGCACAATCCTCAAGGGGTGCAGGAGCAAAGGGGCTTGGGTGTGTTTTTGCATAAGTCAGGACAAGTAAAGGTGGTAGGACAGGTTGAGAGAACAGTTAATAAAAGCAGAGAGAATCCTGGGCTTTATGAAGAAGGTATGAGCAAGGGCAAGGGCGTTATGTTAAATTTGTGTAAAACACTGATTGGGCCTCACCTGGAGTATTGCATCCAGTTCTGGGCACCACACTTTAGGAACGATCTGAAGGCATTAGAGCGAGCACAGAAAAGATTCACAAGAATAGTTCTGAGGATGAGAAACCTCAGTTACATTG
This sequence comes from Mustelus asterias, assembly GCF_964213995.1. Classification (NCBI taxonomy): domain Eukaryota; kingdom Metazoa; phylum Chordata; class Chondrichthyes; order Carcharhiniformes; family Triakidae; genus Mustelus; species Mustelus asterias. The sequence goes on from NC_135803.1 coordinate 139,275,880, forward strand.
AAAGATTGGAGAAGTTGGGATTGTTTTCCTTGGAGAAGAGAAGGCTGAGAGGAGATTTGATGGAGATATCCAAAATCAAGAGGGGCCTGAACAGAAGAATTGGGAAAAACTGTTCAACTGGTGGAAGGATCGAGAATGAGAAATTGCAGATTGAAGGTAGTTGGCAAAAGAAGCAAGGGAGACATGAGGGAAACCTTTTTCACACAACAAGTGGTTAAGATCTGGAATGTGCTGCCTGTGAGTGCGGTGGAGTCAGTTTCAATTGAGACATTCATGAGGAATTTGGATTATCTTCTCAAAAGAAAGGGCTATGGGGACAAGGCGGGGGTGTGGCACTTGGTGAATCGTTCATTTGGAGAGCCGGGCGAGCCAAATGGCCTCCTTCTCTGCTGTAACATACATTCTGTACTCAATTACTTAAGTTTTGGTTAGCTTGTGAAAGTTTTTATTGTGTGATGGCAAGAGAAACATTAACACATTACCTTGCCCATCGACCCAAACATTATAAGTGCAACTAACAAAGAACAAAAGTGATCAGTTATTTGGCCTTATTAATTTAATCTTCTGAAGGAACAGAATGTCATGTTATATTTGCCATCTCTTCAGTAATGCAGCCATTGACAACTACTCAATTCGGCAGGTCAAACACAGAAAATGTGAAAATTACAACTTTAGAATGTACAATCTGCTAGCTTCACAGCTGCCTGGTGCAATCCATCATGTCATAATGGTTTTTCCACTGTCTCCAAAGGGTGGGGGAACCTTTGATATATCCTCATCTCAAATCTTACTAGCTTTAGTCTTCCTAGAGAGATTCCATTACAGTTGCTCTACACAAAAATGGCAAGTAGCATTGATTGGAGCTGTATTTGAGTATTTAAAATAAATTAAGTAAAAAGTAAAGTTTATTTATTAGTCACAAGTAAGGTTTACATTAACACTGCAATGAAGTTACTGTGAAATCCCTTAGTCGCCACACTCTGGCACCTGTTCAGGTCAATGCGCCTAACCATCATGTCTTTCAGAATGTGGGAGGAAACTGGAGCACCCAAAGGAAATCCATGCAGACAATGACCCAAGCCAGGAATTGAACCCGGGTCCCTGGCACTGTGAAGCAGCAGTGCTAACCACTGTGCTACCGTGCCGCCCCTCATGCTACTGTGCTGCCCTTAGGATATAAAATATACCAAGTTACTTGAAAAGCAGCAAATGTATTACCACCATCATATCCTGCATAATCTTAATTTACTCTGAATTATATTTGGTAAACAAGTAGACTACATTATTTTAGCAAGAAAAAAGGCAATTAGCCTGGTCTCAGTGGCTTTGATTCACTGTCAAGTTACTGCCATGGATCCAAAAATATAATTGCGCACAGCATTTGCATTGTCTCAGCCAGCAAGTAATAGTCAAACTACCTGATCATTTTAATGTAAATCTGGAAGTCCCTGTGACAAAAGATGAAGATGATTCCAGCTTTCCGAAGGTACATCATCACTGACTCTGATTCTCACAAGCACAAGCTCAGATATTATAATAGGGTGGCACGGTGGTACAGTGGTTAGCACCGTTGCCTCACAGCGCCAAGGACCTGGGTTCAAATCCAGCTTCGTGTCACTGTCTGTTTGGAGTTTGCACCTTTTTCCCGTGTCTGCGTGCATTTCCTCTGGGTGCTCTGGTTTCCTCCCACAGTCCAAAGATGTGCGGGTTAGGTTTATTGGCCATGCTAAATTGACCCTAGTGTCAATGGGATTAGCAGAGTAAACATGTGGGGTTATGGGAATAGGGCCTGAGTGGGATTGTGATTGGTGCTGGCTCGATAGGCCTCCTTCTGCACTGAAAGGATTCTATGATTTTATTGGCAACACTTGTACTTTTGTGGCTTGGTTAAAGGAAATGCCAGCAGACTGTTTCGATCTCCGTAGAGACTTGTAACCTTTAAAAAGAGATTCAAACTTCCAGTTGACAGTTGAAAGAGTGACATGGCAAGATTTCACATTCCAAAGCTTTAACTGTAACAAATGACTAACAGTGCTATTGACTAAACACTATTTTCTCTTTGTACACAACTGGAATGGAATGTTTCTCATCTATACTTATCATGCATCACACTCTCCATGGAATTACAGTTTTTGCAGCAAACAGTCCACAGTTGCTTCTAATGGATTCCCGTATTCCTGGCTCTGATGAAGGGTCATCCAGACTTGAAAAGTTGGTTCTCTTCTCCCTTCGCAGATGCTGTCAGACTTGCTGGGTTTCTCCAGTATTTTCTCTTTTTGTCCAGTATCCCTGTTCTGCTCAGAAGTAAGTATGAGTGACCATCCCCAGGCACTTTCCTCAGTTTTCTGAGAATTTCTTAAATCCACGACCAACAGTAAAGCTTTTTCCGATGATTTTTCTTCCCCCTGGCCATGGCAGGACAAAACACCAGGAATCCTTAGAGGGCTGTGGGATGTGTCTCTTTCAGTAGAGATCCCCACATCAGCCTATGGTAGCTGACAAAGCCAAGAACCTCTTCTCTTTGCCCACCACTAAAAATGCTGTCAGTCTGACATTCATTGACTTATAAGGAAACCTGTAACCTGATCTCTAAAGTGGTTTTCTCTGAAGTCTTCCCCATGGCAACGTGAAACAATTTAGTCTTGCATCAAGCTATAAATGCTGATTAGCTACTCTTGACCTCAACTCTCTTTCATCTTAAAGGTAAATGAAGAGTTTAAAGCACAACTGTTTACACTTTTCTGAAACTTTGGAGACTCAGTCTCCAGCTGCTGCCGCTGTCTCCAAGTGTAAATACCTTGCATGTTTTTGCCAGTTTAAACAATCTAAACTTTCTTTTGATCTTTAAAAATCAAGCCATCCAGGCTTATTGCCAGCCAGACTTCAGAACGAGTCACGTGACCCCTTCATTCAGAGAATCATAGGATCCCTACTGTAGGCCATTCAGACCATTGAGTCTGTACCGGCCACAATCCCACCCAGGCCCTATTCCCGTAACCCCATATATTTACCCTGCTAATATCCCTGACACTAAGGATCAATTTAGGGTGGCCAATCAATCTAACCCTCTCATCTTTGGACTGTGGGAGGAAATCGGAGCACCCAGAGGAAACGCAAGCAGACATGGGAAGAAAGTGCAAACTCCACACAGACAGTGACCCGAGGCCAGAATTGAACCTGGGTTCCTGGCATTGTGAGGCAGCAGTGCCAACCACTGTGCCACCATGCCACCCATTCTACCTTAAATTTAAAGACAAAGGGTGGGATTTTACGGCCATGCTCGCCCTAAACCCGATAAATCCCGCCCAAGATCAACGGACCTTTACATGGTCTGCCCACTTGGGCGGGACAGGAAAATTCCCCCCACCGTCCCAAAACATAACAATCTTATAAATCTCATAATTGTAACTCAATTAACTTACTAGGTAAAAGCTTACAGGAGCTAAGGAAGTGGCACTGAACTTGCCAGTATGTATGGTTGCACACTAGCTCTATTGTAGAGTTCAGATGCCAACATCCTTGGTCAAAGACTCATGGACACTCATGGACAGGAAAAGCTGGATGCACTGAGACATTTTCCAGCAAGTTTGCACACTATGTTGGGATGAACGAGTCCATGCCACAGAAGCTCAGAGAGCTGCCATCTTAGCTCTGCAGGTCAATATTGAGAGGGAGCTCCAAAAAGTGTCACAGTAGTCCTGTTCATGTGGGAATGGCAGGAGTGCTGAGGTAGCGTTCCAACAGTGCGGTCCATGCATCAAACACCTGCTGTCCTCTCTCAGAATGACGGTATGCCTGCTCCTCCACCAATGGGGGCGGCAAGGCGGCACAGTGGTTAGCACTGCTGCCTCACAGCACCAGGGACCCGGGTTCGATTCCCGGCTTGGGTTACTGTCTGTACATTCTCCCTGTGTCTGCGTGGGTTTCCTCCAGGTGCTCCGGTTTCCTCCCATGGTCTGAAAGATGTGCAGACTGGGTTAATTGGCCATGCTAAATTGTCCACAAGTGTCAGGAGGATTAGCAGGGAGGTTACTGGAATAGGGCCTGGGTGGGATTGGTGTTGGTGCAGGCTTGATGGGCCGAATGGCCTCTTTCTGCACTGTAGGGATTCTATTCTATTCTCTATTCTAACCACTCCAGCAAGACCCTTGCTACCACCACACAACCCAACACCACTCAAGCTCAGCACCATTTGGGAGAAAGCAGTCCTGCCTTGATCGGCACACCATTCGCCATTATAAACATTCACCCCCTCTATCATAAGCACAAGATGCACTGCAGCAACTCACTAAGGCTTCTTCTCCAGTAGCTCCCAAATTCTTGACCTCTACCATCTAGAAGTGCAAGAACATCAAGCGTGCAAACACTGTCAAATCCTAGCCACGCACCAGCCTGACCTGAAAATATATTGCCGAGCTTTTAATCGTTGCTCGTAAAATCCTAGAATTCCTTAGTTAATAGCACTGTGGGTACAACTACACATATGACTGCAATCCAAGAGATTGTTCATCCACACCCTCGTCAGTGATGCTCCCAGCATAAAGAAAACACAGTCAGTCACGCCAGCCTGCTTTAGCCAACACCAATAGTCAGCAGTCAGGTCCAAAGCTGCTCAAAAATCATCCTCCACGACCATCTGAAGTGTCCTCAATAGTAACTCAGCTGGCTTCTACCTCCCAACCTGCAGCCACCAGCGAAATAGCATTAGCATTGGGAAAGCAGCACACAAGACAAGCACGAGGAAGATTCTTAATTACTCCTACTGTTAAATAAAGGAGTAATTGGCTTTGTTAATGCGTTTGGGGTTTGTTTTGCCCTGGATCTAACGTTGGTGTTTATCTTTGCAATGGCAAACTCCATAAGTGTGGGTGGACTGGAGCAAAGCAATCAGATTCTTACTGGACATTCAGCAGCAAGGATCATGGACTGATGGTGCGTTGGGGATGGCTGAGTTGTATAGCAGTCCTCGGTGAGCCGGTCACTCTGAATTCTGGTAGCTCAGGGCACTGGTTACTGCTATTGCTCCTCTTCCTGCTTCTCCTAGAATCATTGAATTATAGAATCCCTACAGTGCAGAAGGAAGCCATTCAGCCCATCAAGTCTGCACAGACCACAATCCCATCCAGGCCCTATCCCCGTAACCCCACATATTTACCCTGCTAATCCCCTGACACAAGGGTCAATTTAGCATGGCCAATCCACCTAACCTGCACATCTTTGGACTGTGGGAGGAAACTGGAGCAGCTGAAGGAAACCCACGCAGCCTCAGGGAGAATGCGCAAACTCTACACAGACAGTGACCTGAGGCCAGAATTGAACCCAGGTCCCTGGTGCTGTGAGGCAGCAGTGCTAACCACTGTGTCACCGTGCCGCCTCTTGCAGTTTTTTTTTATTTGACTTGATTTATTATTGTCACATGTATTGGTATACAGTGAAAAGTATTGTTTCTTGCATGCTATACAGGCAAATCATACCGTTCATAGAAAAGGAAAGGAGAGGGTGCAGAATGTAGTATTACAGTCATTGCTAGGGTGTAGAGAAAAATCAACTTAATATAAGGCAGGTTCATTCAAAAGTCTGATGGCAACAGGGAAAAAGCTGTTCTTGAGTCAGTTGGTACGTGACCTCAAACTTTTGTATCTTTCTCCTGACAGAAGAAGGTGGAAGAGAGTATATTTGGGGTGCATGGAGTCCTTGATTATGCTGGCTGCTTTCCCGAGGCAGCAGGAAGTGTAGACAGATCCAATGGATGGGAGGTTGATTTGCATGATGGACTGGGCTACATTCACAACATTTTGTAGTTCATTGCGGTCTTGGTCAGAGCAGGAGCCATACCAAACTGTGATAGAAACAGAAAGAATGCTTTCTATGGTGCATCTGTAGAAATTGGTGAGAGTCGTAGCGGACATGCCAAATTTCCTTAGCCTCCTGAGAAAGTAGAGGTATTGGTGGACTTTCTTAACTATACATTGGTATGGAGGGACCAGGACAGGTTGTTGGTGACCTGGACACCTAAAAACTTGAAGCTCTCGACCATTTCTACTTGATGTAGACAGGGGCATGTCCTCCACTATGCTTCCTGAAGCCGATGACTATTTCCTTCGTTTTACCGACATTGAGGGAGAGATTATTGTTGCCATACCAGTTCACCAGATCCTCTATCTCTTTCCTGTACTCCGTCGCGTCATTGTTTGAGATCTGACCCACTATGGTGGTGTCATCAGCAAGCTTGAAAATCTGGTTGGAGGGGAATTTAGCCGCACAGTCATGCTGCCCAAGCGATGGTGAAGGACAGTCCCTCATGAAGCCCAGCAGAGGACAACCGGAAATTCCAATACCCACTGAAGGGTGCACTGAAAAGTTCTTTTGGAATGGTCCAGATGACAAGAGCAAATCCTCAATGATGCGTGTTGCAGTGGCTTGGTTCTCATTGTGGGCCAGCTCTGCTGATGTGCAAAGGGTACTAACATCACTCATTAACTATGTGTGGAAGGGCTAGATCCCAGTCACCCAATAGCCTGGAGGTGACTTGTCAGCCTGCATGGAATGCAAGGTGGCACAGTGAGCTGAACCAGGATGAAAAATTCTGCTGGCAGGATAGCAGGCACAGACTTACCTGATGCAATGCCTGTGATAGAAAACCAGAAGGACATCGATGGAACGGAATCCTTTACGATTGATAAAGATGCCAGGTTGGTGACAGGGAGCGCATAAGATAATCTGACCGCATTGGACCCTAAGGAAGCCTGCTCTGCTAAGCAGATAAAACCAAATTGTTGTACTCTGTCCACAGGGATGGAATTGTATAAGCGTTCCATTTGATGTAGAGAATCTCCATCATACAGCCATGCACTGCAGATGAGAATATGTCACCAATGTCACTTGCTGAAGCCTGGTGAAGCAACATGTTGCCCGAGATTCTTGCTGCTGTGTAAAGTGGAGGAGGAAGGGATGCTTGCTGAAGAAGCACTGTGGGTACAGCTTCCTGCCCAGAATCCTCCTCTGGTCTCCCTCCAACATGGTGACGTCCTTGCTGCTCCTGTTTGTACTCCAGCCCGAAAGGCAGGAAGGCCCCCAGAAGGAAAAAAACAGCAAAACAGCGAAATACGAATACTGGCTTGAAGTGGTCTTGCAAAATGAAACACTGGTAAAAGGGGGAAATACGAGTACTGACCCAGACTGTTGTTTTTTTCCTTTCTGGGTCTGTCAAGCCACCACTGACTGCAGGCAAACTATCTATAAAGCAGCAAACAACATAACAACACCAGCAAATTCTTTTCCCTAATTGACACCAAGAACTTCCCTGAGTGAAAAAAAAATCTAAATACGCCCTGAATTTAGTCAGCAGCTGAAATAAGAGAGCAGCAACTAACCCGTAAGTCCTGCCTGATCCTTTTAAATACCACTGGTGGGGAGCTCCTCCTGCCATTTAGCACAATGTGAGTTCAGAATACGGCAAGGAAAGTGCGAGAGCATTCCAAATTCGAAAACAGGTCCTGGAAGATGTCTGAGACCCTACTCTTTACTTACCCTCAATGTGTACTCCTGCTGCCACAACATCCATCTTTATAGGAACTAAGTAGAATGCTCTGTCGGAGAGCCAGTGTTGACTCGATCAGCCAAATGGCCTCCTTCTGCACTGATCCACCAATATAGTGAGCAACACAGAGTCTGGCTGGAAATGTGTGTGTGCTTCCTCTCCACCATTTTGGCTCTTTATAGTAAGCCATGTTGGTTCCCAAAAATGGCTGCTGCAGAGGGAATTTCTAAGTCAAAGTATCAGAGAACCCTGCTGTTATCCAATGCAAACTAGAATGGGCTCCCTTTCAATCTTGAAATTCCCCCTAATGTAATTAGGACATCAGTCAGATCTGAACATCTGTTCAGGGTGCTGGTAAGGCAACACCTGGAGTATTGTGTGCAGTGTTGGTCCCCTTATCTGAGGAAAGATGTCCTTGTTATAGAGGGAGTACAGCGAAGTTTTGCCAGGCTGATTCCTGGGATGGCAGGTCTGTCATATGAGGACAGGCTAAGTCGATTAAGATTGTATTCATTGGAGTTTAGAAGAATGAGAGGGGATCTCATAGAAACGTATAAAATTCTAACAGGGTTAGACAGGGTAGATTCAGAAAGAATGTTCCCAATGGTGGGGGAGTCCAAAACTAGGGATCATAGTTTGAGGATAAGGGGGTGATGCGCGTTATCATACACGAGGCTTGATGCTCAGGAAATAAAGGCTTTTATTTGCTGTAACGAAGCAGCTAACAATTATATACACGATCCCAGACTGAGGGGTCCCAGCCAGAGCAGGGACCTTTATACCTCTCCCAGGAGGCGGAGCCCGACTGGGATGTACCACAACACTACAATACAAAGGTGTAACAACCCCACCCTAACCCCAACAGCAACAAGTAGCACAACCCATCCCTAACCCAACAGCAACATATGTACATACTTGTAGTACTGGCCAGACCCTGGCTCAGTACTATCCAGTGGGAACCAACGATGGTTCACCACAGGGGGTAAATGTTTTTGGACTGAGGTGAGGGGAAATTTCTTTACCCAGGGAGTGGTGAATGTGTGGAATTCACCACCACAGAAAGTAGTTGAGGCCAAAATATCATGTGATTTCAAGAAGAAATTAAGTACAGCTCTTGGTGCTAAAGGGATCAAGGGATATGGGGGGAGGAAGGGGGAATCGGGATATCGAATTTGATAATCAGCCATGATCATAATGAATGGTGGAGCCGGCTCGAAGGGCCGAATAGCTTCCTCCTGCTTCTATTTTCTATATTTCGATATTTCTAACTCGTAGGAAAAATGGAATAAAATGCGACAGTGGTGCGGCAGTGTGTTCTTCTGAGATTGGGCTATGATATGTTGCCGCAACAGAACGGCAACAGCTTTACTCTGCAAGTGAACTGTGTTCTTACCTGGGAATGTTTGATGCTGGCATTAACATGATCAGCCCTTGATCAACACAAAATAAATGTAGTTTTATCTTTGTTTTCCTTCTTATGGCTTACCATTCAGATCTGTGTAATCTTATTCAAGGTTGTTATGAGTTCAGCAATAGCCTGGTGAGATCATCTTTACACTGGACAGAAAAGTGATTGGTAAGGAGTGAAAAAGATATGGAATTTCTTTGAAGGAGATGCTCTGAGATTTTTCTTAAGAGGTTAAGAAAGCTAAGATGTCCTATGTTGTGAGTTGTATATAAGCATGAAGTACAATCTGTGAAGAGGTTAACCTTGCCACTTCTAATGCATGTCTATCTGATACATGCAATGATTCTAAACAGATATTAAATTACTCTGATTAAGGCTCACAAAGCAGGTATCAGAAAGGACTGATCTCGCTGGCAATATAGTTGGAGGAAAGACATACTGAGGCACTTTTAAAGTCACAGGTGAACGTCTTAAGTTTTCACTCTGCTTAGACCTCTCAAAATATGGATATGTTTCTTCCTTTTACCACTCATATGGTTCCAGTATAGATGCACAAAGAACTGGGGAGACAAATAACACCAGAGTGAGAAATAGTGGGATCAGGCTGAGAAGGGATGAAATAAGGTCTAAATTAGGTTTACAGAACATGCATAGAAATGGATGAAGTGTGGTAAAAAGGAGGAGCAAGTAGCAGGCACAAATAGAGACTTGGAGATATGTTATATGAGGAGAGACTAAGTCAGTTAGGATTGTATTTCATCAAGTTTAAAAGGGTGAGAGGGAATCTTATAGAAACTTACAAAATTCTAACAGGATTAGACAGAGTAGATCCAGAAAGAATGTTCCCGATGGTGGTGGAGTCCAGCACTAGGGGTCATAGTTTGAGGATAAAGGGTAAACTTTTTAGAATTGAGGTGAGAGAAATTTCTTCACCCAGAGGGTGGCGAATGTGTGGAATTCACTGCCACAGAAAGTAGTTGAGGCCAAAATATTATGTGATTTCAAGAAGAAATTAGATATAGCCCTTGGGGCTAAAGGGATCAATGGATATGGGGGGAAGACGGGATCAGGATATTGAATTTGATGATCAGCCATGATCAAAATGAATGGTGGAGCAGGCATGAAGGGCCGAATGGTCTACTCCCGCTTCTATTTTCTATAATGAAGAGAAGGTTGATTGGCCAGGTTAAAGATCATTAAAGATGGGTCCAAAATATTTCTGGTTATAAAGGTATCTAAAAAAGATAGGGGAAGAAGGAAAACAGGGGGGTGGCAGTATTGATTAAGGAGGACACTGCAGTGCTGGAGAGAGAAGATATCTTGGAGGGGGTCAAAAACAGAAACTCTTCAGTTGGAGATGCAGAACCATAGAGGTACCATTGCACTGCTAAGTGTATTTTATAGGCCACTGACTAATGGGCAATATTGAGAGAAACAACATTAGCAGCAAAATTACAGGTGTACAAAACTATAAGGTGGTAGTAATGAGGGGCTTTCATTATCCCAATATAGACCAGGATAATAGTGTAAAGGGCAGAGAGAAGGAAGAGTTTCTGAAATGTATTCAGGAGAATTTTATGGATCAGTATGTTTCCAGCACCACAAGGAAAGAGGCATTACTGGATTGGTTTTGGAAAATTAAGTGAACAAAATGTCAGCAAGAGAACATTTAAGGAGTTGGTGATCATTGTGTCAAAAGGCTTAGGTTAGCTATAGAAAAGTACAAGGAACAACCTGGAGTATAAAAGGGAGGAAGCCAACTTCACTGGGGAGAGAACAGTAAATTGGGATCAAAATCTGACAGGCAAAACAGTGACTGAACAATGGACTACCTTTAAATTAAGTTTGGATTATGAGGAGAGACTGAGGAGATTGGGTTTGTACTCGTTGGAGTTTAGAAGGATGAGGGGGGATCTTATGGAGACTTATAAGATAATGCGGGGGCTGGATAGGGTGGAGGCGGAGAGATTCTTTCCACTTAGTAAGGAAGTTAAAACTAGAGGACACAGCCTCAAAATAAAGGGGGGTCGGTTTAAGACAGAGTTGAGGAGGAACTTCTTCTCCCAGAGGGTGGTGAATCTCTGGAATTCTCTGCCCACTGAGGTGGTGGAGGCTACCTCGCTGAATATGTTTAAAGCGCGGATGGATGGATTCCTGATCGGTAAGGGAATTAAGGGTTATGGGGATCAGGCGGGTAAGTGGTACTGATCCACGTCAGATCAGCCATGATCTTATTGAATGGCGGGGCAGGCTCGAGGGGCTAGATGGCCTACTCCTGCTCCTATTTCTTATGTTCTTATGTTCTTAAATAGGAGATGGATCAGGTTTGGTCAAGATACATGCCCAAGAGTGGACAAATAGGGCAAGCTAAGCCAGAATTCCAACAAATGGGATAGACAGTAAGAGGAAAGTGCACGATGTCAGGTTGATAATTCAAGTGAGAACCAGGTTGAATATAGAAAGGTGAGAGGAAGTAAAAAGGAAACAAGAGATACAAAGAGAGAGTGTGAGAAGAGACTGTCAACTAACATAAAACAGAAGCCAACAACCTTCTGTAGGCATATAAACATTAAAAGGGTTTTAAGTAGATGGATTAGAGATCTAAAGAGAGATTTACACATGGAGGAAGAGGGTATGGCTGAGGTACTTGTTAAAGGATTCATTCTTGGAATGCAAGCGTCACTGGCAAGGCCAGCATGTATTGCTCACCCTAATTGCCCGCAAGATGGTAGTGGTGAGCTGCAGTCCATGTGGTGTGGGTATAGAAGAATAGAAACCCTACAGTGCAGAAGGAGGCTATTCGGCCCATTGAGTCTGCACCGACCACAATCCCACCCAGGCCCTACCCCCACATATTTACCCACTAATCCCACTAACCTACGCATCAGGACTCTAAGGGGCAATTTTTAACCTGGCCAATCAACCTAACCCGCACATCTTTTTGGGTATATCCACAGTGCTGTTAGGAGAGGGAGTTTACATCTGTCTTTCCCAATTAAGAAGGTGCTGTCAAGCTCATAGAGCAAGATTTTCCGGATGTGCTCGCCCTGAAACTGGAAAATCCCACCCGGGATCAACGGACCTTTCCATGGTCCGCCCCTCGCCCGCTACAATTCCCGTGGCGGGCGTAATGGGAAATTTCACCCCATCGTGAAAGAGGGAATATTTGAAATACTGGATGGGCTAGAAATTGATAAAGAGTAGATATTAGAAAGGCTCGCAGTGCTCAAAATTGGTACATCACTGGCAAAGGATCAGACGCATCTGAGAATGCTGAGGGAAGTAAGGGTGGAAATTGCAGAGGTGCTGACCATAATCTTCCAATTCTCATTAATGTGGGGCTGGTGCAAGAGGATTACAAATGTTAGATTCTTGATCAAAAATAGGTGCAAAGATAAACCCAGTTAAACCTTGGTGGTGGGACAGCTGGAGGAAAATACAATGGGGTTCTCCAGGAACATAGGCTATTGTTTTCCTTGATATATGTTAATGACCTAGTCTTGGGTGTACAGAGGCACAATGATGACACAAAATGTGGAAGTATTATGAACTGTCAGGAGGATAGTGATTGACTTCAAGAAGACACAGACAGGGTGGTGGAGTGGGTAGGCATGTTAAAGATGAAATTTAATGCAAAGAAGTGCAAAGTGATACATTTTAGTCGGAAGAATGAGGAATGGCAATATAAAATAATGGAACAGAGAAACGTAAAGGTAAAGCCGCACAAATCATTGAAGGTGGTGGAATTGGTCAAAAAGTAATATAGGATCCTGGACTTTATAAATAGAGATAATGGCTGGAATGTTCCTACCATTCACGTCAGCGGGATTCTCCCATCCAGCTGCAGTGAACAGGGATCTGGCTGGGCGCCAAATTCTCCGACCTCACTGCAGCAGGAGCATGGCGTGAACAGCTGGTAAGATCATGCTCATAGAGTACAATAGCAAGGAAGTTATGATGAAGTCTCAAAGTAGGGCGGCACGATGGCACAGTGGTTAGCACTGCCGCTTCACAGCGCCAGGGCCCCGGGTTCAATTCCAGGTGACTGTCTGTGTGGAGTTTGCACATTCTCCCCACATCTGCATGGGTTTCCTCCGGGTGCTCCGGTTTCGTCCCACAGTCCAAAGATGTGCAGGTTAGGTTGATTGGCCATCCTAAATTGACCCTCAGTGTCAGGGGGATTAGCAGAGTAAATGCGTGCGGTTACAGAGATAGGGCCTGGGTGGGATCGTTGTTGGTGCAGACTCAATGGCCTTCTCCTCCACTGTCGGGATTCTATGATAACACTGATTTGGCTTCAATGGGGGTATTCTCTCCAAATCTGCACTTCAGTAACACTGCGAACACATTAGATACAGTGCAGAATGAAGTTAAAATTGGAATGTTTCAAAAGGATGTTTGGAAAATCGATCAGTATGGATTTTGCAGAGATCCTCAAAAACATGGCTGAATTCAACGTGGATATTTTGCACTGGAGGGTAACTCTGCACTCCAAGGAACAACAATTCAATTATGTTTAGTAGCTCCACATGTAAGATTTAATTTTAAATCATTAATAAATGAATTAGAAAGGAAAGAGGTTCAATTAACACTTAAAATTAAATGACCAACATTCTTCACCAAAAGATGAGGCACAACGCAAACAAGAGGCACAAACTATCACAAGAAGTAAATCAAAGGATGCTGCGTAAACAGAGATTGCATTTGGAATTCACAGAGGTTACGTTCCCCCGTTCCTCCCCTCACCCCGTACCCGCATTGTGAACTGAAAGATCCTCTTCTCAATTTTTGATTGACATTTTTAACCCACTCTCCTGCTTCCAAGGAAGGAGCATTGTCAGCAAAGACCTGTGATGCCATAAGACTAATACAGCAACAGTTGCAAGACCTTAAAATACTGCAGAAGTGCTATCAGGACAGCACGGTGGCACAGTGGTTAGCACTGCTGCCTCACAGTGCCGGGTTCAATTCCCAGCTTGGATCACTGTCTGTGTGGAGTTTGCACAGTTCTCCCCGTGTCTGCGTGGGTTTCCTCCGTGTGCTCCGGTTTCCTCCCACAGTCTGAAGGACGTGCTGGTTAGGTGCATTGCCCATGCTAAATTCTCCCTCAGTGTATCCAAACAGGCGCCGGAGTGTGGCGACTAGAGGATTTCCACAATAACTTCATTGCAGTGTTAATGTAAGCCTATTTGTAACGCTAATAAATAAACTTCACAACTGACTCCCCTTCAATGCAAATGCCAGAAAAATGCAAACTGCTGGGAATGGGGTAGGGTTGGGAAGTGAAGGGAGTAGACTTCAAAGACAATGCAATGTTTGCATTTACATATTTATCACGTAATTCATGTCCTTCATTCTGCTTTTGCAGACTGCAGATATTTTTGGACGATACAGATAACCATGCTCCATCTATCAATTGTATAATAAACTCTGTATGTAGCAGCGCGTTTACTGAAAGCTCATTAGAAGTATCTGCAAGGTTTGGTTCTCCTGGAGGTGGTACTATGATGGGTCTTGTTAATGTAAAAGGTGTCACACTGGGTGACACATGAGAACTTCCACTTAGCGTGGAGAATCTATCACCCTGTGACTGCACAATTGTGCCCCAAGGTTACCATAAATTATTCAGAATGTTTTCTGATATTATTTTTGAAGTCATTATATTCTCAGTAAGTGCAATTTCTAACGTCCAAAATAAGTGTTCAACCAACATTTTAAGATTGTATGTTATCCCTGCTGTGTAGCCTTTGGCCCTCTGTTTACTGTGACACTTTTGCAGCTACTGATCTGCACAACCATTGCTCCACCTCCCTTCCTGATGCCAAAGTCCCCATTCAAACCCATTACACTCTCTCATCCTGGCCATTCCCTGGTACAACCCTTATTTCCAACCCCCCTAAATCCAAGTCGAATGGAATGGAAACAGCAGACAACTGATGTAGCCTTTCAGTACCAGATCTAGCCAGATCACATTAATCGCAATCTGGGTTTTCCCTAATCTGCCATCATAATTGCTCACTATTCCAGGATCATTCTGGAATGCAAAGGTAACCCAGGCTGGCTTTCTCTACTGCAAACTGTCTGCCAAAATCTCTTTCCTCCCACTCCTCCACCCATTTTCACAAAGACGGAGGATGTCTACTTACTGCACCCTCCCCTTTTCTCCAGGATAACTCCTAGTCCTATTAAATAATTCATTTCAAAATATGCAAATATAATTTTTGTATGACAATCTCAGTTCTGCAGCTCCATCTCTATTTCCGCTGCCTCTTCTGGATCTTCACAATTCATTTTCTCAGCTATCCTTACCTCCAACAGCAAGGATTAGACAGGGTAGACTCAGAAAGAATGTGCCCAGTGGTGGTGAAGTCCAGCACTAGGGGTCATAGTTTGAGGATAAGAGGTAAACCTTTTAGAGCTGAAAGGTGAGGAGAAATTTCTTCACCCAGAGAATGGTGAATGTGTGGAATTCACTACCACAGAAAATAGTTGAGGCCAGAACCTCAATAGGGATGTTTTACTGCAATTGTACAGGGCATTGGTGAGATCACATCTGGAGTAGTGTGTGCAGTTTTGATGTCCTCTTTATCTGAGGAAGAATGTTCTTGATATAGAAGGAGTACAGCGAAGGTTTACCAGGTTGATTCCTGGGATGGCAGGACTGTCATATGAGGAGAGATTAAGTTGGTTAGGATTATATTCATTGGAGCTCAGAAGAGTGAGAGGGGATCTCATAGAAACTTATAAAATTCTAACAGGATTAGACAGGGAAGATTCAGAAAGAATGTTCCCTTTGGTGGGGGAGTCCAGAACTAGGGATCATAGTTTGAGGATAAGAGGATGTTTTAGGACTGACATGAGGAGAAATTTCTTCTTCCAGAGGGTGGTGAATGTGTGGAATTCACTACCACAGAAAGTAGTTGAGGCCAAACATTGTGTGATTTCAAGAAGAAACTAGATATAGCCCTTGGGGCTAAAGGGATCAAGGGACATGGGGGGAAGGCGGGATCAGGATATTGAATTTGATAATCAGCCATGATCAAAGTGAATGGTGGAGCAGGCTCAAATGGCTGAATGACCTACTGCTGCTTCTAGTTTCTATGTTTCTATGTAACAGATGTGAGACTCTCATGGTCTTCTGTGCCAGTAACTATAAGGTCATCTTACCCAGCTAGCATTGCCACTTCCCTCCCTTCCCCTCGTACACCAGGCTAAACTTCTTCTAAACTTCTTCTCTGCCCAGGTCCTGAACTTTGCATTGTCCTCTCATTCCTGCTCACACCTTCTCTGAGCTCATCTTCAGTTACATGGATAGAATGGGAGAAGCTGGTGTTGTTCTCCTTAGCGAAGTTTGTGAGGAGATTTGATAGCGGTGCTCAAAATCATTAGGAGTCTCGACAGAGAATAGGCTGGGCAAAACTGTTCCTGTTGATGGGAAGATTGAGAGCCAAGAGACACTAATTGAAGACGAAAGGGAGGCAATGGCCTAATGGGATTACCTCTCGACTGTTAATCATAAACTCAGTTAATGTTCTGGGGACCTGGGTTCAAATCCCGCCAAGGCAGATGGTGGAATTTGAATTCGATAAAAAAAATCTGGAATTAAGAATCTACTGATGACCATGAAACCGTTGTCAATTGTCAGAAAAACCCATCTGGTTCATTAATGTCCTTTAGGGAAGGAAATCTGCCGTTCTTACCTGGTCTGGCCTACATGTGACTCGAGACCCACAGCAATGTGGTCGACTCTCAACTGCCCTTGGGCAACTAGGGATGGGCAATAAATGCTGGCCAGCCAGCGATGCCCGTGTCCCACAAATTAATGTTAAAAAAAACAAAGGCAAGATGAGGGAAAATGGCTTTACGCAGTGCAGGGTTAGGATCTGGAATGCACTGTCTGAGAGTATGGTGGAGGAAGACTTAATCATGGCTTTCAAAAGGGAATTGGATAAGTGCAGGCCATGGGTGATAGGTAGGGGAATGGGACGAGCTGAGATGCTCTTGCAGAGAGCCAGCATGAACACAAAGGGCCCAATGGCCTCCTTCTGTACTGTAACAAAAAATGTGTGAAGCAAAGGTGATAAGTTGGAAGCAAAATATTTGAGACACAATTACAGGAAGAATGGCAAAGTATTCCTGTCTGACAATAACAGAGAACAGAGCAATAAATAAATGTTTTTGATTAAATTCATTGACTATTGCTGGAAAAAAAAAGCAGAGAAAAGAAATGGTTGCTAAGTTACATCTGTATATTTGTGCTCTGGCTTCAGTGAATAATCAATTGATCCAGCACTGCTCTAAACAATGAAATGAATTACGGTCTCCCCAATAAAACACTTATACATCATTTGTGCTTTCAGCAAATGCTTCAAAGGAACCATTTTTCTTTCAAAACCCATGTTGGAAGAGCCCATTTGTGGATGTCCTTTTTGTTTGGAACTTTTTAATTTCTCGCCGTTTGACCTTGGCCATAAACGTTCAAACGTGACTTGTTTTTTTTTGGAAATGCAAATGGATGCAATATTGCACTGAGATCAGTCCAGACGTCAAAGATAAAAGACACCACTGGAACAAGTGAACGAGCACTTGTCAGGAATATTCTACCTACATCGACGCAGATGTTCCTCAACGACTAGAATGAAGGGACCAGGATTTTATTGGCAGCAACCAAGTCCCGAAAACATGTGATGTGGCTGTGCAGGGTGGAGTTGCTAACACTTTATCCTCAGGCTTGGTCAATTAACAACCAGCAGGCAAGGGAGTGGCCAGTTAGGCTGCAGGGAATTGAGTCCAAAGGCATGCCCCAACATACATAACAGCCAGCGGCACGGTGGCACAGTGGTTAGCACTGCTGCTGCACAGCGCCAGGGACCTGGGTTCAATTCGGACCTTGGGTCACTGTCTGTGTGGAGTTTGCACATTCTCCCCATGTCTGCGTGGGTTTGCTCGGGACGCTCCGGTTTACTCCCACACACCAAAGATATGCGGATTAGGTGGATTGGCCATGCTAAGTTGACCCTAGTGTCGGGGGAATAGCAGGGTAAATTTGAGGGGTTATGGGAATAGGGCCTGGTTGGGATTGTGGCTGGTGCAGACTCGATGGGCCGAGTGGCCTCCTTCTGCACTGTTGGGATTTTATGATTCTATGATAGCCTGAGCTGGAGCTCAGTGGCTGTTATGTATATTGGGGCATGTCCTTTTAAGCTCCAGTTAGTTTACTACCACTGACCTCGTGGTCTTTTAATAACCTCAGTATCAGACCTCAAACATAATAGTGGCAGCAACTTTGGACAACGGCTGGGAAGACTTGTACATCCAATAGCCCCAGAGGGAACAGCGAGGGAGCCCTGACAATTGTAAGTATTGTTGTCATGGTGAAGGCAGATCAAAGATTCCTCCATGATTCGCAGAGTTGGAAGCAGTTTAGAAAAGGTTTACCAGACTAATAACTGGAAGCACAGTTCCCAAACTGTACAGAGTACAGAGGGAAGCTCTGGGAAGGAAACTGGCTCACAAAATCAAGCCAGTCTGGTTGGAGATCACAAAGCGGGTCAGCACCGCTGTCACCCTTGTAAAATAGAAAAAAACTGGTAAGGACTGAATTCTCCCAACCTGCCCGTGGCAGGGTTAGTGGTGGCAGGTACGGAGAATCTGGCAAAAGCCAATGGGAAATCACAAAACCCGACTAGTAAAGAGTGGCATGCACAAGGCGGCTCTCAGTTCACCAGAGACTTCAAAATGAGAGCAGCAACTTTCTGCCAGAGTGCTGCACTGCTCCCAATGCACTGTTCACCATTCTGCCGGGCTAGACCAGTTCCTGCCTCCAGCTCCATGTCAAGCTGGTCTTCATGGAGAGCGCCATGCTGCTGCATCCATAGACTCTCCTGTGTCCATCTCGGGTCGGTACTGCATCTGGGGTTGGGGAACACAGGGGTCTCCTTCCCCTTGGTGTCACACACCCGTCTCTATCTGGACAGAGTTACAAAAGGGTCCAGAGGGGCAATTGTTTCACACAAAGGGTGGTGAGTGTCTGGAACAAGCTGCCAGAGGCAGTAGTAGAGGTGGGTATAATTTTGTCTTTTAAAAAGCATCTAGACAGCTGCATGGGTAAGATGGATATAGAGGGATATGGGCCAAATGCGGGCAATTGGGACTAGCTTAGTGATAAAAACTGGGCGGCATAGACAAGTTGGGCCGAAGGGTCTGTTTCCATGCTGTAAATCTCTATGACTGTATGTCTGACATCAGAGAAACCAATATTACAATCCTAAGATTAGTCCAGAAAGCATGTTCTGAGCAGACTGCTTTCAGTCATCTGCACAACTGATTCATCCTCCGGAGACCCAGGGTAATGCTCTGGGGACCTGGGTTCGAATCCCACCACAGCAGATTATGGAATTTCAGTTCAAAATTAAAAAATTGGAATTCCAAGTCAAATGATAACCATGACACCATTGTCGATTGTTCGAAACACCCATGTGATTCACTAATGTCCTTTGGGGAAGGAAACCTGCCGTCCTTATCCGGTCTAGCCTACACGTGACTCCAAATCTACACCAATCTGCGTGACTCTTAACTGCCCTCTGAAACTACCCAGCAAGCCACTCAGCTCAAGGGCAATTAGGGATGGGCAACAAATGCTGACCTAGCCATGAAAGAATAACAAAAAGTCATCATCTCACGTGAATTATAATCATCTAAATAGGCCGCATTCAAAGTCATTCCTTGCTGTTTCATCCATTTTCACACAAGGGGTGGGATTTTCTGGCTGCGCTCACCCAAAGACCGGAAAATTCCACCCAAGGTCAACGGACCTTTATATGCTCCTGTCCCTCTGGCTACCATTCCGCGGGCGGAGTGGCAAAATTCCACCCGCTGTGATTGTAGGATGAAGCAATAATACACAATACACTTTATCCAGAAGGGTTCTTTATCAACTAATAGTTGATAAAGAAAAAGAGCTGCATGTGCCAGCAAAATGGAGGCAATGAAAATAAACTGGAGAGAAATAAACTCACAAAACTGTTCTGGCTCCTGCCATTTTTGAGGAGTAAGATGGAGCTAAGACAGTCTAAGTGGCGTACCGCCAAAGTCCACAGCCAATATCTCAAATGGCCTTCACATCTCCAACAGTGCCTTTAACATTGAAGCAAAACCAAGTGCAGATTTACTGACATGCAATTCTTTCCAATTACTGAACAATATTTAGGCAAATACATGCACGGTTTTATTGTCTATGTCCGAATATATTGGTAGATTTTCCCATTCATTTCCAGCATCCATCCGAGTTTGAGCGGCATGGTGGCACAGTGGTCAGCACTGCTGCCTCACAGTGCCAGGGACCCGGGTTCAGTTCCCGACTTGGGTCACTGTCTGTGTGGAGTTTGGACATTCTCCTCGTGTCTGCGTGGGTTTCCTCCGGGTGCTCCAGTTTCCTCCCACAGTTCAAAGAAGTGCAGATTTGGTGGATTTCCCCTTAGTGTTGGGGAGGGACTAGCTAGGGTAAATGCAAGTGGTTATGGGGCCAGAGTGGGACTGTGGTTGGTGCGGACTCGATGGGCCGAATGGCCTCCTTCTCCGCTGTATGATTCAATGATTCTATTCATCACACTTCCAGCAATAAAATGCAAAAGAAAATGTATTTTCTTGTTGCACACTTCTGACCTGAAGCCAGAAATTTAAAGTAAAATAAAGTCTATTTATTAGTCACAAGGCTTACATTAACTCAATGAAGTTACTGTGAAATTCCCCTAGTCGCCACAATCCGGCGCCTGTTCGAGTGAATGCACCTAACCACCTTTCAGACTGTGGGAGGAAACCGGAGCACCCGGAGGAAACCCACACAGACACGGGAGACTGTGCAAACTCTGCACAGACAGTGACCCAAGCCAGGAATCGAACCCAGGACCCTGGCGCTGTGAAGCAGCAGTGCTCACCACTGCCGTCAAAATCTTCAGGTGTTCCCCAACGAATCACGATTAAAAGCTCATGAGATTAGCCTTTGTGGCTTTTGTGAGACAGGCCAGTTGAAATATCAGAATAATACATTGCGGGTAGCATGGTGCGCTTCTCACTGTAAAAAACACGGCACCATCCTTGCTTGGGGGCTAATACTTCCATGTGTTACAGTGCCACAGGAGATCCACTTGTAAAATATACAAAAGCATCTGTCACGTTTCAAACTGTCAGAAGCATTTTAAAGTGAGACAGTCACTTCTTCCGGGTGAACTGTAGGTTATTTGTTGTTGAGGAGGGGGGAATTACAGATTGATTCTGAGGCAGGAAATCAAGGGCAATGGGGGGAGGGCAGGAAAGTCTTAAGGCACAAGTTCAGCAATGACCTCGCTGAATGATGGAACGGGCTCTAGGGGATCGTATGACCCGCTCTTGCTCCTATTTGTTATGTTTCTTTGAGCCAGAAACATACAGCAATCAGAAAATTTCTTTCACTTAAACCAAACCCTTGAAGCCAGGCTTAAACTTATTTTTTACAGCAATTAGGTGGCATGGTTGGAAACATTTAGTGAGGGAAATGTGTGGAGTCTGAACGCGATGTGCTGAGTTCAGTTTCAACAGGAGATAATCTGTACAAATCTGGATTTTGCATCTGGGTCGATCAGTCGGAAGATCTCTTTATCTTCACAAGTTGCCTGTGTTTGAACCTCAGATGTTTGTTCTCTGTTATGCCCAACTACATAAACTCGAAATGGGACTCTCTTGACACATTTTCACCTCTGCACAATTGTTAGCATCTTCTGGCACATCATTACGACATTTCATTCCTGTAGTTTGTGTTAATTATCTTGCTTCTCAGCTGGAATAGGATGCTTGCAGTCTCGTACTTTATTAGCCTTTTTGAAGACTCCTTCCACAACTCCTGGTTTTCGAAGGCATGCAGCAGTTGGAAGCAACTCTTTGATCCTTCAACCTATCAGTCTCTCTGGAGAAAATCAAATCCCTCCGATCAAGTGAGCGTTTCTCCAATCAAGTAGGACTCGATGGTAACCCCCAGCTTTTCTTTCGCAACCTTTGTTATTCTGAACACATTCTTTAATTTGATATGGAATTGTGCGTGATCCAAAGATGTTGTCAAGTACTTACCCATTGCAAACTTGTTGAATGCCAGTACTAAGAAAATCATTTATCATTGCACAGGATGGCTGATATATTACAGTGAGCAAATTGATTTGAGACTCAAAATGATTCTACAAGTCCTGAAATATTGTGGTAGGTTTAAAAGACAGATAACATGAACGGTAATCAGCAGGAAATATTGCATTTCCCTACCCAGGATGAAAAATAATTCTACTCTTAATTTTGGCTGTAGCTTGTCAGGGTTGTCAACCACTCTGATTTATTATCAGAATGCTTAATCACAAGAAGCACCAGCATACAAGAATGCTATTATACTGCTGACCCTGTGAACTTTTCTTATAAAACTACCTTTACCGTGTTTGTCAACAAACGGAATTCCTTTTTCTTTGCCGTTGTGGCATTTTGGATTCCTTCCTGGAAATGAAAAGTCGACGCAAAATATCTATAGAAAGTGGTGTGAATTCCTGCATTTCCACTGCCCTCCTATGTCCAGGATGTGGAGATGTCGGCGTTGGACTGGGGTGGGCACAGTAAGAAGTTTCACGACACCAGGTTAAAGTCCAACAGGTTTATTTGGAATCACGAGTTTTCAGTGCGTTGCTCCTTCATCGGGTGAGTGGTACATACCATTACTAGTTACGTATGGTGGAAAAAAGCATATAAGGGGATGTGCAGATTCACTATCCATTCATTGCCTCTTGAGGATAATGATGGAAAAATTAGGTATTTCTTAGTGGACAGATTGATGTGTTCCATAGTGTGGGACTCATGGCCACAATCACACTTTGATTGTCTACCATCTTCCACTTGTGCAGCGGGTGATCACATCATCCATGTCTTGTGCCAATTCAATTGAGTGCTGTCCCTGTTCTCGAGGAAGGTCAAAGCGAGGGATCCACTCACCCGATGAAGGAGCAGCGCTCCGAAAGCTTGTGATTCCAAATAAACCTGTTGGACTTTAAGCTAGTGTTGTGGGACTTCTTACTGCTCCTATCTCCAGGTATGAGGGCTGATTTCTACCAACAAAGACCTCATTTTGGATGCCCACTGCATTACTCCACCCATTCAGTCAGCTCCTCTGAACAATCACTGCTGAAATTGGCACCATGTGCCTGCCTGAGAAGGAGATATTCACCTTAATTTAGTTAAGAGCCTGGGCCACTGTTCAAGGGAACGTGTGCATCCTTTCTGCCAGTCTTCTATCCTGAGAAAGACCACACAGGGTATCGAGGCCACCCTGTTTTCAAACTTCTGCTATTCAACTTATGCAATTCTGAGTGGTAATGTATATTTTATCCGGAATAGAATTTTTGGCCGTGATACAGGTACATTAAATCATTATAGAAATTTAAAAACAGAAAGATTCACAGAAAGATAGCGCAAAATTATTTAATAACATGACCTGGCAGCGCATCATACGCAAGATCCCTATGTACAAAACATTTTAGAATAGGGGTAATGCGTCAATAGCAAGTATGACTTGACACTCTGAGGGGAACCTCACACATCGCAAATGTAAAGTCACTACATTATCCCTTGTGACATGAAAGGCCACATTTATCCTCTCTGAATGATTGGGTTTTATTTCAGTGAATTTGTAGCAACATTTAGCAACATAGATCCTCATGTCCACTGGCCCTGCACTGCTCCAAACTTTAGACCATGATAGTGACAAGAATGAGCACTGAGGGAATGGAAACAGAGAATACAATCCATTCCAAGGCAGCCCAGTATCATAAATATTTTGTGCCTACTTTTCCTTTCCAGGAAGGAATCTAAAATGCCACCACGGCAAAGAGAAAGGAATTTTGTTTCTTGACATTACTATAAAGGTAGGTTAATAAGCACAAATCAATGCATTTGTTGCATGTTGGATTACTGGAAATTAGATTTGATGTTTAAAAATGTGTGCAACTGATATATTTAATCTCCTACCTAACTGGAATGATCTTAATAAAAAGCAGGGTCAAACGGAAGGAAGAAGCTGAAAGAGCCAGCTTATAATATCCACAATCCTCAATTCATCAAACCTTTGGGGAAGTCGCATACTAATTAATTTGTCTCTTTATAATGTTGAGGAACAAATGAGGGTCAAATGCAGACTGGGGCTATGAGGCATCCATGTGACCATCAGCCACACTCTCACTGAAGAGGAAGCTGCGGCAGAATAGATGAAGAAGAATTGAAATAGGAAGATAGACAGGGTGAAAAAGCTACTGACTGTCTCGGTTTCACTGTTGAGGAATTTTGTACCACACTTTGTAATACTTCTTTGCTGCTCGGAGTCGGATCTCCTCAGAGTTTCCCTGCTCGAAGGTTTTCCCACCCTCCCTGCGGCACCCAGCCAGCCTCCCTCCAGCACCCACCCACCCTCCCCTCAGCACCCACCCACCCTCCCCACAGCACCCACCCACCCTCCCCTCAGCACCCACCCACCCTCCCCACAGCACCCACTCACCCTCCCCACAGCACCCACTCACCCTCCCCACAGCACCCACTCACCCTCCCCTCAGCACCCACCCACCCTCCCCACAGCACCCACCCACCCTCTCCACAGCACCCCCCCCCCCACCCTCCCCACAGAAGCCCCCCCCCACCCTCCCTACGGCACCCCGCCCACCCTTCCTACAGCATCCACCCACCCTCCCCTCAGCACCCACCCACCCTCCCCCCCCACAGCACTCACCCACCCTCCCCTCGGCACTCCGCCCACCCTCCCTACAGTCATCTGGACTCGAAACGTCAGCTCTTTTCTCTCCTTACAGATGCTGCCAGACCTGCTGAGATTTTCCAGCATTTTCTCTTTTGGTTTCAGATTCCAGCATCCGCAGTAATTTGCTTTTTTACCACATATTCCATAAGACCATAAGAGCATAAGACCATAAGACATAGGAGCGGAAGTAAGGCCATTCGGCCCATCGAGTCCACTCCACCATTCAATCATGGTTGATTTCAACTCCATTTACCCGCTCTCTCCCCATAGCCCTTAATTCCTCGAGAAATCAAGAATTTATCAATTTCTGTCTTTTCATGATCTTTTCCCATGTCTTGTGCCGAATCAAACGAGTGCTATCCCTGTCCTCGAGGAAGGTCAAAGCCAGGGATCTTTGGGTCATTGATAAAGGGGTAGTTCTTTATGCTGCATGCATCCCGCATGCAAGCCATCTGTGCAGTAGGTTGCTACCTGGCTGCATGAACATTAACTGCTGTCTTCCAAAATGGTCAGTGTGAATTTTCTTGGTAGGTTTCACTGGGCTTTGCGAAGGGAAAGTCAGTGTTTCACATGATCTTTTCCCATCTCACAGACTTGGTGGCTGTCGGCACTGTGTCCACCTCCTGGGCAGCACACACAGGAATCTGTAATAGGAAACCAGCCTTACCATATAATTTACCTTGCAGAGAGTGACATTAGTGGTTTGGTATACTATTCCACTCACCAACCTATTGGTGGGTTTGGGTTCAGTGCATTGCTTTGCGAATTCCTATATTCAGATTTTATGATTTCTTTTGACCTTTCAGTGATGTACCTCAATCACAGACTTGGGGTAGGGGGGTGCAGTTTGTAGGGATAGGGTAAGCGTCTAGCCATACTTATTAATAACAGCATTGTCAGCGGGTAGAGATATGCAATCTAAAAAGCTTGCACATCTTCCTCAGAAATAGTTGCAGTAGATAATGGTGAAGGAGTGAGAAAATAAAGTATAAAACTAAGAATTAAAATTAAGCTAGATGGTCTATTAAAAGTCCCACAGGAAAGAGCCCAAGATAATCTGTGCATGTCTTAACTTGCCCAACCCCCCGAGATATCCACACTCATCTAATTCTGGCCTTCCCTGATTTTAATCTCTCCATCATTGATGGCTATGCTTTCGGCCATCTAGGACCTAAACTCTGGAATTCCCTGCCAAATTCTCTCCAACTCTCTGCGCTGCCAGAACCTCAGAACTATGGGCCAAATGCTGGAAAATGGGAGGAGTGCAGTCAGATCTTTGTTGGCCGGTGTGGCACGATGAACCGAATGGCCTCCTCCTGTGCTGTAACCATTAATGAATCTATGAATCTACCTCGCTTTTCTGAGACACTTCCTGAAGCCTTTGGTCATCTGACTTAATGTATCCATATAAGGCGCATTATCAAATAGTTTTATAATGCTCATGTGAAGCACCTCGGGGCATTTGATTGTGTTAAAGATGTTACATAAATCCAAGTTGTTGTTGTGTTGAGTTTATGAGCCACTGACATTTCTAGTGTCAGATGGAAGGGACAGAGAGAAATGGACATAAGTCTATTGAGAGTTTCTGTTGCAAAAAAATTCTACTAAATAGCCCAAGTCTTATTCACTGCTTCAGTTGGGCATGGGAGGGGAGTCAGAGCTCCGTGACATGTGATTAAATATATATTTTCAATGAGTGCCAGTAAAAGCTGCCATTACCTGAATTCCATTGTCATCTTTTTAGTGATGCTATGCTCAGAAGGTTCTTAAAAAAACATTGACTGGGTTGGATAAACCTTAAGGTGTGAAACTATTGGAAAATTCCATGTCTTCCTCCCATCCATGTCAATGTGGTGCAGGTATTCTGCACTGTTCAGTTTGGTGTTATTTGATTTTTGGCTTGTATGCACCTAACCAATAATAGTGCCAAATATCATGATTATCAATTAAATTTAATTGAGTCATGGATATTGGTCATTTCTTTTCATTTCAAGGGCTTTACGATAGCCCAATATGATTAGTTAGAGTGTGGGGTATTCTCCAGTCGATGGACTAACTCCCATGCGGTGATGGGAATGTGGAATGTTTCCCGCTGTGGAGGCCGACAGGAAAACATGCCAAATCTTCCAACCCTGACCTCGTTAATTATGCAGCAGGGTGTTCTGCGCTGTATTCCATGGTGGGGCAGGCCTGACGGCGCGTATCCATATTGACAAAATGCGTAGCTTCACCGAATTGAAGAAGCAAGATGGACCTCCTGAAAATGAAGTTGGATCTCCAGGAACACACTGAGGCAGGAAGATGGATCTCCTCAATGACTTTGAAGCCGGAAGATCCACCCGCATCCACTGCTGTGGCGCTCTGGTGTCCATGGTTACCGGTGGCCTCCAGTTCGAACTTTGCGGGCAGCCCCAGATATTATTAAGGTGAGTCCCGACATCTGCACGCACGATGCTCCAGATGTGTTTTGTACCGGCGTGCTTTTCCACTGCTGTTGTGGAGAATTGGGCTTTTTTGGGGGGGAAGGGGGTGGCGGGGATTCCAGTCGAACCTTCGTCTGCATCTCATTAGCAGGATGCAAATCAGCTTGCCACCAGGGACATGGGAGAATTCCTCCTAGTGTTTCTGAAAGGATGAATGGCTGAAGAATATTCAGCATTGCCCAATGGAATAACTTCTGCTGATATAAAATGGTGGTGGGGGCATCTAACCCAGTGTTAACCAGTATTGGAATTTTAGTCCCACAAAGCTAAGAATCATATTGTGTATTGAGCTGAGAAAAACTCACCATGGATTCACAGAAGGCAACCATTATTGAACAACTTTATTTCCACTTCCCCAGCAGAGAGGGCAATATAATAAAATGCTCAAATCTTGCAATATACTCCCACCATGCTCCGAAAAAAAACATAGTTATTAAAATGTGAAATGGTAGATATACATAAAGTTTCCAGAAAACAATACGCCTAAACCAACATCAACAATATCTGAAAATTTAACAGGATGAGTTGATTACCTGTTTTTATTGTATTCACAACCAAAATATATATGACTAATACTGTCAAGGAAATTTACATGTAAAAAAAAATTTTCCTTCAGCCCATAAACGCCATTCTTGCTCAGAAATACATCAAGCTCTTCTGAAGTAAACTGTGGGCCATTATCCGACACCAACAGCTCTGGCAACCCACAAACTGCAACCTAATTTATCAACACCTCAGTAGTTTAAGCACTTGTGATATGGAGTATAGATTCAACAATTATCTGCTGCTATAGCGATTGACCAAAGCAAGGTATTCTTCCCCTTTCACTTCACAGAAATTAACATGTACTCAATCCCATGGCTTCCTTGGTATTTGCTACCAAATAAACCTGTTGGACTTTAACCTAGTGTTAAAACTCTTACCGTGTTTACCCCAGTCCAACGCCGGCATCTCCACATCATGACTTCCTTGCTTTTGACCATGGAACAAAAGGAGCCTCAGATGGATGATTGCTCATTCTGAGACACACTTTACAACTTTTCACCAAATCTTCACAATCTACCTTTAGATACCATGAATACTTTCTTGCTGCTGCTTTCAAATAGACAATCCCCATGTGATCTTGGTGAAATTCCTCTAACAATCTCTGTCTTGGCAGAATAATGACTCTTAAACCCCATAGGAGTCATTCTTGTTCTAAACTCAGCTCATTTCTATGTGTGAAATATTGCTGCAGTTTCTCATCATCACACCCTTTAGGTCGGTCAGTCATGACACAATGAAGCAATTTACTGAGTTCGACATCCTTACAAGTTTCTTCACTAATTTCTCTGACATGTCATTTGTGTATTAAAACTAATTCACAGGAACTCAGTGGCTAGAGAAGAATCCGTCTTCATGGGTAATCTTGAAGAAACGTCCATTTTTGTATCATCTGATGACTCACCAATATTTAATATTGCACTGATGGTTAGCTTCATCATTTGGTCCTCCATGCTCAAAGTTTATTTATTCATTAGTGTCCCGAGTGGGCTTACATTAACACTGCAATGAAGTTACAGTGAAAATACCCTAGTCGTCACATTCCGGTACCTGTTCGGGCACACTGAGGGAGAATTTAGCATGGCCGATGTACCTAACTAGCATGTCTTTGGGATTGTGGGAGGAAACCCCGAGCAGCCGGAGGAAACCCATGCAGACATGGGGAGAACGTGCAGACTCCGCACAGACAGTGGCCCAAGGCAGGAATCGAACCTGGGTCCCTGGCTCTGTGAGGCAGCAGTGCTAAGCACTGTGCCACCGTGCCGCCCACAGAGACCACTTTCTGCTCACTTAGCAATTTCTCAGTGTCAGACATATTCCTACTGATCCTGGCAGTGTTTAATTTGGCCCAGTTTAACTTTATCTTCTTAAGACAGTTAATTCCCATTAGGGAGGCTTTGCTCCTTCCTACTAATACCAATGACAAGTAATAGGATGCATCATCGTATTCCAGCCAAACACTGACTTCACCTAACACTGGCTTACTGTTATTAGACTAGCTAATCACTTTTCATACCCGTTTTGCAGAAGGGAATGGGACTTCTTGTAGTCTACTTTCAAGATAACAGACATTGCTGCAGCTGAGTCAATGGTGAGAGTAAGTTGTGAACCTTTGATTTCCATTTCTATCCAGAATGCCGGAATTATTTTCAGCCCTTTTACTCTCATCTTCCAGCTGTTGCATTTCTTGCTGTCTGACAGATCTTCCTGTTCAATAACATCAACTTCTGTTTCCATATCTATCATACCCAGAACAAAGGAGTCATTCCTAGCACAAAGGAAGATGGTTGCGGCTACTGGAGAGCAATCATCTCAGTTCCAGGACATCACTGCAGGAGTTCCTTAGGGTAGTGTCCCAGGCCCAATCACCTTCAGCTGCTTCATCAATGACCTTCCTCCCATCATAAGGTCAGAAATAGGGATGTTTGCTGATGACTGCACAATATTCAGCACCATGCACGATTCCTCAGATACTGAAGCAGTCCATGTCCAAATGCAGCAAGACCTGGACAATGTCCAGACTTGGGCTGACAAGTGGCAAGTAACATTCATGCCACGAAAGTGCCAGGCAATGCCTATCTCCAACAAGAGAGGATCTAACCATCGCTCCTTGACATTCCATGGCATCACCATCACTGAATCACCCACTATCAACATCCTGGGTGTTACCATTGACCAGAAACTTAACTGGACTAGCCATATAAATACCGTGGCCACAACAGCAGGTCAGAGGCTAGGAATCCTGCGGCAGGTAGCTCACCCCATGACTCACCAAAGCCTGTCCACCATCTACAAGGCACATGTCAGGAGTGTGATGGAATAATCTCCACTAGCGTGGATGAGTACAACTCCAACAGCACTTGCTATCCAGGGCAAAGCAGTCCCCTTGATTGGCACCTCATCCACATACATTCATTCCCTCCACAACCAACAAACAGTGGCAGCATTATGTATAATCTACAAGATGTACTGGAGGAAATCACCAGGACTCCTTAGACAGCAACTTCCAAAACATGACCACTACCATCTAGGAGTATGAGAACAGCAGATAGCTGGGAACACCACCAACTGGAAGTTCCTCTCCACGCCATTCAGCACCTTGATTTGGAAATATATTGCCGTTCCTTCATTGTCACTGGGTCAAAATCCTGGAACTCCCTCCTAGCAGCACTGTGGGTGTACCTGCACCACATGGATTGCAGCAGCTCAAGAAGGTAACACACCACCACCTTCGGAAGGGCAATTAGGGATGGACAATAAATGTTGGCCTAGCCAATGATGCCCGCATCCCACAAATGAATAAAATAAAATTGCACATTCCAGGATTTCTCGACTCCTGAACTAGCTTTAGATCTGCCACAATGTCTGCCTGGTGCATTGCTGTGACCTGGTTCTTTGTTGCAACTCTGAACATTGCTGTTTCCTCTGCTCCAGCATGCCATCTGGATATCGCTGACTTTCCCACATACATAGCACTCTGAATGGAAATGAGGGCATTTAAATGGATGGTGGCTACCATGGCAACATTAGCATCTAAATTTCTGACTCTTCAACTGTGAACATGGCTGCCCTGGCCTAGATCACCCTGAAATCCGATAGACCTCCCCTGTCAGCTCCGAAAAAAGATTCCTTACAATTTGGAGCTCTCCCTTTCTGCTATTTCTGTGGCTGTGGCCTCATCGCAGGCCTTCTTCTACGTCAGCTACTTCTTGCCTTTTCTCAGAAGCTTGGCCTGGATTTTATTGTTCTTTAGGCCTCCTACGAATATGCCACTGAGGTTGATTACTAAGTTCGTGCCATGCCCACAGTGAGGACAGAGTTTCTTTGATTCAATAATATAATAGAAACTTAGGAGCGAGAAGCAGGAGTAAGCTATTTGGCCCTTCGCGCCTGCTCCGCCATTCAGCTTGATCATAGTTGATCATCAAATTCAATATCCTGATCCCCGCTTCCTCCCATATCCCTTGATCCCTTTAGCCCCAAAATTTAAATTCCGACCAGCTGGGATTTGAACCCATGCCCCCAGAGCTTTAGCCTGGGCCTCTGGATTACTAGTCCTGTGACATTGCCACGATGCCACTGTCGCCCCTCATAGAATTTAAATTCCACCAGTTGCCATGGTGGGATTTGAACCAATGTCCCCAGAGCCTGGCCCTTCAGATTACTAGCCCAGTGACATTACCACTACATCACCATCTCCCCATTATAACCTTCAACAATCTGACTTGACAACTGCTTCCTTTAATGGAACACAACTCTCAGTGCAACTTAACTCTTAGTCAAGTCCAGAATTTCATTGGCTTCAGCATATTCCAAAGTCCTGGGTCTCAAGGGCCACATTGTTAGATATCACCTCAAAAGCAGTTGACCCCATCATGGTGTGGAAAACATTAATTTTATCCTCAACTCCTATTTTATGCAATTGGAGTCAAATGTGGGACCTTTGCTCACATTTACACCAATCCTCTTTTTAGAGTTTTATCCCCTCACCATCCCCAAATAGAACCATACAAAAGTTACAGCACAGAAGGAGGCCATTCAGCCCATCTTGTCCATACCAGCCCAAGGACACCCAGATGCCCTTTCTCATCCCACCTTCTTGCATCCGGCCCATAGCCCTGTAGCTTACAGCACTTAACGCGCCTATCCAGGTACTTTTTAAAAACGTTTAGGGTCTCTGCAAACAACTCGGGCTGTCCAATTTTTCCATTATATCCCATGTTGAATAGCTGTGTCCGTGAAAATGATGTGCACTCACAAGACGAACCTTTCAAACTGCTCAAACCTCCTCAAAATCAACTTTAGAAGCTCCAAAGAGATTCACAGTCCTTCATTTCCCAAATGAAATGTAACAGAGACTTCCACCCTATCCTCATCACCACCTTTCCACTGTGTACTGCACTAACAAAAACTCACCATGTCGATTTGCAACAGATAACCATTATTCAACAGCTTTATTTAAACTTCCCTGGCAGAGAAGGCAGCGGAGAGGGCAATGTAACAAAATGTTCAGACCTTGCAATATGCTCAGACCTTGCAGGTGAAACTAGAACTAGGGGGCATGGCCTCAAAATAAGGGGGAGCAGATTTAGGACTGAGTTGAGGAGGAACTTCTTCACACAAAGGGTTGTGAATCTGTGGAATTCCCTGCCCTGTGAAGCAGTTGAGGCTGCCTCATTGAATGTTTTTAAGGCAAGGTTAGATACATTTTTGAACAGTAAAGGAATTAAGGGTTATGGTGAGCGGGCGGGTAAGTGGAGCTGAGTCCACGAAAAGATCAACCATGACCTTATTGAATAATGGAGCAGGTACAAGGGGCTAGATGGCCTACTCCTGTTCCTAGTTCTTATTACAAATCATATGAATGGCAAATATTCTAAATCTTGACTTGTAACTGATGTTACCAAGCGATGAGTGTCAGTGCAGATTCGATGGGCTGAAGGGCCTTTTCTGCACTTGCTATGATTCTATGATCATGCAAGTGAACTTGGGCTTCAATGGACAACACAGACTATTATTCCAGCTTTAATCCTTTGTTGAAACAATTAACTAATCAGATTTAAGGATTACGTTAAATATATAAACCTCAAGTTGCTTTTTCCTGTACTATCCATGGCCAGAATATTTTCACAGGTTTGTGTCCTAAATGAACGCTCCAATTTGTACCTTTGGAAGAATGACTGCAAGGAAGAGGGCGAAGGTTGTTGTAGCTAAATTCAAAAAGACTGATTATCTGCTAAATTTGCTGAATGTCCTTGGTGATAGTTTCTGAATTAATGAGGGTGCAAAAGTAGGCCACCCGCACCCAGTAATATATCCAGATATATTTGGTATCAATCAGCCACTGTGCAGCTTATTCAAGGTCGCTTTTGCTGGATTAACTCGCTTTCTACTCTCGTGTTCATAATACAACCACATCACCCAACACAGATTTTCCAACCTTCACATGTATTTACTGTTACTTGTGTTACTTGACTCTCAGAGACACCGTTTGGCCCTGCTCTGGTTCAACAAACTATTCGATTATTGACCAAATTCTACCTGTGACGCTGCATAATTCTTATCCAGTTACAAAAAAAAGCTCATAGACATGAGGGAATAACGTTTAAACAGCAAAATCGTGCAGAGTCGAAGGGACTTTAACCAGTTGGAGAGACCGGAGAAGCTGGTTTAGTTCTTCTTCCAGCAGCAGATGTTAAAGGAGATTCAGATAGATTTAGAATGATGAGGGATTTTAATGGAGCAAATAAGGAGCAACTGTTTCCACTGGCTAGTGGATTGATAACCAGAGGATGCAGATTGGTCAGCACGGTGGCACAGTGGTTAGCACTGCTGGCTCCCAGTGCCAGGGACCCGGGTTCAATTCCTGCCATGGGTGACTGCCTGTGTGGAGTTTGCGTGTTCTCCCCATGTCTGCATGGGTTTCCTCCGGGTGCTCCGGTTTCCTCCTACAGTCCAAAGATGTGCAGGTTAGATGGATTGGCCATGCTAAATTGCCCCCTTAGGGTCCCAAGATTTGTAGGTTAGATGGATTAGCCATGGGAAATATGGGAGGGGGTCACGGGGATGACGGGGGTAGGGTATCGAGCTTGGGTAAGATACTCTATCAGAGAGTTGGTGCAAATGCAATGGGCCGAATGGCCTCTTCTGCACTGTAGGCATTCTATGATTTTAGGTAATTAGCAAAAGATCCGGTGGGTGAGGGGAGGGGTGAGGAGAAATGTCTTTAAGGGGTCCGTTGTGATGATCTGGAATGCACAACCTGAACAGGTAAAGGAAGTAGGTTCAATAGTAACTTTCAAAAAGGAAAACTGATAAATGCAGCAAACTTTGTGTTACCGGCACTGTACCAACTGGAATGTTCTATTCACAGATTACTCGATTATTTTTGTTCAAAGCCAGTCCGAAGGTTGGAAGTGAAGAGTCAGACGGCTGATTTCCAAAACCCCAAATGTCAGGGTTGGGCTGTTCTTCAATAGTGGGGGTGATCTGCTTAGTTCCGATCCTTTCAAACAATTATTTTGTAATTGTAATTGCCACAGGTATAGGTTGAGAGGCGGTAGGTTTCAAACTGAGATGAGGAGGAACTACTTCTCGCAGAGGGTGGTGAATTTGTGGAACTCGCTGCCCCATAGCGCGGTGGAGTCTGAATCGTTGAATGGTTTCAAGAAGGAGATATATTTCTAATAAAAAAGGGGATAAAGAGGTATGGGGAACAGGTGGGGAGGTGGATTTGAGTCCTGGGAGAGATCGGCTATGATCTGACTGAATGGTGGAGCCGGCTCGGAGGGCTGAATTTGCCTACTTCTGCTCCAAATTCCTATGTTCCTATGTTACAAGTTTATTGCAAGGGAAATGGAACATACACGACTGGGATTCTCTGGTGCTGCTGGAATTTTGGCTGAGTGCCAAATTCCCCACTCTCACTTTCAGCGAGGTGGCCCATGGATGAGATCGGAGAATCCAGCCCAAAAATGGGGAAGCTTTACTGCAACTGTACAGGAATGCGGTGAGACCACTGTGGAGTAATGTGTACAGTTTTGGTCTTTTTATTTGAGAACAGATCCAATTGCATTAGAAACAGTTTGGAGAAGATTCACTGAACCCATTCCTAGGGTGAAGGGTTATCTTATGAAAAACAGTTGAGCAGGTTGGGTCTACACCACTTGAAGTCCAGAAGAATGAGGTGAGCTTATTGAAACATAAAAGGTCCTGAGGGGATTTGACAGGGTGGATGCTGAGACGATGTTTTCCCCTTATGGGAAGAGACTAGAGCCAGGGACCACAGTTTAAAAATAAAAGGTCTCCCTTTTAATACAGCAATTAGGAGAATTTTTTTTCTTTTGGAGGATCACTGACAGATGGAATTCTCTTCCCCAAGAAATAGTGAGGCTGGGTTATTGAATTTATTCCAGGTGGAATTGGACAAATCTTGGATAAACAAGGGAACCAAGGGTTGGGGGAGGTGGGGGAGGGGTGGGGGGGGAGATGCAGACAGGAAAGTAGTTGAGTGGGGACCATAACCAGATCAGCCTCGATCTTCTCAACTGGGGAAGCAGGTTCGAACGGCTGAAGGGCCTGCTCCTCTCCCAAGTCAAATGTTTTTATTAAAAAGTCAGCCGGAAACCCAAGGTTTGGAAGCAGCAGAGACCACCCGGAGCAACTGGCAACGAGACTGGCAGCTCAATTGCCAGTTTGAATGATGCAGTGTGAGTTTGTTCCTCAGTGACGGTGGTTTTACTGTGATCCCGTGCTGGGGCCTTTGACTGCCCTGCTCTTTTCCCTCTCCCTTCAACCCCTCAAAGACAGAGCAGCACCTCATCTTGTATCTGGAATAATACAATGCCTCGTTAACCGGCTTTTTTGATTAACTGGCACCACCCATTCCTGGAGCATGCCAGACAACAAAAATGTTACTCGACCTGAAGGGGAATAACATTGCATGACTTTGGTGGAAAAGCAGTGCAGTGGGGCTAATTAGAAAACTTTTTCAAAACGTTGGCACAGGCATAATGGACGGAATGATCTCATTGGACTCATAGAATCCCCACGGTGCAGAAGGAGGCCACTCAGCCCATCAAGCCTGCACAAACAATCCCACACAGGCCCTATCCCCGAAACCCCACATATTTACCCTGCTAGTCCCCCTGACACTAAGGGGCAATTTAGCATGACCAATCCACCTAATTTGCACATCTTTGGAATGTGGGAGGAAACCGGAGCACGTGCAGGAAACCCATGCAGACACGGAGAGAACAAGCAAACAAGGCTGGTATTGAACCTGGGCCCCTGGCGCTGTGACCACTCTGCCACCGTGCCACTCATGTAGTTTGATTCTGTGAATGGACAATCAGTGACCAAAAATCTGCAGGCTAGGTGGATTGGCCATGCTAAATTGCCCCTTAGTGTCCCAAGATGTGTAGGTTAGGGGGATTAGCTAGAGTAAATGCGTGGGGTTAAGGGGATAAGGTGGGGAGAGAGCCTGGGTAAGATACTTTGTCAGAGAGTCGGTGCAGACTCAATGGACACTGTAGGGATTCTATGATTTTCTTCTGCATTTGCAATCCTGTAGACTGCGCCCTTTGTGTGAGCTTCTGGTGGCTCCCCTTGTGGCTCTGCATAGCATAACTTAAATTTTCAGCTCGTGTGTGGCACCATGATTTTACACAGGCATTTGTGCATTTTATATCCATCTCAACTGGGTCAGAAGTACAGTTTGGACCAAGGGAAATCTCACGATAAACTGCAGATGTGGAATTCCCACTCTTCACAGTGTATGGGGTAAATACAAACTCTCATTTACGAACCTGTGATGCCCTTTTATGAATGGATGGGAAATTGGGCACAGAATAAGATGCAAACTGAGTGAGCTGAAGAGAAACTACGATCTGTTATTGGTTAATGAAACGTTCTATGACATTCAACAATTTCACGTGTATCAGCTGTGGCTCAGTTGGTAGCACTTCCACTTCTCAGTAAAAAGGTTTCATGCTCAAGTCCCACTCCAGGGTTCGAATGCATAGGAAATAGAAGCAGGAGGAGGCCATTCGGCCCTTTGAGCCTGCCCCGCCATTCATTTTGATCATGGCTGATCAAATTCAATATCCTGATCCTGCCATATTCCTTAATCCCTTTAGTCCCAAGAGCTATATCGAATTTCTTCTTGTACCCTGAAGGAGTGCCGCATTGCCTTGTAGATGAGGCTTTAAACCGAGGTCCTATTTGCCTTTCCAGGTGGGTGCCAAAGATCCCATGGCCTTATTTCAAAGAACAGCAGGGAAGTTATCCCTGGTGTCCTGACCGATATTTATCCTTCAGTCAACATCACACAAAAACAGATCATCTGATCATTATCACATTGCTGTTAGTGGGCTTGTGCTGTGTGCAAATTAAGCCGCCATATTTTCCACTTAATAACAGTGGTGAATACTTCAAAAGCACTTCATTGGCTGCAAAATGCTTCAAGGCATCCAGTGGTTGTGAAAGGTGCTATATAAATGCAAGTCTTCCTATGAGAAGATTGACCAACAAAAAAAGGACAAAGCAAAAATGGCAAACATTTTTAGATCTGACACGTGAACACATTTATTCATTAGCTCCTAAATTATCCATCTGTTAGCGAGCAGGCAAATCAATTAATTATATTTCAGAACTCATTGGGACAGAAGGCAACACATTTCCACTTGAAAACCTATGTGAAGCAAGTGAAATATAATACTGATACTAAATGGACTTATGGTCGCTATTGGCTTTGGCCTGTCTGTTATTGCTAGAATAGCATTGTGGTTTTAGTGCAGCACTTTTCTCTCTGCTGGTCCAAAAATATTAAAAGGAGAATTTAATCCTTTTTAGACTCTGTCAACTCTCGACTGGGAAAATACTTGCTTTTACTTTGGACAAGGAAAAGACGTTCCTTCTTTTAACTACCTACAAGTTACATGTTAAGCCCCTCAATCACTTTATAGTATTCTGAATTCCACATTCCTACAGAGAGTCAGATAATAAAAGCCTTTTACAGTAATGAAAACCCGTTGTTGATATGACTGTTCAAGCAATTGCTCACCCACCCAACCGCCCACACTGCATTCTATTACCAGCCTGGCTTCTGTACAGAGGTGCTGTTGACAATAAATTTTTGTAGTGACACCTTCCGCAAATCTTACTTGCTTTGCAAAACAAGTGCTTGGCTGCCACACCACAGCGACCCTTCATTGTATATCAAATAGACTTTTGGACCTTGCTGCCAAAATGTTTTGAATAGTAAGTAAATAATGCATAATATTCTCTCCCCCAAAACAGCATTCGCAAAACCACAAGAGAATTGATGCTTTCACCTAATGACCTGTGAAGGTTGATGAATCATCTTCTCAAATCTAATTTGTGAATGCTGTAAATCAGTAGTTCCCGACTTTTATTTAAGCCCCTCCTTTGGAGACACAGGTCTGATGGACGGCACTTTCGATGAAGCGGTTGTTTTTGGATGAACTCTTGTTGTATCTTATCAATACATTGCTTGCCACTTTGTCCTCGTTACTTACTTTGAGCTTGGTTTTCATTTATTTGGGACACGTTCCCAGAACACACCATCTCACGGATCTCTATGTGACAACACATTTTCACATCTTTGCGCAATTAATCCAGAGAAGACGACGCAAATGAAATGTCGAACACTTCTGGCAGAATCAGACTGAAATCAAATTGATGCTGAGGTAAAAAAGCCCATCTCTAAGCTGAATATTTGCAGTGTCAGTTTCCTCGGGAGCAAATGACAAAATTCTGCATCATATGCTCACAAGAATAAGAATTGGAACAGCCTTTTCTAATTCAAGGGAATATATTTGATGAGCAAATAGAAAATATCCAACATAGAAGGCCAATAAGAACATTCTATTCACATACACATTTGCAGGCTTTCTGCTTGATGCCTGCATTCCCTGAAGGGCTTTTGACACTTTTAAAATAAATGCATCTATATATTTAGCACAGTACACCTTTATGTAGGTGATCTACTAACCTCTGTAGTCAACCATTTTGGGTAGAGAGACTGACATGGTAATAAGCCCTGTGAGATTGAAAACGAACCATGCACTGCTACAGAAATGAGGCCAGACTATATAGATAAGAGGAAATGCATGCCTAAAGCCTTCAACGCAGGTTCAGCTTCAAAATGAAAAATCTATGTAGGACAGAGGCATAATCATCTCATTTTATTGTTTCAACTGGCATAGCTAAGCCTGTGAAGGAAAAGTACAGCTTGCTCATAAATATTGGCCCAGATTAGGGAACTTGCAGAGTGTCCCGTCAATTACATTTCTTCATTCACCCTTCAGCTCAAAAAATATTTGCCTTGCATGTTGTGGAAGTGCGACTTGATAACAGCACAGTGAGGGCAACAGGGCATCTGGGGACTAGGTGAACAATGAGACCAGCAGAGTATCCTCTGAACCAAATGAGATTTAAAGGACCACGGGGGAAAAAATGAAGAACCCGAGGAGGAGAAACACAGTGAACTGGAATCAAATAATTAGAGAAAGAGAAATAAAGAGAGGGAAAGAGCAATTTGAAAGAGAGGCAGGAAAGTCAAAAAGAAAAGTGCAAATGTTAAATTCTTAAAAATCTCTAACAACAATTTACAACGCTAAAAATGAAAATGCAGTGTTTCAGTTGCTCTGGGTCAGCGAAGTTGATTGGCATTTCAGGAATATAACTCTGGTGAGGTAAAAGGTACTCGCATTGTTACATAGCTGCCCTAACTTTCTGCTGCCAGTTTAGTTGGCAATTAATGTTTTAAGAATTCAGCAATTTGGTTCAGGGCGAGTTGCAGCTGTCACAAAGTTAACAGCAGAACGGCACAGATCGGCCTGTAATATATGAAAGTTCTTTCACCACAGGTTGCTGCATGATTTACACATTAACAGCAACTTGCTTATTAAAGTCACCATTATTTTGGCAGCAAAGATTGACCTTTGTTTGATGCAGGTACTGACTGTGGCTAGGGAAGCCGGGTCATTCATTCCTACTAATACAGTACATCTTTTTCAAACATGCTGTTTTTTCCCCCCTCTGTAGATCAGGCAACAGCTATAGGGAGGAATAGTCATCGACCTGAATTGTCTGTCTGTCTCTCTCCACAGATACTGTCTGACCTGCTGAGGATTTCCAGCATTTCATTTCAGATGTCCAGTACTGCAGTATTTCACTTTTGCTATTTTTTTTCATGTTATTCAACTTCTTCAAGAATATTTTTGCGTAAATTTTTAATCTTAAAAAAACTTTGAGATCATTTTGTGCAAGGTGTGAATTGTGCAAGGTGTGAAAAGCTATAATTTTGTGTAAACTTTTAATTTTAAAAATATCTTTGATATCAGTTTGTGCAACGTGTGAAACACTATAATTTTCTGTAAACTTTTAACCTTAAAAATACTTTGAGATCAGTTGGTGTAAGGTGTGAAGTATTATAATTAAGTACAATATCTGCAGTTTTGACAGTAATGTCACTTTTATATACATGATACATGGAATGCTTATATGCCCATTGGGAGGTAGTTGCATAGTGGTATTGTCACTGGACTAGTAATCGAGAGACCCAGGATAATGCTCTGGGACACCGGTTCAAATCCCACCATGGCTGATGATGAAATTTGAATTCAATACAAAATTTGGAATTAAAAGACTAATGATGACCTTGAAACCATTGTTGTAATGTCCTTCAGGGGAGGAAATCTGTCGTCCTTACCCGGTCTGGCCTACATTTAACTCCAGATCCACAGCAATATGGTTGACTCTTAAATGCCCTCTGAAATGGCCTAGCAAGCTACTCAGTTCAAGGGCAATTAGGGATGGGCAATAAATGCTGGCCCAGCCAGTGACGCCCACATCCCATTGATGAATTTAAAAAAGTATATCTCAATATTGGCATT
The DNA here is from genome assembly GCF_964213995.1 of Mustelus asterias. Lineage (NCBI taxonomy): Eukaryota > Metazoa > Chordata > Chondrichthyes > Carcharhiniformes > Triakidae > Mustelus > Mustelus asterias. The sequence goes on from NC_135803.1 coordinate 139,316,582, forward strand.
ATAGGTCAACCCACAGAATATGGACTGCAGCAATTCAAGAAGGCAGCTCGCCACCACCTTCTCAAGGGAAACTAGGGATGGGCAATAAATGCTGGCCAGCCAGCGACGTCCATGTCCCACAAATGAATGAAAAAAGAATCAAGAATTTGATGTAATGGACATTTTTAACAGTTTGATATTTGAAATCAGAATTTAAAAAAGTTTAGAATGCTGCCTTTAGGCTCCATAAAACACTGCATTATAAATAGTTTCATTACAACCTCGTGTTCTCCATTAATAGCGGAGCCATGAGCCATTTTGGTATCATTGTAGGCAATCAACTAGATTTCAAAAGAGGTCACTACTCTGTACGAAACCACTTAACCTTGAAATAGCTTTACCCAAATATATTTAAAGATTGCACTCTTCTGACATTGTTTAGATTGGTCGACAAACAACGCTGCATTTCTCCACACGTAGTTGATCCTTTATGAATACGGTCCCATGGCGGACCACGAGGAAGGCTTGGACATGTGGCATAGAATGTCACCTACCAAATCACATGACTGCACAGTCCGAAAATTGTTGGAACACTGCGGAAACAGTCATCCATCACGAAAAATATTCAAATGTAATAAAACGTATACAAAGGCGAAAAATACAATCACATTACAGGTGCGTCTCAAAAAATGCATTGGGGAACATGAATCCAGTTGAACAGAACAGAACATGACTTCACCACTCAAGCTTGTTTGAATGCTGTATCATGGAAGATTCTTTACATAAGAGTGAGAACCTTCGAAAGGCAAAGAAAATCAAGATTAACTAAAAAAAATATGGATGAGGCGGAGATTGTAAACAATAATACACTTATTAAAGCGGTACAATTCTACGTTTTGTCAAAATTTCATGAACCTATATTTAAATGCAGCACATAGTTTGATTAATATTTTTTAATGACTGCTCTTAAGCAAATCCACTTTTCATTAAAATCTAATCGCATTTTACATTCTCCTCTGGGACCTTCTCTCAGTTCTGACATGCAGCCTGATTGCATCATCATGCAGTAGATTGTAGGAGGCAAACCAACCATGGCAGGATCTTTCTCTCCCCAAAATGCTCACATTTTCAGCCGGGAATATAATAGAAGGAAGAGGCTGGTTAGTCGCTCCTCTCACTTATCCCAGAATATGAAAAAAGAAATTTCTCAATAATTTACCATGCATTGACAATTCTACTTCTACTGCGACCAATTAGAAAAATTGAACTGCAGCGCCAACTATTTTTGCAACCACCTGCAGACACCGATGGGCGAATGGCAAAGCTTTCAAATATTAAAAGGTATCCTGAGAGTCAAGGAAGTTTCTTATTTTTAAATGTTTGGTTCTTTGCGATCAAATCTCTGCATTACCATTTGACTTTTGGGCGCTGGGAAATCTCGATCAAGATTCCAAAGCAGTCACTCAATCTCACGCAGAACTTGGAAGCGGTAAACTGTTTAAAGTCCACCACAGATTGCTAATCCAGTGCTAAGTAACTGGGGGGAGGGTGCTAAAGCAGAGGACGGCCGTAAATCACAAAACCTGTACAAACTGGAAGGTTTCAATACCTGCAAAATGGTGGCTCACGGGTAACTCAGATTGATGGCCATCCATTTGGTTTCATAGCATTTGCCCCAAAGCTCAGCATCATTTACCTGCACTAGGATGGCTAACTCTGTCTTCTTTCAAAAAAAGGCACATTTTCTATGGAGCTTTGTCCTCGCCACCATAGTCCTGACAACATCACTTAAGACACCAGCACTAAGGAGAAATGTCAACATCAAAACTGAATTGACAAAACGGCTCCTTTAAGTTGACAACGCAAGGATAAGCTTTTTTATGCTAAACTAGATGTCTGAAATTCTGCATTTTAAAGTTCATACTAAATACCTCTGGAACCACGAGCTGGAAGGCAGAAATTATGTGGATTTGCGGAATATAGAGTCATAAAGGTTTACAGCACAGAAACAGGCCCTTTGGCCCAACTTGTCCATGCCGCCCACATCCTCTGCCCACATCCTTTTCTCAGCCGACTGCGTTTCCTCTTTAATTTCATCCAAAGATGTGCAGGTTGAGTGGATTGGCCAAGCTAAATGGGCCCTTAGTGGCCCAGGATGTGTAGGGGGATTAGCCATGGTAAATGTGTGGGATTACAGGGATAGGCTGGGGCAGAGGGCCTGGGTAAGATATTTTATTAGAGAGTCAGTGCAGACTCGATGGGCCGAATGGCCTCTTCTGCACTGTAGGGATTCTACAATCCTATGATCTTTTTAAATAACCTTCAGAAGGGTGGGGGCAGGGAGAGAGAGAGATGAGTGCGTTGCTAAGCCACAGATCATCCTGCATTAGGACATGGCTCCACGTTTCTGACCCCCCAATATCCGAGTCGGAAATCTCAGCTACACGATTGGAATCATCAGGCACCTATGAGGTTTATATTTTGAAATTTTGATATATATATATATGAATCCCAATGGAGTAAAAAGTTGGCTTAGAATAGAGAATTGACTATTTATTTTGGGGGTTGGTATGGAGAATAATATTGGACTGGTCAGCAAATTTACTCTCAATCAGTGTTTGATCAAGTTTACCTTCATTTGCATTAACTTTGAACACCAATTTTCATTGATCAAGATATCAAAAAGTTTATTTATTAGTGTCACAGTAGGCTTACATTAACACTGCAATTAAGTTACGGTGAAAATCCCCTAGTTGCCACACTCCGGCACCTGTTTGGGTACACTGAGGGAGAATTTAGCATGGCCAATGCACCTAACCAGCACGTCTTTGGGATTGTGGGAGGAAACAGGAGCACCCGGAGGAAACCTATGCAGACACGGGGAGAATGTGCAAACTCCGCACGGAGAGACCCAGGAATCGAACCCGGGTCCCCGGCGCTTTGAGGCAGCAGTGCTAACCACTGTGCCACCGTGATCCATGGCAAATAAATATTGGTGTTAATTTCATTCACGAGACATCAAAGTTTGTTTATCCAGGCGATGCTGTTATACGCTCAAAAATTAATCATTTAAAGGCAATATTTTATGGGATTTGATATTGGATGGGAAAGCTTTACATGAACATTCAGCGCTCGTAGAGTTAATGCCAGCCTGCAGCAAATCCTGCTCAAACTGGAATATCATTTGGAAGGTGGCGTCAAGCTTTTCCCCACAGATAGGGTGGGAATGGAAATGGAAAGTGAGCCAACCCGTGCCGCTCTTGTGCATCTCCTGGTGGTCAGTCCAGGAACGGCAGTGTCAGAGGTGTGGAACCAGCTTACCTGCTTGTTCTCTGCCAGAAAATACATGCATTACTGGCGTGCGTTTACGTCTACACGGGAAAAGGTCAAACTTGGAAACCAAAGACGCTTAAAGAACAGTTTTAGAAGCAGAAAATCAAATGGAAGATGACATAAAATTCTAAATGTACAATCAAAATGCCCAATTAAAAGGCACCCTAAACGTTGAAACTGTGACATGAAATATCATTAACAGACGACAATACCTTACGGAAAATTAAGCTGTCAAAAAGAAAAAGGAATGCCCCCTTCGATTTGAGGAACACTATTTTAAATTCAGCCCCAGCAAGAAATGAGTATTGCCTTTATGAACCATTATGGATTTGTTGGTGTTCAATACACTGCTGGAAAATGTGTCATTAATCAACATTAAAGTTGACAAGGTTAGTTATAATGGAAGCCTGCCCACAATGTCACACTATTGGCAAATGCCAAATAAATGCAAGGTCTTAATGGCAATTACAACCTCCTTGCAAAATAAAAATACATCTGAAACTTTTCCATACTAGGATTGAAACAATTTGCAAGTGAATCAAAGCGCAGAGGAGAAACCTCATCAACGAAAGATTAAGCTGCTTAACTTCCAGAAATTGTACAGAATAAAAAATTCACTCAGTCTCTCTTTTAATTGATTATGTAAAAATCTGCCACACAGGTACAATTGTATAACGCACAGAACTCAGTGTAACACAGCTCCGGGCTATTTACCTTCATATCAATATGCAGAAATATGCCACTGCTTGTACTGCAGGGCAAGCATACAGTTCATCCCCTGCAGGTGGCAACTTATACACTGCAGTTACAAAAATGAGTGGATGCCAAAAAAAAAATCAAAGCACAAGCATTAAGAGGCAAGATGAACAGAATGCTCCTTAAATAGAGACTACAAGAAGGTAAGAAAAAACACAAAGGTCTTGACACATAATTATGTTCAGCTTCCCCCTCATATAACACCACGCTGCCTCCCCCTTCCCCCCCCCCTCCCCCCACATAATGTGACATTAGTACATACAGGGGGAAAATGCCCTCTTGATGGAGATACCAATAGAAAAATTATTTATTCGCTTTAGTTGCCTACCTTCTGGATGAAAGCAACAGGTTAGACAAATCTGTCAGATAGCTCCATGTTTCCAGAAAACATTAAAACATCTTATAAACTAGAGCGGTGTTACTGCTGGTTAGGTTTGTGCAGAACCACTTAGCTGCCACTGAAGCAGGAGTCCAAGGACAGACGATAAACTGAACTACTGCAGACTACAAATTGACAGCTTTCCTGCCAGCCTCTCTCAATGCCTGGAGAATTCACACTGCCCACAAGAATTCATGTACTGAAGATGCTAAACCGGGAATCAAATCATTGCATCTAGAAAAAAAAATAGATCACTCACAGTTTCTCTGTCTAAACAGACCGATTCACTTCTAACACATTATAATCTCAAAGTGAGCACTGGATATTTCCGGCTGAACAACTAAATCGGGGGATTATAACGAAGCTGCCTTTACAACAGTTTCTTTCTTTTGAGTTGGCTAGGAATAGATTATTTAAAGCACAATTACTCTCAATAAGCACAAATAAAAGATGGCAAAATCGTGGATAATAACAATGTACTGACAAAAATCAAATCATCCCTGCCAACAAAGCAGGATGAGAAAGGGACAGCTTGCCAAAAATGATTTTTGCCTTTGGTATTCCAGAAGTGATATTTCTGCAATCAAATTTACCTTCTAGGAACACATGCAGTCGGAAACATAATGCATCACTCTCTAAGCAGTAGTATCCACACCATTTTCTCCATAACCCATATAGTCCCTGAGAAAAGCAGAAAACCCTAACAAGTCACAGTCAAATCTGTCAGTGAAAAAAAACCCAGATTTTTATGCAGACGCTTCGGTTACTTACTTGGCTACGTTATAATCACAAATCCAAAATGATTTCAATTATACAGCAGACTAATCACAGTTCAGCATCTGTATGGGGTTGTTAAGTAGGACTACATTACATGAGTCCCACTGCAGACTGCACCATCTCAGCAGAAGAGCGGGGGGGGCGGGGGGAGAGACCTGGATTTCTCGGATAATGTGTTATTAATAAACTGAGTGAAGAAACCATGTAAGCTCCGGAGCCTCAGGTCTTCGCAAGCAGGCTAAATCGAGAGGGTGAGGATGTGGCGCCGAGCGAGGGTGAACTAGAAATATGTTGAAATTGCACTGTACAGCATCGTTTGGCAAATTTCAGTTTGTCCCTGTAGGGCAGTGACAAATATGGAAGATGACACACCACCAGGAACATGCCACTTAATCAGAATAGGGAGAAAGCTTCAAGGACACACACTGTCAACCTTCATCAGCAGCACTGCATGATCGTACACCTCTGCACTCACCTACTTTCCTCCCAAATTGAACATCTGTAAAATGTATGACAAACTGGACATCAAAACTCTCTCCTTTTTTTAAACCATCTATACTACTCTTCCTTCCCGACTCGACAACCTTTGCCAGAATCTGCTTGCTCGTAATTAGTTCCTTGTGGAGCTATGCATCAATTGCAGCATTCAAAATAAAAGATATGAAACGTGTTTTAAAATGTTCATCCAGTCTCGACACTATTTAACCGCAGGATTTCTTTCAGCTACAGAAGTAAGGCAGCCACGAGAATTTTTTTGCACTGAACAGGGTAAAATATGGATCACTCAGATAGGTAAGTAAATGTGTCCCAAAGTTCCACAAGCAAGTCTCGGCACAGCTAAGGTGCCCCGTGGAATCCAAGACTAACAACAAAGTGCCTCTCATGCCAGGTAGCCACAACTTCTGAATGCTCCCATGAAAATCAAGTTGAATTCATCAGTAAGCAAGAGAATAGCCACGGTAACCTTCAGGGTTTCCCGAATAACTTGTGTCTTCTCAATGCCTGTGAAGAGGTCAGACTTCTATCTGCCCCTTAAAAGGCAAATGACTGGCAGAAACAAGGATTCCCTATATTGAGAAATGTCCCACCTGAGCCTCAGTTGAGCCGCAGCATAGCAGTGATGGTCAACCATTACTGCTCGTCTTGTGACCAAGGTAGGCTTGGGGCTATAGTTCGAAGCACAAATAGGGGTATCACTCGCAAGACATTGTAATTGAAAAGATGTGTTGAAACAAAGTAAATAAAAGCAGGAGTCGGCCATTTGGCCCTTCGAGCCTGCTCTGCCATTCATTTTGATCATGGCTGATCGTCAAAATCAATATCCTGATCCCCCTTCCCCCCCCATATCCCTTGATCCCTTTAGCCCCAAGAGCTATATCTCATTTCTTCTTGAAATCACACAACGTTTTGGCCTCAACTACTTTTGGTGGTGGTGAATTCCACACGTTCACCACTCTCTGGCTGAAGAAATGTTTCCTCACCTCAGTCCTAAAAGGTTTACCCTAGTCCTCAAACTATGACCCCTAGTTCTGGACTCCCCCCACTATCGGGAACATTCTTTCTGAATCTAGCTTTCTTTCTGAAAGGTCACAGGCTTGAAACGTTAACTCTGTTTCTCTCTCCACAGATGCTGCCAGACCTGCTGTGTATTTCCAGCATTTCCAATTTTTAACATGGTTGAAAAAGCTTTGTAACCTCATTCTTTTTCACAAGCCAGACTCTTTATCTGCCATGCTTCTGAATCGGAAGATTGGGCTTGCTTTTCTGTTTTTTTATATTGATATGATGTGTAATTTGTGAATAATCGTCGTGGCTGTGATGGTCACACCATTTTTTCCCATTAACCTGAGGATATCTTACAATCGCATAATCTTAGCCAAGAGCGTTTGTGGCATCAATCAACCCTGAATTGAGGTGGCACACTCTCTGAATACAATGTGCCATTTATTCCGAGTGCCAGCTCAAACAGTCACTTGCATTTTATGCAGCAGTGTTGTAAGATCTTGTATAGCAACAGTGACAGATGCGAAAACACAAACAAAAATGCAATCAGACGTGGACTCATTGTTGTTTAACAAAGAGACTAGCTTGACACGAGTTATTAGGCAAGGGAAACCCTCAAGGTTACTGTGGCTATTGTCCTGCTTATTGATAAATCCAACTTGATTTTCATGGAACGCATTCAGTTGGCTTATTACATCATAGGGGATGCCATTATAGAAATCAGAAAATAACAGTGGTTAGTGACTACGCTGCTCTTAACTGAGTAGACAATACCAAGCCAGCTGTGTGCCATTGACAGTTAACAAAAAAAGTAGCTATGTTGATGCTATCTCAGTCTCTCTCACTTGCTCCTCTGAATATCAATACAAATGTGTGAACAATAAGCCATAGCACACAAAAAAGAGGTGAAGATATGACCTTGCAGGTATGTTGCTTTATTCCACACTGTCTCTTAAGAGCCACCACACAATGTAGGGCACAGCAATGCAGAACAGAAAGGTAATTTCCGTGCATAAAGCAATGCAGCTAATCATTTCAAATCATATGTGATATTAAGCAATAAAAAAAAAGCAATTAAACTTAAATACTTGATCAACAGAGGTTTAGAAACCCCATCTTAATGACTATAATTAGTGCAACCACTGTTATGCATATTGGGCAAAAGGGTAACACTTTCAGAGATATATAAAACAAATAGCTCAGAAACATTCGGCATACTCTCATTCTGACCCCAGATGCACATTTTCCTTTCAAATGCTTCCTTGATTTTCTACATCAAATTTAGAACTTCTTCCAAGACTAATTTGAATCTTTCTCCCTATGCCATATGCGTCAATATATAGAATCAAGCACATGCGCCCTACTGGTGATCTGTACAGGGAAACTAATTGGTACGGAACTCTGAACTGCCCTAAAAAAATCATTTGATTTGAACTTGAAAGAAACCCATGCAGACACGGGGAGAACATGCAAACTTCACACAGACCAAAGGCCAGAATCAAATGCGGGTCCCTGATGCTGTGAGGAAGCAGTGCTAGCCAATGTGCCACCGTGTAGCCCCGGTGAATTGCTGCTGGATCTGAGGAGTTAGTTTAATTTGATTTGATTTATTATTGTCACATGTATTGGGATACAGTGAAAAATATTGTTTCCTACAAGCTATACAGACAAAACATACCGTTCATAGAGTACATAGGGAAGAAGGAAAGGAGAGGGTGAAGAATATAGTGTTGCAGTTACCGAGAGGGTGAGGAGAAAGATTAACTTAACATATGGTAGGTCCATTCAAAGGCTGATGGCAGCAGGGAAGAAACTGTCCTCGAGTTGGTTAGCACGTGCTCTCAGACCATCTGAGCATGTAGGGTGGAATTTTATCGGGACGTCCGCCTGAGGTTCGTACGATCCCGCCTGAGGCCAACGGAGAATGCCATTCTCCAAACCTCACCCGTTCCCGGAATCGGGGCCGGGCGTGCCGGTAAAATTCCGGCCGTAGAGTGGGAACCGGCGACTCTGGTACAATTTCACTTGATCTTTCTTTCTCTCTCTCTCTCCCCTCCCAATTGTCCCAACCTTCCCAGCTCCTAGCTCCATTCTTCCTCTTACTGTGCCCATTCCTCACAGATTCCTTCCAATTCTGCTCACAACAGGCGAGGGAATGTTAAAATCCCATCAAGGAAGATACTTCAATTCTATGCCTCTTGGCACTGTGGTGAAACTTGGTTGCCATAATGGAACTTTATTGCCACATGCATTAAGAAGCGGGTTAAAAGAAGGTTGTGACATGGGAAAAAATGTAGGCTGTGTCACATTTTCACACTCATAACAGCACCAATACAACTCGAATGTCTAATTCAACTTGGCTATTTGAGGGTCAGACCAGTTCAAACAATATTGCCTCTGTTGAGATGCCGGTTTGTCAACCATAATTCCTGCAAATTGCCTTCCACTATTGGATGATTCTGTTGTTAAAGTATCAACAATTTGTTTATTTCTGCACCATACCTTAGAGGCACTCAAAACCTTTTGGAAATCTATGCCAACTTCTGTTCACCTAATATTTTGCCATGATAGCTCTCACATCGCAGTAACTTCCATCGATGTTCTGCCCTTAATGTAATAAAATGTCCCGAGGCACTTCAGGAAGCATTATCGAACAAAACTTGACATTGAGCCACTTAAGTTTTTTTTACTCATTTCACGGAATGCAATGCCAGCATTATTTTCCCATCTCTAACTGCCCTCAAAGTGCTGGCGGTGGGCCAGCAGGGAGATGGTCAAGGTGTTGTCTCTCGACTGGTCATCCAAAGGCCCAGGATAATGCTCTGGGGATCCGGGTTCAAACCCCATCGCGGCAGATGGTGAAATTCGAATTCAATAAAAGAAAATCTGGATCCAGCAGAAGGGGCTGAGGGACTTCGTTGGAGCATTCCGGGAGAAGTTGGCCCAGCAACATCTACTAAGAAGTGGGCAGCAGAAGAACCCCTCCACTGATAAACAGGAGGAAGAGCATCCAGCAGAGGCAGCAGTGAGACTTCACTGAGGTGCATTCTGGGAGAAGTCGGCACAGTCACACCTACTGAAAAGTGGGAAGCGGAAGAACTGGTGTCAAGGAGCATTTAAGCCTGAAACTTTACATTAATGTTTCCCTCTCTCCCTCCTCCTCTGACCAAAAATAGGGCACAAACATTACAGGTCAGAAAGTGACATGAGACCAATGGACGCAGCTGCTTGGTGAGTAAATCCTGATGGGTATTTCCAAACCAAATTAAATTGAAACTCATTGTTTAGGTAAGGTTAGGGAATTATTTGCTTTATTTCTTTTTTTTAAAAATCTTATAAAGTTTTTAAACTTAAAGGGTTTAGTCATGGCAGGAGAGCTCGAAGCTGTGGCTTGCTCTTCTTGCTCCATGTGGGAGGCCGAGGACATTTCCAGTGCCCAGGGCCAGCATGTGTACAGGAAGTTTGTCCAGTAGCAGCCCCTGGAAGCTCGAGTTTCGGAGCTGGAACGGCGGCTGGGGACACTGTGGAGCATCCACAAATCTGAGAGCATTGTGGATAGCACATTTAAGAAGGTGGTCACAATGCACCTGAAGGGACTTGAGGAAGGAAGGGAATGGGTGACCACCAGGCAGTTCAAGAGATGCAGGCAGGTAGTTCAGGAGTCCCCTGGGGTCTCACTCGCAAATTGGTATTCCATTTTAGAGATTGGTGAGGGCGTTGGTTCCTCCAGGGAGTGCAGACAGAGCCAAGCTTCTAGCACCACAAGCAACCTGTTTGTACAAGAGAGGGGGAATAGAGGCAGGGAAATAGTAATAGGGGATTCAATAGTCAGGGGTACAGATAAACGATACTGTGCCCGTCAATGTGATTCCAAGATGGTATGTTGCCTCCCTGGTGCTAGGGTCCGGGATGTCACTGAACGGCTGCGGGGCATTCTAATGGGGGAGGGTGATAAGGCAGAGGTCATGGTACATGCTGGTATTAATGACATAGATAGAAAGAGGGATAAGGTCTTGCATTAAGAATTCAAGGAGTTAGGCAGTAGACTAAAAAAACAAGACCTCTCAGTTTGCAATCTCGGGATTACTCTCAGTGCCACGTATGAGCAAGCACAGAAATAGGAGGATAGTGCTGGTGAATGCGTGGCTTAAGAGTTGGTACAGGAGGGAAGGTTTTAGATTCCTGGAATAACTGGGACCATTTCTGGGGAAGGTGGGACCTGTACAAGTGGGACAGTCTGAACCAGAACGGGACTAACATCCTTGCAGAACATTTTACTGATGCTGTTGGGAGGAGTTTAAACTAATTTGGCAGGGAGAGGGGACACAGACTGTTAGCAGGATAAGGGCACAAAATCATACAGCTAAACAGACAAGTCAGAGGGAGTGCAGCTGTATTAAGTTTCAGGGGAGTAAGGCCAGGCTGGATGGCCTCTATTTTAACACCATGAGTACTGCAGGTGAACAGATGAGTTGAGGGCAATGATTGACATGTGGAAGTATGATACAGCAGCCATCGCAGAGACATGGTTGAAGGAAGGACACGATTGGCAATTCAATATTAGAATAGAACATGGATATCGAATCTTCAGGTGAGACAGAGAAGGAGGTAAAAGAGGAGGAGGCATTGCATTATTAGTTAAGGAGTCAGTTACTGCAGTGAGGAGAGATGATATATTGGAGGGGGCATCAATTGAAGCTTTGTGGCTAGAGATTAGGAATAAAAAAGGGGCAGCCACATTGTTAGGTGTTTATTATAGACCCCCAGATAGTCAAAGGGATATCGAGGAGCAAATATGTGGTCAATTTGTGGAAGTGTGTAAAAACAATAAAAATAGTGTTTTAATATTAGGTTATTTCAACTTTCCCAACATTAACTGGGATATACATAGTGTTAAGGGGTTGGATGGAGCAGATTTCTTGAAATGTGTACAGAAGAATTTTTTAAATCAATATGTGGAGGGTCCAACAAGTGAGGGAGCTGTGCTGGACCTGATTCTGGGGAATGAAGCCAGACAGGTGGTGGGGAGCATTTTAGTGATAGTGATCACAACATGGTACAATTTAAACTTGTTATGGACAAGGAAATAGACAAGTTGCAAAAAAAAGTTTTGGATTGGGGGAGAGTGGATTTTAGTAAAATAAGACAGGATCTGAGCAGAGTAGACTGGGAACAGCTACTAATGGGAAAATCTACAGATGAGCAGTGGGGGGCATTCAAAAAGGATATGGGGAGGGTGCAAGCCCAGCATGTTTCCTCCAGGGTGATATGTAGCCCAGATAATCACGGATGACCAAAGATATTCAGGATATAATGAGAAGGAAGAGAAAGGCTTTAAAAAAGTACAAGAGGACCCTGATTTGCTCCTCTGATTTGGAGGCATTACTGAAGTATAGAAATTGCAGGGTGGAGCTTAATAAAGCAATTCGGAATGCAAAGATGGGATATGAGAAAGATCTGGCTGGTAAAAGTAGGGAAAATCCCAAGATATTCTATAAGTATATCACTGGGAAGAGGATAATCAGGGAAAGAGTAGGGCCCATTAGGGACAAAGGGAGCAATCTGTGGGTGGAGCCAGCAGACATTGGCAGATTGTTGATTGAATATTTCACATCTGTCGTCACCCAAGAGCATGAGGATGATGGTATGGAATTTAGGGAGAGGCTGTGAAGTTCCTGAGAAAATTGATGAAGGGAAGGACAAGGTATTGGAGGCATTGGCAACCTTAAAAGTGGATAAATCTCCAGGTCCGGATGAATTGTGTCCTAGGCTGCTGTAGGAGGCAAGGGAGGAGATTGCAGGGACTCTGACCCAAATTTTCAATTCCTCTCTGTCCACAGGGTAGGTGCAAGATGACTGGAATGTGGTTTTGCTATTTAAGAAGGGTTGTAGAGATAAACAGGGAACTACAGACCAATGAGTCTCACGTTAGTGGTTGGGAAACTATTAGAGAAACTTCTGAAGGAGAACATCCATCTCCACTTGGAGAGGCAAAGCCTGATCAGGGATAAGTCGCATGGCTTTGTCAGAGGGAGATCATGCCTAACAAATTTGATTAAATTTTTTGAGGAGGTGACCAGGTGTGTAGATGAGGGTAGTGCAGTCGATGTCGTTTATAATGCTTTCAGCAAAGCCTTTGACCAGGTCCCACATGGGAGACTTGTAAAGAAGGTAAATTCACATGGGATACAGGGTAATTTGATAAGGTGGATTCAAAATTGGCTCAGTTGTAGGAGACAGAAGGTGATGACAGAAGGCTGCTTTAGTGACTGGAAGCCAGTGTCCAGTGGTGTACCACAGGGATCTGTGTTGGGCCCCTTTTTATTTGTCATTTATAAAAATGACATTGATGACTTTGTGGGGGTAGGATTAGTAAATCTGCAAATTGGCCGGGTGGTTAACAGTGAGGTGAAGTGTCTTGGGCGATAAGAAGATATAGACAGAATAGTCAAATGGGCAGATAAGTGGCAGATGGAATTTAACCTTGAAAAGTGTGAGGTGATACACTTTGGAAGGAGCAATTTGACAAGAAAATATTCAATGAATGGTAAGACACTAGGAAGTTCTGTGGAACAAAGGGATCTTGGCATGTTTCTCCACAGATCTCTGAAAGCGGAAGGACATGTTAGTACGGTGGTGAAAAAGGCATATGGGACTCTTGCCTTTATCAATCGAGGCATAGATTACAAAAGTAGGGAAGTCATGTTGGAGGTGAACTTTGGTGAGGCTGGAGCTGGAGTACTGTGTGCAGTTCTGGTCGCAACATTATCGGAAGGATGTGATTGCACTGGAGGGGATGCAGAGAAGATTCACCAGGATGCTAACAAGGATGGAACATTTAAGTTAGGAAGAGAGGTTGGGTAGGCTTGGAGCAGAGAAAACTGAGGGGCAACCTGATCGAGGTGCACAAGATTATGAGAGTCATGGACAGAGTGGGTAAGGAGCAGCTGTTCCCCTTAGTTGAAGGGTCAATCATGAGGGAACATAAGTTCAAGATGAGGAGCAGGAGATTTAGGAGGGATGTGAGGAAAAACGTTTTTAGCCAGAGGGTGGTGACAGTCTGGAATGTGCTTCCTGGGAGGGTGATAGAGGCGGGTTACCTCACATCCTTTAAAAAGTATCTGGATGGATACTTGGCACATCATAATATTCAGCGCTATGGGCCAAGTGCTGGCAGATGGGATTAGGTGGGAGTTTAGGTGTTTCTAATGTGTTGGTATGTTCTCGATGGGCCAAAGGGCCTCTTCTGCGCTGCATGACTCTATGATTCTATAATTAAAAATCTGTCTAATGATGACCCTGTCTTAAAAGCCCATCTGGCTCACTAATGCTCTTTCGGGAAGGAAATATACCATCCTTACCTGATTTGGCCTACATGGGACTCCCAGTCCATTAAATGCCCTAGGTCTAGCAAGTTCAAGGGCAACTAGGGATGGGCAATAACACCCACATCCCATGAATGAATAAAACAAACCTTATCGAATTTAACTGAGTTCAGAATTAAGTGTCAACCACATTGCTGTGGTTCTGTAGTCACATGCAGGCCACACAAGGGAAAGCATTGATTTGCTGACCTAAAGAATATTAATGACGATCCATTAGTTTCATGGGCACCATTACTAATTAGAAACATAGAAACATAGAAAGACTACAGCACAAACAGGCCCTTCGGCCCACAAGTTGTGCCGAACACACCCCTACCTTTTAGGCCTACCTATAACCCTCCATCCTATTAAGCTCCATGTACTCATCCAGGAGTCTCTTAAAAGACCCTATTGAGTTCGCCTCCACCACCACTGACGTCAGCCGATTCCACTCGCCCAACACCCTCTGTGTGAAAAACGTACCCCTAACATCTCCCCTGTACCTACCCCCCAGCACCTTAAACCTGTGTCATCTCGTAGCAGACATTTCCACCCTGGGAAAAAGCCTCTGAGAGTCCACCCGATCTATGCCTCTCAACATCTTATACACCTCTATTAGGTCTCCTCTCATCCTTCGTCTCTCCAAGGAGAAAAGACCGAGCTCCCTCAGCCTATCCTCATAAGGCATGCCACTCAATCCAGGCAACATCCTTGTAAATCTCCTCTGCACCCTTTCAATCTTTTCCACATCCTTCCTATAGTGAGGCGACCAGAACTGAGCACAGTACTCCAAGTGGGGTCTGACGAAGGTCTTATATAGCTGCATCATTATCCCCCGGACTCCTAAACTCAATCCCTCGATTGCTAAAGGCCAGCACACCATACGCCTTCCTAACCACCTCCTCCACCTGCGGGGCCGATTTTAGAGTCCTATGGACCCGGACCCCAAGGTCCTTCTGATCCTCTACAGTACTAAGAGTCTTTCCCTTTATATAGTACTCCTTCATCCCATTTGACCTACCAAAATGGACCACGACGCATTTATCTGGGTTGAAGTCCATCTGCCACTTGTCCGCCCAGTCTTGCATCCCATATATGTCCCTCTGTAACTATGTCCCTCTGATTCTAGCTTTTTATTCCAGATTTATTTAATAAACGGAATTTAAGTTCCTCATAGTGAACAATGATCATAAGTCCAGGCTGCTGGATTCTGTTTTAAAAAATCATAGAATCATAGAATCCCTACAGTGCAGAAGGAGGCCATTCAGCCCATTGAGCCTGCACCAACAACAATCCCACCCAGGCCCTATCCCTGTAACCCCATGTATTAACCCTGCTAATCCCACTGACATTGAGGGGCAATTTAGCATGGCCAAACAACCTAACCCGCACATCTTTGGACTGTGGGAGGAAACCGGAGCACCCGGAGGAAACCCACGCAGTCAAGGGGGGATGGTGCAAACTCCACACAGACAGTGACCCAGGGCTTGAATTGAACCCCGGTCCCTGGTGCTGTGAGGCAGCGGTGCTAACCACTGTGCCACCGTGCTGCCCAAAATAACCTGGGCTATTGTGCCATTCATCAAGTGACCAATGAGGTAGATTTTAAGGATTGCCTTAAAGGAGGAGAGAGAGAGGTGGAGCTACAGAGAGGCTTGAGGGGGTCATTCCAAAGTTGAGGGCCTAGAGGATGAGATGGCATCCAGTGGTGAAGTGTTTAAATTCCGGGATGCTCAAGAATCCTAGACGCAGAGATCTCGTGGACTTGTAGGGTTGGAGGAGGTTACAGAGATAGGGAAAGAGGCAAGTGACTTTTGGTGCTATGCTCCATTAACCGCACATTCAAATTGTAACAGTGACAAGCTTTAAAAACTCAAAAAAAAAGTTCAACAGACCGGAAAGATTAAAAGAATGGAAATAATTTTGATTTGAAAAATAGCACAAGGCTGCATCAATGCTACGGGCAATGGAATTACAGTTGCTAAACTGCTTGTATCAATTACCTGTATTCCAGACTGTGATATCAAGGACACACATCTGTCATGTTAACCATGTTTTACACATGTAAAATTTGAACTTACACTCAATGCTGAATGGGAACTCCACTTCTTCGCATATTAAACATGTACAAAATATAAACTTTGCCATTTTAAATCTTTGCAGACGGTAGCTCCATTTGTTAATCAACATTGAGGGAGTAACTTGTTCACAAGATATAAACAGAACAACGTAAAATTCAGCAACATGTCGAGTGGGATTTTCCAGCCCTTCCGGTGGACAGAATTTTCCAGTCCCGCGGTGGGTTGCTCAGCAGCGGGACAGGCGAGCTATGCAAAATGGTGTGGACATCATGGGGTCCGGAAGATCCCACCGGCGGCCAATGGGGAGACCACTTGTGGTGGCAGAAAACACACCATGGGGGTAGCAGAAACTCCTGCCCATTGTCTTAAATAATTGTAATTGTTCTGAACGTTATCAGGAAATTTGGATAGTTCACACACAATTATCTTCCTTTTGCCACAATGATGGCACTACTTTCATAGATATGATCAACATTTTTAAACGTTACAGCAGTAACAGCAAACATAAGGTATGGAAGGTTCAATCTTCAACTGTCTCACTTCTCCAACCACCCGCACCCCCCCACTCTCGATCCCTTGCCCAAAAAACTAACAGTCGCACAAATCGGGAGCCAACCTGCCCGCCTGATGCAATTTTCAGGTGAATCGGGAAATGGGCAAACATCAATCTTGTCCAAAACAGATGAGGGAGTCTTTATATGCACAAATCAGGATCATACAATGATGTTTGTTTCTGTCACACCCCATCCCCCCTTCCATCGCCCCCCCCCGCCCTTCCCAGCCCAACCCTCAACCCAACGCAGTCATAATTAAGAAGTACTAACAGGCTAAATTTACCATCCTCCCATTATCTGGGCCACAATGAGGCCTACGAAAAAACAGTAAAAAACTGAGGAACAAGAGTTCGTTTTTGTTCATTCATTCATGGGACATGGGCATCGCTGGCTGGTCAGCATTTATTGCCCATCCCTAGTTGCCCTTAGCCAGGCCATTTCAGAGGGTGATTGAGGGTAAATCACAAGGGCGGCACGGTAGCACAGTGGTTAGCACTGCTGCTTCACAGCTCCAGGGACCTGGGTTCGATTCCCGGCTTGGATCACTGTCTGAGTGGAGTTTGCACATTCTCCTCGTGTCTGCGTGGGTTTCCTCCGGGTGCTCCGGTTTCCTCCCACAGTCCAAAGGTGTGCGGGTTAGGTTGATTGGCCATGCTAAAAATTGCCCTTAGTGTCCTGAGATGCGTAGGTTAGAGGGATTAGTGGGTAAATATGTAGGCATATGGGGATAGGGCCTGGGTGGGATTGTGGCCTCTTTCTGTACTGTAGGATTTCTATGATTCTATGATTCACATCGCTGTGGCGCTAGAGTCACATGTAGGCCAGACCAGGTAAAGATGGCAGATTCCCTTCCCTAAAGGACATTAGTGAACCAGATGGGCTTTTCCAACAATTGACAATGGTTTCATGGTCATCAGTAGATTCTTAATTCCAGGTATTTTTTACTGAATTCAAATTCCACCAACTGCCGTGGTGGGATTCGAACCCGGGTCACCAGAATATTAGCTGAGCTTCTGGATGAAGAGACTAACGACAATACCATGAGGCCACCGCCTCCCCTGGGTACTAATCCGAATTGGATTTGTGTACCTTAAAATGGAACACCAGTAAAAACTGGGAAATAAAAATACCGTTCCAAATTGTTTTTTCCTATTGGCTGCCACGTGGTGCCGGCGTTCGGAGGAGAGCGAAGGCTCTGGCCCTCTGTCTTCCTTCCCATCTTTGGCAGGAGTCAAAAATCCCTGCCCCCTTCCCTGAATCACAGCCTAATTAACTCAATAAAATATGGGCTGTACCTGACTTACACAGGTACTCCTTTTCAAATGCCGTTCAAAATAAAAAGCCTCGCATTTTACATTTGCCGAAAATTATAAAGTTTATTGAAAAAGCTATCGCACGCTTAGGTTTAGTGATCCATGCAGAAAGAATTTGAGCTTAGTGGTAGAAATATTAAGCCAGGCAGTGAGTCATACAGGCAACCGTAGATAAGAAATCATAAAATACAGATTGCTAAGCTACCAAAGTTTCTTCAATGGACCCTATGAGGCGCTCTCTGACATGAACCAATCATCAGGCTATTAACCTCGCTGCCCGTCTTATCCGGTATCAGTTGATTCCACCTACACTTCGATTGCTATCTGCAATGCTGCCTTTACCTCATCTTCATGCTCTGAGTCACCTCACTGTCACCCCAGTGACACAAACCAGCTGACAGCAAACAGCAAAATCCCATCACATAGTGCCCTGTGAATAGCAAGCTGCCAATCCAGAAAAAAAAAAGCACGCCTGTTTATGAGAATCAGTTTGCGGCACCTGGCTTTCAGTTTTCCTGCAAGGCTTTGTACTCATTTCTGAATCGTTACACTTACATTTACACTTGCTCATAAAGCTGGAATGTTCTGTGATTCCAGCGGGTAAAAATCAGCACATTCTCACGAATGTTCGGCATCGTTTAATTTATGTAATTGCAGGCGAACTATTGGGTTTCATCTCTCACCATTTTGGTCATTATTTCCTATCGATATTTATATTATATTAAAGAATCCCCATATTACAGAAGGAGGCCATTGGGCGGCACGGTGGTACAGTGGTTAGCACTGCTGCCTCACAGCACCAGGGACCCGGGTTCGATTCCCAGTTTGGGTCACTGTCTGTGTGGATTTGCACATTCTCCCCGTGTCTGTGTGGGTTTCCTCCGGGCACTCAGGTTTCCTCCCACAGTCCAAAATGTGCAGGGGTTAGGTTGATTGGCCATGTATCGGGGGGATTAACAGGGTCAATATCTGGGGCTACGGGGATGGGGATGGGTGGGATTGTGGTTGGGCTGAATGGCCTCCATCTGCACTATTGGGATTCCATGATTCTATGAGAGTAGTGGCAGAGATAAAAGGAAAAGGAAGCAAATTTTGCATTCCGGATCCTTCTACCTCATGGGATATCCTGTCCCATGTGCTCAAAGATCTGTAGGTGGAGAATCATTCTGCTTGGTTAGGACCCAGGGCAGAAACTTCCTTGGATCATTCTGGAATACAGGGGGCAGCTGACCGAGGTGACTCCCAATGGGGAATGTCAAGGGAACTGAACGCGTACTGAGTAAAATCTTGGCCCATTCCTAATGAACATTGTTACTGTTTTACTAAACATTGCACATAGAAGAATACAAAGCAGTTTTATCACAGTAGCCATTTAATGCATATTTATAATCTTATGAACAGAATCATTTCCACATTCAGGTTTTCCAAAGGTTGGTTTATAGTTCGTAGTTAATCTGAGAAAAACCCCTTGATATACCAAAAACATTTGCATGCAGAAACGAACGCTGCAGCTGTGGGTTTGCAGAAAATATATTTATATAATGTATCTATTCAGAATACTAAATAAAAGTTAAAACTGTAGACGTGGTTTTGAGTAGTTTCATAAAATTACAGGATTTCACACAGCTATCCATTTCATGATTGAGTCCATTTTCCTTTTTAGGGTACGCTAATATTGTAATTAAATGCCTCTCCAGGGATTTGAGCACAAAATCCAGGCTGGCACTCCAATGTAGGATTGACGGAATGCTGCACTGTCAGAGGTGCTGTCTTTCGAATTAGATGTTAAATTGGGGCCTTCATCTGCTCTCTCAATAGGACGAAAAAGATCCCATGGCACGATTTCAAAATGAGCAGACGAGTTCTCTGGGAGAGTCCTGAGCAACATCAGCAAAACCAATTACTTGGTCACTTACCGCATTGCTGTTTAGGGGACTTTGGAGGGAACAAATTGGCTGCCACATCTCCTACATCACAACACTAGGTGGGATTTTCCAGCCCCACCCACCACCAGCATCATCATCTCCTACATCACAACACTAGGTGGGATTTTCCAACCCCCCCCCCCCCCCCCCCCACCCACCCACCACCAGCATCATCCAGTCCTGTCAAAAGTCAATGGACTTCTGGCTGGGGAAAGTCAATGGATTTCCAACTCTACCGGGGTGGGCCCCGCTCTGACGGGGCTGAAACATCCCGGCCCATGCCTACGCTTAGATGGATTGGTCATGCTACATTGCCTCTTAGTGTCCAGGGATGTGTGGGTTGCGTGTATTAGCCATGGGTTATGAAGATAGGGTGGGGAGGTGGGCCTAGGTAAGATGCTCTTTCGGAGGGTCGGTATAGACTCGATGGGCTGAATGGCCTCCTTCTGCACCGTGGGGATTCGAGGGTTATTCCAAATGCTTTGGGGCATCCTGAGGACAAGAGCCACACTCTGTAAATGCAAATTCTTTCTTCAAGAAAGTTAAAAATAAAATACAAAATGACAAAACCAATTAAAACCAAAATCAACAATTAAATATATTTTCAAAACTATTTCAGCGCATTTAAAATAATTAATGAGGCAATAAAGCCATAAAAATCACATAACCCGACCCAATGTTCCTTACAATTCCCATAGATCCCAAGAAGAAGCTCTCTTTCATAAATCATTGCCTCACGTACCCTCATTCCCCTTCCTCCAATTCAAGAAGAACATCGCTCCCAGGAAAAACAATTTTCCATAAGAATAGCTGTCAAGGGAGAATTAAGAAAAGGGTGCTAAAGAGAGAGAGAAAGAGGCCTGATAGAGGACCATCATGCAGCTGAACACCTGCACACCATCTTTTTAACATTCTTATATATTCCAAAATGGATTCCCCAATTAAACTACAGAAAGTATGCAGTTCATTCAAAAAAATTGCAAGACTTTTTAAATATCTTTGCAGTTGCAAAGTAGCTGCACCATGCTTCCCCTTCTTTCTAGCATTTGTTTAATTTACTCTGAGTCCACACCCAGATTTAACTAATCGAGTATAGTGAACAGACTCACAAAATCAAATTGAGCACCACAATTTTCATACTCTGACCTGATTTGAACCACCCAGCAAAGGACCCTGGGAATTATCACAGCGCACAGTGATTTTAACTCAGCTGCTACCTCATTTTCAGTAGGCAGGCTGTGTTCTAGCACATTAGGGTTTTTTTTAAAGCACAAATTACTGTGATTATTAATTTGGGATCAATCTCAGTTGACAACTTTCCCAATCTTCCATGGAAACTAACCCAATCCTTGGCCTGAGTCTGCTGAATGCAACAATCCCAAATACTGGATTCAATCTACGTTAAGGAACAGAAATCTGCCATTGATAAACAAACCCATCCAGCAAAACTCGCCTCTTTGTTATTCAACATTTGTAGCATTAAATACCTCGCTTGCTCATCTGAAAGGGTGGCGCAGTGGTTAACACTGCCTCACAGTCCCAGGGACCCAGGTTTGGTTCCAGCATTGTGTCATTGTCTGTGTGGAGTTTGCACATTCTCCCCATGTCTGTGTGGGTTTCATTTGGGTGCTCCGGTTTCCTCCCGCAGCCCAAAGATGTGCGGGTTAAGTGGATTGGCCATGCTAAATTGCCCTTTGCGAATGTTAAAAAGATGGTGTGCAGGTGTACTATTAGAAATATGTCAGCTGCATGATATGGTCCTCTAGCAGGCCTCTCTCTTTCTCTTTAGCATCCTTTTCTTATTTCTCCCATGACAGCTATTCTTATGGAAAATGTTAATTGTGTTTCCTGGGAGCAATGCTCTTGAATTGTAGGAAGGGAAATGGGGGTATGTGGAGTAATGATTTATGAAAGAGAGCTTGAGATCTTGGGATCTATAGAAATTGTAAGGAACATTGGTTCGAGTTATGTGATTTTTATGGCTTTATTGCCTCATTAATTATTTTAAATGCACTAAAATAGTTTTGAAAATATATTTAATTATTGATTTTGGTTTTAATTGGTTTCGTCATTTTGTATTTTATTTTTAACTTTCTTGAAGAAAGAATTTGTGTTTACATAGTCTGGCTCTTGTCCTCAGGATGCCCCAAAGCGTTTCCAAGCCAATGAAATATTTTGGACGAACCCTAGAATCTCCACAGTGCAGAAGGAAGCCATTCAGCCCATCTAGTCTGCACCGACCCTCCGAAAAAGCATCTTACCCAGGCCCACCTCCCCACCCTATCTTCGTAACCCATGGCTAACCCATGGCTAACCCACACATCCCTGGACACTAATAGGCAATGTAGCATGACCAGTCCACCTAAATGTAGGCATGGGCCGGGATATTCCAGCCCCATCAGAGCAGGGCCCACCCCGGGAGAGCTGGCGGCCCAGCCAGAAGTCCATTGACTTTTGACAGGACTAGATGATGCTGGTGGTGGGTGGGGCTGGAAAATCCCACCTAGTGTTGTGGTGTAGGAGATGATGATGCTGGTGGTGGGTGGGGCTGGAAAATCCCACCTAGTGTTGTGATGTAGGAGATGTGGCAGCCAATTTGTTCCCTCCAAAGTCCCCTAAACAGCAATGCGGTAAGTGACCAAGTAATTGGTTTTGCTGATGTTGCTCAGGACTCTCCCAGAGAACTCGCCTGCTCATTTTGAAATCGTGCCATGGGATCTTTTTCGTCCTATTGAGAGAGCAGATGAGGTCTCCAATTTAACATCTTATTCGAAAGACAGTACCTCTGACAGTGCAGCATTCCGTCAATCCTACATTGGAGTGCCAGCCTGGATTTTGTGCTCAAATCCCTGGAGAGGCATTTAATTACAATATTAGCGTACCCTAAAAAGGAAAATGGACTCAATCATGAAATGGATAGCTGTGTGAAATCCTGTAATTTTATGAAACTACTCAAAATCACATCTACAGTTTTAACTTTTATTTAGTATTCTGAATAGATACATTATATAAATATATTTTCTGCGAACCCACAGCTGCAGCGTTCGTTTCTGCATGCAAATGTTTTTGGTATATCAAGGGGTTTTTCTCAGATTAACTACGAACTATAAACCAACCTTTGGAAAACCTGAATGTGGAAATGATTCTGTTCATGAGATTATAAATATGCATTAAATGGCTACTGAGATAAAACTGCTTTGTATTCTTCTATGTGCAATGTTTAGTAAAACAGTAACAATGTTCATTAGGAATGGGCCAAGATTTTACTCAGTACTCATTCATTTCCCTTGACATTTCCCATCGGGAGTCACCTCGGTCAGCTGCCCCCTGTATTCCAGAATGATCCAAGGAAGTTTCTGCCCTGGGTCCTAACCGAGCAGAATGATTCTCCACCCACAGATCTTTGAGCACATGGGGCAGGACATCTCATGAGGTAATCGGATCCGCAATGCAGGATTTGCTTCCTTTTCTTTCCTTCTCTGCCACCACTCTCATAGAATCATAGAATCCCAACAGTGCAGAAGGAGGCCATTCAGCCCATCGAGCCTGCACCAACCACAATCCCATCCAGGCCCTATCCCCGTAACACCATGTATTTACCCTGCAAATCCTCCTGACACAAAGGGGCAATTTGCTACGGCCAATCACCTAACCCACACATCTCTGGAGTGTGGGAGGAAACCGGATGAAACCCATGCAGACACCGGGAGAACATGCAAACTCCACACAGGCAGTGACCCAAGCTGGGAATCGAACCTAGATCCCTGGCTCTGTGAGGCAGCAGTGCTAACCACTGTGCCACCATGCTGTCCACATGGGATTGAGCAACTAAGACAAACCATGTTGCGCAAGAATTTAAGACACACCGACATGGAGCAAACTGTGCATAGTGACTGAAAACAGTTTTTCTCATTTCAAAATGGTAACCACCAAAACCAACTGTTCATATTTTATAACTGGCATAGAAGTCGACCCCTGTTTTTGGAAGGATTTTTCAACACTTCAAAGGCCAACTTTCCACCAGGATAAAATCCTGATTCACTTATTGTAACTATTCAATTCTTACAAAGCTTAAAGTTGAAATCTTCTGACTGTTTACTCACAACCAATTAAAATTGCATTGTAACACCTAAAGAACTTAATCAAATATAATTGGAAATAAAGTACAGTTTGAGGAAAGCTTTGTAAAAGTTAGAAAGCAACAGGCAGATAATATCAGAAACACGTTTTGCAATATAGCACTTTTTAGTTTATCTTGTGACTTCAAGATAAATCGACCATATGTTAAATTATTGTAATCTGTGCTGTAATAAATCTCATTAATGCACTTTCCCGTCACATCATTACCACAGTCAATGTCAGGCTGCCCAACAAATAGGATTCCTCCAAAAACATTAATTACAGCTTAAATAACCCATTGCTATCTTCAAAAGGAACTCGACAACTTACAACTTGTAAGAGGGAAGATTATACTCTAATTTTGTAGCTCTCTTGATCGTAATCATCTCGAACCCATGGATTGATGTCAATTTACACTTTGGTGCTCATAATCTCTAACAATTATGGGACTAATATACTATAGCATAGCAAATGACAAGGTGTAATGGGAAAGAAACTGGTTATGTGTTGTGTCCCTTCTATGTGGCATAAAAAATATGCAATGTTCAAACATGCTCTCACATTTCCAGCTCCTCAAATTCCTAACCAGCAGTTCCAAAGGGAACATTTGGAAGCCGCAGGGAAGATCAGAAAACGTTTTTGATCTTATATCTATGTGGAGCCAGCAAAGAGCAGGATAACTCATCCCGGGTTTACTGCACACTGTTGATCTCCGTTGGCCCTCATCACTCCCCCTCATTCCTCTCACCCCTCCCCATCCCAAGTAGCCCACATTTGTCCCCACTCATTGAAACGTGAGGCCAATTCTAGGTGATCCTCAAGCCAACCTCTTAGCCTTATGCTACCTGTTCTTTGTTAAATATATCCCTTCTATTACATGATTCATTTACTGCTTTCCCTGTTATCACTGAAACAAATAAATAACTCTCCACAGGCCTCGGTTTCCTAAACCCATTAATTATAGGATTAAAATGTTTCAACATTAATATATTTATAATTGACTTTGGTGCTGTAGATTTTCAGTGCAGTTGATCATATGTTACTTATTAAATTTTACATTTTTCAATGCATTTTTCTTGACAAAATCTGCTCTCAAAGAATTTTGACAGAAGTGAAGACAATGAGAATCACTTTATGTTTCAGTATTACTGCTGGTTGCATTCAGGAAAAAAGCTACAATCCCTCACACACAGGACAAGTTGGTTTCTGAACTCTTTTGTATCTTTCTCTGTGAGAACTTGTAACAAAAATTGATATATGGATGAGGATGTACATCCAGCGTGGGACTCACTGACTGATTATTTCAATGCATAGGAATAATATTTAATACACACATTTATTATAGTTAGATCCCTGTGGTGGGATAATTTTCTTATCATTCACTTATATGTATTTTTTAAGGAACAAGCATTGTACCGAAAATAAATTTCCATATGGGCAATAAAGGGCATTGAAATTTATATATCTGTCACAATCTCATCCAAAAGAAGGCCACTTTTGACAGTGTAGCAATGCCGCAGTGCTACACTGGAGTGTCAGGCTAGTTTTCATAGAATCCCGACAGTGCTGAAGAAGGCCATTCGGCCAATCAAGTCTACACCGAGAATAATCCCACCCAGGCCTTATCCCCTTAACCCCACATATTTACCCTGCTAATCCCCCCAACACTAATAGGCAACTTACGCAGCCAATCAACCTAACACACACATATTTCGCTCAATTCTCTGAATTGGGACCAAAATCATGCCCCTGTCTACATCAACGGGACGAAGTAGAAAGGGTCGAAATCCTTCGAGTTTTTAGTTGTCCAGATCACCCACAACCTGTCTTGATCCCCCCATGCCGACACTATAGTGAAGAAGGCCCACCAAGGCCTCTACTTTCTCAGAAAACTAAGAAAATTTGGCATGTCAGCTAGGACTCTCACCAACGTTTACAGATGCATCATAGAAACCATTCTTTCTGGTTGTATCACAGCTTGGTATGGCTCCTGCTCTGCCCAAGACCGCTAGAAACTACAAAAGGTCGTGAATGTAGCCCAATCCATCAAGCAAACCAGCCTCCCATCCATTGACTCTGTCTACACTTCCTGCTGCCTCGGCAAAGCAACTAGCATAATTAAGGACCCCACTGTATACTAATACATGTGACAATAATAAATCAAATCAAATCAAATCAAAAATCCACAACGTCCTGAATCAGAGGCAAGAGTCAAATCAAAGTTAATCATTTTCTGTACTTCAGTTCAGATCTTAAAAGAACAAAAATTTTAAATGTAACTGGTCACCATTTCGGTGTCCTTTCCAATTCTGTAAACTTAAATCTCCCAATAACATTTTGTTTTAGATGATAAATATTTTCAATGGCATAATGTAATCTCGTTTCTATGTACAATGGATTCAAGAAATGTTAAGGCAAATAAAACAATGTTGATGAAGGAGAAAGCTGGGCGAGTTGTCAAATTTGGGCGAGGTGTGAAATGAGATGCCATTACGCGATCACCCACGTTCCCCTACTGTCCGAAACTACTTTCACCTCCTTAATGTCCCTTATACTTATGTTCAATGGCAGTTAATGGCATGAATCAAACCTATCCATCAATGCGATGGCACCAACCATTGGATGGGCGGTCTTGTAGCGCAGTTGGCTACATCCCTGTCTCTGGGTTCGACTCCCACCCTAGGACCTGTTGGCCAAGGGAGGTGAGCAATCATAACTTCAACAGGTTGAGCATCAACCTGCAAAATCCTTCCAACACACCACTAGCAGGTGGTAAGAGCCAGAGAGACCCCTGGTCGTCCGTGATGATGGAGTGTGGTACCCCTCAAGCTATAAGCTGCCAGCAATCAGATACTGTGAGGCCTGGATAGAGTGGATGTGGAGAGGATGTTTCCACTAGTAGGAAAAACTAGAACCAGAGGGCACAACCTCAGGCTAACCTCATCCTTTAGAACAGAGATGAGGAGGAATTTCTTCAGCCAGAGAGTAGTGAATCTGTGGAACTTTTTGCCACAGAAGGCTGTGGAGGCCAGGTCATTGAGGGACTTTAAGACAGAGATAGATAGGTTCTTGATGGATCAGGGGTTATGGGGAAAAGGCAGGAGAATGGGGATGAGAAAAATATCAGCCATAATTGAATGGCAGAGCAGACTTGATGGGCCGAGTGGCCTAATTCTGCTAGTATGTCTTATGGTCTTATGGTCTAACCTGTTCCAGGAAAAACCTCACTATGAGAACAGATGAAAGTCTGTCCTGTGCACCACTAGATGCAGGAAGAGAAACAAGAACAACCAACCATTAGATTTAAGCAAATTTCTGCGGATGCTGGAATCAGAAACAGAAACAGAAAATGCTGGAAAATCTCAGCAGGTCTGACAGCATCTGTGGAGAGAGAACAGAACTAATGCTTCGTGTCTGGGTGACTTTTCTTCAGAGCCTGATTTTCTTTCATGGAAAGGAAAAGTGATGGAGGTATAGAACTGGCAGCCAGTCCTTGTCACCTTCTGGTTAATGTCACTACCGAAGTTAAGTCTTACCCTCAAGAGTTCCACAACAAGACGATGTATTTTGTTAGATTGAAAAGGACACTTTCAAATGCTTCATGAGCATACCCCTCTATAAGATCACTGGGACTTTGCCCAGTCCAGGAGAAGAATTCAGCCAAGTTTTCAGGTGACCTCTTTTGCCTTTGCAGATAAACTGAGGAAGGGAAAAAAAAATTGGCGAATTAAATGTTTTAGTAATCGAACAGACCTTCCGCTCCTTTCTGAGAGTTTGACCAGGATTATGTTCAATTTATATAAGTGCAATAACTGTGCAAGCTGTCTCCAATAAAGCCACATAGAAATGTAATCATACATATCAGAACCTGGGACTGATTTTCAAATGCAGTGCCCATTAAACTACCTGCCCAATTCCACAGCCGAAAAACCTCATTGGAATTTTACAAAGGAGGGTCTCATTTGAGTTTGGTCCGCGAGTTGCCAGCGAATTCATCGGCTTCTCGAAGTGGAAAGGGTCGAGAGCTTCAAGCGTCTAGGTGGCCAGATTGCCAACAACCTATCCTGGTCCCTCCATGCCGAGGCTATAGTTAAGAAAGCCCACCAATGCCTCTACTTTCTCAGGAGGCTAAGGAAATTCAGCATGTCCGCAACAACTCTCATCAACTTCTACGGATGCACCATAGAAAGCATTCTTTCTGGTTGTATCACAGCTTGGTATGGCTCCTGCTCTGACTAAGACTGCAAAAAACTACAAAGGGTCATGAACAAAACCCAGTCCATCATGCAAACCATAAGACCATAAAACATAGGAGCCGAATTAGACCACTCGGCCCAACGAGTCTGCTCTGCCATTCAATCATGGCTGATTTTTAAAATACATTTACAAACCAGCTTCCCATCCATTGATTCTGTCTATACTTCCCTCTGCCTTGGAAAAGCAGCCGGCACAATCAAGGACTCCACGGACCCTGGACATATTCTCTTCACCTTCCTCCATCGGGAAAAAGATACGAAAGTCTGAGATCACGTACCAACCGACTCAAGAGCAACATTTTCCCTGCTGCCATCAGACTTTTGAAAGAGCCTGCCTCATATTAAGTTGATCTTTCTCTACACCCTAGCAATGACTGTAACATTACATTCTGACTCTCTTCTTTCCTTCTTTATGAACGGTATGCTTTGTCTGTACAGCACGCAAGAAACAATACTTTTCACTGTATACTAATACGTAACAACAATAAATCAAAGCAAATCAAATTCTGCATTTGAGCCAAAGCAGCCAAGGCCTTGGGGGAGGTGGTAGTGTAGTGGTATTGTCAGTAGACTAGTACTCTAGAGACCCAGGGGGCCTGGGTTCAAATCCCACCAGAGCAGATAATGAAATTTGAATTCAATAAAAATCTGGAATTAAAATCTAATGATGACCAGGAAACTATTGTCATCAAACCCATCTGGTTCATTGTTTATTTATTAGCGTCACAAGTAGGCTTACATTAACACTGCAATGCAGTTACTGTGAAAGCTCCGGCACCTGTTCGGATACACTGAGGGAGAATTTGGCGTGATCAATGCATCTTTAGGGAAGGAAATCTGTCCTCCTTACCTGGCCTGGCCTACGTGCGACTCCAGATCAACAGAAATGTGGTTGACTCTTAAATGCCCAGTGATGGGCAATTAGTGCTCACTCGGCCAGTGACGCCCACATCCCATGAATGAATAAATAAAAAGATAATGGTGGGAAATCTGATTCAGCAGTAAATGGGAATTAAAGTAAAAAGAGTAAAATCCATTGCCTCACCTGAAAAGCTGGAAGAAAAGCCTGTCTCTGAGGGACTTGCAATGATGTGCAGCAGAATGGTGACTATCAGTAACCTTGTCGTAACCTTGAGACAGGCTACCACTGCCATATTGATCCTCTCAGCAAAACACAAACTAATCCTTTCTTTTTTTTTCTCAATTTTCTTGCTAATCAACCTGAAGCAATTTGGGCTTCACTAATCTCTATTCTTCGAATCAACTGCAGCATAGCCTGATTGCACTAATTCACTAACAAAGGCAAACTTAAATTTGAAGCAAAAAAATCCGATGCATAATATCAATGGCTCCAGAACATGATCAAAAGGTGGTATGGCGGCACAGTAGTTAGCACTGCTGCCTCACAGCGCCAGGGACCAGGGTTCAATTCCTGGCTTGGGTCTGTGCGGAGTTTGCATGTTCTTCCTGAGTCTGCGTGGGTTTCCTCCGGGTGTTCCAGTTTCCTCCCACAGTCTGAAAGACGTGCTGGTTAGATGCATTGACCCAAACAGGCACCAGACTGTGGCGACTAGGGGAATTTCACAGTAACTTCATTGCAGTGTTAATGTAAGCCTTACATGTTGTGAATCTCTGGAATTCTCTGCCCACTGAGGTGGTGGAGGCTACCTCGCTGAATATGTTTAAAGCGCGGATGGATGGATTCCTGATCGGTAAGGGTATTAAGGGTTATGGGGATCAGGCGGGTAAGTGGTACTGATCCACGTCAGATCAGCCATGATCTTATTGAATGGCGGGGCAGGCTCGAGGGGCTAGATGGCCTACTGCTGCTCCTATTTCTTATGTTCTTATGTTCTTATGTGACTAATAAATAAACTTTAAACTTTACTTTAAGCAGTTCCAAGTCTGAACTCAAATAAATACTACAAACTTAACCTAAAAGAGAAACAATGTTACAATCCAATCTAATGCCTAACTCCTCTGATTTTGAATGTAAGTGATCACATATAATTTTTTTTTTAAACTACAAAAGATAACGAAGAAAATAATTTATTTTTCAAAGAATTCTCAAATTTCTTTCCTTTTCTCCTTTCTTTAATAGCCATTTTTTTATTCATTCGTGGGGCTGGCTGGCCAGCATTTATTGCCCATCCCTGGTTGCCCGAGGGCAGTTGAGAGTCAACCACATTGCTGTGGCTCTGGAGTCACATGTAGGCCAGCCCAAGGTAAGGATGGCAGATTTCCTTCCCTGAACGACATTAGTGAACCAGATGGGTTTTCCAACAATCGTTTTATAGTCATCAGTAGATTCTTAATTCCAGATATTTTTGATTGAATTCAAATTTTACCATCTGCCGTGGCGGGATTCGAAATAGGATCTGCAGAACATGAGCAGAGTTTCTGAATTAAGAGTCTAGTGATAAGCCATCACCTCCCATCCTTCTCTGCAAAGATAAACCTCGATAGAGAAGAGCTCCTGACTTTGCAGAACCCAGGGTTACCTAACAATCATGAAGACATAGCGGTAAACAAAGTTTAAAGTTAAAGTTTATTTATTAGTCACAAGTCGGCTTACATTCACACTGCAATGAGGTTACTGTGAAAATCCCCTAGTCTCCACACTCTGGCACCTGTTTGGGTACACTGAGGGAGAATTTAGCATGGTCAATGCACCGAACCAGCATGTCTTTCAGATTGTGGGAGGAAACCGGAGCACCCGGAGGAAACCCACGCAGACACGGGGAAAATGTGCAAACTCCATACAGACAATGACGCAAGCCGGGAATTGAACCCAAGTCCCTCGCGCTCTGAGGCAGCAGTGCTGACCCCTGTGCCACCGTGCTGCCCACAGTGAGAAAGGGAAACTTTGGGGACAATTCTCCGAAAAAATTCTAAGGGTTGAATTCACATAAAAACTAGAGTAAATCCTGTTGGTTTCTTTAGTGGGATTTTCAAAATGAATCTCCCACACTCTGTGCATCACTGAGTGCCTCAGAGAGATTAGCGCTGAAAATCAGTGGGCGGAGCCTATTCCCGCTGAAGAGGCCGGCAGATAGCGCTGAGTGGTCAGCGCCAAGATCGGCACATGCACAGTAGCCCCACACTGCCAGCCTCCCGATCGCTGGCCAGCCCCGCACCCCACATTGCTGCCCCTCTGACCCCAGCCCCCCCAACCCCCCGGTTGTTGGCCTCCCGGATGTCTCCAGGCCAGCCCCGATGTCCCCGCCCCCAGCAGCACAGATCTCCCCAATCCCCCTGCCACCCCTAGTTGTCCCCCTCTCCCCCACCCCTCAGGCAGCATCCCCACCCTGATGGCCATCCCCGATC
Source organism: Mustelus asterias (assembly GCF_964213995.1). NCBI lineage: Eukaryota > Metazoa > Chordata > Chondrichthyes > Carcharhiniformes > Triakidae > Mustelus > Mustelus asterias. Next base: position 139,348,248 of record NC_135803.1, read on the forward strand.
AGCCCCTTTCCTCTCTCTGCCACTGATCCTGCCTGCAGACTGGTAGCGGGACTCCCCACCCCCACCGATCACCCCCCCCCCCTCCAAAAAGGCCCCATCCCACATAGAGCCCACCCCCCTCTCGCCCTGTTGGTTCCCCAGCATTGCCCGATGCCCAGTGGGCAGTGCCTAGTTGCCCACTGGGCTTTGCCACTTTGGCCCTTGGGCAATGCCAGGGAGCCAGGCTGGCAATGCCAGGTGGGCACTTCCCCTTACCCCCGACCTCCTGTCGTGGTCTCCATGATCCCCCCTTCATTCCAGCAGGGTCGGGCTGCCAGTTCCCAGTTAGTGGGGAGCTATTGTAAACCCCGATGGAGTGAACCACTGCCGGTGGGGTTGGGGGGGGGGTTGGTGTGAAGAAGAGGCTAGCGGGCCCGGAGTCTTCAGTCCCAGGCCCACTAATGATAGGCAAATTGCAATTTTAATATTTAAATCAGCTCCACGCCGGAATTGATGCCACAAATCGTGGCCCCAGAGACACGCGGAGGCGGTGGCGGCCAGCGGGGAACCCGTTAAATAGCCTCCGCTGATGTCTCCCGGCCTGTTGCATTGCTTGAGCAGCGCAGGGGGCTGGGAGAATCGCCCCTTTGTATTCATTGCTTCAATGCTTCTCCCATAAACTCACAGACCAGTTTCCAAACTCCCCACTTCCAGTTCAGTTGAGATCAAATAACTTAGCACAGACCAGAAATTGAACCTGAGACCTTCCCGATCGAGTGACATTAATCACTGAGTCACCAGGTAAACGGGAGAAAATTGGGCAAAATACTGCAGCTGCTGGAAATCGGAAATAAAAAACAGGAAATGTTGGAAATGCCCAGCAGGTCTGGCAGTATCTGTACAGAGTTCATGTTTGCAGCTGAATATGACTCTTCTCAGGACTGGAGAGGGGTCATTTTCAACTCAAAACATTTAGTGACAGAATTTGAGAGCTAAGAGGCTTGGTGCTGAAGAACAAGCATCAACGTAACCAACAACTGAGAGGACGAGCGAGGGGAGGTGAGATTGACTGCCCTTGACATCAGGACTTGACCGAGTGTGGCATCAAGGAGCCCTCGCAAAACTGGCGTCAATGGGAATCAGAGGGAGAACTCTCTACTGGTTTGGCACATCTCCGGCCCACTGGCGTCTTTCTCCCTTGTGCCCCCCCTCCCGCCCCCCCGTGGCTGCGTGGGTTTCCTCCAGGTGCTCCGGTTTCCTCCCACAGTCCGAAAGACGTGCTGGTTAGGGTGCATTGGCCGTGCTAAATTCTCCCTCAGTGAAACCGAACAGGTGCCGAAATGTGGCAACTCGGGGAATTTCACAGTAACTTCATTGCAGTGTTAATGTAAGCCTACTTCTGACAATAATAACTAAACTTAAACTTAAAACCTCCTCCGATCTACCCCCACCCTATCAACATATCCTTCAACTCCTTTCTCCTCATGTACTTCTCCAGCTTCCACTAAAATGCATCTATTCATTATTCACTCAACCACTCCACGTGATAACAGGCTCCATATTCTCATTACTCTCTGCATTTTTCTTTTGTTGATTGTACGGGACGAGATTTCATGGCCTCGCTTGTCCCGAAACTGTAAAACCCCGCCCGAGTCAACGGGACTTCCCATGTGGCAGGCAGGATGGTAAAATTCTGGCCCATGTGTCAGAGATTTGGGCAATCGTAATCCATCTTCTAGTTGGCCTATCATCTGACAGTACAAAGTTTCCCCTAAAGGGTGGTACTTTTCAGCAGTTTCTGCGACAGAATCTTCTGGTGCCACCGACAGCAACCCCCCACCCAATGAGTTCCCTGGTGGTGGAGGGTACAAACAACAGGAAACCCCATTGACAGCGGCAGGAATGGAAGATCCCCGCTGCCAAACAAGGCGGGCCCCCACTGCCGCAAATCCCGCCAGGCGTGGACAGGCTTTGGGGAGTAAGGAGGTGAGTTACTCACCACAGGATTCCTAGCGTTTGACTGTGGTAGCCACAGTATTTATATGTTTAGCCCAGTTCAGTTTCTGGTCAATGATAACCCCTAGAATGTTGATGGTGCGGAATTCAGCAATGGTAAATGCCATTGAATGTTAACAGCTGATAGTTTCTCTCTTGTTGGAGATGGTCATTGCCTGGCACTTGTGTGATGCCAATGCAACATTATCAGCGCCTGGATATAGTCCAGGTCTTGCTGCATTTGGCCATGGGCTGCTTCAGTATCTACATAGTCACAGATGGTGCTGAACATTGTGCAGTCATTAGCGAACATCCCCACTTCTGATCTTATGATGGAAGGGAGGTAATTAATGAAGCAACTGAAGATGGTTGGGTCTAGAATCCCTACAGTGCAGAAGGAGGCCATTTGGCTCATCAAGGCTACATCGACTCTTCAGCAGAGCATCTTACCCAGGCTCTATCTCCGTAACCCCATGTATCTACCCTGCTAACCCCATAACTTACACATCCCGGGACACCAAGGGGCAACTTAGCATGGAAAATCAACCTAACCCACACATCTTTGCACTGTGGAAGGAAACTGGAGCACCCTGAGGAAACACACAGACATGGGGAGAATGTGTAAACTCCACACAGACAGTGACCCGAGGCAGGTATTTAACCTTGGTGCTGTGAGGCAGCAGTGCTAACCATTGTGCCACCGTGCCGCCCGGATGTCTATGTTTATTTATTAGTGTCACAAGTAGGCTTACATTAACACTGCAATGAAATTACTGTGAAAATCCCCTAGGACACTACCCTGAGGAATTCCTGCAATGATTTCCTGGACCTGCGATGATTGACCTCCAAACACCATAACCACTTTCCTTTGTGCTAGGTACAACTCCAACTAGTGGTGGGAGTTCCTTCTGAATCCCATTGACTCCAGTTTTGCTGGAACACCTTGAAACCACTCTCGGTCAAATGCTAACTCGGTCAAGTGCAGTCACTCCCTCATCTCTGGTGTTCAACTCTTTGGTCTATGTTTGAATCATGGCTGTAATGAAGTCAGGAGTTGAGTGACCCTAGCAGAACCCAAACTGAGCATCCCTGAGCAGGTTATTGTTTATTAAGTTCCTCTTGATAGCACTGTTGGTGACCCATTCCATCACTTTGATGATCGAGATTGATGGGACAGTAATTGGCCGGGTACGATTTGTCCTGTTGCTTGTGTACAGGGTATACCAGGGAAGTTTTCTACATTGCTGGTTGGATGCCATTGTTGTAGCTGTACTGGAGTAGCTTGAATAAGGGCACAGCAAGTTCGGCAGCAAAAGTTTTCAATACTTTTGCCATAATATTGTCAGGGCCCATAACCTATGCAATATCCAGTGCCTTCAGTCTTTTCTTGATATTACTTGCGGTGAATCAAATTGGCTGAAGACTGATGCGGTATTCAGACACGAGGCTTGAAGCTCAGTAAATGAAAGGCTTTTATTTACTGTTAACGAAGCTACCAGAACTTATATACACTATGCCAGACTGAAGGGGTCCCGGCCAGAGCAGGGACTCTTATACCTCTCCCAGGAGGCGGAGCCCGACTGGGATGTGCCACAACACTACAGTACAAAGGTGTAACAACCCCACCCTAACCCCAACAATAGCACAACCCAACAGTAACATATGTACATCCTTGTAGTACTGGCCAGCCCCTGGCTCAGTACTATCCAGTGGGAACCAACGATGGTTCACCACAAAGACTGACATCTGTGATGTTGGAGGAGGCCGAGATGGATCATCCACTCGGCACTGCTGGCTGAAGATTGGTGCAAATGTTTTATCTATTACACTGATGTGCTGGGCTCCTCCATCATTAAGGATGAGGATATTTGTGGAGCCTCTTCCTCCAGTTAGTTCTTTAAGTGTTCACCACCATTCACGACGGGTTGCGACAGGACTACAGAGCTTTGATTTGATCAGTTGGTTGTGAAATTGTTACGCTCTTATAATAATTACTGCTTATAGAAAAGAAGGAAGGTAGAGGGTGCAGAATATATATGCAGTCATGGCTAGGGTGTAGAGAAAGATCAGCTTAATATAAGGTAGGTCCATTCAGAAGTCTGATGGCAGCAGGGAAGAAGCTGTTCTTGAGTTGGTCGGTACGTGGTCTCAGACTTCTGTATCTTTTTCCCGATGGGAGAAGGTGGAAGAGAGAATGTCCGGGGTGCGTGAGGTCCTTAATTATGCTGACTGCTTTTCCGAGACAGCGGGAAGTGTAGACAGTGTCAATGGATGGGAGGCTGGTTTGCCTGATGAACTGGGCTACATTCACAACCCTTTTTAGTTTCTTGCGATCTTGGTCAGAGCAGGACCATACCAAACTGTGATGCAACCAGAAAGGATGCCTTCTATGGTGCATCTGTAAAAATTGTTGAGTTGCGGATGGTACTAAACATTATGCAGTCATCTGTGAACATCCCCACTTCCAACCTTATGATGGAAGGAAGGTCATTGCTGAAGCAGTTCAAGATGGTTGGGCCGAGGACATAACCCTGAGGAACTCCTGCAGTGACGTCCTGGAATTGAGCTGATTGACCTCCAACCACCACAAGCAGCTTCCTTCTTCCTCCGCACTCATATTAATTTTTTCCTAAATTTCCAACAGACTAGGTGAGGGCACCAAATTCACTATAAAAATAACTGTCACATTCTGAAGATTAAAGCAATTTGTGTCTGAAGCTAATTACTTTAGTTTTTGCAGAGAAATTAGATTTAGGCCATTGCTTTGGATGCTACTCATCCGGCTGCACCTATCTACACAGAAGAGTAATCCCTACAGAAGATAGTTCTCAACACTGTTTCTTTGTGCAACTTTAACCAAAATGGCATAGGACATTTAGAGTCATAGAGTCATAGAAGTTTACAGCATGGAAACAGGCCCTTCGGCCCAACTTGTCCATGCTGCCCAGTTTTTACCACTAAGCTAGTCCCAATTGACCACATTTGGCCCATATCCCTCTATGTCAATCTGACCCATGTAACTGTCTAAATGCTTTTTAAAAGACAAAATTGTACCCGCTTCTACTACTGCCTCTGGCAGCTCGTTCCAGACACTCACCGCCCTCTGTGTGAAAAAATTGCCCCTCTGGACCCTTTTGTATCTCTCCCCTCTCACCTTAAACCTAAACCTAGTTTTAGGCTCCCCTACCTTTGGGAAAGATGTTGACTGTCGACCTTTTCTATGCCCCCTCATTATCTTATAGACCTCTATAAGATCACCCCTAAGTCTCCAGGAGAAAAAAGCATACAACAGCATACATGCTCCAGGAGAAAAAAAATTGATCAAGCTTCAATTTTAAAGGCACAATCTTACTTCCAACATTGCCATGTTCACACAGCCATACCTAAAATGTGTATTTATTGAGCAGAGTGGTGACTTTTGGCACCATTTAGATAAACACACAAATTTGATGCAGATTTTGACATAGCTCTGATATTAGAAAATCAATTATTTATGTGTGTTCTCACCAGTGCTTTGAAATTGTGACACACACTGTGCTTCATGGAGAAGCAAATCAAAAGCACAATTCTTTGTGACCTGGTCAGTACTTTGCCAAAGAGACACAGTAAAAGAGAACATAAATAAAAGAAAGGAAGGCCACTAAAAGAGCATTTTCCTTTCACACGCTATTTCCTATGCTAGAATGTCAGTGACAGGAATAAATTGATGTACAAAGAACGATCATAGAACTGGTAAATATTTTAGAATAAGGAAAATGAAAAAAAAAAATCAGACCCTCTCTCAGTCACCAGAAGACATCCTCGAACTACAGTTATGCTGGATATACGATGCGTCAAATCTGTTTGAATTCTTATTCCATTGTTACTTCAGTGTGGGCGGCATGGTGGCACAGTGGTTAGCACTGCTGCCTCACAGTGCCAGGAATCTGGGTTCGATTCCCGGCTTGAGTCACTGTCTGTGCAGAGTCTGTACGTTCTACCCTGTGCCTGCGTGGGTTTCCTCCGGGTGCTCCAGCTTCCTTCCACAGTCCAAATGACGTGCTGGTTGGTGCATTGGCCATGCTAAATTCTCCCTCGGTGTTCCCAAACAGGTGCCGCTAGCTACAAGTTCCCCTCCAAGGCACACGCCATGCTGACTCGGAACTATGTCGCCGTTCCCTCACTATCAGTGGGTCAAAATCCTGGAACTTCCTCCATAACAGCACTGTGGGTGTTCCTGCACCACAGAGGCTGCAGTGGTTCAAGAAGGCAGTTCACCACAACCTTCTCAAGGGCAATTAGGGATGGGTGATAAATGCTGACCTCGTCAGTGATACCTATTTAAAAAAAATAATATCTACTAATTACATCAGTAATAATTGAAGTTTTTAAAAAAAAACTTTGTCTAGGGAAATAAATGTGTAAAGTCCTCAGAATGCAATGCATCAAAACAATGGACAATTATACTGTTGAATTACTAGTCTTTAGCTGTACATTGGATCCTAAATAGTGCCCAGCAAAACCAAGAGAAAATAAGCACTCTCTACGAACATAACTTGCATTCGGATGCCAGTGATAAAGGTTCTGTGCCTGCAAATAAGCATGAATGGGCAAACCTACATTTCCCAGTGAGTAGTGCACAGACAATGGGCGGAATTCTCAAATCCCGCCAATGGACTTTTGGCCGCTCTCCAGATTTTCCAGTCCAGCCTGCTTTGATTCCTGCCACGGGCGGGTCTGGAAAACCCCAGCCAAAGTATACTACTGTCATATTATTCTAAATAGGCTGTGGTCACCAACCACTGTGTGCAACACAAGGATACCCTTAAACAATTTAGGTTCCCTTATTAGCAGTTGTATTAATTTGCAGATATGCTAAAATTAGTGATGTTGCATACTGTCATTCAATTGATTAATAATGCCCCTCACTGAGTTAACAATCTCTTTCAAAGATTTAGTGATATCTTTAATTGAATTTGTTCTATACACATTTAAACTGAAATTGGAAGTTGCCTCTGGCTTCTAAGCTACTCATTGTGAAGGGGTTATAATTCAATTTATTAGTAATCTCCCAAAAACATTTGGTAAAATCTTTAATTGAACTTTTTTTCTACACTGAACATGCAAGCCTCAACATTGTTGTTGCCTTTGGCTGCAGCCCTATATTTATCTTAATTATACTGGCATTTTTTCAGTGCAAAAGAAATGAAATACGAATCCAGTACATTTACTTAGAAATCATTTTTATTTGGGATACGTTTGAGTCAAGGTTATGAACAGAATTTTAATAAAGATCACTGTTGTCTTTTGAGGCTCTGTATTAACATCCCTGTTCCTGTGCAAATTTATTTTTAAAAATGAAACTTGGCTTCAGCATTAGCATACCGCAGCTTGTGCTGAATTACTGTTAATTTCCTCATTACTTGTATTGCAAGTCTAATATAATTTTCTACCTTTTTTCTATTCGCTCAGGGGATGTGGCTGTCGCTGACTGGGCCAGCATTTATTGCCCATCTCTAACTGCCCTCCATTTCATAGGGCATCCTTGTGGATCTGGAGTCACATGTAGGCTAGACCAGGTGAGGATGGCAAATTGCCTTCCCTTCACAACAATCCACAATGGTTTCATGGTCATCATTAGACTTTTGATTCCAGATTTTTTTATTGAATTCAAATTCCACCATCTGCTTTGGTGGGGTCCCTGGATCTTGTCCTGGGACTTCAGATTACAAGTCCAGTGACAATACCACAACCCCACTGCCTCCCCTATTATTTATAAAATAATAAATTAGTATTCAATACATATAGGCTCCTGCATTCCATAAGACCATAAGACATAGGAGCAGAACTAGGCCACTCGGCACATTGAGTCTGCTCCGCCAGTCAATCATGGCAGATATTTTTCTCATCCCCATTCTCCTGCCTTTTCCCCATAACCCCCAATCCCCTTATTAATCAAGAACCTGTCTTAAAGACACTCAGTGACCTGGCCTCCATAGCCTTCTGCGCCAAAACGTTCCATAGATTCACCACTCTCTGTCTGAAGAAATTCCTCCTCATCTCTGTTTTAAAGGATCGTCCCTTTAGCCTGAGATTGTGCCCTCTGGTTCTATTTTTTCCTACTAGTGGAAACATCCTCTCCACATCCATTCTGTCCAGGCCTCACAGTGTCCTGCAAGTTTCAATAAGATTGCCCCTCATCTTTCTAAACTCCAACGAGTACAGACCCAGAATCCTCAGACGTTCCTCATATGACAAGCTCTTTATTCCAAGGATCATTCTTGTGAACCTCCTCTGGACCCTTTCCAAGGTCAGCACATCCTTCCTTAGGTACGGGGACCAAAACTGCTCACAATACTCCAAATGGGATCTGACCAGAGCCTTATACAGCCTCAGAAGTACATCCTTTTAACATTCCTATGTTAAGTTTGAGTAATTTGTATAATGGCATATGGCAGACTTGCATTCTGTTTGACCTGATTTAACTGGAAAATGTTGAATACAAAGATTATTAAATGTAATTTCCTTGTTGAGTTGGGTACATTATAACGCAATTGGTTTATGGTAACTTTCATCCGTATAAATATTTCCAATTCCAACCTATGCAGAACACATTGAAAGACCAAACATCTAAATAATTTAATAGGTGGGGAATTGAAATACCTTGTGGTTCCATTTTCATTGACATCACATTTACTTATTCCATCTTAAATTATTGATATTCTGAACGAAACAGAAACTTTGGCGTCATTGGTTGCATGTTGTAAAACATCTAAATTTAGCAGCATTTCAGTTTTTTATCTTTCCGACACTGAACTGGTGTTAAAGGGCTTGGTTCATTTTGATCACTATCTACATTTGTAAACATTTGCAAGTTTTTCACTGGATGCTGGTGAATGAGTATCAAAAAAATGACCACAGGTTTTCAAGATTATCATAAAAACCCAACGAGTTCACCGATGCCCTTCAGGGAAGGGAACATGTCATCATTAGCCGGTTTGGCTGCATGTGACCTCAGTCCCATACTACATGGTTGATTCTTAATGCCCTCGGAAAGGGCCTGAGAAGCTGCCAGTTGTGAACAATTGTTGCAAAGTTCAGCAATCAGGAAACGGATTGGCCCTTTTGACAACAACCAAGGCATAGCACAAGTTTTGGACTAAGGCAATCTCAGCAAGTCAACTCGCAAACTCTTGCTCAAGTAACATCTAAGAGCCTATAAACAACCTGGGAGAGCTGCCCCATAGACTAGAATCATACTATCCTTACAGTGCAGAAGGAGGCCATTCGGCCCATTGAGTCAACACTAACTCTTCGACGGAGCAACCCACCCAGGCCCTATCCCCGTAATCCCACGTATTTACCCTGCTAATCTCCCTAACCCACACATCCTGGGACACTAAGGGACAATTTAGCATGGCCAATCCACCTAACCTGCACATCTTTGGACTAAGCAAGCAGCATTGTCATACAAAGAGATTCATAACAATCAGCGAACATTCCAAGATGAGGACATGAAAATCTCTTCTGATCACTACTACACTGATCCCATTTTCCATCTCAACAAACAAATCTGTAGTCTTTCATTCTGAATATTGAGTGGAGGAAACCTAGAATGAAAAAATAATCAGTTCAGCCCAATGTTCTTATTTCCCGTTTCACTGGTGTTCCATTTAAAAGTATACAAGACCAGTTCAGACCAGTATTCTTATTTTCCCATTTAAGTGTTTTTTATTTCCTTCTGGGAGGCCTGAGAGTAACTAGGACACAAGGTGTATTCTGGTTTGGAACACTTTAATGTCCACCACAGGAGTGGCTTGGCAGTACAACAATTAACCAAGCTGGCTGAATCCTGAAGTAAGAGTTTTAACAACACCAGGTTAAAGTCCAACAGGTTTATTTGGTAGCAAATGCCATTAGCTTTCAGAGCGCTGCTCCTTCGTCAGATGGAGTGGATATCTGCTCTCAAACAGGGCATACAGAGACACAAAATAAAGTTACAGAATACTGATTAGAATGTGAATCTCTACAACCAACCAGGTCTTAAAGATACAGACAATGTGAGTGGAGGGAGCATTAAGCACAGGTTAAAGAGATGTGTATTGTCTCCAGACAGGACAGCCAGTGAGATTCTGCAGAATTAAGCACAGGTCTAGAGACAATACACATCTCTTTAACCTGTGCTTAATGCTCCCTCCACTCACATTGTCTGTATCTTTAAGACCTGGTTGGCTGTAGAGATTTGCATTCTAATCAGTATTCTGTAACTTTATTTTGTGTCTCTGTATGCCCTGTTTGAGAGCAGATATCCACTCCATCTGACAAAGGAGCAGCGCTCCGAAAGCTAATGGCATTTGCTACCAAATAAACCTGTTGGACTTTAACCTGGTGTTGTTAAAACTCTTACTGTGTTTACCCCAGTCCAATGCCGGCATCTCCACATCATGAATCCTGAAGGGCATAGCTGTCAGGCTGGGGACGTGTCAGGTAGTGAGGAATCAATGTGAGGAAGTGGTTTCTTTGTCTTCATCAAAATACCTGTTACAAACACAACTAACAGTTCTAACATTGGTCACTATGACCAACAGGGAACACTAAGCACCAGAAGAAACAACCTACGGACAGAGCTAAGCTGTTCCACAATCAATGCTCTGCAACACTGCCACTTGCAGCCAAGAACATTGTGTACAAGCAGATCACTAAAGATGAAGAAGGCCCGAGAAACATTTCCATCCTCATCCATAGTGGAGCCCAGTATAACAGCAAGGGACAAGGCTGAAGCTTCAGTGAAATTGCTAAGTGAATGATCCTACTTGTTTCCTCCCAAGGACCCACATCATAGCCACTTTGTTTGTCGTGTCAGGTCACTTGAAGTGACACTAATAGGTAACAGAGTGTACTAGACTCATTAAAACCTCTGGAAACTGACAACAGCCCAGCTGTAATGTTAACACTTGTGCACCAGAACAATCACCTCCTGTAATCAAGCCATTCCAATGTAGGAGAAAGAAAGACAGACAGACAGAGGGCCAAATCATCCAGTCTGATTGTCAGAGAGTGGGCATATGACTGAAGATGCACATCAGACCTCTGTGGAAGTCCTGATGTGCGGACCTCTGTGGGAACTGCCTGACAAATTTCAATTTCCAAAGAGCAATATTTCTGCTCCCCAGGACCCCCCATGAACATCTCCAAGTCTGAGCTCGAGACGGAGACTTCGGACAGATCCAAGATACTTACATAGAAAATTAACCAGGAAATGTTAGACAGCCTAAAACCTCCTTTCAGATCCAATGACACAAACCTCCCAACCCGACTGTCCCAACAACCTGACCCGGCTTGGCTTGACTACCTCTTCTACCCGACCTGACTACCCCTCTTATTCATTTGAATACCCTCCTGCAATCTGACCACCCAACTCGACTATGCTCTCAGCCCGATCAGTACCCTCTGACCTGACAACCCCTCCAGATCACTTGACTACCTCCCCTGACCTGAATACCTCATGCAGACTACCCTCCCAATCACCTGACAACCTCCCCAACCTGACTAGCCACCTGACCAGCCCCTCCGACCACCCGACTAAAACCCAGACCCAACTACATTTTCAGCTACTTTTCTACCCTACCCAGTTACCCACCCACCCAGCCTCCTAACCAGCCACTCATCCACCCACTCACTCACCTACACACTCACACACCTAGCCTCCTATCCACCATCTCACCCAACTAGTCCCTCACCCATTTAACCCCTCACCCACCTAACCCCTCACCCACCTAACCCCTCTACCCATTTACCCACCTGCCACTCTCCTGTCTCACATGATATTCCATTCACCCACTCATCCACTGACCAACATCCAAACTGGACCTTTGAACTTAGCAAACAGCAGCAGTGCCCTACAAAGGAGGCATGATCTGTCTTCCCTGATTCTCCTCTGCTCCAATGGAGTTCCCCAAATGACTCTGCACTGCTCATTTCTTTGACAGCTGGGCTCAGAAGATCCCTGGTAAAAATTCACAACAGCATCAAATCATGGGGCGGGGGGCAGTGGGGGGGAAGAATTTGAGAGCACTGGGCAATTCAATCATTGGTGCTGCTTGGTAGATCCTGGCCAGAGTTAACACTTGAGGTCTGTTAACTTTGATCAGATGAAGGATGATCCTGTCTGTGATCTGGCGGTCACAATGGCTCATTTATCTATTTGATGAAAGGTCACAGGCCTGAAACACAGGTTCTTCTACCTCCACAGTTGGTGCCAGACCCACTGACCCTTTCCATTTTCTCTCTTTATTTCAGATTTCCAGCGTCCTCAGTATTTTGCTTTTGCATTCTAAGTTTAAAGTTTATTCATTAGCGTCACAAGTAGGCTTACATTAACACTGCAATGAAGTTACTGTGAAAATCATTGAGTCGCCACACTCCAGGGCAGCATGGTGGCACAGTGGTTAGCACTGCTGCCTCACAGCGCCAGGGACCCAGGTTCGATTCCCAACTTGGGTCACTGTCTGTGCAGAGTCTGCACATTTTCCCTGTGTCGGAGTGGGTTTTCTCCGGGTGCTCCGATTTCTTCCCATAGTCCAAAGATGTGCAGGTTAGGTGCCTTGACCATGCTAAATTCTCCCTCAAGAATTTATGTACCTGAACTCGTGACGGAGTATGGCAACTAGGGGATTTTCACAGTACCTTCATTGCAGTGTGAATGTAAGCCTACTTGTGACTAATAAATAAACTTTAACTTTTTAACTTTATAGCACCTGTTCAGGTACACTGAGGGAGAATTTAGCATGGCCAATGTACCTAACCAGCACATCTTTCGGACTGTGGGAGGAAACCGGAGCACCCGGGGGAAACCCACGCAGTCACGGGGAGAACATGCAGACTCTGCACAGACAGCGACCCAAGCCGGGAATCAAACCCATGTCCTTGGCGCTGTGAGGCAGCAGTGCTAACCACTGTGCCACCGTGCCACCCAGGTACAGCAATGGCGCTGTTAGCAACACAGTAAGACTTCATATCCACACAAAACATGGTCCATCTGTTTTCATATCTTGACCTTGCCTTCGCAGTGTCCTCCCAATTATCAATAAAGTTAAAGGAAGGGTCATCAATAACGCCATCAGGAATATCCATTCATTGATGGTCAGTTTTGATTCCATTAGAACCAGCCAGCTCCTGATCACATTAAAACCCTGGTCCAGATAGGGGTATAAGTATTGTGTTCCAGAGATGGCTAACTGTCCTCAAACTCCAAAACATCCTTTGGTACAGCACCAAGGATCATCATCAATAAGACTCAATAGCTGCAGTTATATTCTTGTTAGGGAAAATGATTGTGGTTGTTGAAGGCCAATCATTACAGTTCTGGGATATTGCTGCTGCCATTTCCCATTTTCAGCCTTAACAACCACCACTGTAGCTGACAAATTGACAAGGTTTATATTCGCATCACCTAAGCGTCATATAATCACAATCCTGAACAAGATAAACCTGGCCTTCAACGCATCATCATTGGATAGTCCCTGCAATCGACATCTTGGGGATCACCACTGAAGGGTTGGCACGGTGGCATAGTGGTTGGCAGTGTTGTCTCATAGCGCTAGGAACCCGGGTTTAATTCTGGCCTGGGGTGACTGTCAGGATGGAGTTTGCACATTCTCCCCGTGTCTGTGTGTGTTTCCACCGGGTGCTCCGATTTCCTCCCACAGCCCAAAGATGTGCAGGGTGGGTGGATTGACCATACTAAATTGCCTCTTGGTTTCCCAAGATGTGTAGGTTAGTGGGATTAGCAGCATAAATATTTGGGGTTATGGGGACAGGCTCTGGGTAAGGCACGCTATTGGAGAGAGTGGAGACTTGATGGGCTGAGTGGCCTGCTCTGCACTGCAGCAATTTGATTCTATTCTGTGAGTGTTGACATGGACCAGCCATATCTATAAGAGCAGGACAGAGTTTGTGACAAATAGGTCACCCCTCAAAGCCTATCCATCGTCTACTCGGCCCAAGTCAGGAGTGTGATGAAACCTTTGCCACTTGTCTGGGTGTGGGCGGCACGGTGGCACAGTGGTTAGCACTGCTGCCTTACAGAACCAGGGACCTGGGTTCGATTCCCAGCTTGGGTCACTGTCTGTGTGGAGTTTGTATGGGTTATCCTCATGTCTGCATGGGTTTCCTCCGGGTGCTCCGGTTTCCTCCCACAGTCTGAAAGACGTGCTGGTCAGGTGCATTGGTCATGCTAAACTCTCCCTCAGTGTATCTGAACAGGCGCCAGAGTGTGGCGACTCGGGGAATTTCATAGTAACTTCATTGCAGTGTTAATGTAGGCCTTACTTGTGACACTAATAAAATAAACTTTAACTTTATTCCATCCTGGTTTCATCAACACTGAGGTCAATAACCTGGAATCCTGCAACATTCCAAGCAGGAAACCCACAACCACCAGCCCATAGCAGTTAGTACTGGACAATAATTGCAGCCTTTCCATTGTCTACGCATGCAGAGACTTTTTTAAAAAATTACAGGTTGGCCAACTTGATTCAGAGGAAAATGTGGAATCAATAAAAGGTCATTCGGTCCACTAATCCTACTTCCGCCAGCCAATTTCCTAAGAAAAGCAGTGCATCACAAGCAATCGATCCAGGGAGACTTTTCTGCAAGTTCTTCCTGACTTTCAAAGGTAATAACTCCAAGCTACTCAATCTTCCACTTGCGACTTATCCACGGATTCAACATTACCGGAACCATTATCGATGCGTGTCATCATGGCTTTCAGTCGTGACCCAAAATAGATATTCTTTCAGCTCTTCTCTGAAAGAATTTAATTTTCAAACCTTTTAGAAATGCAATGAGGAATAATTTCTTCACTCAGAGGGTGGTGAATATGTGGAATTCACTAACGCAGGAAGTAGTTGGGGCTAAAACGTTGTCCGATTTCAAGAAGGAATTAGATATAGCTCTTGGGGATAATGGGATCAAGGGATAAGGGGGAGGAGGAGGGGGGGAATCAGGATATTGAATTCGATGATCAGCCCTGATCAAAATGAATGGTGGAGCAGGCTCAAAGGGCTGAATGGCCTACTCCTGCTTCTAGTTTCTATGCTTCTATGTTTAATTGTCCCTTAACTGCTCTTATTTGGTATTAATCCCATATATCTCATTCTCTATGGGGAAGAAAATAATTTTAATCCACAAAGTCTCTGTTGATCAATCATTCTGTACCTTTGCTCTCTGGTTCTGAAGTCACAGTCCCAAGTTACATTCACGTCTACATTATTCATGCTTATTAGTTTGAAGGCAGGGATTATGTTACCTTTCAATCTGTTTTTCCACTGAAGTTCAGTTCTATGAGGCTTTCTTTGTAACTTGCTTTAAATCTCAGAACCATCTGCACCTCTGAATCCTCTCCAGCAAGTCATTATCCTTTAGTAAGGTGGGATGCCCAGAACTGCACACGGTATTCTAACCACACACTTATTAAAGCGGATTTATCCTGGTACTTGATTAAAGTTTATTTTTTAGGTCACAAGTCGGCTTACATTCACACTGCAATTAAGTTATTGTGAAAATCCCCTAGTCACCACACTCCGGCACCTGTTCAGGTACATCTAGGGAGAATTTAGCTTGATCAATGCACCTAACCAACACGTCTTTCGGACTGTGGAAGGAAACCGGAGCACCTGGAGCAAACCCACACAGACACGGGGAGAACGTACAGACTCCGCACAGACAGTGACTCAAGCCAGGAATCGAACCCGGCTCCCTGGCACTGTGAGGCAGCAGAGCTATCCACTGTGCCACTGTGATTTAACCTTGCTGTTAACGGCTTCACATTGGTTAAGAAAAGCTGTCAGTGAATGTTCAGTATCATAACCAGATTTGAAAGATGCCCTGGATCATCTACTAGTTATTCTTGGGAGGATGTGTGGCATCTGAGACATTTAAATTGGGTTGCACTAAATGCATCACCCAAATAGTGTTTCTTGCAAATCTTAAGGACTTTCTTGGTAATAAGCAGAAGCCGGCTCTTGACGACCACAAATACTTTCATTTGTTTTCTAGCAAGACAGATGACTTACAGCTTTAGAGAAGTTCAGCACAAAGTTTTACACATCATCAAAATATTTACCAGCAATTATCATTGTATTCATGTGCTGTGCACGAATACCTTTCCATAAAAGGTTATTTGTTAGTGCAACAACATCAACTTCTATTTATACAACACCTGTTTGATGTAATAAAAAGTTACGGCACAGGGGCACTAATTGAGACTGAGCGACATTAGAAAATTAGAAGGTGGAAGACCCCCCCCCCCCCCCCCCCCCCCCCCACCCCCACCCAAAGGCAGGTTCTCCAGCAGCACGACCAGTGAGCCACGGAAAATCCCATTGCCTTTGATGGAACTGGAAGTTGCCGCCACCAACCAATAGCAAACGATCTGCATTCATGGGACGGTGGGGGAGTGCGGGGTGGGGGTATATGGTGTTGGAAACTTCTGGCCTTGGTCAAAGTGGTACGTTTAAGAAGCGCACCCTTAAAGGGGAAAAGAATGGTTTAGGGAATTCCAGAATTTAGGGCCTTGGCAGCTGAAGGACAACCCGCCCATACGGGGGCAATGCAAGCACTCAGGAGGCCAGAATCAGAGAAGCATCGATATCTCAGAGGGTTGTGAGAGTAGAAGATATCTCAGAAATAGACTGGGGCGAGTTGCATTTGAAAACAAGGATGAGGTTTTGAAAATCAGGATATTGCCTCAATAGGAATCGATGAGCAGATAAGCGATCGGTGAAGGGAATTTGGTGCAGTTTTGAATAATCTCAAATTCTGCATTTCCCTTGCAGACCGGTTTGTTGTTAATTTATAACAATAACATTAAAAAGGATCACAAAAGGCCACCTACTGTTTTCTGACTTTAAAACCAGGAGCAGAGCAAAAAAGAGAGGTACTTTGAACAGAAAATGAAGAGGATTGTGGCAAGAGGCTAAAGAGAGCCTGATTTTCTTTTTCACCGATCTGCTGTGAAAGTCCAGATACATTTGTAATATCCACATGGCTCACTCCTCACCTTCAGACACCTTAAGCTGCAGAAGGAGAACATGGTGAAAGCTTATTGAAGGAAAGGTGTTCTGAAGGAAGATGGATCTGTGGCCAGTTTTCTCTGGCAGAACAACTATTCCAGTTCAAAATTTACTGATTAAAACTAGATATAACCAAGCATTAATGCTTCAAAAAAGATTTCCAACACTGGTGCTGAGGGTTGGTATAAGGCCTGTTGGGGACAAAGAAGATGATATACGCTTTGAGGCACAGGGCAAAGCTGGAGTACTTAATGAGTGATTTGGATTGGCGTTCAATAGGCTGCTGATAAAATATCATAGAAATCCTGCACTGCAGAAGGAGGCCATTCAACCCATCGAGTCTGCACCCACAACAATCCCACCCAGGCCCTATCCACATAACCCCACATATTTACCCAGCTAATTCCTCTAACCTACGCATCTGGGGACTTTAAAGAGCAATTTAGCATGGCCAATGCACCGAACATGCACATCTTTGGACTATGGGAGGAAACCCCATGCAGACACAGGGAGAACGTACAGACTCCGCACAGACAGTGACCCAAACCGGGAATTGAACCCAGGTCCCTAGAGCTATGAGGCAGCAATGCTAACCACTGTGCCACCATGCCGCTCCTCAGTTGAAGCAGGGATGGTAGACATAATGGATGGGGTGAAAACTGATCAATGAGAAAAGCTTGGCACGCTGAAGAGTGGCATAAAGATGCTCGTTCACCGGGTTAGGGAAAACACAACTTATTTATTTGCAGGTTAAAATTATACAGAAGCTTGCAGCCTCGTGGCTGCAATCAGCTCCCAAGATGACTCAGAGCGCAGAAGTCCACGCTTACCAGGGTGATCCCCCCACCTTGTTGACCAATTGGTTCCCTGGGTCATGTGACTCTTACTCTGCAGATTGATCCTTAAAGGGACAATCACCAGTCCACCACCTCCCTCTGCCCCTTCCCACCACCACCCACCTAAGTCCCTTTATACAGATGTCGATACTCAATTTACACAATCCCAGATAATTAAGCATTTACATAAATTTAGTCAATTATAAATCATGTCTTTCAGGTGGTTTCCAAATCCTTGTGGAGTGACGTAACTCCTCTGTCTGGGGCACTTCCACAGGGTTGTTGTCAGCCGAAAACCCAATGACAGGTACCTCTTCAGGCACAGGCAGTTCAGTTCTACCTGTTTCCATGGAGATGTTGGTTGTGCCTGTCACAGGATGACCAGGTACTTCAGTGCTAAAACAGTCGGCAACATTTCCTGATGGCAATATACTTCCTGATGGCAAACTGGCTGCTCAAATGGTCTGTGTGTTTCCGGACGATCCTTTTTTCTACTTCCACTTGATAAGTCAGATGTCCAGTTTTAGAGATAACAATTCCAGGGACCCAACTCCACCCACTGCCAAAATTCCTCACACGCTGTGTAATCCAGCATAAACGGCCATGTTGACTGATATGAATCATGATTTGCCTTCTGACTGCTTTGGCTGGCCTTTACCCTCCCACACAAATTTGAAAACACAAGGCTCAGTCTCATTCTGAGATGATGGTTCATTAACAACTCTGCTGGCAGGACTCCCGTTGTTGCATTTCGAGTGGTCTGGGAACCATGAAGGAAGCTTGAGATTCTGGTCCCAGGGATCCTCTTGACTGCTCCATTAGGCCAGACTTAAAAGTTTGGGACAGTTCGCCCAGCTCGTCTGTTGGATGCTGAGTGGTAAGGCACAGTTCTAATGTGCTTCATACCATTGAGTGCGGTGGTGTTTTGAAACTTAGCACTTGTGAATACTCTTCCATTGTCAGACACTATGACTTCAGGTATTCCGTGGGTGGAAAAATATTGGCGTAATCTTTCAATGGTAGCACGCGAAGTAGGAGACTTCACTTCAAAACATCTATCCACTGAGACTGTGCATCAACAATGAGCAGAAACATTGTGCCTATAAATGGGCCAACATAATCAATATGGACTCGTACCCATGGCTGGCCAGGCCATTCCCAAAGGTGCAGTGGGGCTGCAGCAGGAACCCTTTGTTTCATTTGGCACCATTTACAGTGCTTAACTATACTCTCAATGTCAGCATCAGTGCCAGGCCACTGCACACAACTTCTGGCGAGCATCTTCATCTTTGAGATGCCCGGATGAGCACTATGTAATTCCATTAGAAGCGTGACTACTACTCTTGCTCCCCAGAGTATGGTGCCATCCTGGCAACTCAATTCATCCCTGTGGTTAACAATTGGTTTCATTTCTTCAGAAACTGGCTGACTGGGCCAACATGCAAGTATCTTGTGCCTGACTTTGGACAGAAGTGGATCCCACTTGTCCAGTACCTGACTTGCTTTGCCGAGACTGGCAACATGTCCCAAACATTCAACACCATGACAATTTCCTGATGTCCCTGTATCACCTTCCATCTTCAGAGGCTTCCCATTTACCCAGAGCATTTCTTTAAACAGTGAGTGAATATTTAAACCATTGGTGCTAGGCTCTTCTACATTGTATATTGGTGCTGCATTATTTAATTGGTTGCTCGGTAGACTTGACTTGGCTCTTTGCCTATGCTTTAAGTGGCCTCTCCTATGACCAAAAGAGCACTCAGCCTCCTTATACCTGCAGGGTTCAGGGGAGTGGTTATCTTCACGTCGGTAACATTCTGCTTCAAACTTTGCTGATTGATTGCTCTTCGAAACCTTCTTGTCTTATTTGTGGGTGAACTCGTTTCCTGCCTCACGGCTACTTTCTCAGCTTTGGCACCACAGCTGACGACCGGATTCCAGCCTAATTGGTGAATGACATCATTTTGCACATTCTGTAACTCTTGTGCACATTTTTCAGTGCTAGCTCCATTGCTGATTTAAAATTTATATCAATCTCTGCAAGTAATCTCCAGTAAATCACATCGTTATTCATCCCGCAAACTAATCTGTCTTGTAACACATCATTCAAGGTGGCTCAAAAATTGCAATTCTCCAACATCTGTTTCAATTTAGTGATATAAGTTGCAATCGTTTCACATGGGGCTCTC
Source organism: Mustelus asterias (assembly GCF_964213995.1). Taxonomy (NCBI): domain Eukaryota; kingdom Metazoa; phylum Chordata; class Chondrichthyes; order Carcharhiniformes; family Triakidae; genus Mustelus; species Mustelus asterias. The sequence continues at coordinate 139,368,300 of NC_135803.1, forward strand.
CCCCTTGAATTAAACTTAGAGTATGACTGATGGTTTAGGCTGGAAATGTGACTTTACCAATTCCACAAACTCATTGAATCCTCCCTGTTTCATTCACTTGAAAGTAATATCCGGGTTGCTCTATATATCGTGTCCAGTCGTCTGTTGAGGAGTCAAGTGGATCTATCTGTTCAAAGAGAGGCATCTTGGTTAAGTATTCTTTTCTTTTCTCAACTTCACTCAACTGAAGTGTAAACTGGATACTCGCAGTCTGAAGATTTTTTCTTATCCTTGTCGCCAAACGTAAAGATGCTCACTGGTTTAGTGAAATCACAACTCATGTATTTACAGGTTAAAACTATACAGAGGATTTCAGCCTCATGGCTGCAATCAGCTCCCAAGATGATTCTGAGTACAGAAGCCCCCACCCTGCTCCCCAATTAGTTCCCTGGGTCACGTGACCCTTACTCTGCAGATTATCCTTAAAGGGAGAGTTACCACAAATGGATCTGTCTAGATAGTCAAGGGAAGTTGGATGGAGCTTGCAATAATCTTTCAATCTTCCCTTGATACAGGGGAGGTGTCAGGGGATTGAACAGTGGTAAATATGGCACAATTTTTCATAAAGGGGTGTGAGATCATTCTTAGTAACTGGAGGTTGGTCAGTGTAACATAGTGGGTCGGAAAAATTTTGGAAATAACAATCAAGGAAAAGGTTAACAGCAGAGTTTGAGTTAATCAAGGAGAGGCAGCAATGATTTGTGAAAAGCAGATTGTGTTTGATGAATCAAATTGAATGTTTTGAATTAACATAGAAGATTGACGAAGGAAATGCAATGAATGTTGTTTATATGGGTTTTAACAAAGCATTTGAGAAAGTACCGCATAAAATATAGGAACATGGAATAGGAGAATCCGTTTAGACTTTTTCTTTAATTGCCTTAAGGCAAAAAAACCCAGCATGTTGTAGTAAACAAAATTAATTCATTGCTTACTATTTCTGGACCTTCCACTGTACGGTCAGAGCAGAGCATGCAAAGAGCACAGTCTACAGATTTACAGACTACAGTCTACAGGTGCACCATAGAAAGCATTCTTTCTGGTTGTATCACAGCTTGGTGTGGCTCCTGCTCTGCCCAAGACCGCAAGAAACTACAAAAGGTCGTGAATGTGGCCCAATCCATCGGGCAAACCAGCCTCCCATCCAGTGACACTGTCTACACTTCCCGCTGCCTCGGCAAAGCATAATTAAGGATCCCACGCACCCAAGACATTCTCTCTTCCACCTTCTTCCGTCAGGAAAAAGATACAAAAATTTGAGGTCACGTACCAACCGACTCAAGAACAGCTTCTTCCCAGCTGCTGTCAGACTTTTGAATGGACTTACCTTGCATTAAGTTGATTTTTCTCTACACCCTAGCTATGACTGTAACACTACATTCTGCACTCTCTCGTTTCCTTCTCTATGAACGGTATGCTTTGTCTGTGTAGCGCGCAAGAAACAATAATTTTCACTGTATGTTAATACACGTGACACTAATAAATCAAATCAAATCAAATCAAACAGCCTGAAGAGTTGTCTCTCAAAATAGAAATCCAGGTCCTACATACACGATGTGATCCCAAATTTGCATTGTCCCAGGGCCCACCATCGTAAACAGTCTGGTCCTCCTGTGGTGCACCATTATCAAAATGGCATCGGCCAGGAACAGAACAATACATATTGGGTCAGAATGTTTGGAGTGCCCCCATCCTATTACTGTCTGTCAGACCCAGTGTAAATCGTCCAAAGGAAAATATTTTAGTCGCATATTGCGGCAATCAGGCCAGTGCAATTATCTACCTGGTCAAGAAAAGAAAGGCCTTGCTCGACGTGAATACTTACAAAGGTATTCACACAGAATCCGTACTATTCACATCCATTCTATTTGTTAAACAATTATCCTAGGCCTTTTATTGCCAAGAATAGTATTTTGAGAGAGGGCAATAAATAGGACATTTTACAGGTTGCACTTGCCACCCCCGTACATGTCTTTGCCTCGCATGTTCCTCAATCCAGCAAGAAAATCATTCATAGGTTACCCAGTCGCTGGATCTTCCATAGGATGGATCAATCCCAAATATCCGTAATAATTGCTTTGATGGCATAACTTACTAAGAGGCTTGTGCAAGTCCTCCATGAAATACCAAGCAACGTTGTCATGGGGATAGCTACATAAATCTCCGGTGCCCAAAACTGTAGCCTTTTGAGAAACGCTTGAACCAAGTCCAAAACTGTCATTCAAGAGCATTTTTAAACCAACGTGGAGCATTCAAACTGAGACTGGGACCTCAGTACTCTGTTTTTGCAGATGGCCTAAGTACAAACATCAGGTCAATCACCTTATTAGGGGTTTAGGCCATTGGAGGTATTTATGTACAGTGCCATACATAACTCTTGCCGTTCTGAAACATGATTCTTCCTGCCTGTACAAATAGCAGCAATGGAAAAAGAGGATTTCAAATAATTTGAAATAACCTTCAGTACATTTTACTATTGATATCTTTTGTACTTCAATAATTACTCGAACACTGCCAATTATCTCAGTGAAACTGGGAGACTTCTGTACTTTTAAAACATCATGCAATATACTAAATATGAATGAGCTGCCACATTCAAAAGACAACACTAATGAATCAAAAGGGAACTGAATAAAAAAAAATAGGTCACCTAAATATATTTTACATTAGAAGGGGGAAAAAAAACTGGTTAAGAGACACTGTTCCAGATATTTGAACAGGTTCCTAATTATTTTTCAGATACAAGTGAAAGAGAGCAACTCAACCAAACATAAGGTTAATTTCACTGGAATTAGATTTAAAGCCGCACTTGCTTTTAAACAAGATGAACAAAAATGGTAAATTAATTTCAAATGAATCTTCCAAACAGAACTGCAAGTCAGCTAGGTTCACGTACAAAGGCTGAATCCGCTCAATTTATACCCTCACCCACATTAATTGTTCTACAGCATTCTTCACTTCACAATAGATAAGTAGCCAGCTACAAGGCTATAATGCAAGTGATCATATATGTACTTTGCTGTTGAAATTTCTCTCTGTTAATTCCAAATAATCTGATGCGCGATTTGCTCTTTCGAAATTGATATTTTTAATTCAAAGCTGCAATGTTCAAAAGGCGAATGTAGCCAGGATGAGCATTGAACAAGATATTTCAGCGCATTCGAGAAAACCTTGTAGTATAGGTGCTTTTTTTAATTCAATCATGGGACATGGGGCGTTGTTGGCTAGACCAACATTTATTGCCCATCCCTAGTTGCCCTTGAGAAGGTGGTGGTGACTTGCCTTCTTGAAACGCTGCGGCTTGACCCACAGGGCAGAATTTTCCTGTTCCGTCACAGGAATCGTAGCGGGCAGGACATGGACCATGCAAAGGTCTGTTGAGCTCGGGTGGGATTTTCCTGTCTTGGGGCAAGCGTGGCTGGAAAATCCCGCCCACAAAGCCGTTAGGGAGGGAATTCCAGGATTTTGACCCAGCGACTATGAAGGAACGCCGATATATTTCCAAGTCAGGACGGTGAGTGGCTTGGAGGGGAACTTGCAGGTGGTAGTATTCTCATGTATCTGCTGCCCTTGTCCTTCTAGAAGGAAGTGGTTGTGGGTTTGGAAGGTGCTGTCTAAGGATCCTTGGTGAATTCCGAGGACTCTGGGCAGGGACTTTTTTCCCCAGGTGCAGTTGGGAGCGTATCTGGGTCTCAAACCCATCCCCCTCCGGGGAAGAAACTGTCATCAGCTCCGAATTTCACAGGGGTGGAGAGGAGTTTGGGAGGCAGTTTGCAGCCAAGGATGGTGGGAATGAGGCAGGAGCATTTAAGTGCCGGCCTGATTTAAAAAGTCACCGTGGTTGTCATCTTAGTGCTTTAACTTCAGGTTGGAAAAGTGGAGCAGCTTTGAATTCAAGAATGTCTCAGCAGTGAGTCCAGGGCCTGGAACCAGGACAGACAGCCCCACGATTCACTGATACAGGCTAGAAGTTAAAGAGGGAGAGGAGGGAAGTCCTCTTCCTAGAGGGTGACAGGAGAAGACCATCCACCAGACAGAGCAGGGCTGGATGGAGATAGCTGATGCAGTCAGCAGGAGGAGTGTGGTGCACAGAAGTTGGATTGCACTGTCAGAAGACCCCATAACCTAATATGCTCTGGCAAGTTGAGTAAAACCCCTAACCCTCAGGACACATTTCTGGGTGTTAACCATACTGTCAGACACCCCAGCTGAGGAATCTCAGAGCTCATGCTCCTCTTGATCATGGGAGCAGTGTGTGCCAGGGATACATACTGACCTCTCCGAATGGTTTAGTGTTATAGTGTTGCTGAGGAGCTGCCAGCACGGAAATACCTAGCTTCCAATAGAGAAGGGAAGTTGGTATTCATCATGGGAAGCAACAGTGCCTTACCATGCTCTCTTATGTCCTTGCAGGAGAAACTGGCTCACAATGAAGAGGGCCGTAGTTTCCCTATCTTCATCTGATCACAAGCATGGAAGTCAGAGCCATGGACACCGTGAGGATCACAAGCCATGATGAAATGGTCATCCAGGGTGAAAATCGTGATTGAAGAGTGAAATGTGTTCATTAAGGGAGAGCCTTTTACTCCACCCTATCCAACAGATACCGAATGCCTGGTTGTACTGAGAAACCTCAGAGGCTCCTACTCTCCATAAGAACATAAGATATTGGAGCAGAATGAGGCCCATTGAGTCTGCTCCACCATTCAATCATGGCTGATATTATTCTCATCCCCATTCTCCTGCCTTCTCGCCGTAACTCTTGATCACCTTATTGGTCAAGAACCTATCTCTCTTGGTCTTAAAGACACTCAAGGACCTGGCCTCCACAGCTCTCAGTATCAATGAGTTCCACAAATTCACACTCACTGGCTGAAGAAATTCCTCCTCAACTCAGTTTTAAAGGCGCGTCCCTTCACTCTGAGGTTGTGCCCTCAAGTTCTAGTCTCTCCCACTATTGGAAACATCCTCTCCACACCCACTCTATCTCGGCCTCTCAATATTCTGTAAATTTCAATTAGATTCCCCCACATCCTTCTAAACTCCATCGAGTGTAGACCCAGACTCCTCAACCGCCCCTCATATGACAAACCTTTCATTCCTGGGATCATTCTTGTGAACCTCCTCTGGATCCAAGGCTAGTTCTCAAGATCTCAGAGGCCAGCTCCCTCACCATCACCGGATCAAATGGAGCAGCAGCAGAGCTCAGAAGAAGCATCACACTTTGCAAATGCACGTACATCCACCAGCACAAGTAGAGTCACCTCGGTGGGTCCTCACATGCAGTTAGATAGGATAGCACTGGGTGGGGAGGAGAGGTGACAGTGGCAGAGGCAGCTGTGGGATGTCCCCCAGAGGAGTGAGAACTGAAACAGGCCTGATCAGCTGGACACAACTGTAGGGCCTCAGGAATCACTGGATGGAATGCTCTAGCTGGCCAAGTGATTCTCAAACATTTCATCCATGGAGCCCAGTGGCAGAGTAATAGGCCCAGTGGACCACCTACCAATAATACCCACTTTCACTGGGCAGGCAACAAATGTCCTCAGAATCTATGGGAAAAATGGTGTTACTTTTGATGAGACACCAACAAGGTGATATTTGGTCCAAAGCTAGAGAGCATCAGTCTCATGTCAGGCTGCATGATTTAAGTCAACTGTGGTAACATGGGCCCTTTAAGGGGACGATCCCTGAGAGTTATGTGATCAGGCCAGACCCTATAGAGAGGCAGCACGGGAAGCCGAGGCAATCAGGAGCAAGGACGCATGTCCGAGGTCGAGGAGGAGTCTCAGTTGGAGCCAGGGAGGAGAAGAGAGTTGACTGTATTGTAGTTCTGTCAGACTCTTGTTCATATATATATAAATACTGCTGTTAATAAAATCCTTTCTAACTTGAGCTACAATGGGTCATCTTCAAAATTATTGCGCCAATGAGTCTCGTGTATAGCCAGCTAACTTCCATGATGTAGTCTTCTATGGAAGAATCATCCTTTAATGCTCACTTTTCGGAAAGATTAAAGAAAAATATCAAAAGGTTTACAACTGTCAAAGCACTGTCAAAAACTAAAACAAAGGCCGAAATCTTCCTTCCTCGTTTGTGGCTGGGATTTTCCAGTGCCACTGAGAGTGAATGGAGTTTTGGGTGGAACGCTAAATTCTCCATTCCCGCTTGCAACGGGTCCCGCCATGGACGAGACCGGAGAATCCCATCCGCAGGGTAGAACTTTACGCCAGTGGGATTTTACAATCCAGCCAAAGTCAATGAACTTTGGCATGGCTGCCACAGTTTATGGCCCCCCCTCCCACCATGACTGGGCTGTAAAATTCCACCCACGGACTCCGGTCGGCTGGTAGTGTCAGCGCCGGGAATACGCTCAATGGTGTCTAAGCCGTGATGAGGCCATAAGGGAGGACCGGACAGACTGATGTTAGACAAACTAATCATATACATTTCTGAAAACTATAATTACTTCACTGTTAAAGTCATAAATTTATGTGCATTATTTAATATGAATAAATTAACTCCTACCAAAAGAGTACACATTTTCACATTATAAATATTAATACCAAAAGCGAACACATTTATTTAAAACACTCTAATATGTCTTACAAAATCATCACACTAACCTTCTTCTGAGAAACTATTACTTACCTTGTATCGTTATTAATCAAACAAAATCGACAGCAACTTAAATCTTGCTTATACAACTACACTGTTGTTGTTTGCATTTATGGTAAGTAATGCCATACATGTGGACGTGTGACATCACATGAGTGGTGAGGTTGTGGGGGTTCTATCCCCTTCCCTCATATGACCTCCACCGTGGTGTTGTGTGTCTGTGATCTGCATGTTGAAGCAGTCCATGGGCCATCTAGAGAACTCACGCAGACCCCAGAACCACTGACCTAGACCAGCAGCGATGGATGTGCTCCCACATGTCTGAGTTCCCTCAGGCAGTGTGGGGTCATGAACTGAGAATGGAGGAGTTCATCCAGCTCATGTACAGCACAATGATTCAGGGCTTTCTGAGCAGCAGCTCCTCCATTGAGGAAGTGGCCAACCTCACGTGAGCCATGGGCACTCGGTGTTCAGCAAAACCAGCACCGATTCCTGTGACCTGCAGCATCACAATCTCCTGCGGCACTCGTTCCTGGTCATCTCCAGATAACTCCTTCTTCACCAGTAGATCCTATGCTGAAGGTATGGCTTCCATTGCCTACCTGCCCCTTGTTGATCTTCTCTGCTTTCCTGATGCCCAGGGTTCTACCCTTCCTGCAGCCAATGTTGCTCCTCATCGGCACTAGACCCAAACATGAGAATCCTGCTCCCATTGCCAAGTGCAGACTTCCTTGTGTTCAGATGGACCACAATTGTGTTTGGCAGCCTTGCCCCCTTCTCTAATGCCATCTCAATTCCAGGAGTGTGGCAACTTTCTCCACTGCCCTAACACTTATTGCCCATTCTGCCCGCAAACCAGATTGAGCTAATGGCATCTATCACTCAATGGGTGAGCCCTATGCCCTGTTCATCTGGGGGCAGCCAAGACTGGCTCCCAAACTGCGTATCTACCTCAGTTCAGCTGGTCTGCCCCAGACAGCGCATGCAGACCCATGAAAAACACATGTCCCTTAACATGTTCTCAATGAGCTCTTTATCTCGAGTAACTCACCTCTTGATTCCCCAAAGCATGTCCACCATCTAAAAGGCACAAGTCAGGAGTGTGATGGAATACTCTCAACTTGCCTGGATGAGTGTGACACCAACAACACTCAGGAAACTTAACACCATCCAGGACAAAGTGATCCACTTGACTGGTACCCTATCCACTAACATTCACTCCCTCCACCACTGGCCAGAAGTGGCAACAGTGTGTACCATCTAAAAATGCACTGCACGAACTACCAAGGCTCCTGATGCAGCACCTTCCAAACCCACAACTGTTATCATCTAGAAGAAGCCTCACAACAACAGGTTAAAGTCCAACAGGTTTATTTGAAATCACAAGCTTTCGGAGCACTGCTCCTTCATCAGGTGAGTGAAGGGGCAGCGCTCCGAAAGCTCGTGATTCCAAATAAACCTGTTGGACTTTAACCTGGTGTTGTGAGACTTCTTACTGTGTCCACCACAGTCCAACGCCGGCATCTCCACATCTTGGCTACCATCTAGAAGGATAAGGGCAGTAGATCCATGGGAACACCATCATCTGGATGTTCCACTCACCATCCTGACTTGGAAATATATCACCGTTCCTTGACTGCCACGCAGTCAAAATCCTGGAACTCCTTCCCTAACAGCACTCTCGGTGTATCTACATGACAGGGGCTCCAGTGGTTGAAGAAGGCAGCTCACCACCACCTTCTCAAGGAGAATTAAGGGTGGGCAATAAATGCTGGTCTAGTCAGCGATGCCCACATCCAGAAAAAATGGATTTTTAAAAATCATGTTAATTGGCCTTCCTAATGAATCAGACAAGGTGCGGAATCTTCCTGGCCCGCCATGGGAATCGTAATGGGTGGGACATGGACCATGCAAAGGTCCATTGACCTCAGGCGGGATTTTCCGGTTTTGGGGTGAGCGCGGCCAGAAAATCAAGATCTCAAGGGGTTGCCCCGTCCCTGCTGTGGTGAAACTTGCCAGTGTTGGGAAACAAGTATTCCAGCTGGCACCAGTATTTTCTTTCCCCACTTGCCTCAGTTCCCGACACAGGCTGGACCTGAAAGTTCAGCCCGCTGTGTTTCTCCCATTGCAAGCCCTGCCGCTGCTATTTCAGGTGGGAAATAATGAAGATTAATTTGATAACCTGCTTAGATTTTCCAAAGTCTATGTAGAAAAAAGTAAAATCTCATTGTATGGATGAATTTACTGTCAGGTCCCACAGGACATTGGTTAAAATGACCCACTTTTAAGATGGAAGCATCAACTGGTACAGTGGCTAAAGTTACCTGCCTGACATTGTTAAAGTGATATGAAGGTAACCTAATTTTCAGTTAAAAATAGGTTGTGGACTGGGAGCAACTACAGCACTGCAAAATGTAGGACATGACTTTGTAACTGTATTCCCCAACATCACCGTGTAACCATCCTCATCATGCTTTCTTGGGGAACATCCAAGTGGAGGCCAGACACTTCCCAACTGTTGGCATGTCACTCGGCTCTTCCTGAATACCTCAGCAGTTGGCTCCAAGCAAAATGGTAGAGGCGGATGTAGTTGCCTCGCTCTGTCACAGTCAGCCCAGAGAGAAATGAGGCCCAAATAATTCCACCCAACATGACAGGAAAGATTGGGGTGTATGCTCAACACTGCTGCACCCATTTTCAGGCATGAAATGGGCACTGTGCTAACCAATTTAGCCAGGCAGATGCACAGGCGTTCAAGCCTCTGCTAAGTTGGACAAAGCCGTTATTCGGAAATTTCTGGGGAGTCAGATTGCTCCTAGTATCTCCACAAACCAACTACAGGCTGCTGCCAACCTCCTGTCATCTGCTCCTGATCCCTGGATTCCTTCGTTCCCTGGATTTACCTGTCACTTCTGACCTTGGTCAAATTTGGTTAGGCCCAAGCTGATGAACTATGCTGAAGCCCCTAACTGGGATCCACAGCTTGCCTGAACATCAGTTTCCAAACATCTACAAGCCTCTGTTGCGACATCACTACATTCACATTTCTGGGTGCTAAAGACAACAATTCATGCTTATGTAATGTCTTTAACTTAATAAAACATTCCAGGGTGTTTCGCAGGAGCATCAGAAAACAAAGTTAGGGATGGGACTTAAGCGGTATGAGGCCTAAAGCTTTGTCAAAAAGATAGGTTTTAAAGAGTGTCTAAGAAAAAGGAAGCAGGAGAACTTTAGGAAGGAAATTCCAGAGCTTAGAATGTAAGCAACTGAAGATTGCCAGAATTGTTGGAAGAATTTAAATTAGATGCTCAAGAGACCAGAATTGGACAAGCACAGATGTGATGTGGGGCTCAAGGAGATTACAGAAATGGGGTGGCTGGTGGGGGGGGGGGGGGGGGGGGGGTATGGGGCGATGGCAAGGCTATTGTTTGGAGAAATGCTTGCCCTAGGTTTTTGACTTCTCGTGTCACCTTTTGTAAAATAAAGGTTTAGGGCAGTAGCCATTTTGTGCACCACATGGAACATGGTGTCAGGAATATGCAGTTACAAGTGAATGGATTTTCACAGCTGAGAGAGAACCAGCAGATGGAAAAAAAAAACAGAAGAGAGTAATTAAAACTTCAGTCTGCAATGTTGTACAGGACACTAGCTGCTGGGTGAGTCAGCATGGCTTTGACTATTCCATTACTTTTCCTACGGAGTGGAAAGGGGATTTGAGAGTGAATTGGAAATTCTTCAAGTTTCGACAGCAGAATTGTGAAATTGCCAGAGAGTTAAACAAGAAATCTAAACAATTAAAACAATTACGAGGGAAGAATGCTGCGAGCTGTCTTGTACTCTAAACGTTATTGAAGAGCAGAAAATCCAGTGTGGTGAAAGTTTTGGAGACGTTGAAGACCCACTTTGAACCCTCCGCTGATGTTATTTCTCAACAATAAGATAAACACCAGAGTTTAGGAAGACAGCAAGAATATTGACTCCACTGATACATCTAACTGAATCTTGAGAGCTTGAGCAACTGATGGTCACTTTCATCGGGAATAAGAGATCCAGCTGTGTGTGCACATCTGTTGAGAGAAGAGAAGCTACTCTCGACAAAGCTATAAGTGGTCAATCATCAGCTGCAGTTGTGTTGACATCCAGACCGTTAATGCTAACTGAAGGACACTATGTACAGATTGAGAAAGAGAGCCCGGTTATTGACATTGCTTGTGGGAATTTTAATCAGTACCTGTTTGGGAGAGACGAAGTGATGTTAGAGTCTGACCACCAGCCACTTCAAAGCTTCTTTATCAAACTATTTCCATCTGCCCCAAAAGATTGTTACTTCAATCACAGAGATATCATTTGGAAGTGAAGTACAAGCAAGGGAAGCAGATGTACATCACTGACATGCTGTCAAGAGCTGCGCTCCCTGAGAAGAAAGTTGATAACGCTCGTGCAGAATGTGAAATCTCCCAGATTCAATGAGAAGAAACAGCACGACGTGCTCTGGAGGTCATCAATCCAGCAGAGGCATTGAATCTGATGGACAAGCTTCTGGCTCAGATCAGGCAAACTACATAACGAGATGCAACTCTTCAAGTGCTGCAGGAGGTAATGTTGAAAGGGTAGCCTCAAACCATCATGAACACATCCGTTGATTGGTGAAGCTGAGAGGAAACTTCATCACTCTCACAGGAACTGATTATCTTGTCGCCATCGACGACTATTCAGATGACTGTGAGTTAGACCAGCTGATATCAATGCCTACCAGTGAGATGGCAGAATGCACACTTCGGTCCTTATGGCATTGCTGACAGTATGAAGAGCGACAATGATGAGGGTGATGATAGCGTGGTGATAATGGCACTTCACTAGTAATCCAGAGGCCCAGGCTAATGGCCAGGCTCTGGGACCATGGGTTCAAATCCCACCATGACAACTGGTGGAATTGAAATGCAGTCAATCTGGAATTGAAAACTATTCTCAGTAAAATCAAGGCTTTGGGCAGTAGCCATTTCACACACAACAGCTATGGAGAGAATTGAAAACAAGAGTGAGCATTCTTAGACAAAGGTGCCAGATTCTCCACGCTACGATTGGATGGAAATGGAGGTGGGACTTTTTTTTTATTCCTGGGGTGTGGGATGTCACTGGCTGGGCCAGCATTGCTTACCCATCCCTAACTGCCCTTGAACTGAGTTGGCTTGTTAGGCCATTTCAGAGGGTATTGAAGTGCCAACCACATTGCTGTGGATCCAGAGGCGCATGTAGGCCAGACTGGGTAAAGATGGCAGATTTCCTTCCCTAAAGGACATTAGTGAACCAGTTGTTTTTTTTACGATAATCGACAATGGCTTCCTGATCATCATTAGACTTTTAATTCCATATTTTTATTGAATTCAAATTTCACCACCTGCTGAGGTGGGATTCGAACCCAGGTCCCAAGAGCATTACCCTGGGTTTATGGATTACTCGGCCCAGTTACTGCTCATTAAGAGCCCTTTCAACTATAAGTTTTTCCATTTTCAGTGAGGTAGTTAAGACATGGCCAACAGAGTCTTGGATGGTCTCAAGTTTATAGAGGATACAGTGTGGGGAGGCCTGCCAGAAATCCATAGTGTGGTCAAGACTAGAGGTAAGAAACACATGAAGGAAGGTTTCAACAGTAGGTGAGCTCAGCAGGGGTGAGGTCTAACAATGCAATGGGGGTTGAAATGGCAATCTTAGTGATCACACGGGTATATGGCTGGAAACTCATCTCGTAGTTAAATATGGATTGTGAACAGTCTGGTTTAGGCTCAGACAGTTGCCGATGGATGGATTCAGTATCTAGGGAATGGTGTGCACAGGTTCAGCAGGCAAGAGGGAAGGCAAATGGAATTTCATAGAAATTCATAGATTCCTACAGTGCAGAAAGAGGCCATCTGGCCCATCGAGTCTGCACCGACCACAATCCCACCCAAGCCCTACCCCCATATCCCTACACATTTACCCGCTAATCCCTCTAATCTACGCATCTCAGGACACTAAGGGTCAATTTAGCATGGCCAATCAACCTAACCCGCACATCTTTGGACTGTGGGAGGAAACCGGAGCACCCGGAGGAAACCCACGCAGACACAAGGAAAATGTGCAAACTCCACACAGACAGTGACCCAAGCCGGGAATCGAACCCCAGGTCCTTGGAGCTGTGAAGCAGCAGTGCTAACCACTGTGCTACCGTGCCGCCCTTGGAATGTTGGCCTTTATTTCAAAGGGAGTGAGTATAAAAATAAGGAATGTATGAGAAACTTCAATTATGAAGGTAGATTGAAGGAGATGGGACTGTTATGCCTGGAACTGTGGGGGAGGCATGTTCAGTCAACGCATTCAGGGGGCATATGCAGGGTTACGTTGAAAAGGCAGGAGAATGGCACTAAGCCTGTTCGTTCGGAGAGCCAGTGCAGATATGATCACCAGAATCTCTGGCCTCCCCACCTCATTTTTCTTGGTGGCAGGAGGTAGCACGCCATTGGCCGGCAGTGGGATCATCTGATGGGATTTCCCACAGGTTCCACCCCACACCACCAAGATGAAAGTTCGATGGGAATATTTGCCCTTCCTCACACCCGATTCTCCATGATAGCAGCAGAAAAATACATCAGTCCAGAACACATCTGGATCAACATGGCATGTAAAAGTTGGGACATCCCTGAAGAAGGCCTGGGCTTGCCTTCAGAGTTCAGGATGAAGGCTATCAGAGATTCTGGGCCCTGAAACAGCACAGCAGAGGTGGATTTTCCAGATTCAGTGTCTTTGAGGAGCTCCATCTTCCTTCTTCAGGAAATCCATCTTTCTTCAATGGTGGGTCAGTGATGTCGGCCACCTTGTAAATATGGCACCCAGGTGTGACAGCGGGCTGCGCATCATCAAGCCCACCCCATCACAGAAGACAGTGCAAAATCCCCGGATGCATATTGAATTACGCAGGGATGGAAGACAGGCATGGTTTCTCTTTGGCCTTTACAGCAGGAAACGCTCCTCACTCGCCCCCCCACCCCCACCCCCCCCCCCCACCCCCCCCCCCCCCCCCCACCGCCACCCCCCACCGCTCTCCAGCCCCACCACTTAGCCTGCTCACCGATGCCTCTATTTTCTCAGAAGACTAAGGAAATTTGGCATGTCAGCTACAACTCTCACCAACTTTTACAGATGCACCATAGAAAGCATTCTTTCGGGTTGTATCACAGCTTGGTATGGCTCCTACTCTGACTGCAAGGAACTACAAAGGGTCGTGAATATAGCCCAATCCATCACGCAAACCAGCCTCCCATCCATTGACTCTGTCTACACTTCCCGCTGCCTCGCAAAAGCAGCCAGCATAATTAAGGATCCCACGCACCCCAGATATTCTCTCTTCCACCTTCTTCCGTCGGGAAAAAGATACAAAAGTCTGTGGTCCCGTACCAACCAACCCAAGAACAGCTTCTTCCCTGCTGCTGTCAGACTTTTGAATGGACCTACCTGGCACTAAGTTGATCTTTCTCTACACCCTAGCTATGACTGTAACACTACATTCTGCACCCTCTTGTTTCCTTCTCTATGAACGGTATGCTTTGTCTGTATAGCACGCAAGAAACAATACTTATCACTGTATACTAATATATGTGACAATAATAAATCAAGTCAAAAGCAAAATGAGACTTGGACCCGGATGGGAGAACTCCAGTCTGTGATTTTGGTGTCACGGCTTTGGAGGTAGCATGGAGTGCCATGGAGCCCAGACTGAATGCCAACATCTGCAAAATCCCTTTAAATCCTCACTTTTAAAAAGTTTTTAAAGTTTGATGGACGAGGCCTAATGCACAGATCTTTGCGACCTGATCGCTGCAGCGGGGGGTGGGGGAGGGGAGTCTCCGATAAAGGTAGGTTATCTTTTACAAACTTTGCAGTTTAAAAATTCCGACAATGCTGAAGGTCTCCAATACAACTCCCACCCCCCCTCCCCACCCCACCAACACCCCCCCCACCCCACCTCTCCCCCACCACCCCAACCAGGAGCTAAACCCTGTCCCCTCCCCACCAAAACTCAGAAGCTAAACTACATCACACCCCCAGGATCACACAAAATCTGAGATGTTAAAATGGGGTCACACCAGGAAAAGTTTTGGGCAGCACTGTGTTAGGTCTTGAGTTAAATTAACAGAGGAATGTCTGACCACTGCATCAAGGACTGGTCCTGCCAGTTTGTTGTGAACAGATCATTTTGCTGCCGACACAAATGCAAACAAGGTGCAAGTAAAGATGGATTTCATGCTCTGTTTGACACAAAACACTCTCTTTGTGGTAAAGCAACAATAGTTCAAAAGATCATTTCAGGCTGGAAGTTCAGAAACCTGAATGGAAGTTGTAGCAAAGTCAAAGGCAATGCACTGAGGCTTCAAAGAATAATTGATTTACTAACAATAATATACACACACAAGATAAGGGTCAGACAGAGCTACAATATCCAAAAAACTCTCTTCTCTTGTCTGGCTCTAATTGAGGTTCCTCCCTGTCCCAGGACACGCACCCTTGCTCCCGATTAGCTCAACGTCCAGCGTGATCTCTCCAGAGGGTCTGGCTCGATCAGATGGCCCTCAAAGGATCGCCCCCTTAAAGGGGCCATGTTACCACAGAGATAAAAATGGCAATCGTTACTGGTTTCAAAAGAGGTGCTTGCTCATAAAGCTTCAAAAGTGTATTACATCCAGAGATTTGCTTTGAAGTATTCTACATAGCTTTTTGTTGAGCTCTATGCACGTCATTGGGTCTCGCACCTACCCTCCCCCCCCCCCCCCCCCCCCCCCACTCCCCCACCGCCCACCCCCACCCCCTGCCCAACCAGGGGTTTGAGAAGCTTTAGGGAGTCAATTTTCTACACAAAATTGAACCTTTGTGAGAAATGTACAGCGCTGCACTAATCCGCCTCTCTGAGCTGTCACTTCTCCTTATTCATGCACAGATTTATCGAGCTACATTTAGAGACTGACGGGGTTAATTCGTTAGTTCACAGCCTGGACTGTAACCGGGGATCATCTTGGATGACACGTTATCGGAAGGATGTGATTGCACTGGAGGGGGTGCAGAGAAGATTCACCAGGATGCTGCCTGGGATGGAATATTTAAGTTATGAAGAGAGGTTGGATAGGCTTGGGCTGTTTATGCTGGAGCAGAGAGGTTTGAGGGGCGACCTGATCGAGGTGTACAGGTTTATGAGGGGCATGTATAGAGAGGATAGGGAGCAGCTACTCCCTTCAGTTGAAGGGTCAGTCACAAGGGGGCATAGGTTCAAGATAAAGGGCAGGAGATTTAGGGGGGTCGCGAGAGAAAAAAAATTTACCCAGAGGGTGGTGATGGTCTGGAATGCATTGCCTGGGAGGGTGGTAGAGGCGGGTTGCTTCATATCCTTTAAAAAGTACCTGGATGAGCACTTGGCATGTCATGACATTCAAGGCGATGGACCAAGTGTTGGTAGATGGGAATAGGTGGGAGTTCAGGTGTTTCTCACAGAGCTAGAGACCCGGGTTTGATTCACAGCTTGGATCACTGTCTATGCGGAGTCTGCACATTTTCCCCGTGTCTGCGTGGGTTTCCTCCGGGTGCTCCGGTTTTGTCCCACAGTCGGAAAGACGTGCTGGTTAGGTGTATTGGCCATGCTAAATTCTCCCTCAGTGTCCCTGAACAGGCGCCGGAGTGTGGTGACTAGGGGATTTTCACAGTAACTTCATCGCAGTGTTAACGTAAGCCTACTTGTGACACTAATAAATAAACTTTAAAAACTTAGCCACCCGAAGCCTGACACAATGAACATGGGTGCTTATCGTTTGCCAAGATAGAGCTAAAGAGTGGCTTATTATGTCCAAGCAGAGAGATAATAATTTCAAAGCTTAGTGCATCAGCATTTTAGCCAGCTATCCATCCGGCGTCCTAAATTTAAAAAAAACTTTTGTTCATATGCTTTGCGCGAACAGCCCGAAATGTAAAAGTGACTCTGTCTCAAATCCTTTCTGTGGGAGTAAAGGTCAGGATTTCCTGCAATATAACAACCACGTGGCAGATTTATAAACTGTAATCACCGAATATTGATAGATTTTTAGTTCTGCATTTTTAATTTATACAGATATAGCAGGAGCAGTGGTGAGAACAACAGCGACTGCACGACATTGCTGCAGTGATTGAGTTAATGTGCATGCATATATGACAGAGATCTGATGGTAAAATAGGTCACGTTTCGCATAGAGTAGGACAATGGGATTCAATGTGATTGAAGTAGTATCCTCAGGGAATTGCGAGCTGGGAACTGCATTCATATATAGATGTGGAAAGCAAAATAGAGACTTAATGCTGATCCATTCCTGCCGCAGTAAAATTACTTTGAGAATTTTTATTTTTATGCAATGTTTAGTTTTAACTTTGAGAAATTGCAATGAAAATTTTGATCACATTCATAGAATCATAGAAACCCTACAGTGCAGAAAGAGGCCATTCGGCCCATCGAGTCTGCACCAACCACAATCCCACCTAGGCCCTACCCCCATATCCCTACATATTTACCCACTAATCCCTCTAACCTACGCATCTCAGGACACTAAGGAGCAATTTTAGCATGACCAATCAACCTAACCCACATGTCTTTGGACTGTGGGAGGAAACCGGAGCACCCAGAGGAAACCCACGCAGACACGAGGAGAATGTGCAAACTCCACACAGACAGTGACCCGAGCTGGGAATTGAACCCAGGTCCCTGGAGCTGTGAAGCAGCAGTGCTAACCACTATGCTACCGTGCTGCCCACATTGCTAATACAAATGGTATTTATTTTAACCAATAGTTAACCTTTGGTTATTAAACATATTTTTTGAATCGGAGTTATATATTGTAATATTTAAAGTTTATTTATGGCTTACATTAACACTGCAATGAAGTTATTGTGAAAATCCCCTAGTCGCCACACTCCAGCACCTGTTCGGGTACACTGAGGGAAAATTCAGCATGGCCAATGCACCTAACCAGCACGTCCTTCGGACTGTGGGAGGAAACTGGAGCACCCGGAGGAAACCCACGCAGACACGAGGAGAACCTGCAGACTCCACACAGACAGTGACCCAAGCCGGGAATCGAACCCGGGTCCCTGGCGCTGTGAGGCAGCAGTGCTCACCACCGTGCCACAGTTATGAACACAAAGGAGTAATAATAAAACACAAAAAGGGAGAAAAAGGTCAGTTGACTAGGCTTTGCACCCAGAAAGCAATGTGGGCAAGCATAGTAGTTTGTTCAACTCAAATATGAGATGGCATATTGCCGTGGGAGGGCATGACCAAGTCCAGTGTTTTGTGTTATCAGATGAGATTTACTACGCTCTGTTCCATCATGATTATGTATCGATCGAGGACTGAAGATAATTGGCTGGTTCCCCTATCTCTTAATGGACGCTCTTAGCACCATTCTCAGCCTTTATCATCACCGTTTACATTCCCTCTGTCCATGCCATTCCAATCAAATACAGCCCCCCTCCCCCTGTATAAATCTTCCCCTATTTTCTTTGTCTTTAGCTCTGATAAAAGGTCATCCAGGCTCGAAATGTTGGTTCTAATTTTTCTCCACAGATGCTTTCAGACCTGCTGAGATTTTCCAGCATTTGCTGTGTTTGTCCCAGAATATAGCTCTGGTGGATAGAAGGTCTTTGAAAAACTGGCAAAAGAGGACATTTGTCCTCACGTTAATTTGGGTGACATGGTGGCACGGTGGCGAGCACTGCTGCCTCACAGCGCCAGGGACCCAGGTTCAATTCTAGTCTTGGATGACTGTCTGTGTGGGGTCTGCAGGTTCAGCCCGTGTCTGTGTGGGTTTCCTCCAGGAGCTCTGGTTTCCTCCCACAGTCCAAAGATGTGTGGGTTAGTAGATTAGCCATGCTAAATTACCCCTTAGTGTCAGGGAGATTAGCAGGAAAAATTCATGGGGTTACGGGGATGGGGCCTGGGTGGGATTGTTGCCAGTGTAGACTCGATGGGCCAAATGGCCTCTTTCTGCACTGTAGTGATTCTATGATTCCAATATGTATTTCAAGTTGCCAATACGATGCATTGGTGTTCTGGTGAAGGTTTCTTTTCTACTCATCCGTACACTGTTCTGGAAATAATCATTTCCTATTTGGTGAGATTCAGGGATTGCAGGTAGCCCACGGGACAATGGCAGTATTTTGTTAATTAATCTTCATGGTTTGACATAGTTTGTACTTTCACAGAGAAGAATAGTTAGCAATAAGTCTGCGATCTCATGTTGAGAGAGGTTAGCAATAAATGTGCATACCAATGAGTTGGACAGGTGGGAAATCCCCACATGAACATCACAAAGAAAGATTGATATTTATACATCATACTCCTGCTCAAAAAAACCAGAATAAAATCACAAAAGAAAAACTCGACCCTAAAAAAGCCAGTCTACTAAAATTTTACATTTTGGGAGCAATACCAGTTCCTCCAGTCACTTCTCCTTTATGAGTCAATAAAATGGTTGCCAATTTAACGCTTTGTATTTCCTTTACATCTAAATTAAGCAGAGCTTTGTTTATGTGGAAAAAAACATTTTTGCCTTCAAGACCAAAGTCCTGCACAACAGGTGCCTAACTTTGACCTCAGAGGCAGGGAACAGGAACCAGGACTGTTTCCAGGCTCCAAGGCCACCCCTGGCGGATAACAGCCACTGACCAGGAATTTGGCTTGAAGTGCCCTCTTTAATTGGCATGCAGACACTTTCCTGTCCAAATAAGGGCAATAACTTGGCCCTCAAAGTAGGAGGGTCAATCAGAGGCCTTCTGGTTTTAGAAGAGCACCCAGTTACAATAAAAGGTAAGTCATGGGGAGACAATGGCCTAGTGGTATTATCGCTAGGCTATTAATCCAGAAACTCTGCTAATGTTCTGGGAACCCGGGTTTGAATCCCACCACGGCAGATGATGGAATTTGAATTCACGAAAAAATATTTGGAATTAAGAATCGACTGATGACCATGAATCTGTTGTCGATTATCGGAAAAACCCATCTGGTTCACTAATGTCCTTTAGGGAAGGAAATCTGCCATTCTTACCTGGTCTGGCCGACATGTGACTCCAGAGCCACAGCAATGTGGTTGACTCTCAATTGCCCTCTAAGGGCTATTAGGATGGGCAATAAATTCTGGACAGCCAGTGACACACATGTCCCATGAATGAATTTTTAAAAACTGACACGTCACTTCAACAAGAAGGTGCCGTTACATTTTAAAAACATTTATTACAAGCCACAAATAAAACAGCCAGGCCACCATTTTTGGGGTGGGTTAGGGAGCAGAGCGGTAGTGGGGCCTTTGGCCAACCACACATTCGAGCAGACAGGGAGAGCCAGTAGAGCTGCCACCTGGTGCCCACGTCCAAGCAGTAAACCAGCCTCCAGTTGCGTCAGGAATCATAGAATCTCTACAGTGCAGAAGGAGGCCATGCAGCCCATTGAGTCTCTCCGTGAGAGCATTCCACCCAGGCACTATCCCCATAACACCACATATTTTCCCCTCTAAACTCCTTAATCTATATATCTTGGCACACGAAGGGGCAATTCAGCATGGCCAATTCACCTAACCTGCAAATTTTTAGACTGCGGGAGAAAACCAAAACACCCGGAGGAAACCCATGCAGACACGGGGAGAATGTGCAAACTCCACACAGACAGTCACCCAAGGCCGGAATTGAACCCAGGTCCCTGGCGCTGTGAGTCAGCAGTGCTAACCACTGTGCCACTGTACCGCCGAAGCTGAAGGCTGAATAGAAAATCCCAATGACCTCCTTCATCCCTTTTTGTCAAGGCTGCGCATGAACCTGCCCACCTGCCAGCTTCATGGAGGCATGAGGTCTTCTCAGGCCCCCGATCCCAGGTTGGCCAGACGTGGGGAACACTGTTGTAGCCTCTGGTGGCGAGGGGCCCAAAAATCCATCCTTATGCCAGTGTTAAACACATGGAAAATCAGATATAATAAATGTAATCAGCAAACGGTGGAATTGAAACTTCTGGAAATAAAGCGCATAATATATCCCGTACAAAGCTTTAAATCATGGCAGAACTTGAATAACAGTGTTTTAATCCTTTATTAAATTTAAATTTGTAAAACTGCATCCATTCCTGAGTTGCCGAGAAATCCCTTTTAATCCAGATTTCATTTTTTGTACCACAAGTTAACTGCATCATTGAATTGATAAGAAAGTTTTCAATTTAATGGAACTGTCGCAAATGGTAATGGGCCAGACGACAAAAGGTCAGAACTGAAGTCCATTTGATGTAGGAGTCAGTTCCTCTCAACAAAATGAATTGCATCAAAAATGATTAAAGCAACATGTCACCCAAGAACATTGATACTTAAGTTCAATTTATGAGCTAACCCTTTGCACTTAATTTTCCATTAAAGATCAGTCCCTATTTTCAGCTTTTTCCACTTTGTAACAGATTATTGCGACTTAAAATGGCATCTAAGAAATCTCTGCAGATATTTGGACAGCTACCAACATTTCTTTGCATTGTGTGAGCTAATTTAACCCCCACTTTGGGACTGGACACTGCGAATTAGTAAGATTACCATTCATAACATGAACAAAGAGGATTCTCAACTTTTCAGTTTGTTTATTCCTGGCGTGAGATTATTATCGTTACGCTGTGAGGTGGGAAGATGTTAAAGCAAATGGCTGAAATTTTTTGAGCAGTGCAGCTCCTGACTGTTTATATTTTGAAATTATATTTTGTTTACCAGGCTGATTCTGGGGATGACGGGACTGATGTATGAGGAGAGATTGACTAGGTTAGGATTGTTTTTGCTGGAGTTCAGGCGAAAGAGGGGTAATTGCATGGAGACTTATAAAATTCTAACCGGACTAGACAGAGTAGATGCAGGGAGGATGTTCCCGACGGTGGGGGAGTCCAGAACCAAGGGTCACAGTCCGAGGATTCGGGGTAGACCATTTAGGACGGAGATGAGGAGACATTTCTTCACCCAAAGAGTAGTGAGCCTGTGGAATTCATTATCACAGGAAGTAATTGATGCCAAAACATTGAATGTATTCAAGAGGTGGCTGGATATAGCACTTGGGGTGAATGGGATCAAAGGTTATGGAGTGAAAGCAGGATTAGGCTATTGAGTTGGACGATCAGCCATGATCGTGATGAATGGTGGTGCAGGCTCGAAGGGCCGAATGGCCTTCTGCTGCTTCTATCTTCTATGTTTCTATGTTTCTAAAAGTAGGCTAAATAATTTATAGGAATGTAGGAATCAGCACGTTTTACTCCCTGTCATACAACTTTATATTTATACCTTATTATTAGTGACCCCTTAATTATCTATTTCACTGACTTGTGAATCACAAAGATGCAATTTCTTTGTAACATGTGAACTACCCCAAAATAGATGATTTTTCCCTCCCTCTCTCAAGCCCAGTAAGTCCAGGTAACACCTGCTAAGATCTTGGGTGAAGCACTGGCTAATTGTTTCCCAAAATATACTCAGCAGGAAAATAGGAATTCCAAATTCATATAGAAACTGGACAGGCGTTTAAGCCTGAATTTTCACCAAGGTGGGATGACTTGGGAGTCATTTAAAAATTGCAGGCAGGCACCCCGTTCTGGGATTGACGGCTCCATTCCTGGGATGCCTGATTTTCGGTAGTGCCTTTGAAGGATACAGGGATTGGCTGGGCTGCAGTGATAGACAGGTCCTACTCCTCCGCAATTTTCATAGAATTGGGCCAGGCTTAAAAAGGCATAGTTCACTTCACCTCAACAAGGGCAGAACATGGCATAGAGAATAGGACAGGCCGTAAGCGGTGGGTGGGAAGTATGAGGTGGCATAGATGGGGCATGGGGACTAGGTGGATGGTGAAAGAGTGTGAGGGATGGAGGGCCTTTGTGGTTTTTTTCCACTTGGACACAGGCCGGTGGGACTGAAGTAGGCTGTTTAAAATTGCCCGGCCCACACCCAACAGTTCCTGTGGCTGCCTCTGCACTTCTTCCTGGGTGGGCTTGCCCGACTCTAGCCTGCCACCAAATTGAAGACTCTGGCTATTATGTAGATCATTATAACTGGAATGAAAGCAAAATACTCTGGATGCAGGAAATCTGATGGAAGGCCATTGACCTGGAAACATTGACTATTTCTCTCTAAATAAACAGTCTATCAAAATAACTCGCACAGAAATGAGCAGAAAATTGTCTTCTTATTGGAATCAAGGAAGGTCAATGATGTAACGTTGCTCTTTGTAATATAAAGATTCTCCATGCTCAAACCTTTAAACCTCCCATATGGGGGACATGGAATTTTTCACCCAAAGGTAGGGGAATCTAAAACTAGAGGGCATAGGTTTAAGGTGAGAAGGGAGAGATACAAAAGGGTCCAGAGGGGCATTTTTTCACTCAGAGGGTGGTGAGTGTCTGGAACGAGCTGCCAGAGGTAGTAGTAGAGGCAGGTACAATTTTGTCTTTTAAAAAGCGTTCAGACAGTTACATGGGTAAGATAGGTCTAGAGGGTTATGGCCAAATGCGGACAATTGGAACTAGCTCAGTGATTTTAAAAGGGGCATCATGCACAAGTTGGGCCAAAGGGCCTGTTTCCACGCTATAAAACTCTATGACTCTATTATTCTATGATTCTAGGGAAGTGATGAACACAATAGCTGGGATTCTTCCGGTCCACTGCACTGCTCGAGACATCAGCGGAAGGCATTTCGCGAGGTTTAGTGTAATCAGCTCCACACCGGAAATCGGAGCTGATTATCAGATGGAAATGTCATTGAATTGATATTTCCATAGGATTGGCGGGCCTGGGACGGTATTCCCCCGGCCCGCTAGCGTCTCCCTACCCACCGGTGGTGGTTCCCACCAGCGGGGTTCACAACTGCTCCCCCCTAATGGGAAACAGGAGTCCTCACCCTGCTGGTGGGGACAGAGGCCATTGAGATCCTCACAGGAAGTTAGGGGTAAGGTGGGAGTGCCCCTTGGGCAGTGCCAGCCTGGCAGCGCTAGCCTCTCCCCCCACCCCCTGCCAGAGTGGTTCACTCCAGCGGGGTTTAGAGTAGCTCCTCACTAACGGGGAACTAGTGGCCCAACCCTGCTGGAGTGAAGGGAGGCAATCAGACCCAGAGGGTCAGACGGCGGGGTGATGCCCCTTGGGCATTGGCACCCTGGCAGTGCCAGGGGGCACTTTGGCACAGCCCATAAGGCATGGGGCAGTGCTAAGGGGGTGGAGCCTATGGAGGTGGGGCCTAGAGGTAGAGCCTGATGGAGGGCGGCCTTGGGGTGATCTGTGGTGGTAGGGGGTCCCACTGCCTCTTTGCTTAGGGTTCGGTGGGGATATGAGGGAGGACAGTGATCAGGGCGAGTTGGGGGTTGGGGGGTGTCGGCACTGCCAGGTGGGGTTGGGACTGCAGGAGGGTAGCTGCCAGGGTGGGAAATCGATGGGGGGGCTGGGGATTGGGGTGGGCCATGAGGGGGAGTTCGGGGCTGGCCTGGAAGTGGACGGGGGGGGCAGCAATTGAGCCATGGGGGGCAGAGGGCCGGCGATGCGGGGGTCGCAGGCCTGGCCAGCGAGTAAGCTGGCCAGAAATCGGAACACTGTCAGTGCGGGATCACTGCGCATGCGCCAATCTCGGCACTAACAGATCAGCGCGTGCGCAGTGGCCCCGCTCAGCACGCTGATTTCAGCCTCTCCAGCAGGGATAGGCCCCACCCCCTAGTTTTTAATGATATTCATGCTGGTAGCCTCTGCAGTGCACAGAGTGTGGGAGATTCTTCTCCGAACTTCCACTGAAAAAACCAGTGTGAATTACTCCAGTTTTCATGTAAATTCAACACTTGGAATTTGTTTGGGAGAATTACGGCCAGGATAGTGAAAAACTCCCATTTGTAAATCCCCTTCAAAGCTTTTAATTCTCAAGTGCTTAATCTCTCATTGAAGCAAACAAACCTCTATTCAATAGCCAAGTAAAAGAATGTGAAATCTTTAACAGCCGCTTTAAACTATAAATCAAACTGTGAACTCAGAACCCAGCCCCCACACTGTTGAGATAACTGTAGATTTTGAAGCTTAGCCAAGCATTCTTCTTCATCATCATCACCACTATCATCACCACCACGCCCTCTTGGATAAGGTCAACAAAAATCTCTATTGGAACTGCACAAACAGATGGTATCTTCTCTAACCTACACCAGATAGCCTGTCAATCAAAGCAATCTAATTGATTTTTTTAGCTCTCACTGAAGCTTAAGCTTGTCTTTTTTTCCAAGTTTAAAGAGCAGGGGGTTTAAACAAAACTTCAGATGATGGCACTTAACTAGGTCTTATCCACCCTTCAAGAGCGCTTATGCCTTATCCATCACTTTCCATCTCCAACACTGCAGGTTAAGGCGCTTGCGTTGACCTATATGTTTGAGCTCAGTACTAAAGTCAAATGACCACACTGGGTTTGGGTTTCCCTCCTGTGTGGATCATGCCCCCTGCCCCTTCACCCTGCCTGCAAAACCTGAATCTGACAGAAATGGGTGTGGGATTTCCGCATCCTTCACATCATTTTTAAATTTGCAGAGGCTTCCCAAATCTGCAATGATCTGGCCCTTTGCATCCCAGAGTGATAGGAGAGCTCCTCAGAGGCAGGTTATTGTTGGATTTTTTTCCCCCTATTTGTTCATTGGATGTGGGCATCACTAGCAAGGCCAGGATTAAAACTGCCAATAGAATCACAGATAGTAACAGTACACCTTTCCTTTTAAACAGATATGGGAAATAACATGGTGGCACAGTGGTTAGCACTGCTACCTCAAGTGCTAAAGACCCAGATTCGATCCCCAGCTTGGGTCACTGTCTGTGCGGAGTCTGCACGCTCTCTCTGTGTCTGTATGGGTTTTCTCTGGGTGCTCCGGTTTCCTCCCACACTCTGAAAGAGGTGTTGGTTAGGTGCATTGGCCATGCTAAATTCTCCCCCAGTGTATCCGAACAGGCGCCGGAGTGCGGCGACTAGGGGATTTTCACAGTCACTTCACTGCAGTGTTAATGTAAGCCTACTTGTGACATTAATAAATAAACTTTAAATAACTAGGAAATTATGACATGACTTTAGCTGGATGCTAGAAAGCAATTAGAATTTCCTGTAAAACAGGCTACTGGCAGACAACAAAGAAAATGATTTACTTAAACCCCTACATGAATTCCCAGCTCAATCTTCCAACAGACTAGGGCAAACATATTTGATTATATTTACTAACACGGGGAAAGCTGCTTCCATTATCTTAATCCCATATTGAAGGTCATGAACTTAAAGAGGATTGATTGATCAACAGACTGAGAAGATGCCAGGAGACATTTCTGAGTCAGTCTTCGATGCTTGCATGTTCCCTGTGGTCGTAGTCTCAAAGACATCTGAGGAGTCTCTTTTACAGGCACATTTTCAGGATAGCATTGCCGGTAAGGCTGGTATTTATTTCCGATCACTAATTGCCCACTTTAGTCAGCAGGTAAGAGTTAACATGTAGGCAATGTTAATATGTAGGCCAGCTGAATAAGAATAGCAGGTTTCATTCCCAAAAGGTATGAGTAAACCAATTGAGTTCGAAAAGACAATTTCAAGAGGTGAGGCAAGAGTGACTGTCCTTGACTTCAAGGCCGTATTTGACTGAGTGCGACATGAAGGAGCCCTCGTAAAATTGGCGTCAATGCGAAATGGGGGAAAGACTCTCCACTTGCTGGAGTCATAACTAAGCACAAAAAAGATGGGTGTGGCTGTTGGAGATCAACCATCTCAGTCCCAGAACATCGCTGCAGAAGTTCTTCAGCATACTGTCCTAGGCCCAACCATCTTCAGCTGCTTCATCAATGACCTTCCTCCCATTTTAAGGTCAGAAGTGGGGATGTTTGCTGATGATTGCCCAATGTTCAGCACCATTTGCGACTCCTCAGATACTGAAGCACTCCATGTCAAGTCATGTTGTCCACCAAGACCTGGGCAACATTGGGCGGATAAGTGGCAAGTAACATTTTCACCACACAAGTGCCAAGCAATGACCATCTTCAACAAGAGAGAAGCTAACCATCTCCCTTCATAGAATCATAGAATTCTACAGTACAGAAGGTGGCCATTTGGCCCATCAGGTCTGCACTGACAACAATCCCAGCCAGGCCTTATCCCCATACATTTACCCTTGCTAATTCTCTTGACACTAAGGGGCAATTTAGCATGGCCAATCCACCAAACCTGCACATCTTTGGACTGTGGGAGGGAACCAGAGCACCCAGAGGAAACCCACAGAGGGAGAACATGCAAACTCCACACAGACAGTGACCCAGGCCGGGAATTGAACCCGAGCCCCTGCGTCTGTGAGGCAGAAATGCTAACCACTGAGCCACCGTGCCGCCCCAAAAAAAAAATGGAATGCTTCACGAATTTGTGTGTCATCTTTATGCAGGGGCCATGCTAATCTTCTCTGTATCATTCCAATTTTAGTATATGTGCTGCCAAAACAAGCACAGCATTCAATAGATTTACCATCGCTGAATCTGGCCTTATCAATATCCTGGAGAGGTTATCATTGACCAGAAACTGAAGTGGACTAGCCATATAAATACTATGGCTACAAGAGCAGCTCAGAGGCTAGGAATCCTGTGGCAAATAACAGACTCCTCAAAGTCTGTCCACCATCTACAAGGCACGAATCAGAAGTATAATGGAATATTCTTCAGTTGCCTGGATGAGCGCAGCTCAAACGACACTCAAGAAGCAGCCTGGTGGCTGGCACCACATCCACCTCCTGCAACTTTCACTCCCTCCACCACCAACACACAATGGCAACAATGTGTGCCATCGACAAATACACCATCAACGCACCAAGCCTCCTTTCACATTGCCTTCCAACTTCTAACACCTAGAAGGACAAGAGCAGCAGGTGCACGGGAATGCCACCACTGCAGATTGCCCTTCAAGCCACACACCATCCTTACTTGGAACTAGATCACCGTTCCTTCACTGTCGCTAGGTCAGCATTTTGGAACTCCCTTCCTAATAGCACTGCCGGTGTACGTGCACCACATGAATTGCAACAGTTCAAGAAAGCCGCTACCCACCACCTTCTCAGGGGCAATTAGGGATGGGCAATAAATGCTGGCATAGCCAGCAATGCATTCCGTGAAAGAATAAAAAAAACAGCTTTCGTGCAAAAGAAATGTAATGCAGATGCTGGAAATCTGAAATAAAAACAGTAAGTACTGGAAATACTGACATTTTGTCAAACATGGGGAATCACTCTTTACAGAGCTGAAACGTTGCTTCTGTTTGTCTCCCCGCAGATGCTGCCTGACCAACAGCTTTCACGGCTGCAGCATTTTCAAAAGAAACCTCAATCCAAACTCTCAAATTGTCATGGTGAGGTTTGAACTCTCATTCTCTAGGTTATTAGTGCAGATCTTTGGGATATTCATCTAATTATACAGCGACTCCACTATTGTATCTCATCTGCATGTTTAGCATCAGTTCAGGAAGCTAAGTGAGAAGAATGTTAATGGCACTGTTATTGCATTTGGGTTCGGGGGTTTCCTAGTTGTTCTGGGTGGCACGGTGGCATAGAGGTTAGCGCTGCTGCCTCACAGCACCAGTAAGAAGTCTCACAACACCAGGTTAAAGTCCAACAGGTTTAGTTGGTAGCACGAGCTTTCGGAGTGCTGCTCCTTCATCAGGTGAGTGAGGCACTCACCTGAGGAAGGAGCAACGCTCTTAAAGCTCGTGCTACCAAATAAACCTGTTGGACTTTAACCTGGTGTTGTGAGACTTCTTACTGTGCTTACCCCAGTCCAACGCCGGCATCTCCACATCATCACAGCACCAGGGATCCGGGTTCAAATCAAGCCTCCGGTCCCCATCTGCGTGGAGTTTGCACATTCTCCTCATGTCTGTGTGGGTTTCCTCCATGTGCTCCGGTTTCTTCCCACGTTCCAAAGATGTGCAGGTTAGGTGGATTGGCCATGGTAAATTGTCCTTTAATGTCGGGGGGCTAGCAGGGTAAATAAGTGGGGTTACGGGGATAGGGCCTGGGTGGCATTGTGATTGGTGCAGACTCGATGGGCCAAATGGCCTCCTTCTGTACTGTAGCGATCTGGAAAATGCCCCTGGAAAGTCAATCCAAGAGTCAATGTCTGCTTAGACTTTGGATCAGATTGTCCTCTTCTAAGCTTAGGATCCAGCAGGTTTCCATACATTTAAATTAAATTCAGTTTATTTAAATAATCACCCAGGGAGAGGATGTCAAGGAAAACTGAGCAACACGTCACAAAACCATAACAGCACTTAGAATCATAGAGGTTTACAGCATGGAAACAGGCCCTTCGGCCCAACTTGTCCATGCCGCCCTTTTTTTTTAATCCCTAAGCTAAACCACCAAGCTAGTCCCAATTGCCTGCATATGTCCCATATCCCTCTATACCCATCTTACCCATATAACTGTCTAAATGCTTTTTAAAAGACAAAATTGTACCCGCCTCTACCACTACCTCTGGCAGCTTGTTCCAGACATTCACCACCCTCTGTGTGAAAAAACTGCCCCTCTGGACACTGTTGTATCTCTCCCCTCTCACCTTAAACCTATGCCCTCTAGTTTTAGACATAGAATCATAGAGGTTTACTTGAATCATTACTGCTTGGTTTGTGGCACCAGAGTTTCCTTTCTGCCATTGTTTCAGCAAGTATTTACACACGACTGCAACTGAAAACTATCTGCACTATTCTAATAAAAGTTACACGAGTGCCTTAGAGGTCTAGTTGAAAGCAAATCCAAACAATGTTACTTCAGTCAAAGGTTGTTCCAGTGAAAGCCAACACTGCTTGATCTCTGCATTATCACATTACAGCTCAGTGCTTTATGAATGATGTGCTGGAATATCTGTGTCATAACTGTTGTATAACATACCTGAGATTTTAGTGGCATCTCCCAGGATATGGACCATCTGAAGTACCTGCAGTAACACTTCTCTTCTCTGCAGAAAGCAGGAGCGCCTGCAGACTTAAAGGAGATGCTCACTATGTTGCTGGTACTCTCGCCTTCAATGGGGTTTGAATAGTGGCGATATCAGGCTGTCTACCAGTTCTACATCCTGCCCAATTTTCCTTCATATTGATGGTGTGGCTTGGCCAAGATCCTGGAGTTGATGATGTTCCCAAACGCTTTTGGCCCTCTTCATAGTATAGAGAGCATTCTTTCTGGTTGTATCACAGCTTGGTATGGCTCCATCCAAAACCACAACTACAAATGGTTGTGAACGAAACCCAGTCCATCACACAAACCAGCCTCCCATTCATTGACTCTGATAACACTTCCCGCTGCCTCAGCAAAGCAGCCAGCATAATTAAGCATCCCAGACGTACTCTCTTCCACCTTCTTCCGTCAGGCAAAAGATACAAAAGTCTGAGATCATGTACCAACCGACTCAAGAACAGCTTCTTCCCTGCTGCCATCAGACTTTTGAATGGACCATATTAAGCTGATCTTTCTCTACACCCTAGCTATGATGTAACATTACATTATGTACACTCTCCTTTCCTTCTCAATGAACGGTATGCTTTGTCTGTATGGTGCGCAAGAAACAATACTTTTCACTGTAGACAGATACATGTGACAATGATAAACCAAATCAAATCAAATCAAATGGAAGAGGTCAAGAGGCTGGTGGTCATTGCAAGTTTGGTAATTTTCCACAATGCATCCTATGGACAGCGCATACTACAGGATCAGTACACCAGTGACGGGAGTCCAGCTATGCCATTCAGCCAAATTTGTCCTGGATGACTTTGTTGTGTTTAGGCAGTGTGCCCTCAGGTGAGTGGCGAACAATATATCACACCCTTCACTCAAAGTTGGTTAATAATGGAGAGGCTTTGTTGAAGTCGCTATGTGAACCGCTCATCAGAGTGCCCAGCTTCCACACTGCTCTTGTAACCATGCTGATGGTATAGTAGTTCCATATTAGGCCTTTTGAATTACACACTACAGTTTAAAGTAGGCTCTGATGTTTCAGATTTCAGTCTAAGAGCAACTCTGGTTAAACAAAAACACATGGATAAGGACACATGCTGGCTTTTTAAATCAATACACTGACAAAATGGAGTGCAAATATTCTGGAACTCAATAAAGTTGCCTGTTCATTTCTTGAATGGAGGAAGATGTTGGACCCTATCTTAATCAAACCCATAATTTGCACTGGCTCCTCAACCAGGCACATCCATCTGATCAACCTGAGACTTTGGCATCAGTATCTCCTTGGGTGTCACAGTGGCAAAAGCACTGCTGCTTCACAATGCTAGGGACCTGGGTTCGATTCCCAGCTTGGGTCACTGTCTGTGCAGAATTTGCATATTCTTCCCGTGTCTGCGTGGGTTTCCTCCGGGTGCTCCAGTTTCCTCCCACAACCCGAAAGACGTGCTGGTTAGGTGCATTGGCCATGCTGAATTCTCCCTCAGTGTACCCGAACAGGCGGTGGAGAGGGTGATGAAGGGATTTTCACAGTAACTTCATTGCGGTGTTAATGCAAGCCTACTTGTGACATTCATAAATAAACGTTACGTTAAGCTGTTTTTGTACTTGATTATAGATGGTGAGGATAATATGATGCAAGGCGCATTATGCAAAATTCTCCCTCCTCAGATGTTGTCAGACCTGCTGAGATTTTCCAGCATTTTCTGTTTTTATTTCAGATTGAAGCATCCGCAGTATTTTGCTTTTATCTGATGCAATTATGTTGCGAGAAGAAAAGAAGGAAGTATAACTTCTGTCTGAAAGGCAATGCTGGCAACAATTCATCTTAGAGAATGCCAAATAATTCCAATCTAGATTAAGAAGCTGCTGGACAAATTACTCGAGAAGGGTTGAAAGCACTTTGAGCAGGTTGGCTGATGAAAAGGGATGGACTGCTCTGCAGCTTGTGGCGGACATTCTGTACTGCAACACTGAGCAGAATAGATCAAGTTAAAGCTGAAACTAGACCTCAGGCCACGTGGTATAAATCTGCCAACAAACTCACTGGCTTGTGTGTAGGGCAATGTATTAACCATTAAAATCTTGTCATATGCATCGACTGAAAGCTTACCACCATTCACATCAGTGGGATTTTCCCATCCCGCCCCAGTGAACGGAGGTTTGGCTGGCCACCAAATTCTCCGACCTCGCTGCAGCAGGAGCGTAGCAGGTAAGATCACAACCTTCATGTCTCAAAACTGAAGTAACTTCCGACTGGCTGATGTCCAATAAAACCCGCAGCTGCTTTGCACGTTTTCCTTTGTCAAAAAGGGTCATTGTTATACATTATACATGGACATTCACTATCAAATAGGTAGAAATATTCCTACTTGCAGTATAACAGCTTTGGTAGTGGAAAAGTGTTGGCACCAGAAACTTGGTTTTTGATAGGGCACAACTTTTACAAGTGTAGTGTTTAAAGAGATAACAGACTCACCAGGAATTAGACAACTGTAAAGATGTACTTTCACAGACTTCATTAATGAACACAATAAAGGCTTAATAAGAAACCCTACATGTCTCTTGCCTAAGAGGACTCCTCCTTCTGGGGTGATCCCGAATCTGATTCCCAATTGGTCACCCAGGACAGGTGGCACTTACTCTGCTGTGTTGCCCTTTAAGGGACAATCACCACATCCCTCCCCCTTTAACTTCTTTATACAATCTTCAGTGACTAATTTAGTCAGTCCTAAATTCTAACTAAATATTATATATATGTATTGGACAATTATAAATTGAGTCTGTTTCTTGTAAAGCAGCATTATTCTGTAGTCTGAGATGTTTCCACAGGATCAACATTAATAGGAGTCACAATAACGGGTACCTCTTCTGGCATAAATAGTTCATTACTACTTGCTTCTATAGAGACATCAGTTATGTCCATAAAAGGTACTTCAGTACTTATGGGTTCAAAAACATTTATTGATGGCAATACTGACTGCTATAGTGTCTCTTTACTCCTCAAATGGTCCACATAGAACATAGAACATTACAGCGCAGTACAGGCCCTTCGGCCCTCGATGTTGTGCCGACCAGTGAAACCCATCTCACGCCCCTCTAATCTACACTATTCCAATATCATCCATATGTTTATCCAATAACCACTTGAATGCTCTTAATGTTGACGAGTCCACTACTGCTGCAGGCAGGGCATTCCATGCCCTTACTACTCTCTGAGTAAAGAACCTACCTCTAACATCTGTTTACGAACAGTCCGTCCCTCCATGTCCACTTGGGACGACAGGAGTCCAGTATTAGAGACAATAATTCCAAGATCTAACTTGATCCATTACCAAAGTTTCATATTATGACACTATGTCATATTATGTAATTAATATGGGTTTTTATTGTTGCAGTAGTGATGGCTCATTGTTGAGATCACGAGGCTGTGTTTAAACATAAACACATTTGTTGGCAGGCTTTAACTATGTATAGTTCCAATTATGGTCTTGCATGGAACTATTCCATGCAGACTTGTTGCTAATTGAATTCTGTCCTGGACTGTTCTCTGGTCATGTGACCACAGACATCACTGTGGGCAGTGCCACTCTCCAGTCTCATGCTCACCACCTTACATTATAATGCATGCAGACACTTATCATCACAATACAACAAAGTCTTATGTCTTGAAAGTTTTCTTTCACAATCTTGGTCTGTCTTGTGTGAAGGAATGGCCATGATACTCTGTTTCTGGTAGTTTGGTCATGTAATAGAATTTCTTCTCTTTCCAACATTTCAATTCAGCATATTTTCATCGACCATTTTATCATATTGATTCTTTTTCCATTCACATGACCATTTCAGCATTTCAGCAATCTTGTTCTGGCATGTATTCTCAGTTTCTTTCTCTGTCAGAATTCATTATTCTGCTGTCAATTTCAATGTTTTTACCTCTTCAGTTAATTTCTCATTGCCAAGCTTCTCTTCTTCAAGCTCTTATTCTCCCAACTCAATTCTTCGTTGGACTTGTTCTTGTTTTCTAGTTGCTTTTTCATGAAGTTCGGCTTATTCTCCATTGTCTCATTAATTTCTCCTTCTTAACTTCATTTTATAATTTTTCTTTGGCAACTTCTTTATTCTCCAAGTTTGCTGACAGTCATTTCATCTTGTTTTAACGTCTCTCTGAAGCTTTAATTCCTTTTGCTGATTTCTCTTTATGTTCAATAGTTCCTAGTTTCTTCTGAAGTCTTTAATTTCTGTATTCCTTCTGAGGGAGATCCATCATGTTCTTACTGAACATACACACTTCACAAATGGAACTTTCATCTCCACTAGTCTTAACTTCAGCCAAACCTTTTTGGTCTCACTGTAGGTCAGGCCTGTCTCTGACAAGGTGTTGACTTGTTTCCATTCTGCAATTCTCTCGTTGCCCTCTTTGTGGGGTCATTCATTGCTCCCTTTGTGAGGTCTTTTGTTGTTCCTCTTCTGGGGTCTTCAGTTGCTCTCCTTCTGGGGTCTTTCTTTGCCCTTCTTCTGGGATCGTTCATTGCCCTCTTTCTGGGCTTTGTTGCCTCTTTGAGGTCTTCGTGTTGCCTCTTCAGAGGTCTTCTGTTGTCTCTTCCTTGAGGACTTCATATACTTTAAGACTGTATAGCATTCCTTTTCCCCACACAGGCTATAGTTGCTTGTATACAGTTGGCTTCCTTTTGTAGATGTATTTTACAATAAATGTATCAATGCAGGTACAGAGTGTTACAAGTTGTTTCTTTTTTTTTGGTTACTCTTAATGCTGCAGCACTGTTTTCTAGTGCCTGCCATTTTTTAAGCTTTTGAACATTTTTAACTGTAGCAATTCTTTGCCTTTTCTCCAAATTCCTGCTTTCTAAAATTTGAAGCCATGTCTTTTCTAGCTGCCAGTTCTGCTTGGCCATCTTCTGTTTATTTTTTAAACTTTGACTCTGCCGGCCAATTTTACAGGTTTGTCTTTCTCCGTCTGTCTTTCAGTTTCTTTAATGCACTGAGCCTCCCGGACCACACTGAGCCTAAAATGTAAGTGGAGGTATGTTTCTGTATTTTGCTCAGTCTTCTTGTAGATTCTGACCTAGGGACTTGCCGTGTTCTCTCTGTTGCTCACCCATCTTAGAACAGTCCATCTTTTATCATTCTACATTACTCAGAATCAGACAATATCTCAAATGGGTCTATTCACCCGAAGAGAGGCATTGTGGTGAGTACTTTTTTTAAGACTCCCATTGAAACAAAATACTCACAGGTGTCGGGCCAAAGGCAGTGTCATGATAATTTATCCTTGTCACCAGATGTTCTAGGGGATTTTCACAGTAACTCCATTGCAGCGTTAATGTAAGCCTACTCGTGACACTATAAATAAACTAACCTAACCAGATGTAAACATGCAATTTCACAGATTTCATTAATGAACACGAAAGAGATTTATTAATAAGAATTGTTCAGCAGCAGCATGGCTGGAGCTAGCTCCCTGTATGTCTCACACCTGAGAGGACTCCACCCCCTGGGGTGATTCCCACTCTGAGTCCCAAATGCTCACGCAAGCCAAGTGTCCCTTACTCTGCTGTGTTGCCCTAAAAGGACAATCATCACAACACCATAAATTCAAACAGGTCTCAACAAGCAACTATTCAAGAGATACCAAGCAATCTTGAAGTGAATCAGGGAGGACAACAGCTGTCATCATCATTCTAGTCAATATCATTATCACCCTCCATATGTGCCCATGTAATTGTTTATTAGTGAGTCAGTGTGATTATGGGTTGGATTTTGGCCCCCACCAGGGCTGGGATTGGAGGCAGGTGGAAGTTACTAGTCCCTCTCCAGGCCATTTTTGCATAGGTTGGATCGGGGGAACAGCGGGGCTATCAGGCAACATGTAGCGGGTAGCTGATCAGTTCATTAACAATGCCTTCAAGCCAATCCAGAGAGGCTGCCTTAGATTTTCCAGTTCAACTCTAGGTTCTCACAGGTAGTCACGGCAACTGGAGGTGGCCTCACCTCGGCAGGGCAGGGAGGCAATGTTCCAGGCAGACATAAATGCTCTCTATGCCTGTGTGGTGCAGGAGCAGACAGAGGTTGCCCAGTGGAAGGGCTCCTTCCCTTTCCCCACAGTCAGTGATCTGGCTGCAAAAGGCATTTCGATTTGAAAAACTGGGTTCCTCCATCTTCAAGTATCCACTCTCTTTCTTACCATCGCAGCCTGCTAGGAACATAGGAACATCAGAATTAGGAGCAGGAGTAGGCAATTCAGCCCTTCAAGCCTGCTCCGCCATTTAACCTGATCATGGCTGATCTTATCTTGGTGTCAGCTCCACTTTCCTGCCTGCTCCCCATCGCCCTTTATCCCGCTTTTCTTCAGAAACATATCTGTCTCTTTCTTGAATCTGTTGGTTGATTCTGCCCCCACCGCACTCTGGGCCAGAGGGTTCCACAGATTCACAACCCTCTGAGAGAAGTAGTTTCTCCTCATCTCAATTTTGAACCTCTCACTCTACATATATGACCTCCTGTTCTAGACTGTCCCACAAGGGGGAACATCTGTTCAATGTCTGTCCACCTTATCAACCCCCTTTAGCATTTTATATATCTCACTCAGACCCCCCCTCATTCTTCTGAACTCCAGTGAGTACAAGCCCAAGCTATCCAACTGCTCGCCGTACAACAGCACTTTTATCCCTGGAATCAATGTGAATCAATCCTCCCTTGAACTACCTCCAGTGCCACCATATCCTTCCTCAAGTAAGAAGACCAAAACGGTTCACAATACTCCAAGTGTGGTCTCACCAATGCCTTATACAATTGTAACAACACTTCTTTACTTCTAAAATCCAATCCTTTTACAATAAATGCCAAGGTTCCATTTGCCTTTCTGATTATATACTGCACCTGCTGCCTCTTTCTAACTGGAAAGCCACTGATTGATCCTCCAGCTCAGACAGTCCACTTCCCACAACCTGGACAACTAACCTCTCTTCAGGTTGAAGGACTGTTTCCCCTTTGGGTTCAAGATCTAGAGATACACCCAACCTTTGTAAGTTGGTTAAGTATATATTCACTGGAATTTAGAAGAGTGAGAGGCCATCTCATAGAAACTGAGAAAATTCGAACAAGATTAGACAGAGTAGATTCAGAAAGAATGTTCCTGATAGTGGGGGTGTCCAGAACTAAGGGTCATAGAGGAAAAGGGGTAAACAAAAAAGGCTTGTTGGGCCAAATGGCCTCCTTCTGCATTGTATGATTTTATGATTCTAACTGAGGTGTGGAGAAATTTCTTCACCCAGGGGGTGGTGGATGTGTGGAATTCACTGCCACAGAATGTAGTTGAGGCCAAAACATTGTCTGATTTCAAGAAGAAATTAGGTCTAGCTCCACAGGCTGAAGGGATCAAGGGATATGAGGGGAACGGGGGGAATCAGGATATTGAATTCGATGATCAAAGTGAATGGCGGAGCAGACTCGAAGGGTTGAATGGCCTACTCCTGCTTCTAGTTTCTATGTTGCTACGTTTCTTTCCCCACGCCATCGCATGCTCGCTCCTCCTTCCCACCATCCCCCGCCCCCCCCCAAGAGAAAATCCAGCCCTCCATATTTGGTGCTTGAATCTGAAAAAAACAGAATAAGACAAAGGGAGCCCATAGTACATTTCTGGATAGCCTTCAGTGTGACTCAGAGTGAAACGCTAATATGTGAAGAATATATTTCATTTATAATAGTTGGGGGCCCCAGGATATTTGCCAAGTAATTATGAAAGAATTAGTTGTAATTGTAATCCTTTAAGCAATAATGATCCTGCAATGTTTTGCTATAAACATGTTCATTTATTTGAGAGGATCGCAATGAGCATCTGATTTGATATGGCCTGACATCAAAAAACTGAGGATCTCGACTGTGAGAAGGTGGAATTGCGGCTTCTCTCGAAAAGGGGGAAGGGATATTTGTGGTATGCATGGGAAGACTGAAAAGGTTTTGTGTGAAGAGCAAAAACAGAGATGAAAGTATTGCAGTAGTTGGTGATTTAAATCATTGTTACCAGTTATTACGAAATACAGTCGGCTCTATATACATAACCATATATGGAATTTTGTTCGGAAGACAGTTAGCCGCTGCTTAGGCAGCTCTTCACCAAGGCTGACTGTACTTTTACAACATCAACATTCAGCAGAATATTTTAATGTGGATATGGGCTGAAAGAGTGTCAAGGTTTTGGTCAAAAACAAATACAATCACATTTTAGAAACAGTTTGAGGTTAAGTGATTGTCGAAGAAATCGTCATTCTTATTTGATGCGCCGGGCTTGAGTAGTGAGACTAACAGAGCTAATCAGTGATATTTTATTCAGTGTAAAGTATTAATTGGCATAGTTTGACATGACAAGATGGAATCGTTTGAATGCATGTCTGCTGTATATTTCTACCACAGCACCGAGTAGAGAACTGCCTCATGTGGTACATTAAGCTCGAGGTCATTCCCTCCACTGATAAGAGCACGATCACGGCTAAGGTTAATGAGCTTAGCTCATTTAAAAACATTGTCACCAGAGTCTGAGGTATAAAAGCCCACTCCAATATTAAACACAACCAAGATCAACAGTGCACCTCCAAGCCTGCACCGACCATGCTGCCCGACTGAACTAAAACCCCCTACCCTTCCAGGGACCAAACCCCTCTATTCCCATCCTATTCATGTATTTGTCAAGACGCCCCTTAAAACTCTCTGTCGTATCTGCTTCCACCACCTCCCCCGGCAGTGCGTTCCAGGCACCCACCACCCTCTCTACAAAAAACTTGCCTCGTACACCTCCTTTAAACCTTGCTCTTCGCACCTTAAACCTATGCCCCCTTGTAATTGACTCTTCCACCCTGGGAAGAAGCTTCTGACTATCCACTCTGTCCATGCCCCTCATAATCTTGTAGACTTCTATCAAGTCGCCCCTCAACCTCCATCGTTCCAGTGAGAACAAACCAAGTTTCTCCAACCTCTGCTCATAGCTGATGCTCTCCATACCCGGCAACATCCTGGTAAATCTGTGAACATTGAAGATATAATGAAACTATGTGAACAAATTCAGGAAGTTCTCCTACTGCGGTAGCTAACAGTCGCCATAGTCCCTGACAACCACAAGCTGCTCTCCCCCTCAAAGAGGGTGACTGAGGGTGATGTTAACCTGAGGGTCACCACACCTCAGCTGAGGGGCAAGGTTGAGAAGGCATATCTTCAGCCAATACGGGAATTGAATCTGCACTGTTGGTGTCGCTCTGCATCACCAACCAGCCATCCAGCCAACTGAGCTACCCTCTTTTGAAAGTTGTAAGAAATGTTATCTCCTGTTCGGTGGCATGCTGGCACAGTGGTTAGCACTACTGCCTCACAGCACCAAGGACGCAGGTTTGATTCTCGGTTTGGGTCATTGTCTGTACGGAGTTCTCCCAGCGTCTGCGTGGGTTTCCTCCGGGTGCTCCGGTTTCCTCCCACAGTCTGAAAGACGTGTTGGTTAGGTGGATTGGCCATGCTAAATTCTCCCTCAGTGTACCCAACCAGGCGCTGCAGTGTGGCGACTAGGGGATTTTCACAGTAACTTCATTGCAGTGTTAATGTAAACCTATTTGGAACACGAATAAATAAACCTTAAAAAAAAACTTTAAAACTATTCAGTTGCCCTTTTCAATTGTACAAAAACCTATTAAATTTCACTTGCTCACAACTTCCACTGTCTACAATACGCATGCTACCTGCAGATATCCAAATCCAGAACTGTGAATAATACTGTGAAAAGTGAGTGTGATTAGCACATCGCCATTCTGGCAGGATTTACACCATTTCCTATCCATTTGGAAATGATTTAGCAATGTACAAATGAAAACCAACTCAAATCCACCCAACAGCCAAATAAGAGATCTGAAGACAAATGCCAAGTGATACATAATCCTATTTGTACCTCTGATACTACCATAAACATAATTATGTTTTTCTTACAATAAAGTTCTGTACAAAGGCTGTTCTTTTGTTCGATATAAAATCATTTTATTGAAGAAACCAGAGAAGCGGCTTTGTTGAAACAGCATCAGAATAGCAGATGCTTAAGAAAACTCAAAATCAACTAAAGAAGTTCCTATACCCGCTACTCTCTGGAAATAGAAAGACTGCAGCATGCACCAAGCTGGAAGTCACTAGAACCAACTTAATGACAAAGAACAAAAGAAATGTTAAAAGCTAAATTTGGCGCACTTTATTAACTTTTTATAATTCTTTTTAAGAACGAGATTACATTTTAAAATCATAAATTCTCAAGAGAATAGACTGATAACAGATCCCCAGATAGCCAATTAAATTATGCCATGATAAATAAAAGCAAAACACTGCAGATGCTGGAAATCTGAAATAAAAACAGAAAATGCTGGAAAGACTCAGCAAGTCTGGCAGCGTCTGTGGAGACAGAAACAGAGTTAATGTTTTGTGTCCAGTATAACTCTGCTATTTCCTTATTTTCAGTGACAATATCCCCATTTCCTTTGAGAATAATAAGTCTCACAGCACCAGGTTAAAGTCCAGCAAGTTTATTTGGAATCACGAGCTTTCGGAGCGCTGCTCCTTCATCAGGTGAGTGGAACTGTAAACAACAAGGGCAAGAAATCCCATTCACCTGATGAAGGAGCAGTGCTCCAAAAGCTCGTGATTCCAAATAAGCCTGTTGGGCTTTAACCTGGTGTTGTGAGACTTCTTACTGTGCCCACCCTAGTCCAACACCAGCATCTCCACATCATGGCTTCCTTTGACAATAGTCAAGGAGCCCACATTGATTTGACCACCTTTTTGATGATTGTAAAAAACTGGTGTTGATTTTGATATCCCTTGCAATTTATTTTCCTGCTCTCTTTTCATACCTGTTCTCTATAACTTTCCAACGTGCCACAATCACAAAATTGTTAGAGTGCAGAAGAAGCTAATTTGGTCCATTGAGTTTGCACCAGCTCTCCAAATGAGCCTTTGGTGCCATTCTCCTGCTTTCTCCCCATAACCCTCACATTCTTCTTTTTCAGGCAACTGTCTAAATGCTTCAAATGTGCCATGTCTTGTTTTTTTAATATGCCATTTTCTTTCAGCTATCTTTGCTCTACCTCTTACAGGCCGTCCACGGCATTTTTGGCAAATAGGGGTCCTAATTGATTCTGAATCATATTAATTTCTTTTTTGAACACCATATGTGATAACAGAGGACTGTTGATGGTCATGTCATGAAACTGGATGCTACCGTACTCAGGACAAGAAATCTGGGGAAAAGCGATGCAATTTTACAAGTTGTTCACTGTACTTCAAATCTGATCTCTCTCTCTCACACACACACACACACAAAACCAGTAGCGAATTATTCACTCATTAAAAATGGATTAAACAATGTCATTACATCTTTCCATAAGGCAATGGAAACTGTTTACAGTGAACTCTGATTTAGTGACATTCTGTTTACAGTGAAAAATTCCAATGTCCCAAAGTCACTGTTTATATGAAACAATGCATTGTAATGAAGTGACTGCTTGTTCCTAATGCCAGTCTGAGTATTAGTTTCCCATTGTTTAGCCCACAATAGCTGCTAAGTACCTGAATGGTTCAGAGACATCAACACCTCCAACCACAAAGTGCCTAATCTCTGACGGTACTGCTAACATTGAATGCCTTTTGTTTAAGGGCTTTCATACAAGAGGGAACAGTACAACATCTCAGGATTGCGATCTGAGTAGAAAGCTTAAAATTGGAACAAAGGATGTTAAACCTTTTTAGCATTTGGGACACTGGAAAATATTTTTCAGTAAATCTCCAGAATGGAACAAGTTTGTTTCTTTAAATGGATTTAAACGTACAAGTGTCAACTGGTCATCACAGAATCACAAAAATGTTACATGCAGAAGGAGGTCCATCATGCCTGCACTGGTTCTACAGAAGCATTATGACTTAGTGCCATTCTCCTCCTTTTTCCCTGCACCCCTGCACATTATTTCTATTCAAATAATCATCTAATGCCCTCTTGAATGCCTCGATTGAACATGTCTCCACCGTACTTCCTGGCTGCGCACTCCAGACCCAAACAACTCGCCATGTGAAAAAGTTTCTTCTCACATCACATTTGCTCCTTTTGCATTAATATATATATCAGGAAATGCAAGGGTCCCAATACTGACCCCTGGGGAACTCTACTACAAACCTTCCTCCAGCCCAAAAAGTATCCATTGACATTTACTCTCTGATTCCAATTACTCGGCCAATTTTCGATTCATGTTATAGAGTCATAGAAGTTTACAGCATGGAAACAGAACCTTCGGCCCAACTTGTCCATGCCGCCCTATATTTCTTTTTAAACCCCTAAACGAATCCCAATTGCCCACATTTGGCCCATATCCCTCTATACCCATCGTACCCATGTAACTATCTAAATGCTTTTTAGAAGATAAAATTGTACCCGCTTCTACTACTACCTCTGGCAGCTTGTTCCAGACACTCACCACCCTCTGTGTGAAAACATTGCCCCTCTGGACACTTTTATATCTCTCCCCTCTCACCTTAAACCTATGCCCTCTAGTTTTAGACTCCCCTACCTTTGGGAAAAGATATTGACTATCTACCTTGTCTATGCCCCTCACTATTTTATAGACCTCTATAAGGTCACCCCTCAGCCTCCTACGCTGCAGAGAAAAAAGTCCCAGTCTATCCAGCCTCTCCTTATAACTCAAACCATCAAGTCCCGGTAGCATCCTAGTAAATCTTTTCTGCACTTTTTCCAGTTTAATAATATCTTTTCTATAATAGGGTGACCAGAATTGCACACAGTATTCCAAGTGTGGCCTTACCAATGTCTTGTACAACTTCAACAAGATGTCCCAACTCCTGTATTCAATGTTCTGACCAATGAAACCAAGCATGCCGAATGCCTTCTTCACCACTCTGTCCACCTGTGACTCCACTTTCAAGGAGCTATGAACCTGTACCCCTAGATCTCTTTGTTCTGTAATTCTCCCCAATGCCCTACCATTAACTGAGTAAGTCATGCCCTGGTTCAATCTACCAAAATGCATCACCTCGCATTTGTCTAAATTAAACTCCATCTGCCATTCGTCAGTCCACTGTTGCTACTGTCCCTTCTATTCCATGAGCGATAACTTCTCTCACAAGTCTTGTGTGGTAATGCCTTTTGAAAGTCCATATAAAACACATTAATGGTATTACCATCACTGATCCTTTCTGTTATCTCCTCAATAAACTCCAGCATGTTAGCTGGAAATCTGAAATAGAAACAGAAAGTACTGGAAAGACTAAATACAATTTCCCCTTTAGAAATTCATGCTTTCTCTTCCTAATCAACCCACATATTTCCATGTGACTACTAATTCTATGCTGGATAAGTGTTTCTAGAAGCTTCTCCACCACTGAAGTTAAAATGACTAGTCTGTAATTGCATATCCTTACAACTCTTTTTGAACAAGGGCACCTGTCGAGTCCAGGGCAGACTGGAAGATTATGGCCAGCAATTGCCATTCTCACTTCCTTCAATATCCTTGGATGTATTTCATCCAGTTCCTGTGCCATGGTTAACTTTAACATTCCATTTTCACTTCTGAGTCAAGAACATGTGGGTTCAAATCCGACCTTGGATTTCAACACACAATCTAGACTGACATTTCTGTGCAGTATTGCTAGGGGCCGAATGTTTTGGATAAAATATTAAACCAAATACCTACTGAAGGTATAAGAAAAGTGAGATAGTCTCCCCGTGTCCTAACCAACATTCCACCCTCAAATAAAGACACCAAAATAGATATATCTGCTCAGTCATTCATTTACTGTTGGTGACATCGTGCTATGTGCAACTTAATTAGTGTTTATGCCTGGATGATAAAAGCAACTGTACTTCCAAAAACAAAATTCCTGAGTTAAACACTTGTTTTGGTCATTTGTTTTACTATATAAATGCATCTGGTTATAAACGGGTACAATAAGTAAAGACTTGCTTACTATCAAAACAGGCACAAAACCCAAAAGAGTTTGATGGGAAAGAAATCCAATGTAATTGTTGGCAAACATTATTACTTGTTTGTCAAGATGTGAAGGAAATAGATCATCTCATGGTATTGATGGATGGGATGCGCAAACAATATTTTCTAAAAGATTGTTTTGAAAATTTTAAATCTATTTGAAAAATGAAAGGTAGAGATTTTGGGACAAAACTTTTAACAGCTTCAAAAGGGCAGCAAGGTGGCACAGCGGTTAGCACTGCTGCCTCACAGCATCAGGGACCCAGGTTCGATTCCCAGCTTGGCTCACTGTCTGTGTGGAGTTTGCACATTCTCCCAGTGTCTGTGTGGGTTTCCTCCGGTTGCTCCGGTTTCCTCCCACAGCCCACAGACTCACTGGTTAGGTGCATTGGCCATGCTAAATTCTCCCTCAGTGTACCTGAACAGGCGCCGGAGTGTGGCAACTAGGGGATTTTCACACTAACTTCATTGCAGTGTTAATGTAAGCCTACTTGTGACACTAATAAATAAATCCTAAAAATTCAAAAAAGCTCTG
This sequence comes from Mustelus asterias, assembly GCF_964213995.1. Taxonomy (NCBI): domain Eukaryota; kingdom Metazoa; phylum Chordata; class Chondrichthyes; order Carcharhiniformes; family Triakidae; genus Mustelus; species Mustelus asterias. The sequence continues at coordinate 139,412,545 of NC_135803.1, forward strand.
ACGAAGGGTCATTCTGACTCAAAACATTGGCTCTATTCGCTCTCCACAGATGCTGTCAGACCTGCTGAGATTTTCCAGTATTTTCTGTTTTTGTTTCAGATTCCAGCATCCACAGTATTTTGCTTTTGTTCCGATGTGTCTTGTACTAGTCAGTATTGGCTTGCAAAGTTTAAAAATAACAAAAAGTTGCCTTAAAATAAACAGTAAATGCTGGAGGTACTCAGCAGAATCTGTGGAGAGAGAAACAGAGTTAAAGGGTAGAAGTTTTCATTATTTTGGGTGAGGAGAGAATCATGCCGGCAAATTGGGAAGCACTTTTAAGAACAAAATGTTCAAAAGGTTCATGCCACACCAGTGGTGAAATGGGTTTAACTCACCCGCCCAGGGATCAACTGAGTGGGGTGTCCACAATCGTGAGGTGCTTAAGGAGAGTTAGAGGTTCACTTAGCTGGATGCTAGTGGAAGGACCTCCGGAAATCTCATACCTTGGAGAATAGCGAAACTCCTAGGACAGTCAAAGTGAATTCCTGAAAGCTGTGGCACAGGTCCCAGGAGAAGTGAAGGAACCCTCAACTCTCAAAATATACGAGAACTCTTAGGTGGAAATAAAGCAGAACAGAGACTGTCCTGTTGAGATTTCCAGGCTTAAAGGCAAAGGGGGGGGGGTTTCCTTGTCCACTGCAGCACGTTTCTCGACAGCCGGCCATTGGCCAGCAGCAGGGTCTTCTGGTCCTGCCGCTGTCAATAGGTTTTCTCTTTGAATCCACCCCCCCACCATTGGGAAACTTGCAGTGGGAGTTTGTTGTTGGCAGGAACAGAAGATCCCACCAGCAGAAAGAGCTAGAAAATCACCCCCTATGTGTTTACAAAAATACAAGTGTCAATACCTGCTTTGCTTAATTCTTGTACAGTAAAAATGTGTTTAAAGCATGAAAAGTTGTAGTGTAATCCTTTCAATTAATAATGGAAATTTTAATTTATTTTTAAATGTTAATGGTCTCCCTCGAGATCATAACATGAAGAGGGCACCAGTGGTATTCCAGGGAGATAAATGGGGGTAAAAATCTTGAATTCATTAACTACACAAATTAGAGGATTGAGTTGCTGGAGGAAAGGAATTAGAGTATACTGGATCTTTCTTCCTGGATAGATAAGCATAAGACCATAAGACCATTAGACATAGGAGCAGAGGTGGCCCATTTGGCCCATTGAGTCTGCTTCACCATTCAACGAGATCATGGCTCATCTGATATAATCCTCAGATCCACTTTCCTGCCTTATCCCCATAATCCTTGATTCCATGACTGGTTAAAGATCTGCCTAGCTCAATCTTGAACATGCTTAATGACCCAGCATCTACAACTTTCTGCAATAAAGAATTACATAGAATAACTAACCTCAGAGAAGAAATTCCTCTTTATCTCTGTCTGGGTGACCCCTTAATCTGAGATTATGCCCTCTGGTCCTAGACTCTCCCACAAGAGGGAACAACCACTCAGCACCCTGAGAATCCTATGGGTGGGATTTTACGGCCTCGCTCGAGCGAGACCGGAAGATTCCGCCCAAGATCAGTGGACATTTCTGTTCTCCGTTCCTCACCCGTTCCAATTCCTTGGCAAGTGGGGCGGTAGAATTCCAGCGTATATGTTTCAATAAGGTTGGCTCTCATTCTTCTCAACTCCAATGAGTACAGGCCCAACCTACTCAACCTCTCCTCATAAGAAAATATCTCCAGGACCAACCTAGTGAACCTTATCTGGACTGCCTCCAATGCCAGGACACCTTTCCTTAGAATAAGGGGACCAAAACTGTTCACAGTATTCCAGGTGCAAAACGGTTTTATTCTCCAGAATCTCTGAATGCATTTACCGAAAGAAGTCTCTTGCCATTTTGCTTAATGTCCTGGTTCACTGCACTATTGCCATACAAATGATCCCGAGATCCTACGCTTAAGAATTTCCAGCCCAATAGCAATGGATTTTGACTCATGCTGTGCACCACTATCCAGCACAAAGGATGGCGTGAAATGTCTTTGTGGCAGCATTTGAACCTTTTTCTCCCATAGTCCAAAGATGTGCAGGTTAGATGGATTGGCCATGTTACTTGCCCCTTGATGTCGCAAGATGTGTAGATTAGGGGGAGTAGTGGGGTAAATGCTTGGGGTTGCAGGGATAGAGCCTGGGTAAGATGCTCTTTCAGAGAGTCGGTGCAGCCTTGATGGGCTGAAAGGCCTTCTTCCGCACCGTAGAGATTCTACGATTCCCCCATGTCTTCTCATGAGGTACTAATTTATACAAAAATTAATAAATATTAAATAATTTAGATGATGTATAAAAAATAACTAGTGTCACATCCCTGGCACTTATAATAGCAGTTTATTGATCAAATTGATCCCAAATGCCAGAATTCATTTTAACTAATGCATTAGAGAAACAATAGACAATATCACTTGTGCAGATACATATTTCTCCAACTATCATGTTTCCAAATGAATCATTCACTCTTTTAAGAGTAATACCTTAAATTACTAAATGCAAGTAAGAACACGTATCGGTGAAACCGGTCTGAAATAAATGGTCATTTTGAGAATTAGTCACTCCTTCATGAACAGACTGGGAATAGAGGGATACAAACGGATGGTCTAGTTAGGAACACATGATCGGTGCAGGCTTGGAGGGCCGAACGGCCTGTTCCTGTGCTGTATTGTTCTTTGTTCTTTGTTGTCCTTCCAAAGAAACCAGATGATGATGGATAGAACTGGAACCAATCTTTATACACTTCTATAAGCATTTATTTATGAAAATGCATGAGAAACATGTGCCTCCTAACCCATCCACCACAGTTTAGGCTTGTTCAGCTTTATAGGGACATAAGTTAATGTCACTGTGTAAGAAAGTTCTTCCTCACATCCCCCTACCTCTTACCCAGAACCTTAAATCTGTGTCCCCTAGTTTTTGTACCATCAGCTAATAGAACAGCTTTTCTTTGTCTACCTTATCTAAATCTGTCATAATCTTGTAGACCTCTATCAGATCTCATCTATTTCCTTTACACCAAGGAGAACAACTCCAGCTTCTCCAACCAACCTTTGTAGTTAGCTTCTCTATCCCTGAAACCAAATCTGGCTGCGCATTCTCAAGAGCCTTTGCATCCTTCATAAAGTCTGGTCAGTGAAACTGAACGCAATACTCCAGTTGAGGCCCAACCAGAGTTTTATAAAGATTCAGCATTACTTCCCAGTTCCTGTACTCAATATCTCGATTTATGATTACCTCTTTTTATTATATTTATACACAGTAAATTCTTTTTTCTTTCTTTAAACGAAAGTTAAAGTTTATATGTACGACCAAAATTAAAAATAAATTAATGACCTCCATATTCTGTGAAAATCATTGCATTGTGAGACCCCGCTCCTCAAGGAACCCTAACAACTTCCTTGAACATGCGTTTCTTTTTTGTAAAACTATCAGAGGATTGATGACTTGCATCTGCCCATTTAATTTTTGAAATTTACTTTTTTTCCAGCACCTGTTTTAAGTGAGCGAGGTCAATCTTTTGTCGTTCACACTTTTTTGTAGCGTGTACATTATTCCCCAAGGAACATTTACCTGCATAACATTCAATGGGTATACTATCTTAGGTGCATTCATTGTACCTAGTCTGATCTAGAATGTGTGACAGATAGAATTCCAGACCCATTGCCTCCCTGAGAGTCAGTGTTTCTGCAGCCAGAGTACTTTTAACAATACTTTTTATTTTCTTCACTTCCTGTGCGTAAGACCAACGTTCCCCATTCTTGTCTATTAAAAATATTAAGAAACCAGCTACACCAGGTAGGAAGATTAGCACGTGAATCATCTCTAAAAATGACAGGTTTGGATCATTTTGATGCCTGAAAGTTTTCCTTTATAATGACATTAAAATATTGAAGTATCTGGTTATAGTTGAACGCAACCAGCCCCCCCCCCCTCCCTCTGATCCCCCACACAAGCACCAGGGCGACTCTCCCCACACATAAGGTAACCAACCCCCCCACCCCCCGGCACTCCGACTCTGCCAATGGAGCCCATTTACTACTAAAATTAATTTAAATGAGGACCCACATTATGTCACCGGAGAGGGATGGGGAAATTCAGGGAATGAGATCTCGCCGCTGAAATTCTCATGCCGACAGACTCACGGGATTTTCCACAGGCATCACCATGTAAAACAAAGAATGTCCTCCCCCAAACACACCCCCCCCCCCCCCACTCCCCCTCACTCCACCCCCAGCATCACGACTAATAAAATAGCTTACTCCTGCTATTTTACCTGGAATTACAACCCTTTATTGGCCTCATTTTGCTGTCATCATCAAACCAGATACAGGGAGCGTTTTTTCTATACCTTTACCTTGTGTTCTCAATACTTAATGAATCAAGATAATGGCCGTGATTTTCTGGCCACGCTCACCCCAAGGCATGGTCTGTGTCCCGCCCACTATGTTTTCCGTGGCAGGCAGGACGGGAAAATTCCACCCTACATTTAAACCCAACTGTCACACATGTTACTGCAGTTACTGCACAGATTAAGACATTGATCATTGGACTAAAACTCCTTGTGACCTGTATAATTTGTTTAGATTCATCATCATCTTCACCCTGTTCCTCAAGGTTCTCTGCACCATGTGTCATTTCAAGGACCCTGCTTATTCATTTTGGGCAGTTCACCGCATAATGATATTTTTGAGTCATTCCTAAAGCACCTATTAACTGTTCCTTCCACAATCTGGGGTTCATTTGACTGTTATTTTTGTTCCGATTTTGTCTTTTGCTGTAATAGCCAGGACTGCTCAAGTCATTGTCATTCTCTTCCTCATTCCGCCTGTATCTAATCCTTCCTCTACAGAGAAGATGCGTCCAATGTCTGGACCATTTCCAAATCTGGAAATCATTGCGTCTTCTAATCCCCAAAGTTGAATCTTGCCAATATTTATTGGTAAAAGTCTGATCTGTTTTTCCAGGGGATGGCTATCTGCTTTCTGAAATTTATTAAATTCTGACCATGCCTCCCAGGCATTGAACAGATCATCCTTCTTGCCGATTTCATCCAAGATCTCTAATAGAAGGTTGAAACCTTCATCATTCTCCAACTGGTGGACATCTATCACATACAATATTTATAATTGTACAGCTTACAGAAAGCAACAAGGCCACAACTCTACCTTATTTACTCTTTGGTAAGGATATAGTTCATGTCCAAATAAATACTTGATTCGTTCATTGGTTGTGGTTCAGACTTTTAGGCCATCAGAGGGCAATCATTTCCTGACTACTTGCACTTTCTTTGCACTATTTTCCACATTTTCTGCTCTACAAAATTAATTTTCTTTTGTCTTAGTTCCCAACCTTCACATTTAGGTAAACATCCTCTGCTACAATGTTGTACTCCAGAAAGCCAGGTGGTAAGGTATAGAAATTGAGCCTTTTAAAAAAAAATTCTTATTAAGCATGGTGGTACGGTAGGCAGCACTACTGCCTCACAGCGCCAGGGACCTGGGTTCGATTCCCGGCTCGGGTCACTGTCTGTGCGGAGTCTTCATATTCTCCCCGTGTCTGCGTGGGTTTCCTCCGGGTGCTTCGCTTTCCTCCCACAGTCCAAAAGACGTGCTGGTTAGGTGCATTGGCCATGCTAAATTCTCCCTCAGTGTACCCAAACAGGTGCCGGAGTATGGCGACTAGGGAATTTTCACAGTAACTTCATTGCAGTGTTAATGTAAGCCTACTTGTGGCACTAATAAACAAATTGCAATTTAAAAACTTAAACTTAAAAAGCATTTATTTGCAGTATATACACATTGCATCATATATTTTGCCATTTAAAATTGTGCAATGATTTATAATTTGACCAAGTTTACAAGGTGAAACATGTACTTGAAAATCACAGATATTAAACATACTTTAAAATACTCAAAGTATTATAGTAATGGTTTTGTGTAACAAATTCCTTAATTTAATACTAGCAATGCAAGTGAAGTGTTTGAACAGTTTAAACTTGTCAAAACGTGCAGAATATACCAAATGTCATTGCAATGTTGTTTGTTCAATTTGTTATCAACCTCTTAAAGATGTACCTTTACGCACAAAGTTAATGTTCTTAATGATCACAATGATCTTAATGATACAATATGGATTTAAAAGTTGTAATGACCTCAACGAGGCACATGAGGTTGGCCTCTTGGAGTATGAGCTCTCTGATTGAGGGAATGATTATCTGCCCAATGAGGGATTCTCACCTGTGTATGTGATGAGGACTGTCAGGTCCACTAACACTCCAGATTCTGACTATGTACCTGAATGATTCTTAGGAGTGGAGACAAGTTTGTAAATAAAGGGAAGGGTCACTGGCCTCTGAGGAGTTATTTCAAAAGTGTAAGCTGATCATTGGTAAATAAGATGGGCAGCACGGTGGCACAGTGGTTAGCACTGTTGCCTCACAGTACAAGGGACCCAGGTTCAATTCTGGCCTCGGGTCACTGTCTGTGGGGAGTTTGCACGTTCTGTCCATATCTGCGTGGGTTTCTTCCGGGTGCTCCGATTTCCTCTCACACTCCAAAGATGTGCGGGTTAGGTGGATTGGCCATGCTAAATTGCCCCTTGGTGTCGGGGGACTAGCTAGGGTAAATGCATGGGGTTATGGGGATAGGGTCTGGGTGGGATTGTGATTGGTGCAGACTCGATGGGCTGAATGGCCTCCTTTTGTACTGTTGGGATTCTATGAAGACAATGAGAGTGCAAGATCAGCTATGATAGAAAATTTAGAATTACAGGACTAGGAGTAGCCCATTCAACCCCTGCAGTTTGGTCTGCCATTCAATTTGGTCATGGTAATTGTAATGTTAAGCTCTGTATCTATGACCGAGTGAGGGAACCATGGTTCACGAAAGAGGTGGAATGTCTTGTGAAAAGGAAGAGGGAAGCTTATGTAGGGATGAGGAAACAAGGTTCAGATGGCTCGATTGAGGGTTGCAAGTTAGCAAGGAATGAGCTGAAAAAGGGGCTTAGGAGAGCTAGGAGGGGACATGAGAAGTCCTTGGCGGGTCGGATCAAGGAAAACCCCAAGGCTTTTTACTCTTATGTGAGGAATAAAAGAATGACCAGGGTGAGGTTAGGGCCGGTCAAGGACAGTAGTGGGAACTTGTGTCTGGAGTCAGTAGAGATAGGCGAGGTGATGAATGAATACCTTTCTTCAGTGTTCACCAAGGCGAGGGGCCTTGTTTTTGAGGAAGAGAAGGTGTTACAGGCTAATAGGCTGGAGGAAATAGATGTTCGGAGGGAGGATGTCCTGGCAGTTTTGAATAAACTGAAGGTCGATAAGTCCCCTGGGCCAGATGAAATATATCCTAGGATTCTTTGGGAGGCAAGGTATGAGATTGCAGAGCCTTTGGCTTTGATCTTTGGGTCCTCGCTGTCCACGGGGATAGTGCCAGAGGACTGGAGAATGGCGAATGTTGTTCCTCTGTTTAAGAAAGGGAATAGAAATGACCCTGGTAATTATAGACCGGTTAGTCTTACTTCGGTGGTTGGTAAATTGATGGAAAAGGTCCTTAGGGATGGGATTTACGACCATTTAGAAAGATGCGGATTAATCCGGGATAGTCAGCACGGATTCCTGAAGGGCAAGTCGTGCCTCACAAATTTGATTGAATTTTTTGAGGAGGTAACTAAGTGTGTTGATGAAGGTAGGGCAGTTGATGTCATATACATGGATTTTAGTAAGGCGTTTGATAAGGTCCCCCATGGTCGGCTTATGATGAAAGTGAGGAGGTGTGGGATAGAGGGAAAGTTGGCCGATTGGATAGGTAACTGGCTGTCTGATCGAAGACAGAGGGTGGTGGTCGATGGAAAATGTTTGGATTGGAGGCAGGTTGCTAGCGGAGTGCCGCAGGGATCAGTGCTTGGTCCTCTGCTCTTTGTGATTTTTATTAAAGACTTAGACGAGGGGGCTGAAGGGTGGATCAGTAAATTTGCTGATGACACCAAGATTGGTGGAGTAGTGGATGAGGTGGAGGGCTGTTGTAGGCTGCAAAGAGACATAGATAGGATGCAAAGCTGGGCTGAAAAATGGCAACTGGAGTTTAACCCTGATAAATGTGAGGTGATTCATTTTGGTAGGACTAATTTAAATGTGGATTACAGGGTCAAAGGTAGGGTTCTAAAGACTGTGGAGGAACAGAGAGATCTTGGGGTCCACATCCACAGATCTCTAAAGGTTGCCACTCAAGTGGATAGAGCTGTGAAGAAGGCCTATAGTGTGTTAGCTTTTATTAACAGGGGGTTGGAGTTTAAGAGCCATGGGGTTATGCTGCAACTGTACAGGACCTTGGTGAGACCACATTTGGAATATTGTGTGCAGTTCTGGTCACCTCACTATAAGAAGGATGTGGAAGCGCTGGAAAGAGTGCAGAGATTTACCAGGATGCTGCCTGGTTTGGAGGGTAGGTCTTATGAGGAAAGGTTGAGGGAGCTAGGGCTGTTCTCTCTGGAGCGGAGGAGGCTGAGGGGAGCCTTAATAGAGGTTTATAAAATGATGAAGGGGATAGATAGTGTGAATGTTCAAAGACTATTTCCTCGGGTGGATGGAGCTATTACAAGGGGGCATAACTATAGGGTTCGTGGTGGGAGATATAGGAAGGATATCAGAGGTAGGTTCTTTACGCAGAGAGTGGTTGGGGTGTGGAATGGACTACCTGCAGTGATAGTGGAGTCAGACACTTTAGGAACATTTAAGCGGTTATTGGATAGGCACATGGAGCACACCAGGACGATAGGGAGTGGGATAGCTTGATCTTGGTTTCAGATAAAGCTCGGCACAACATCATGGGCCGAAGGGCCGGTTCTGTGCTGTACTGTTCTATGTTCTGTCTTAACATTATCTCCCTCTTTTTGTGTTCAAATTACTTCTGTAACTATAGCTATTCAACAAAATGAACCATTGTAACAATGATGTATGATGAAAAGCACTACAATATCTAGTGTTTTAACTTTCAGGGAGAAAATTGAGGCTTTAATTAATGCAATCTTTACTCTTGTTGAGAGTGCACATGGTACTAACACGCTCCACATGTATACCAGATGCTACTCTCTAAGCTAGATGTCAGCCATTAAGCCGCAATTCACGTCCCGATGTCAAATGCTTCAAATTGGAAAAAAAACATTGGGTTTTATTTTCAACTTGTCACTCTGGCTTCAAACGGGTGTTGGGATTCGAACGTGTGTTATAAAATACGTCCAGTTTTCACTGAAAATAAAACTCAGTCATCCATTATAAAAGCATCCAACCTGCAATGCCAGTTTGATGCCTGGGAGACAAGTTCAAAATCTACCCTATTGAGCTAATCATTCAGAAGATAATTATTGCATTTCACAGCTGGCTGACGGAACTGCCTTCAAAAATTGCTGAGGCAACATATATAAGGTATATATCCCATTCTGCTCAAAATCCCCAAATATATTAAAATATCAGACAACCAGGTCACTCATCTTGAGATTTTCACTTCACCAGAATTGAACGGACAGTTTGCTAATGAAAAACACTCCAAAAGACAGAAATTGGTGTATGTCATCCCAGAACATTGAAAAATCATGTTCATGTGAACAAAATATCAATGTTGCAGATGCAATGTCACCTATAAAAGTTAAAGTTTATTTATTAGTCACAAGTAGGCTTACATTAACACTGCAATGAAGTTACTCTGAAAATTCTCTAGACACCACACTCCTGCGCCTGTTCAGGTACACTGAGGGAGACTTTAGCGTGGTCAATGTATCTAACGAGCATATCTTTCAACTTGTGGGAGGAAACCGAAGCACCCAGAGAAAACCCATGCAGACACGGGGAGAATGTGCAGACTCCGCACAGACAGTGACCCAAGCCGGGAATCGAACCCGGGCCCCTCGCGCTGTGAGGCAGCAGTGCTAACCACTGTGCCACCGTGCAACGAACATCTTGTCAGCCAAAGATGCAGAAGTGTTCTAGGCACAAATTTCTAAAATAAATCTTTGTCCCAAAACAAATGCTTTTTTTGTTACGAAGAAGTAAAATGATCATATGTATCTTGGATACGTAACAATTAAAGCAAATAATATTGCCAATAGATTCTGGTATTGTTTTTTTCTTTAAAAAAGCACTGCAATCAAATGTTCACTTTCAATTTCTGCTCTAGATTCGTGAGCAATGGTTATTGCATAATTCATTACTGACGCAGTCTGTTTGTCAAGTGCTAAAATACACATCTGTCATAGTCACTAATCCTGCACTTCATACAGCTACATAATCACATATGCTGCAATTCCTTCTCAACCTTTATATGCCTGGTACTCAAAATTTGACAATCAACGCAGATTAATTCTCTAAAACCAGTGAAATACTGCTTAAATAATATAAGTGCCACACTGCTGTCATTAATGTAGATAGCTCTGATTCCTCGTCTGGGAAAGTGAACAACATAGCTCCATTTTCTTGGATGATTGTACTGTCAACCTGGATTCAATTACCAAAGCTGCAGCGATTTTATTGACAGATTCACAGTTCACAAAAGACCCATTTCTATTTAAGGAAATAAAACACAATTGTTTACCACACAGAGCAAGACTTATCTTCCATTCTTTATGGCACTCGCTTTGCCTATGTTCTGTTATCCTTTTGGGTGGAAAGGCACAATTCATTCTGAGTCTTGCAGTTTGGGTTTCCCATCTATAAGATATGGGGCACCCCCTCCATTTCAGCCTGCTCTTTCTCTTGCTCTGGCCACTAAGATAAAACTAAAAGGTTTTTTTAAAATCTGGAAATATATACAGCAGCTATAGCTGTGGACGTGCGTAAGACCATAAGACCATAAGACATAGGAGCAAAATTAGGCCACTCGGCCCATCGAGTCTGCTCCACCATTCAATCATGGCTGATATTTTTCTTATCCCCATTCTCCTGCCTTTTCCCCATAACCCCTGATCCCCTTATTAATCAAGAACCTATCTATCTCTGTCTTAAAGATACTCAGTGACCTGGCCTCTACAGCCTTCTGCGGCAAAGAGTTCCACAGATTCACCACTCTCTGGCTGAAGAAATTCCTCCTCATCTGTTTTAAAGGATCGACCCTTTAGTCTGAGGTTGTGCCCTCTGGTTCTAGTTTTTCCTACTAGTGGAAACATTCTCTCCACGTCCACTCTATCCAGGCCTCACAGTATCCTGTAAGTTTCAATAAGATCCCCCCTCATCCTTCTAAACTCCAACGAGTACAGACCCAGAGTCCTCAGCCATTCCTCATACGACAAGCTCTTCATTCCAGGGATCATTCTTGTGACCTTCCTCTGGACCCTTTCCAAGGCCAGCACATCCTTCCTTAGATATGGGGCCCAAAACTGCTTACAAATGGTGCAATAGGCAGTCAGAAAATAGAATCCTAAACATTGCTGGCAAAACTCTCATTTAGAAATGGCATTATATGGCAGATAGGATAGATAGATGTTAGAGGGTATTTCTATACTGAAAATCATACTCTAGTTGTGAGCGTAGATAGGATTGGGTGACCTTTAAGACCCCTCTCCTAATCAAATAGTTGTCTGACGCATTGCTCTGGTCAAATAGGAAGAATATTAATTAATCACTGAAGGGTTGCTGTTAGTATTGGGACAATACCTCAACACAGATTCTCAACTTCAGGAAGTGCGAGGGTTGTGAAAAATGAAGGAATATTTGGAGGATACTTGTAAAAATATTTTTATTAGATGAATAACCATTCGATCATACTTATGATTGGATTGCATTGATTTGGTTGCTTGGTCTAGTTGTAATTTTCAACTGAGTTTCAATAACATGTCCTCACAAGACCTGCAATAGCAATGGTCCCATGGGTCAGCACGGTGACACAGTGGTCAGCACTGCTGCCTCACAGCATGAGGGATCCAGGTTCAATTCCCGGTTTAGGTCACTGTCTGTGTGGAGTTTGCACATTCTCCCAATGTCTGCGTGGGTTTCCTCTGGATGCTCCAATTTCCTCCCACAGTCCAAAGATGTGTGGGTTAGGTGGATTGGCCATGCTAAATTTCTCTTTAGTGTCAGGGGGATTAGCTCGGGTAAATGCATGGGATTATGGGGAAAAGGCCTGGGTGGGATTGTGGTCAGTGCAGACTCGATGGGCCAAATGGCCGCTTCTGCACTCTATGATTCTATAACCAGTACACCTAAGATTAATAGTCTATTTTACATAGAAGAAAATTACAAAACTGTTCTTGCGCAATAAACAGGGTGGTCCAGTTTGATTGGGATAAAGTTCCAACTCAGTCAGGAAGAAATTCTTCTCTCGGAGAGAGATGTGGTAAGTCCCAAGCAGAATAAGCTTAGGGCAACCTTTGTCCAGATTTTCGTAGGCAAAATGTCCACCAATGGCAAATTGCCCATAGCTCAGGACCAAGTTTACGGTTTCACCTAATGAGGCCTGGATGACATGGGAAACAGAAAAATTCATCAGGCGGAATTTTCTCAAAAAATGTCGAAGTGTCAAATGAGCGAGAAAACGGAAGGTTTTCTCACCAGTTTTTTCAGCGAGGTAAGTAACGGGAATTTATGGCACTGTGTGCAATACAGAAGCCGTAATGCAAATCTTGCGAGTAGTGGGGGACGGAACCTTAGCTTGGCTGAGAAGCCGGCTGCTGAGCTCTCGGGGTGCCATTGTGCAGGTGCCCTGATCTCCCAGTATACTGTGTACCTGTAAAACATATAATTAATATTTAAACCAGCATCACGCCCAGGAAGGGCACTGGCAAAACAGAGCCAGCAAGATGGCGAGAGGGGAGAAACCGGGCACCAACTTGATTTTTCACCTCTCTCCCTATTTTACCGGCTTGCCACACCGCTCAACCGGTGTGGTAAGCTGATAAGATCATGCCCATAGTCGCATTGTAGTCAGGCTCCTTCTGCATTGGGAACTAAAACATGTTGGTGGAGGCATGTGTAGAAGAAACTTAGTTCAGCGACCATCCTGTGCTGTACCTGAAGAACTGGAAAAAATACACTGGAAGAACATGCCATTCCATTAGCAGCACTTCTTCCACATTCCAGCGAGCATTTTTAAAAAATGTTAAAAGGTGCTTTACTTATCAAAGTTTTTGTTATCACTTGGAACAAACGTCCTTTTCTTTGCTCTGCTACACTGATCATAGAATCCCTACAGTGCAGAAAGAGGCCATTTGGCCCATCAAGCCTGCACCAACCACAATCCCACCCAGGTCCTAGCCCCATAATGCTATTTACCCTGCTAGTCCCCCTGACACTAAGGGGCAATTTCGCATGGCCAATCAACCTAACCTGCACATCTTTGGCACCCGGAGGAAACCCACGCAGACCCGGGGAGAATGTGCAAACTCCACACAGACAGTGACCCAAGCTGGGAATTGAACCTGGGTCCCTGGCGCAGTGAGGCAGCAGTGCTAACCACTGTGCCACCGTGCCTCCCTAATATTGTATAAGGGTTGGTGAATTAATGAATTGAACTTCTTTCCCCATTCCACAGCTGAAGTTGAGCCACATAAAAAATACAAGTTAATGTATTTAAACCGAATAATAAAACTATAGCTGTGCAAATGATTGAAATCTTACTAAAAATTGAAAACTGATTAATTACAGCAAAATCCTTAGAGCAAGGATCATAAATTATGGATTGCAATTGAATAATACCAAATTGATGGATACCAGTGCTTTTTGCCTGTATTAATTGAAAAAAATTTAATTTCCTAAAAACATTTATTAGTCAAACATGAAAAATTCTCTCAGCTCATCAGCCTGAAAGGTTCAGCTGAATTTTAGCAGTCCTTTGGTGACGGACTGAGAGATGCTCAGAGCTGGTAATATAACAAGAAGAAGGCATTGAGAGGGGAGCCTAATGTCTTGGCGTTGCCTCGGCATTTTACCATCAGCAGGAATCTCAGTGCGCAGCTACCCAAAAGGCAGCCAACCGAGTCACTTATAAGTCAATTGGGGGCCAATTCCCACCCCCACAAACATTTTTCCCATTTCAGAAGAACCCACGACCACCTCAGAAGACCACCTGTGATGATACTGTGCCTTTAGGAAATGTATTTATATCATGTTTCTTGTGAGGGGTATGTTTAAAGTTCAGCTCTGGTTTACCTGGTGCCAATCTGTCTGCAATTCAAGAAGTTCCATGCTGAGGAGAATAATTGATCCAAGGTAATGGGGTGTTTGTTTTAATCTGAGTAAGTGCATTTTTGTTTACTTTTGGTTTTTCCCCTGGGGTTTCAGAGTAGGGTTTAATTAGGTTGACTGACAAAACACAGAGCTTGTGAATGGGCAGAGCTAAGCTTACAGGGGGAAACAGTTAGCTTCAGCTTGATTCTGAATGAAACAAGATGTGTTTCTCTCTCTCTCTCTTTCTCTCTCTCTGGAGACTGCTGTTTTGAGTGTTAGAAAACAGGTGTCTCCCTGTATTTCTCTCCAGAGTGTTCAAAGGCTCCAGCAGCATTAACGAGTAAAAACACATAGCCTATGTTGTTTGCCAACTGATTTTGAAGAGAAGTTTAAGTCTATAAGGAATATTGCCTAAATTGGAACCAATAGAGATAGATTAGCAATTAAAAATTGTATCTTGTCACTTTTAAGTATTTCAATAGCCAAATGTGGGCAATTGGAACTAGCTGGGAGGGCACCATGGTTGGCATAGACCAGTTGGGCCGAAGGGCTTGTTTCCATTTATATTGCTCTGTGACTCTATGGGCGTGATTTGTGGCCTCACTCATGCCGAAACCTTTCCATGGTCTGCCCCTCCGATTCCCGTGACAGGCGGGACAGTAATATTCTGGCCAATGACTCGAAGAGGTAAAAGTTAAGCTAATTAATTTGTTATAGTTAAACTGTGTGGTTAAATCATGTTTGTTTGGATAAATGCTTCCTAGTGTGTCAATAGAATCACACCTGGAGCGAAACATTCACACTCATGCTAAAATCGAAAAAACAGTTGGGGTCTAGTCTAACTTCATAACACACCTTGGAGTTTCTGATCTGGTCCCCAACACTCTTGAGAAGCTCTGGCAGCCTCCCAGAAGCCTCTGGGGGAGGCCCTTCTTTATGGCATGCGGAAGGACAATAGCCACCTCTGTGGGTGTGGTGCCACCCTTGCAATATTCCCCCGTGCCCACCCTCCCAACAATATTCCAAAACATAACTCATCTTCAAGAGCCCTCAGCATTCAGACACCTTCCGAGGCAGAGATTTAAGATGATTTGCAAGCGAAGAAAATATGATGTGAGAAAAAAAAACCTTTTCACACAGCAAATGGTTCAGTTCTGGAATGCACTGTCTGGATGTGTGATGGAGGCAGGTTCAATCGAGGCATTCAGGAGGGTCTTGGATGATTATTTGAATAGAAACAATGTGCAGGGAAAAGGCAGGAGAATGGCACTAAGTCAGGATGTTCAGTTGGAGAGCAGGTGCAGACATGATGGGACGAATGGCCTCCTTCTGCGCCGTAACAATTCTCTGATTTGTCCTCGTTGTAATTGCCTTTGGCTACATTATTTTGGCACTCAGCCAAAGCATAGAATAAAAATAACAGAAAATAAACTCAAGCAATTTCACATCTGAAAAGGGCCAAAGCAAGAAGTTCTGTGTGTAACGAATTGAAAGGTTGATTACAAGGCCTTAATAATGTTTGTGTGTTTTCTTGATGAAAAAAAAAGCATGTAATAAGTGCCACTGATGAGCTAAAGTATTTCCATCACCAAAGCAGTGATCAAGTCAATTAAATCAACAATTACTTTCAATATCAATGGCAGTTCCAAACCACCAGGTGGCATATTTGCTAGTTTAAAAAATCCAAATAAATGTTCTGCAGCAGAGAAATGGGCATTCTTAATTCCCAGAGATCTCACTCCGAATTCTAAAGCGCCAACGTCAGAAGCTTGTGATTAAATATCATGTTGTTGTTCATGACAGTCCCACTGATCAGTACGTTGCTGGTAATATCACGCTGAGCAAAATGGAACAAGGTGTTCAAACGCTGGGAAAATAGCGCAACAGCAATGGCAATTAACAAAAGACAGATTTCGAGTAACTCAGTAAACATGTGTATGTATACCTTGCTTTAACACAGAGGTTTATGATACAGGGGATGGCTGTCTGTCTGGCCACCAGCATAAGGTTTAGAACTACCCAGAGTATTAGTAAATTGCTCCAGGACTTACGAATGAGGGGGGATCTCATAGAGACTTATAAAATTGTAACAGGACTAGACAAGGTAGATGCAGGGAGGATGTTCCCGAGGGTGGGGGAATCCAGATCCAGGGGTCACAGTCTGAGGATTCGGGGTAGACCATTTAGGACGGAGGTGAGGAGACATTTCTTCACCCAAAGTATGGTGAGCCTGTGGAATTCATTACCACAGGAAGTAGTTGATGCCAAAACATTGAATGTATTCAAGAGGCGGCTGGATATAGCACTTGGGGTGAATGGGATCAAAGGTTATGGGGAGCAAAGCAGGATTAGGCTATTGAGTTGGATGATCAGCCATGATCATAATGAATGGTGGAGCAGGCTCGAAGGGCCAAATGGCCTCCTCCTGCTCATATCTTCTGTGTTTCTACGTGCACAATAAGTCCAACTTTAATAGCTTCCCTCAAAAATTAGTTGATATTTTGTTGGACTTCATGAATATTAGCACTGTCCTTATCCAACAATCGTCATTGGGAAAATTATTAATTCTAATTCTCTTCCCACATCTAGTGGTGCACTAAGGCAGACTTTTGCCAGTTTCCGTAGCTAGGATCGGTTAGCTCAGTTGACTGGACGGCTGGTTTGTGATATGGGGCAATACCAAAAGCCTGGGTTCAATTCTTGTATCGGGAGATGTTATTCATTAAAGTCCTACCCACCTTCTCAACCTTGCCCCTCGCCTGAGGTGTGGTGATCCTCAGGTTAAATCACCATTAGTCAGCTCTCCCCCTCAAAGGGGAGAGCAGCCAATGGTCCCTTGGGACTGTGCCAACTTTACCTTTTATTCCTGGAATATGTTGCGTCTGTCACCAGAGACTTATGGTTTGAGGGGCGCCACTCCACATCAAGTGTGGCTTTTGCAACTTGCAAACTGCACGTCCAACCCCTATATAACTTCACTCGCATTTCTGTCCTTTCGCACTGAGATAAGGTTCACAATGCAGTTTGTAATCCACGCTGGAATCCTTGGGAAATGAGGGTGCAGTTAGAAGATCTCCCACAATTCCCCAACACAGTACCCCAGCTCCCAAAAATGTTCAAAGGCCCCCTCACCGACCCCCATACCAGCCCATTCCTCTTCAGATCATCCATGTCATCTCTATGCACACTATTTTTGCTCCATACCCCCAGATCAGCCATGCCATCTCTATGCCCCAAATGCATCCTCCATAAATACTCACTCATTCTGCACTAAGTCCTCAGGTTCATATGATATCAATGGAAAATAATTTATATTCCTTGGGGATAAGATGAACCTCTCACAATCTAATAAAAACCTCCATATCATTGATCTGAGAAAAAACTGCATGAAAAAACGTTAATTCTTGTAATTCTATTAGCTTGTGTCAACAAATCAGAAACCACATTAAAGGAGTCAATCTGCTATTGCAACTTCTTAAAACTGTCATTCACTCTCAGATGGATGGAACAACTGCTGTGCTGAAACCTATTAGCACTTAAAGCTCAGTTAAGCATTGCTAATGGTCACAGCTGTCCAAGTAAAAGGCTACTCTCCAGCACGGAAAGAACAGTGAATACTCATTTCATTTTGAATGCAGAGTGCCTGCCAATCAATGTAAGGAATCAGGTGGATTTTGTTTTCACCCGAGTGTCAAAACTAGCTTTTTAAAAAATCAGTCAGAGCCATTTAAATCACGATAGAAAAAGTGACAAGACATTTTGTAAAACTTTTCATTGCATTATAGAACCACAGTGCAGAAAGAGGCCATTAAACCCATTGAGTCCACACTGACTCTCTGAAAGATCATCTCACCCAGGCCCTCCCCTTTGCCTCATCTCCATAACCCCGCACATTTACCATGGCTAATCCACCTAACCTACGCCTCTTTGGATACTAAGGGACAATTTAGCATGGCCAATTCACCTAACCTGTAAAGCTTTGAACTTGTGGGAGGAAACTGAAGCACCCGGAGGAAACCCACGCAGACATGGCGAGAACGTACAAACTCCACACAGACCCGGGTCCCTGGCGCTGTGAGGCAGCAGTGCTAACCACTGTGCCACCATACTTTCTCCATTGGCAAAGCATTGGTATACATTTGAACACTTGAACTCACCTTACCTCAGCCATATGAATTATTGAATTAAAAACACATCTACATTACAATACAGCACTTAATAGGGACATTTGAAGGTGTGAAAGAAAAGGTTCGGAACTTTCCAAACCCCTCAACAGGCTTTGTATTTTATTCACAAACGCTCAAACCTTAATGGGCTTCCGAAATCCTGCAGCACCGGAGAAAATAGTGCGTGTGAGGAAATCTGATTTTCCTCCCTGATTTAAAATGGGGAACCTGACCACAGCGGGAGCATGCGTGCGTTTTACACACTCAACATTCCTGACCTGCAAAAAGACCAGAGGAAAATGGCACACAGAAAATGGCCTCAGGTTAAAGGGACGATCCTTTAAAACAGGTGAGGAGGGATTTCTTCAGCCAGAGAGTGACGAGTCTGTGGAACTCTTTGCCGCAGAAGGCTGTGGAGGCCAGGTCATTGAGTGTCTTTAAGAGAGAGATAGATAGGTTCTTGATTGATAAGGGGATCGGGGGTTATGGGGAAATGGCAGAAGAATGGGGATGAGAAAAATATCAGCCATGATTGAATGGCAGAGCAGAGTGGCCTAATTCTGCTCCTATGTCTTATGGTCTTATGGAATGCGGAGGAAAATTGGATTTCCTCCAAAAAAAAATTAAGGGTGGGATTTTATGGCCTTGCTCATCCCGAATCCGTAAAATCCCGCTCGATGTCAATGGACCTTCCCTTTGTCCACCCTGATTCCTGTGGTGGGTGGGGCTGTAAAATTCCAGACCAACTGTGACCATTCACGCACCGAAACGCAGCTCTGCACCCAGATGGAAACTTGGCCAAGGTACTCAGAAAAAACAATAAGCAAGAGGGGGAAGATTTGCTGAAAACCCCTCAATTTCACATGCTAAAGCAGAGGATTCGAACATCCTCAACTTGCTGAATATGATTGACTTAGTCAATAATAATTAAAATAATCAATAAAAATAAGAGCAAAGATTTCTTTGAGCCAAATGTCACAGTGCAAGGGAGGCAGATGGATTGGAATATCGCTAGTCAGGCTGCTCTAAAATAATAAGAAGTTGTCCTAAATGTAAGCAACTGGATGTCAATGGGAGCAAATCCTGTAGCTATTAATTAGGCAGTTATGGCCTTCTAAAAATGTATTCCTCACAATACTCCCCCAAGTCTGTGGACCCAAGTGCGAGTTTAGCACAGGGCAATTAGCCCAGTTAGACACAAATTGAAAGGTAGTCAGCCTGGTCTGGTGGTTGGAGAAACTGTTGGGCATTGCATCAGCTGATAACAACAGGCATTGCTGTAAAACTCCCTAATGTCTATGCTTAACAGGTAATTGCTCCACTTGTACTCCGAGCACAAAGAAATGTAGACCAAAGAAGCTGAGGAATATCTTTTGCCATTGATTACACTGCTACTTAAAGAGGGGGCTGATCCTCTCAATTCCAATTGATTAGAAACTCATCTCTCTCTTTGATAGACACTGATTTTAGTCAACAGATTGAACAGTTTCCAAAAATCCTCAATAAAGTTGGCTTTATATTAGAAGATCTATTTACCAAATATGTAGAACTATTTCCTCTGGTAGGAGGTGTCAGCAACCCAAAGGCACAGATTTAAGATAATTGGCACACAAAAAAGCCAGGGGGAGGATAAGCAGAGATGTTTGTTTTAACACAGTATTCTCTTAAGATCTGGAATGCATTGCTTGAGTGGTGGAATTGGTTTTAAACTTAAAAAGGAAATTTTTTTTGAGGCAACAGGGAAAGAACAGCAAAGTAAAATTAATTGGATAGGTTTTTCCAAAGCGCTGACACAAGGCCAAATGACCTCCTCTGTGTTGTCTGATGCCATGTAGATAGGCATTAGAAAATATACAAACTGAATCATAACTGTGGCATTGCTACAACCAGTGAAGGAGCGAATTCCCTTGAAGTGGATGAAGTCTTTGATTGAGTGGAGTGGACATGTTTAGGGATATTTGGCACAAGCTTGTCAGTTCTCATCCATTACTACAGACCTTTTAATGAATCTCTAACACTGGTACGCTAGTTCACTTCTCACAGTTACCTCTGTTTCTTTGCACTTTGGAGCCACTTTGTTCACAAGCTACATTGGCACTGGAAGGAAAGAGGCTGATGTCCAAATCCTTGTGCTGATGAGGTAAATCATCAGTCTAATCTCACACATAGCATTGCATAACTACATATTTAAGTGGCAAGGAAGATAAAGAGGTTGCTGAGAGGTTGGGGGAGGCAGGGGGGAAAAAGAGGTCCATGTGATTCCACTATATTCTTCTCAAACTTCTGATGAAATCTTTTGGATAGCACTGCTGCCACACAGCGCCAGGGACCCGGGTTCGATTCCCGTCTTGGGTCACTGTCTGTGTGGAGTTTGCACGTTCTCCCCGTGTTTGCGTGGGTTTCCTCCGAGTGCTCCAGTTTCCTCCCACATTTGAAAGACGTGTTGGTTAGGTGCATTGACCTAAACAGGTGCCGGAGTGTAACGACCAGGGGAATTTCACAGTAACTTCATTGCAGTGTTAATGTAAGCCTTACTTGTGACTAATAAATAAACTTTAACTTTAAACGTTATTGCAAATGGTTCTCTTCCCTTGGGTACTTTCCTTCTCCACTTCACATGTGCCATCACCATCTGCCTCTCTGGAAAATCCACCTCTGTTAAACCTCCCTTTCCTTTCCAAAGTCCATCAATGTGTTGTTACTTCCCAAATCTGTCACCATCTTTCCTGAAACTTCATTTTGTTTTCCGTCAGGTCATCATCCCTGAATAGCACTAGATCAACACTAAATCAAGGTCATGTGACTGCGACAGGTGCACACTATCCGTCCTCATCCTTTCCAACTCATCCGCAGCCTTTGACGAGTTTGACCACTTCATGCCCATCCAGCACTAATCGGCTGTTGTCCAACTGAGTGATCTGGTTACATTCCTTCCTAACCATTCACGGCCAGAGTTTCTCGTGCAATGCCTTCTCTTCCTGACAAGAGTGGAACAAAACTGTTGTATGACGTGCCTACATACCATTGTAATGAAAAGGTGCTTGACAAAGCAAGGGTTAACGTGGGACTGGGGAGCAGCACCGCTCACATTATGATGCATAGAGTCATGTGGCAATAGACTGAGTAAGAACTCTCTGGAAGCAGCCTGCATGGAGCCAGCACCATGCATGACAATATCCCGAATCTGTAAATAATTACAATTACAATAAATGGTTCACATTTAAACATACAAGCCTCAAGCTCCTCATAAGTGAGACATCAAGTGAATCCATAACACAACATGGTGCTCAGCCATAATACAAAAGCTATCCTGTGTAACTTCATACCCTATACATGAGATTTCAATCCATACTCAGTATACCGTGACACATGGCACTAAAATGACTGGCATTTATGTAGCACTTTATACCACCTCACGATGTCCCAAAGAACTTTGCAAACAATGAAATTATTTAGAAGCGTGGTCACCATTTTAATATAAGAAACACAGCAGCCAATTTGCACACAGCAAATTCCAACAAACAGCAAAGTAATAATGGCCAGATTATCTGTTTAGGGATATTGGTCAAGGAATAAATATTGGCCTGGATATCCTTGCCAAAAGACAGCACCTCCAACAGTAGCTTATCAGCCTGAATTTTTGAGCTCAAGTATCTAGTGGGACTTGAACCCACAACCTTCTGGCTCAGAAGTGAGAGCACCTACCAACTGAGCCACAGCTGACATGGCATGACCAGAGGTACAGCCAGCTTTGTAAAAAATGCTGCGGAGCCAACCTTTTAACCCAGATATATTCAGGACATTTTAGTCTTTAAATGGCTACATCATTAACCAGGTCCTTTCTATGTCAACCTTTGTACTTATTCATTCATTGTCCCCATAGCCTTAGTGGGATGGTTGAGATTGTCTTGTTTCTTCCCTGGTTTTCTTCAAGCCTCTCTCAGTCCACATCTCAATGTTATTCACCCATCTGATTTTTCTTCTTCCTCTTCTGTTTCTATCCTCAATATCGAGGTTTCCATCCTCAATATCTCTTTCAGTTGTTGCCAGGACAAGGCTGTCGTGGTTGATTGACCATACTAAACTGACCCTAGTGGCAGGGGGATTAGCAGTGTAAATATGTGGGGTTATGGGAATAGAGCCTGGGTGGGATTGTGGTCAGTGCAGACTTGATGGGCCAAATGGCCTCCTCCTGCACTGTAGGGATTCTATGATTCTAAAATTTCGAACCATTTATGGTAACCCTTATGAGTCGAAACATAAAAGTTACAAATTCAGGTCTGGTGTATGTCCTTTTTTTGTGTTTATTGATGTCAGTGTGCCCTGCAAGTGGACTCCACATTGCACAATATCTACTTAAACCCGGGGATTCATCCCCTTGACACATGGACTGCATATTCGTGTCCTCATTATGCTTCCTGTAATTATTTTAGTAGGTGTGCTATTCATACTTTTGTGATTGGAGACCAGAATGAAAATGTCTCAGACAGCAGGTGAGCAGATGGAGAAAGTTACGATGGGTCACACTGAAATCATTACAATTTGCCTGCACGTAATAACAAACACACTGTGCTTCCCCACAACTGTGAGCGAACTGGCCTAATGACACCAGTTACCCTCCTGAATCCTTAACCTCAGAGTCTGGGTAAAATTCTGCCATACCAAGCTTCTTGCTTCAAAACCCATCTGCCTTTTTTGATGTTTGGATGTTATCTCCTTCTGTTTGCAGCCAGGTAACCTTGGCCGAGCACCCAGGATCAGTACCTTTCCGACACAAAGGATCGGAGGTGTTGATCGATTACTGTGACAGACTATCAAATCACTTATTGTTTTCAGTCTTTGGGGAAATATCTTTAATGACTAGCTCATTAACATTTTAATTACATTGTGTAAATACACTTGACTTTAAAGACTCAAAATTTAAATACGATTTTGGTAATCCAAAACATTCTAAAACATGATATGACTCAATGTTGTCAATACCAGATGTGGAGATGCCGGCATTGGACTGGGGTAAACACAATAAGAGTTTTAACAAGTTTAACAACATAGAACATAGAACTGTACAGCACAGAACAGGCCCTTCGGCCCACGATGTTGTGCCGAGCTTTATCTGAAACCAAGATCAAGCTATCCCACTCCCTATCATCCTGGTGTGCTCCATGTGCCTATCCAATAACCGCTTAAATGTTCCTAAAGTGTCTGACTCCACTATCACTGCAGGCAGTCCATTCCACACCCCAACCACTCTCTGCGTAACGAAGCTACCTCTGATATCCTTCCTGTATCTCCCACCACGAACCCTATAGTTATGCCCTCTTGTAATAGCTCCATCCACCCGAGGAAATAGTCTTTGAGCGTTCACTCTATCTATCCCCTTCATCATTTTATAAACCTCTATTAAGTCTCCCCTCAGCCTCCTCCACTCCAGAGAGAACAGCCCTAGCTCCCTCAACCTTTCCTCATAAGACCTACCCTCCAAACCAGGCAGCATCCTGGTAAATCTCCTCTGCACTCTTTCCAGCGCTTCCACATCCTTCTTATAGTGAGGTGACCAGAACTGCACACAATATTCCAAATGTGGTCTCACCAAGGTCCTGTACAGTTGCAGCATAAGTACAGTTGCAGCATAACTTTAAAAAGTTTTTAAAATTTTAACAACTTTAACCTGGTGTTGTTAAAACTCTTACTGTCAATACCAGATAACAGGGAGGTTTTTTTTTGCATTTCCTCCTCTCCAGAAACCTCTGCGGTATGTATGACAGTGAGTTCTAAAGTTTATTTAGTAGTGTCACAAGTAGGCTTACATTAACACTGTAATGAAGTTACTGTGAAAATCCCCTAGTTGCCACACTCCGGTGCCTGTTCGGGTACACTGAGGGAGAATTTAGCATGGCCAATGCACCTAACCAGCACGTCTTTCAGACTGTGGGGAGGAAACCGGAGCACCCGGAGGAAACCCATGCCGACACGGGGAGAACGTGCAAACTCCACACAGGCAGTGACCCAAGCTGAGAATCGAACCCTGGTGCTGTGAGGCAGCAGTGCTAACCACTTGCCACCGTGCCGCCCCAGCGCCAACAGGAAATATCCTAACGGATGCTGTCATTTCCTTACCTACGTTCATACGTGCACTTTCAGCATCAAGTGCTGAATGATTATCTCGAATGAGAATTCAGCATATCTCGTTTCCCAGACTTACAATTACAAAGGATATACAGCAGTGAAATTCTGCCCAACATGTCCATATCAGTGTTTGTGGTCTAGTCAATCCTCCGCACATCTTTCCTCATGTAAATCTATCATTGTAACCCTCGATTCACTTCTCCCTCATATGTTTCTCTTGCTTCCCCTTCTATAGAATTCACTTCAACCACTTCCCGTGGTAACAGTTCCCACATTCTTACCACTCTTTGGGTAAATAAGTTTTTTCTGAATTCCTTATTGCATTTCTTGGTGGCTACCTTACAATCATGACCCCTAGTAATGCTCTTCCCTACAAGTGGAAACACAGGACATCAAGGTAATATGGTTGGCTAAAAAACAAATCAGCAAAGCTAACGGTCTTGGAATTGAATCTGGGATCTTTCCATTGTGTATCGCTTTGTTATGCACCAGGGGAAAAAAAATTCACTGCAAAATCAGCGAACAATAACAGATAATGACCACAATTTTCTGCTCCTCCATCTATTATCGGCTCCAATTTTGTGGCCAATATAACTAATGGGTGTAAAATTGTCAGCTGAGTGAGTACAGAATGGAAAGCTTCTGGTCAATATTTTAAACATGGCCCTTAACACTTTACAACAGGTTCAAAATTACATTTTGAGATGTTTGGGACAAATATGTTGACCCGCTCCTATGAAATTCCTCTCACCGCATTAATTTGATAAAATAATGTCAGCCCATTTAAAAGTTAATACCCCCCACGGCGGAAAAGAATGTTGATGTTTTTCGATCAAAATTACTAAAGTACCACGGATGCCTTAAAAACATGTTTGCAATTTTGAACATCCATTTTACCAAAATAAATCCATGTACTGTATAGTTTTCCCATCGCACCAGAAACAAGATCTGGAATTTTATCGTCCCGCCCGCCACGGGAATCGGAGCAGGCGAGGGGCGCACAATGGAAAGATCAATTCCAAGACTGCCTTAGTTTCGCTGATTTTTTTTTTAGCCAACCATATTACCTTGATGTCCAGTGTTTTATCTTGTAGGGAAGAGCATTGCTAGGGGTGATCAATGTAAGGTAGCCACCAAGAAATCCAATAGGGAATTCAGAAAAAAACTTATTTACTCAAAGAGTGGTAAGAATGTGGAAATTGGTACCACGGGGAGTGGCTGAAGTGAATTCTATAGAAGAGGAAGCGAGAGAAATATATGAGGGAGAAGCGAATGGAGGGTTACAATGATAGGTTTGGATGAGGAAAGATGTGCGGAGGATTGACTAGACCACAAACACTGGTATGGACTGGTTGGGCTGAATGGCCTATTTCGCTGCTGTGTATCCTCGGTCGGGACTTTACGGTTTTGGGACAAGCGAGGCTGTAAAATCCGGGTCACTTTCAGACAATATATACTCTGGTCAGAGTGGATCTCAGAATGTCCAAACAGTCCACAGCCTCCATCTTAAAAGTTTGTATCTGCTTGATCGGTGCATTGTCTAATCAGTTTTCTCCTCAGTGCTGCGTTAGCTGGGCTGTCCCTCTAATAGTGCTGCCTGCAGGTTCTGTGCATACTCCAGCTGTCAAGAAGGATTACACAGCTGACTGAGCAAACACCCTCGAACGCATTTTATTTTTCTTTGCTAATACTAAAGCAGCAGAGGTTCAGGACATATTGAGACAGTACAAGTTGTCATTGTTGTGGCCACGAAATATAGCGGAGGAACCTGTGCCTTAGTCACGATTATGCCACTAAGAGCTTGCGATAATCGGCTCCGAAGGCTGTTTTCAAATGCCCCTCATCAGGTTCAATCTGGCTGAGAATAATCAATTTCAGATGCATCTTTCAGAATGTATTTGCGTTTAAATCAGTTCGTATACAAAGGCTGCAGTGCAGCCCATCTGAGCAGCTTAAACGACAATGGAGCATATGATTAAACACCAGCAGGTGAAGCGGTGTGATGCATGCTAACAAGCTCTGAATGGTGTATTACAGATCTGCTATCACCCTGCCCATGCACCGTGCCATGCATTTTATCAGCTCTCTGCAGTGTGATAGCCTGAGCTCACGGTCATACCAAGGGCACAGAAGTGTAGTCAAGCCCTGCTGCCGTACCAGAAATAAACTGGTAGCAAAAAAGCCTACAAAAGGAGGGAGGGGGGGAATGAAATTAACTGAGGATGTAAATTGCATTGAATTTTCTGTGAGGCTGCAGGCATTAAAGTCCTTAACAGATGTTAATTCAACGTTATAATGCAGCTTGAGCCAACAACTATATTTTCTGTCTGTTCCATTCATTTCCTGGAGGTCATAATTTAAGGATTCCCTCAGTCGGACTATTAAATAAACAGAAAATGCTGGAAGTGCTTAGCAGGTCATTGGCCCTGTAACTGCTTCTCTCTCTCTCACCACAGATGCTGCCTCACCTACCGAGATGTTTCCAGCCACTCTTTTTCCTTTGTATTTCAGATCGCCAGCATCAACTGTAGCTTGCTTCTGACTATTATGTAACTCCACATGGCTGATTGCGAGAGTGTGTGTTTGGCGGGGGTAGCGCATCAGCTAAAATGTGCTTTGGCTATTCTTTGAGGAGCAACTTAAGCTGGGAAATGTACCCTCAACAAGCCAATACTGCCAGCTGCACATTATTATCTGACCAGGGGAAGATGCAGCTCTCAGTATCTGCGAAACAAGCTGGAATTTTTTTTTTAAAACCTCTATTTACCAATCTCAGTAAAACTGAAGCCGGTGAGAGGCTGAACTCAAATCAGCAGCAAAAAGCAGATGCTGGAAATCTGAAATATAAACAGAAATCGTTGGCAACACTCGAGAGGTTCGGAGCATTTGTGAGGGCAGGAAAACAGGGTTGGCGTTTCAGGTCAACGGTCTTCGATCAGAACTGACTACTTTGTCTACGTGGTCTCGCAGCATTTACCTAAATTAGAATGAGTCAACTTCACAGCTGAGCTACACTACACAGTTCGTGAACACTGCAAAGCCAAAGCGGCAGTAAGTGCAGCATAACTATCGGATTAAGATAGCCCAAGGTCACACCACTTCTGCTTTGCTTTCCATCACCGCTTAGTGCGTATGTCCATTTGTTAGAGAGGGAACCGGCAAACTGCAGCACCTACCCACTATTCCAGGGATCGCAGTTCCTGGTTTCATCATTGGGAATGCTCACAATTATTAACCTCAGCTATATTGTTGTGGAGAGGCAAGGAGTTGTTCTGGAACCGCTGGTTTGTTCTCACTGGAACGGAGGTTGAGGGGTGACCTGATAGAAGTCTACAAGATTATGAGGGGCATGGACAGAGTGGATAGCCAGAAGCTTTTTCCCAGGGTGGAAGAGTCAATTTCTGGGGGCACAGGTTTAAGGTGCGAGGGGCAAGGTTTAAAGGAAATGTACGAGGCAAGTTTTTTACACAGGATGGTGGATGCCTGGAACTCGCTGCCAGGGGAGGTAGTGGAAGCAGATACCATAGTGACTTTTAAGAGGCGTCTTGACAAATACATTAATTAATAGGATGGAAATAGATGGATATGGTCCCCAGAAGGATTGGGGTTTTTTTAGTTCAGAGGGGCAGCATGGTCGGTGCAGGCTTGGAAGGCCTCTGCTGTTAGTTTCTTTGTTCTTTGAAGTGGACATATCAGAACTTCCCCTAGAAAATGCAAATGAAAAGGAGAGTCCAGGGCTTTTTCGTAAATATGTCAAATGCAAAAAGGACATGTTTGCATTGAATGATGTTTATAAGCAGGGTAACCAGCCATCCTCTTGACCAGTGATATTTGAAACAAAATTGAATGAGGATATGATATGGAACATGTAGTAGCTTGGCCCTTTGGGGGGAGGGGGGGAGGTGTTTCCCCAAGGGTCACATGATCAGTGAGGATGGATTATCCCAACAGGAAGCTGAGTCAATCGGCAGGAGGGTGCGTACCCCAGACTGAGGAGGGACTCGCAGTTGGAGCCAGGGAATCGAGTAGAACAATCGCATTGTCAGGTCATTGTAGGCACAAAGGATCAACCTGACTTGAAACATTGGCTCTATTCTCTCTGATGTGGAGATGCTGGCGTTGGACTGGGCTAAGCACAGTAAGTAGTCTCACAACACCGGGTTAAAGTCCAACAGGTTGGACTTTAACCTGGTGTTGTGAGACTACTTACTCTATTCTCTCTCCACAGATGCTGTCAGACCTGCTGAGATTTTCCAGCATTTTCTGTTTTTGTTTCAGCTTCCAGCATCTGCAGTATTTAGCTTTTATTATAGCATTGTATTATAGTCTGACCGTGTCGTATATATATATATATATCATTCTTTATTTGGCAATAAAATCTGTTGTTGATTCAAACCACATCGAGTCGCCCTCAATCTATTACAGAACAGATGTAACTTTTGGCTAAGATTAAACATCAGATCGAGCCCAGGATGGGGTGCAATGCTTTATCTTGTCAGCCTGGATCTTGTTTCTCTCTCTTGTGGGGACCATGAATTGGATTCAATTGGAATTTGGTTTTTGGAGTAAGTAAGGAATGGATTCGGGTTTGCTCGGTCCACTCTGAGCATTGGCTTTGTAACTTTAAGGATGGAGTAAAAAAAATTTTTTTAAAAAGAACAGATGTAAGAATTTAATTGTAGAACCTTCATCTTCCAAAGAACACCCACTTAAAACATTATTTTTTTTCCCACAGATGCTGGCTGCCCTGGTGAGAAATTCCAGCATTTTCCATGTTTATTTTAAATAGTTAGAGATATCCTTTTCTTCCAGTATATCACAATGATATAAAGTGAGTACTTTTCCATTCAATTTTAGATTACAATTTTGCAGAAGAACAACAAAGTTCAGGTAAGTAACCAAAGACCAGAAAAATTACATTTATAACGTAAATAAAATGTCAGAATGAAAGATCTTTCTGATTAAGTTTAAGAACAACTGACATTAGAATTCACATCATTGCAGGGTGGAAAATATCGAAAAGTAACAAATAATCTGTTTGTTACCATCTACAAGATGCGCTGCAGCAACTCACCGAGGCTCCTTCAACGGCACCTTGCAAACCTGTGACCTCTACGACCAAAAGGACAAGGGCAGCAGGGAACACCATCACCAGCAAGCTCCCCTCCAAGCTGCACACCATCCTGAATTGGACCTACATCACCGTTCCTTCACTTTCACTGGGTCAAAACCCTGGAACTCCCTCCCTAACGGCACAGTGGGTGTACCTACACCACATGGACTGCAGCGGCGCAAGAAGAAAAGTTTCAAAGTTTATTTATTAGTGTCACAAGTAGGCCTACATTAACAAGGTGGTGTATAACTGGAGGCAGCATGTCCTAACTGGTAGGGAGGCAGACACGACTGCATGTCCTTAACCCCAGGGAGGAGACTGCTTGTTATAAGATGATTATTACACATTGACTGTCATCATGCTCCGCATGGTGCCAGGGAGCTCTCCCCACTTGCACACAAACGCCATCGGCATACGGCATGCGGCACAGCTAGCATTAGATATAGATGTGCATCACAGACACCATTTTAGAGACAAAGAAGTATCCACAGCCCTGAAAAAATGGGTAAGAGGGAGCCACATTTCGCAGCCCAGATGTTTAAAAGCAAGACAATTACAAATCAGTGTGTTAAAATATGCAAGAAGGAAAAGTAATTTTTTAAAATCAAAAATGTTGTTTATTCGTCCACTCAATCCTGACAAATCCTCCACAATGTTGTGTGGAACTGAATGTGTAAGCCAGGTTCACCTTCAACGAAGGCTATGGACCAAGTGTTGGAAAATGGGATTAGGATAGATAGGGACTTGATGGCTGGCACAGGCACGTGGACCAAAGGGCTTCGCTTTGTGCTGTAAATAACTCTATGAGGCACACAAACAAAAGCTCAGATTACATGTAAACATAGAAAATGGGAGCAGGAGTAGGCCATTCGGCCCTTCGAGTTTCTTCCACCGTTCATTACAATAATGGCCAATCATCCAACTCAACAGCCTGATCCAGCCTTCCCCCATATCCTTTGATCCCCTTCACCCCAAGTACTTTATCTAACTGCATTGCACTTCTTGCCGGTCCTCACCCAAACTTTTGGCTGTAATTTATGGAAGGCTTTTTTTTTAAAAGAAGAAAATTGTTTGAAAGCTTCGCCGTGGAATGTTGATCCCATCCCCTCCAGACTCTTGAATTTTTCAGCAAGTGTTTGGTCAGCATTTTTTGATTTAGCACAGATGTACAGAGCTACACTGCTTCAGAAAGAAAAATTCTAGATATCTTCCAGAATGAATTTGATGCTCTGAACCTCTTTCAAGTTTAAACTTAAAGTTTATTTATTAGTGTCACAAGTAGGCTTACATTAACACTGCAATGAAGTTACTGTGAAAATCCCCTCGTCACCACACTCCGGCGCCCATTTGGGTACACTGAGGGAGAATTTAGCATGGCCTAACTAGCACGTCTTTCAGACTGTGGGAGGAAACCAGAGCACCCGAAGGAAACCAACACAGACACGGGGAGAATGTGCAGATTTGTTAACCAGACTTGGACACAATACCCCTCAGGGTCTGTGTTGGCACAAAACGGGGAAGTAGATTGCAGGATTATCATTAACACACGCATTGATTCTTTATCTATGGTCCAGATTTAACATTCTGCGAACTCTGCCCCTGCCATCTGCTCCTAATAAATAGGCCTTCCATCACAATATCTTGGCAACCCTTGTCTGAAGGCAACCAGGTGACAACCGTGAGAATTATCTTTCTACATTCACATAGTGCCAGCCAGCAATTCATTCAATATGGCTAAAGATACCACCTATTAAGACATAGTTTCCTAGCACAGCGAGGTGGGAGAATCTCACGTCCGGGCTTGCGCGACATTCGTGCATGCGTTCCCGCCCTGGATTTCTGGCGTCGTCAGATCCGTGCTGGAAACCGGCGGGAAGACCAGGTAAGTAATTTCAATCTAATTTTAATGTTATTTAAATGTGATTAGCGGGCCTGGGACTGAGCAATGTGTTTGATTCTTCAACTCCCTCAGGGATGGGCATTAAAAACTGACCCAGCCAGCAACGCCCACATCCCATGAACAGGTAAAAATAAAGGACAGATAATCCACCTCTTTGCTTGCTCCAAAATTCAACTCAAATTGAATCTAATTCATGGTCCCCAAAAGAGACATACAAACTTAGAAGAACAGGCCTTGCACCTGATCCCATACTTGATCTTAGCAAAAAGACTCTTAAAGAAACAGGCAGGAGTCGAAGTATGACTCCACATTAGCAAGATCATAATGCATATTGTGCATAGACTAGTGTGGGACTCCTGTCATTTTCCAACTTAGCCTTTACAGTGAAGATCCATTTGTCTTTTCCGGGTTGCATAATTAGCACAAATATTAAAAAGAGGGAAGGTTAGGGGAATTCATATAGTGTGCTGACTCAATTGTTGTAACAAGCCAAATGAAAAAAGCTCAAGTTAAATGATCATATATCTGTGCAGCAGTAAAGCTGCGGTGGTACAGTCACCACATCTGGATTTCAGTTAGTATAAACAAGTACAAAAATAGTAACAGGAGATACGATTGGTACTGACAGCACTCTCTAAAGAGGAAGAGTAATAGAAAATCTTTTGCAAAAGAAAAAGTAATCTTTGGGTCATTCTCCTTCAGAATGTGACTTGAACTCTTCTGCTTAATAAAATAATGTACATTTGCCTGAGCATTTTGTAGAGAACATTATATTCCTGCGAGCTTCCCATCCCTGTTATGCAGAGAGGAAACCACACCACACAGAGGAGGAGGAAGCTGCAGGGTATTTCAGCCTAACTGACTCTCATGCCTCTCTAACGTCCAAAACAGAATGACAGCGCAAGAATGCTGCGGCCCCGTGGGAGCAGGTCATTTTCCTTTTGCTCGAGTGACTTGTGGAACAAAGGGATGAGCAGATTGCACCAGATTATCCTTATGGACAAAAAGTATTCAATAAAACCAACGAATAAACATAGCAACCAACTTTAAAATACAGTTCAGTGCATTGCCATCAATATAAATATTATTTTGTGACTGGTTATATTATTATACACTGATATTTCATTCAAATAATACAGGTCATCGTGGTGTTGGATTTGAGGAGACCAACAATATCACTGCACAGTTGCACGTTTGTAGTCAATGTACAACTCTCTTGACAAGCACATTGTTTTAATGTGAGTGTTCCATTTATTTCATTGATATAGACTGGGGGTTCAATATGAGTTTTACATTTCTATCATAGATACAGATTGGGGGTTTTAATGCACGGTGGCACAGTGGTTAGCACTGCTGCCTCACAGCGCTAGGGACTCGGGTTCGATTCGTGGCTTGGGTTACTGTTTGGACGTTCTCCCCATGTCTGCATGGGTTTCCTCCGGGTGCTCCAGTTTCCTCCCACAGTCTGAAAGACATGCTGTTAGGTGCGTTGGCCACGCTAAATTCTCCCTCAGTGTATCCGAACAGGCGCCAGATTGTGGCAACTAGGGGATTTTCACAACTTCACTGCAGTGTTAACATATGTCGACTTGTGGGCGGCACAGTGGTTAGCACGGCTGCCTCACAGCACCAGGGACCCGGATTTGATTCCTGGCTTGCTGTGTAGAGTTTGCACGTTCTCCCTGTGTCTGCGTGGGTTTCCTCCGGGTGCTCCAGTTTCCTCCCTCAGTCTGAAAGACGTGCTGGTTAGGTGCATTGACCTGAACAGGCACTGGAGTGTGGCGACTAGGGGAATTTCACAGTGACTTCATTGCAGTGTTAATGTAAGCTTTACTTGTAACTAATAAATAAACTTCACTTGTGACATTAATAAATAAATTAGTGTTATATTTATATCACAGGTATACATTGGGGTTTTAATATGAGGATTTCATTTATATCATAGATATACATTGGGGTTTTAAACAGAGTAATTAAAATGCTGTTGGGTTATGAATATGAATTAATATAATTTGGTGTTAAAGCATGTGGCTCGTCAAATCTGACAAAATTACTGATGCTATGTGTGTGTGATCTGTTGGTGTTCAAAGTCCAATTAAAGCATTGGGATAAGGTCGTGTAACTGTCTGTTACTCACAGATATTCACAGCTGCTATTCCAATGAAAGTGTTCTCGCATGCAAGTCCATACTGCTCGAATCAATCACACAAGGGTTCAGGAATTTCAGAAAACACAACAGATCAAATCCAAAATAACTCCTCTTCCTAAGGGTCTTACAAATCCTGAAACTTTTCCTCGCCTGGAAAGAATGTGGACTATTACCTTTTTTCAAAGTTAGTCTCTACAATGAAAAACCAACTGAGAGCTTTGCAGATCAGTAAGTGGAGGGGAAAAAGGCCAGGGCAAAGTGAATCCAGTACAGATTGAGATTAAAAATAAAGTTTAACAGTGGAAGGTCAAGTGAAAAGAAAAAATGAAAATTGGGTGACGGTGTGTGTACCAGAGTAAAGAGACCAGGGAACTAACAGGCTCATTATAAAAACTGCAGATTCAGACGTGAACTGCTTGAAAGCTGATCACTGGAGCAGACAAGGAAGATCTATGATGATGGAAAGACAAATCTGCTTCCAATAATATCCGTGGTCTAATGGTTAAATGGCTGCCAATCTGGCAATCAAGCAGCATTATCGACCTACTGCTGAGTATCATCACTTTTATATTTAAGGATTATTACCTGGAATGCAATGCACATTATACTGATAACATCATAGATAATATGGAGCACATATTCTTTGGACTGTTTTCAGAAATAGTTAAAAGCTTTTTTGAACTGGGTAAAAAAAGAGCAATTACATATTTCCTAGATCATGGGCCCGGTTGGGTTGGAAGGGCAGTCGGGTCAGGTGATGGTTTGAGTTGGGGGGGCGTGGGGGCGGCGCGGTGATTGAATCAGGGTGGGTGGGTCAGACCGCAGGTGGTGGGGAGGGTAGAGTCATCAGCGGAGTGGTGGCAGAGACGTGGGGGACGGTGAGGTTGGCTAACGAGTCAGACATCAGGGGAGGTGCAGGCAGGGATGGGACTGGGTCGGAGTTTGAGGGAGGCTCTAACCAAAGTGGGGTCGGGAATACTTTGAGGGGATGTGGCGGGGGTGTACCCCGGGCGGTCGGGAGTATTGGTGGTACACGGTGCGGCACTCAGTCTGGGTGTTTAAAATAGTTACTCTGAAGTGCTTTTTCTCCTTCTCACTCTTTCAGGCTAAAATTGTCAGAACCATCTGAAGTTAGGTACTTAAATTGCTTGGTCGAATGGTTCTCAGCTAGCACCATTGTCCAGGGAAAGTTAGCCCTACTGGACAATTGCCAGGTAGACCCTTACATGGGAACTTCCAGTAGGGTTTCCCAAAGCACATCTCTGGGGCAGCCCCCCAAATCCGACACTGGAGAGCTAGGAAGCTATGCCCCAATGTGTTTAGAAAATTTAAATTAAGGAATGGGATTATAAATGCACAGTGTGAAGAATGATACAGTACTGAGTTTGGATTTATGGTCTTCTGGATGACTGAGCATTCCAGTCTCTGGATCAGGAGAGGTGGGAGAGGGAAAAAGTGGACACAAGAATCAACACAGGCCACTAACTTCCCAGGAGACACCTCACAAAGGCATTTCCTCGAGTCTAAAAGCAGACCACCCATCAGTCATCACAACTGCATTCGCTACGTAAATAACTGGAAAACTATTGACAGTAAAAATGTTCAAAGCAACTTAAAGGGACAACTGTACATTTCATTAAAAAAACGAGGTTCTGGAGACTGCACAATGGTCTTGGATCAGTGATTCATGCAACAAAAATAATACGATTAAAATTCACTAATAATACAATTAAAATGCAATCTTGAAAGATAATTACATAATATAACTCTCGAGAATAAAAGTTGATTGCAGACTCCTAGGCTTGTGTGTTTGATCACATGATCAACTGGTTCTGTCCAAGGTTCAGAATAGAATTTCTAGGACATATGTTTGGAACTGACCGACTAGATTAACAATAAATTGAAAAAATATGCTTTTAAATTTAAAACTCTCTGGCTCAAGTCAGGTAACCAATTTAAAATGGTTCGGTGCTGCAGGCAGAACTTAGTGCCCAGCTATTTTGTCAAGTGAGGTGCACATCAGGGTCCAAATTTTGATGGCATTCAATGTGGGCATCACTGGCAAAGACAGCATTTAGTGCTCATTCCTAATTGCCCTTGAGAGGGCGATGCTGAACCACCTTCCCGAATTCAACAGAGTGGAGTGGGCATGGAATCACATACAGGCCAGCCCAGATACAAACAGCTTACCCACTCTATATCGGAGAGATCAAACGCAGGCTGGGTGACCACTTTGCTGAACACCTTTGGTCCGTCTGCAAGCAGGACCCAGACCTTCCTGTTGCTTACCATTTTAACACACCATCCTGCTCTCTTATCCACATGTCCGTCCTTGGCCTGTTGCCATGTTCCAGCGAAGGCCAACGGAAACTGGAGGAACATCTCCTCATCTTCTGATTTGGCACTTTACAACCTTCCAGAATTAACATTGAGTTCAACAACTTCCGATCGTGAACTCGCTCCTCCAATTCCACCCCATTTCCATTTATTTCATTTCATTTACCTTATTTATTTACATGATTTGATTTGATTTATTATTGTCACATGGATTGGGATACAGTGAAAAGTTTTTATTTTAAATTTTTTTTGTTTTATTTTAATTTGTCCACATTTTAAAATCCCACTTTCCATTCCTCCCCCACCCCAATTCCCTAACCCCATAAGGCCATCTGTTACATGTGTCACGTTGTCCTTAACATTCTGCTGACCTTTGTTCTGCTTTTAACATATTCTGCTATCTTACCTTTATGTCACTATCAGTACCCTCTTTAGTCTTTAACATTAACATTCCCTTTGTCCTGTGCCCATGACATATTTGTCAATCTCTCCTGAGCTCCGACTATTGCCAATCTTCTACTCTTATTCTGTGGACCCATTCCCTCTTAGGCATTTCACAATCCATCATATTTCTCCCCCTCTTAAGCTCTGAAGAAGGGTCTTACGGACCGGAACCATTAACTCTGTTTCTTTCTCTCCACGGATGCTGCCAGGCCTGCTGACTTTTATCCAGAATTTTCCATTTGCATTATAACTCACCGACTTATATGCAACGGTGCATTTTCCGCAAACGCCGTTTTAAATTTACACCGCAGCATCACAAAAAAATGCGTCTATTCATTTTGAGAAAATATTTTTTAAAAAGCGCTTCCACAGTAAATTTGAAAACTATTTGATATGGAAAGCAAATGATACGCCCAGTATCATTGCAGTATCAAGAAATTACATGTCATCCTGTTCAATTATCAGGTTTCTCATGTGAAACAAGATCAAACAGGAATACAACAAAATAATTATTTAGAGCTATCTAGGTTGTAGTTCTTAATTGCATGATCAAATAAATGAAGATGATTCAGAATTCAGGTTAATCTATAATATATGCAGAACTATAGTTATTAACAATATTGTTTCCAAAAAAATAATGATGTGCAAA
Source organism: Mustelus asterias (assembly GCF_964213995.1). NCBI lineage: Eukaryota > Metazoa > Chordata > Chondrichthyes > Carcharhiniformes > Triakidae > Mustelus > Mustelus asterias. Next base: position 139,449,613 of record NC_135803.1, read on the forward strand.
CTGCATTCAGAGGATTCGAACTGATCACAGGAGGTCGATTTCTCACATTCACGGAACACAGCTGCTGTCACCTGCAAACTACTGAATGGTTTTTCCTGCATACTGTCGCCTTAGCCTTAATGATAAGTTTATTGCTTTAAATTTTGGTATTTCTCTAGTCACTCAATATTGCTGCAAACTTTCATTCAATAATTAGCCTTTCACTGGTTTGCTTTCAAGGTTTTGAAGATTTGCCAGATCCAATTTCTGACCTAACAGAAAAGCTCACCATCGATTTAACCCAAATGACACCAGTTCTTGTGCGCACGTCTTACGTGATTGAACCTTTGAAGGCAAACCCAGCAGCAGTTTTTTTTTAACTGGTCGGTGCAACATCGTGGGCCGAAGGGCCTGTTCTGCGCTGTAATGTTCTATGTTCTATGTTCTATTTTGTCTGTCCTTCGAATGACCTTCATTCGAAAACTGATTCCCTTCTGACAGAGTAATTTATATTTATACAATGATCAAACATATATTTACATAGAAACATAGAAACCCTACGGTGCCGAAGGAGGCCATTTTGCCCATTGAGTCTGAACCAACAACGATCCCACCCAGGCCCCATCCCCGTAATATTTACCCTGCTATTCCCTCTAACCCACGCATCCCGGGACACTAAGAGGCAATTTAGCATGGCCAATGCACCTAACCCACACATCTTCAGACTGTGGGAGGAAACCGGAGCACGCAGAGGAAACCCACACAGACACGGGGAGAATATGCAAATTCTACACAGACATTGTCCCAAGCCAGGAATCGAACCCGGGTCCCTGGAGCTGTGAGGCAGCAGCGCTAACCACTGTGTCACCGTGCCACCCATGATTGAATGTGATTCTAAACTCACCCTCTTCTTTCGCCCCTCGAAAGCATGCAAAAACACAGCGCCCGTTTTCTCAGGTATCTATCTCATTGCCACCTCCCTCAACTCCTCGACTGGGCGGGAGTTTCCGGGCACGCTCGCCCCGATACTGGAAAATCCTGCCCAAGGTCAATGGCCCTTTCCATGATCCGCCACTCGCCTGCTACGATTCCCGTGGTGGGAGGAACAGGAAAATTCATCCCACTGTCCTTGAATTAACAGACTGAGTTTTTTTCAGCATCCAGTATTGGATGAGCAGAAATTTCCTGCCTTGAAATACTGGGACAAAAGCCATTGCGTTCAGTCCGCACCACAAACTCCATTCCATGGCCACCGATTCCGTTTCGCTCCCCGGCAACAGTCCAAGACCAAATCAGTGGAAAGTGGGAGGGCAGCCAGCAGTGCATGGATTAGTCAAGATAAATGTGACAAAAACATGGAATTGGATTCTCCAACCCTCACCTGCAGCTGGGAATTCTCTGGTCCCCGCTGCAGTGATGGGAGATTTGGCTGAGCGCCAAATTCTAGCCAAAAAATGGAATTGGTGGCTGCAGACTGAAAACAGAGACTATTTTCCTATAAACCAGAGGTCATCCTAAAACCTACTGCTGTTGATGCCCTAAATCAAACCAAGCCCCATTCACCCATCAACCTTCTGCTCACAGACATACATTCGCACCCAACAAAGCAATGCATTGATTTCTAGAATCATACAGTGCAGGAGAGGCCCTTCAGCCCATCGTGTCTGCACTGACACGCGAGAAACACTTGACCTCCCACCTAATCCCATTTACCAGCACTTGGCCCATAGCCTTGAATGCTGGGCGCGCAACCTTGATGTTATATTTGACCCCAAGGCAAATCTCCGACCGCATATTTGCACCATCGTTAAAACTGCCTGCTTCCAGCTCCGTAATATTGCTGCCCAACTCCGTTCTTGCCTCAGCACATTGGCAACTGAAACCTTAATTCTCCGGCCATTCACGCTCCATCACCGCTGCCAGCCAGAGTGGAGAATTTGGCACTCATAAGACCATAAGATATAGGAGCATAATTAGGCCACTCGGCCCATCGAGCCTGTTCCACCATTCAACCATGGCTGATATGATTCTCATCCCCATTCTCCTATCTTCTCCCCATAACCCTTGATCCCCTTATTGATCAAGAACCTATCTATCTCTGTCTTAAAGACACTCAATGACCACAGCCCTCTGTGGCAATTGGTTTCACAGCTTCACCACCCTCTGGCTGAAGAAATTTCTCCTCATCTCAGTTTGAAAGGAACATCCCTTCACTCTGAGGTTGTGCCCTCGAATTCTAGTCTCTTCCACTCGTGGAAACATCCTCTCCATGTCCACTCTATCTAGGCCTCTCAGTATTCTGTAAGTTTCGATTAGATCCTCCCTTATCCTTCTAAACTCCATCGAGTATAGACCCAGACTCCTCAACTGCTCCTAGTATGACAAAACCTTCATTCAGCCAGATCTCCGTTCACTGCTGTGGGGCTGGAAAATCCCAATTGTGGGCGAGGTCAGAGAATCCGGCCCCATGTTTTTGTCATGTTTGTCTTGACTAATCCATGGACTCCAGTCTCCCTCCCACATACTACCCACTGTAAACTGGAGATCATCTAAATCCCTACTGCTGTTGATGTCCTAATTCACACCAAGCCTCATTCATCCATTAATCTTGTGCTCACAGACATGCATTAGCAACCAATAAAGCATTGTACTGATTTATAGAATCATATAGTGCAGATTAGGCCCTTTGGCCCATCGAGTCTGCACCAACACGTGAGAAACACCTGACCTCCCACCTAATCCCATTTACCAGCATTTGGCCCATAGCCTTAAATGTTATGATGTTTAAAAACTTTTGTCCTGTTTTCACATCCCTCCATGGTCTCAGCCATCCCTCTCTCTGTAATCTCCACCAGCCCCACAACCCTCTGAGATATCTGTGCTCTTCTAATTCTGGCCTCTTGAGCATTCTTGGTTTTAATTTGTTCCATCATTAGTGGCAGTGCCTTTTGCTGCCAAGGCCCCAAAGCTCTGAAATTCCCTCCCTAAACATCACCGCGTCTCTACCTAGTGTACAGGTACTGTAATTAGGAAAGCTAATAGAATGTTATCATTTATTGTGAGGGGAATTGAATACAAAAAACTGGAAGGTTATGCTTCAGTCATACAGAGCATTGGTGAGACCAGATCTGGAGTATTGTACAGTATTGGTCTCCTCATCTAAGGAAAGATGAAAATGCCTTAGAAACAGTCCAGAGAAGGTTTACCAGATTAATACCAGGATTGGGTGGATTGTTTTGAGAGGAAAGGTTGGAGAGGTTAGCTTTGGATCCACTGGAGTTTAGAAGAGTAAGAGGTGACTTGATTGAAACCTTTAATTTCCTGAGGGCTTTTGACAGTGTAGATGTGGAGAGGATGTTACCTTGTCAGAGGAAACATCCTCTTGTTTCTCTTGCCATAAAATCATAGAATCTACCGTGCAGAAGGAGGCCACTTGGCCCATCAAGCCTACACCAACAACAATCCCACCCAGGTCCAATCCCCGCAACCCTGTATATTAACCCTCCTAATCCCCCTGATCCTAAGGGGCAATTGAGAATAGCCAATCAACCTAACCAGCACATCCTTGGACTGTGGGAGGAAACCGGAGCACCCGGAGGAAACCCACGCAGACACAGGGAGAATGTGCAAACTCCACACACACAGTGACCCGAGGCCGGAATTGAACACGGATCCCTGGTGCTGTGAGGCAGCAATGCTAACCACTGTGCTACCATGCCACCCTCTGTCACAGAATCTAGGGTCACTATTTAAAAATAAGGGGTCACTCATTTAAGACAGAGATGAGGAGAATTTGTTTTCTTTCAGAGTGTGAGTCTCTGGAGCTTTCCTCCTCAAGATGTAGTGGAAGCAGAGTCTTGAATATTTTAAAAACAAAGCTAGATAGATTCTCGATTAAGAACAGCAAAGAACAAAGAACAATACAGCACAGGAACAGGTCCTTCGGCCCTCCAAGCCCGCGCCGCTCCCTGGTCCAAACTAGACCATTCTTTTGTATCCCTCCATTCCCACTCCATTCATGTGGCTATCTAAAGAACAAAGAAGAACAAAGAACAAAGAAGAACAAAGAACAAAGAAGAAGGGGGTGAAAGGTTATCAGAGTTGTCTGAATTTATAATCAGATCAGCCATGATCTTATTGAATGGCAGAGCCAGTTGTAGAGGTCTACTCCTGCTCCTAGTTCATGTGTACCTCTCTTTCCTCTTTAAGATGTTTTTAAAAACCCATCTCTTTGACCAAGGCTGCCCTAATATCTCCTTACATAGTTCAGGGTTAAATTTTAATTATATAACTTGTGTGTGAAATGACTTGGGATGTCTTATTACATGAAAGGCTCTATAGAAGTACAATTTATTACTGTTGCAAAATGTTCAGACTTTGTTGAAACAAATAATGTTTAATCCTCAACCACATTTTCTTAAATAAACTCATTTGAATTCAATGGTTGTAGCTTAAACTCAAAGGAACAATAAAACACTGAGGCAATATTATATAATTAGCACACAACTCGCCCACATCCAGAAATGAGTGCTAGAGAAAAAGAAATGTATTGAAAATCTAGCAAAACATAATGCTTTCCTCCCAGACAGAAGGCAGCAATTGTAGTCCCAGGACAGTCATCCACCTGAATCTGTACGCCATAGAGCTCAATTCACTATTATTTAGCATGGCCGCTAATCAGGCAGACACAAGTAAATAACAACATGTCCGCATAATTTTAAGTGTAAAGTTATTTCCCATATAAATTATTTGACTTCACTAAATTTTTTATATGTATTAGAATAAAAGGCTATGGTTAAGAGTAAAATGCTTCTATGAGCTGCCTTGATCTGCCAATATTGGTGACATCAGCAGGAGACTTAGAATCAGAAGGAGGCCATTCGGTCTGTCAAGCTTGCACCATCAACAATGTCGCCCAGGCCCTATCCCCGCAACCCTACGTATTTACCCTGCTAATCCCCGTGACACTAAGGGTCAATTTAGCATGACCAATCAACCTAACACACACATCTTTGGCGTGTGGGGGGAAACCGGAGCACCCGGAGGAAACCCGTGTAGACACAGGGAGAACGTACAAACTCCTCACAGACGGTGACCCGAGGACGGAATTGAACCTGGGTTCCTAGGTGCTGTGAAGCAGCAGTGCTAACCACATGTGAATGGAAAAATCTTTGCATTTATAAAGTGTCTTTTGAGAGCATATCAGAACATTCCAAAGCATTTTACAGCCAAATAGGTTCTTATTGAAGTGAAATCACTGTTGTAATGCAGGGGAATATTGCAGCCAATTTGCACACAGCACAAACCCACAAAAAATGAAACAAATGATCAGAGAGCCTGTTTCAGAGATGTTGTTGATGAATGATAATTGGCCAAGAAACCCTTTCTCATCTTTAAAAAATGGGTCTTTTGCATCGGAGAGAGTTTAATATTCCGCCCAAAAGGTCCACCTCCTTCAGGGTAGCAGTGCCTGAGTACTACATTGAGATGTCAGCCTGTATTATGTACTCAAGTCTTTGGAGTGGAACTTGAACCTACATGTTCGTTTAGCACAATAAATTAAACAGGATTTGCCAGTCCACTCTCCGTGGTTTAGTGAGGAAATCTTGCACTGTTGATAATGATAAAATATAATGGCGCTGTTATGCTAAGATCACGGTGCTACAAACCGTATCAAGGAGAGTTCCTTCCTGACTGATATAACAAACAGACGTAACAATGCCACCGTTGGTCTATCTGTTTTTGTATTCAACAGAAATATAACTCAAAAGTATCATCTTGTCAGGATTTTAGCAAAGCTCTAACCATGTTAATTTACATGAGAAATCTATACTCTGATCGGGTCAGGTTAACTGTTAATATTTGGCCAAGTTAATGAGGTACTCTGGAACTGCATACAGTCCAATTATGAAAATTAACACAATCTAAGTGCCCAAAGTAGAGCTCAGACGAAAATCACATAGACACAAATTGAAGAGCATATTTCTATTTATAAAACTCAAGTGGACTCTTGAAGAGAGGAATAATTTTTCATAATTCCACCCTTTTGACATGATTGCCAGTCTAACAAACATAATATTTCTGCATTTGTAATGTCGGCAGAAGTGAAGGAAAGAACTGGTTTTATTTATATATTTTGTGGTAAATGTACACTTAATGCTGGTTATTTCCAGCAGAGGTGAGTCACTGAGCTGAAAATTCTTACCGTTTCGATGACTCACTCCTCATCAAGTTGTGTTTGGAATTTGAGACAGCTCTATTTGTCAATGCTAATCCATCCTCTCAACAAACTTTCGCTCCATACTCTTCCTCCATGAAAAGCAGCAATTAAAACATGGATCACAGCTGCTGTCTCGCTATCATGCCCAAGTGGTCATTTTCTTGTGTAAGTCAAGGCACCGATAGTCCTTTCATCCCTCAGGGCCATTACAATCCTCGTTTCATTTCCAGCAAAATGCACTGATTTTTATTCGTTCATGGGATGTGGGCATCACTGGCTGGGCCAGCATTTATTCCCCATCCCTAAGGGCATTGGAGAGTCAACCACATTGCTGACAATCAACAATGGTTTCATGGTCATCATTGGACTTTTTATTCGAGATTTCCATTGAATTCAAATTTCACCATCTGCCACAGTGGGATTTGAACCTGGGTCCCCAGAGCATTGCCCTGGGTCTCTGGATTACTAGTCCAGTGACAATATCACTATGTCACTGCCTATTTCCACTAATAGGTGGTCAGTCAATGATCAAGAGAAGGAACTCTGACTGATTGTGTCCTTGTCCTCAATTGGGCAAGTGCAACCAATTACTCACACCATTTGTTTATATATTTATTTATATTTTTGTACATGTGGTTAAAGATCAACCAATTTCAGCATTGATCTCCAGTGACCAAACAGGGCTTTGAAGTTCTTCTATAAAATTGACTTTACTGGGGGTTTGACCATGTCTTGGTCATGTATCTTAAAGGTAATGGGCGGCATGGTGGCACAGTGGTTAGCACTGCTGCCTCACAGTGCCAGGGACCCGGGTTCAATTCCGGCCTCAGGTCACTGTCTGTGTGGAGTCTGCACATTTTCCCTGTGTCTGCGTGGGTTTCCACCGGATGCTCTGGTTTCCTCCCATAGTCCAAAGATGTGTGAGTTAGGTAAATTGGCCATGCTAAATTGTCCCTTTGCTTCAGGGGGATTAGCAGGGGAAATACATGAGATTAAGGGGATAGGGCCTGCGTGGGATTGTTGTCAGTGCAGGCACGATGGGCCAAATAGCCTCCTTCTGCACTTTAGGGATTCTACGATTCTAATCTGTAAAAAACAAAATTAATTTTGAACATTCCAATAACTGTACGTACTTTAGCTGTACCATTAGGGGTTGGTTCTATGAGGTGAAAAGGCCAAAGTTTTTTGCCTGTATTGTGGCCAGTTGTACGTTTGAAAAGCTTGTTGGCCACAATAAACAAAAATGTAATTTTGCTGACTTTTTCTGAGATAAAAAAAGTCAGATAATGAATTGAACATGGCACCTTCCTGGCTCAGTGTCCACTTAAGTATTGCCGATTTAGGGGATGCTTTTGGCTTCTCTTTTAAATAAACTTCAAATTTTAGTTAATGTTTAAAAATAATAGGGTGAAATTTCACTGAACAAAAGAATAGAGTGGCATGTAAGTTTAATTTATTTATTAGTGTCACAAGTAGGCTTACATTAAGACTTCAATAAAACGACTGCAAAAATCCCCTAGTCGCCACACTCCGGCACCTGTTCGGGTACACTGAGGGAGAATTTAGCATGGCCATTTTACCTAACCAGCATTTCTTTCGGATTGTGGGAGGAAACCAGAGCACCCAGAGGAAACCCACGCAGACACGGGGAGAATGTGCAGACTCCACATAGACAGTGACCCGAGCCAGGAATCGAACCCGGGACCCTGACGCCATGAGGCAGCAGTGTTAACCACTGTGCTACCATGCTGCCCGTAAACATTCGCAAATATGTCTTAAATGTAAAAAAAAACGCTTATTAGACAAGCCATTAACTTCATTTCAAGCATCACAAGGCCCGTTTCGGTATTCTAAGGAAAATGATGAACAGAATGTTCCTTATCCCATGAGGTGAAATTCAAAAACCGAAATATCACCATTCAAATTGCAAAAGATAAAAGCACTTCAGTTCAAAATACACCATTATCATAAACTGTCTATTGCCATTCATTACATCATCCAGAACCAGGGATCCCAGACCATCCCACCAACATAATAAATCGTGACCGACACTTGCATCTACTTATATATGTAAAAGTGTTGTACCCAACCTAGAATTAGAAGACACCCACCTCAAAGGTATCCACAGAACAAGAAAACCTTGATCGGATCAAATGTCCTACTTAAAACAAAATCTTTTGCTTTATTTCTTCATAGAATTTTCCATTCATTAAACTGCAACCAATTTAAAACCAGCGTCCCATCCATTGACTCTGTCCACACTTCCCGCTGCCTCGGCAAAGCAGCCAGCATAATTAAGGACCCCATGCACCCCGAACATTCTCTCTTCCACCTCCTTCCGTCGGGAAAAAGATACAAAAGTCTGGGGTCACATACCAACCGACTCAAGAACAGCTTCTTCCCTGCTGCTGTCAGACTTTTGAATGGAATTACCTCGCATTAAGTTGATCTTTCTCTACACCCTAGCTGTGACTGTAACACTACATTCTGCACTCTCTCATTTCCTTCTCTATGAACGGTATGCTCAGTCTGTATAACATGCAAGAAACAATACTTTTCACTGTATGTTAATACATGTGACAATAATAAATCAAATCAAATCAAAATCAAATTTATAAACTGGCAGCCAACACAATGCCAAACCTAATGCTGAGTCACCCTTCTTTGATGCAGTCCTTTAACCATGCCTGAAGTTACAAGCTATAACTAATAAGCATATAAAAACTGTAAGTTCAGAAAACCAAAAGATACATGAGCAGAATTAGGTCATTCGGCCCATTGGGTCTGCTCTGTCAATCAATCATGGCTGCTAAGTTTCTCAACCCCATTCTCCCACCTTTTCCTCATAACCTTTGAACCCCTTAATATAATTAAGCTTATCCAGATACTGGCCTCCACATTCTTAGAAATGTTCCACTCAGTGGCCTGCCCCTATAATCGGGATCTCAGGTTGGTTTTTGCACCATTATTCTTAAATAGCTAAATAAAAACTTTTAATCAGATTTTTTTCAATTCCTGTTAACTAATATCATTGTTGGGTGTTCACTCTTTAACTTAGTGAAATGTCAAAAAAATCTCTGCACCGTCACCCGTTCTATTTCTGTTTGACACTAACACGTGGTAAGATGCATATGGAACAAGATGGGCGGCGTTCCCACCACCATCTGGAGGTTCTCCTCCAAGTCAGTCGCCATCCAGACTTCCTTCATTGTCGCTGGGTCAAACTCCTGGAACTCCCTCCCTAACAGCGCTGTGAGTGTACCTACACCGCAGGGACTGCAGCGGTTCAAGAAGGCAGCTCACCACCACCTTCTCAAGGGCAATTAGGGATGGGAAATAAATGCTGGCGACTCCCACATCCCAGGAATGAATAATAAAATTAGGAATCAGTCTTCATAGATGGCTGGAAAATATAGGTTTACATTTGTTTACCATTTTCAAGATTCTTTTTAACGACTGAGGAAAAAATTGATAAAAGATGAGTGTACTTTTTGGATTGCCAAATTTAACTTGCATAGTTACAGTGAAGCTTTACATGTAAGGCTGCTAACCCACTGGGATTATATTGGAATCTCTAGGGCTCTGCTATAAGTAACCTGAGAAAAAAAGTCATAGGAGCGATTCTGAAATTTCTTTTAGCATCATTGTCTATTCACTATAAAAATACAAGAGGTTGTTGACTGGCAGTGATGAGTCACCCAACTGATTAAAGAAGCATCTATGACCTTCCAATTTCCTTACGAGGGAGTACACAAGGATGGATTTGACCGATGACCAACAGTGGGAGTGCCTAAGCCAATGGTTTTCAACCACTGTGCCGAGAACCGTTTTCCACCCTTTTTGCTCTCTTTCACATGGCCAAACTATGACTTTTCCCTCGCCTGCTGCCGGAATGTTTGGGTGAGTGCGGGATGGGCGGCAGGGGGTGAGCATGCGGGCATTAGAAGGAGAGCAGCTGCCAACCACTGGAACTGTGGGAGATAAACCCCCTCCCAATTCCACACCGAGAAAATGACCAACTGGGAAAATGACCAGGTCCCTTTTGCTATAGACCATCGCGGGGCTGAGCAATGATCATTACACAGCATGCTTGGGTTGTGAGACTAACCGAGCCAGCCTGAGACATGGGCTGACGTTCCTTTGCTGGTGGAGTACTGGAATAGTTACTTATTTTACTTTTTTTTCTTTAGAGTCACACGTGGATCTTCTGGCAGCACCAGGGCGGGAGATGCTAGCCGGCATTCACCAGTGAAGAGACTTCCCGATGAAGACAAACTTTTCTCTGTGTGTGTTTAACTCTCTGAGTTATGTCACTTTGACACACATGGATTAACACAATTGGTTAACCAATTGGCACAGTGGTTAGCAGTGTGGCGACTAGGGGATTTTCACAGTAACTTCATTGCAGTATTAATGTAAGCCTACTTGTGACACTAATAAATAGATTCCAACTTTAAACTTTCTGAACTTTCCCCTGGGATGGGGCGGGGGTGGGGGGGGGGGTGGGGGGGAGTGGTGGTGGCGTGGAAAGCTGGCCAGCAGTGGTTGACTGTGGTCCGTCTTAAAAAGGGGAATCAGCAAATAGTTATGGTCCTTTTATCTGTTCAGTGGAGAGTTTACTGAGTAATGGCTACCCTGATATTATGTAAATGCATTCTCTATCACTGAGCACATCGTCTGACTCACCATAAACAACAGCACAGGCGACATGGTAGAATATTTTGAGTATTTTGTCGGGTGCTTTATCAGTTCAAGGATGTGACACACTTTGCATTTAGAAAATGTCAATAAGCCACTCATCATTTCCGTCAGCATCTTAATCACCCTTGGAGTTACTGCCTTTAAGATGTTCTAGTGCTTTTTGTTGTGTAGGAAGAGTATGTACACCCATGCTCGCCCAGGTCAATAAGCATGCTTTCACACAAGTGCTATATTCCGACAAGCATCAGCTGAGCAACATAACTTTCAGTGGTTGAAGTGGATGACTTGTAATGACTAGCATCAATCCTCTGCTTCAAAGTCCATCAAGTTGAATGACCGCAGAACATGCCAAATTCTATAAATTAGGAACTATTTTAATAAGCAGCTTAGTGTGGAAAGAGTTAAAGCATCAACTGACCTTAATACGTATTAGGATAAATTTGGTTTAAGATCAAAGCAGTAGCAACAAAAGTGATAGCCATCTCACTAGACATAACTCAGTGCTGTTGCTGCACAGCTATTTATGTGTTTCAGCTAAATCTGCACATGCTTTGTTTTACATACAACAGCATTTGTTGATACTTCTACAGAAAGTACAAGCAATGCAGCTGTGGATGTCTAAGATCATCATGGAAAAAGGCTGCTGGGCATATTTCCAGGACAGTTTTATACAAACTTCATGGGTAGATATTACCATACCCGTTGAATTACTGAAAGAGCACTTGCCCTTATTTGGGCAAGAACCGAGACCTATTAGTTGACAAAGAGATATGCAATTAATCAAGTCCGAGATATTAAAACACGAGTGGAAAAAAAAATTACCATTGAAGTGTAGGGCTTGAGATTGGGATCTTGAAGGTGGAATGTGAACAAAACCTCTGTTAGTGAAGTTCCTAAAATGAGAAGAAGGGGTAAATTGAAATGTTGACATGCACACCAGCAGCAAAGGAATCATCAAACACATTTACAATGAAGTTCCCTATTTGCTTGCCACTGATTGTCACAAAGTATTTAACAGCTGTAAAATTAAAAGGGTTATTGCACAGCAGTCTGAAGATTCAAAAGCTTAGAAGGTAAATGCCTGAACTGCTCATTTAGACAAACTTTAATAGGAACAATGCATCAAAGTAACTCAGAATTCCTTCTTAAATACAACTATTATTAGTTCTGTGCCTCATCGAGGTTCTGACTCTACAGTGTGCGGTTGAGTTCATAAAACCTGCTGAAATGCTGCCTTACATTATTCTCTGGCAGTGCAGTTTCATATTGTATCTGTCTTCCTGTAGTCCCTTATTTTTTTCCTCTTTTGCCACTTACAAGAATGGCGCTGTAACTTACTGCATGGTGGGTGGCTTCCCATGCATGCCAGCTTTTGCAAGCACCACCGTTATTCAGGAAAGGAAGAAAAAGTTTGTAATTCTGCCACCCTACTTCAATGACCCAACTTTGACCTTTTGCTCGTCAGTGCCACCAATCTAACAGCAAGGTTGTAATCCTATCGCCCACCTACTTGTTCCTTTAATCTTTCTGCTGTGAAAAATACAATTATATCCGATTACACCTGATGTTATTACATTTTGCACAGACCTGATGCTAATACAAATCTGTAATGCAGCATGATATCACCACAGTTTAATGCTGTTTCCTATTCCAGTGACACCATTGCCCACAGAAAATGGCTATTATGGTTGTATCACTTGAACAACTTAGCATTCCTGGCACACGGCGAAGTCCACTACATGCTAGAAGACGGAACAGCACCAAGTGGCGAGCAGCTTAGACCGGCACAGATTCACATACTAACCCTCTACCTTCACAAACCAATCATCATCAAACTTCTTGCAAAAGCAACAGAAGATGGACCTGCCACCGTAAAGTTTTTCTCCCAAGCTAAAGATTGAAACTTCCGAGTGTAACGTGACTATAATCCAGCCAAGTTAAACTTGGTGAATGAATGGTCAATTTGAATGATAAATGTTCTTGCAACTCAACTGCCCCAGTCACTCATCTCCAAGATTCCCTTGATGCTTAACGGTGCTGTTTACCCCAGCATAAAAAGGTAGAAAATTTGGTCCAGTACAAATTTTTGCCCAAGGATAATGATAACACAAGACTAATTACAAATAACTTTGTTGGAACAGCGTTTTGCCAGTGTGTTAAGAAGATTTTTTTTTACTTTTATCTCCTTACAGTACAAATCACAGTGGCACAGTGGTTAGCACTGCTGCCTCACAACACCAGGGACCCAGGTTCAATTCCTGGGCTTGGGACACTGTCTGTGTGGAGTCTGCACATTCTCCCCATGTCTGCGTGGGTTTCCTCCGGATGCTGCGGTTTCCTCCCACAGTCCGAAAGATGTGCTGGTTAGGTGAATTGGCCATGCTAAATTCTCCCTCAGGTGCCGGAGTGTGGCGACTGGGGGATTTTCACAGTAACTTCATTGCACTGTTAATGTAAGCCTACTTGTGACACTAATAAATAAACTTTAAACTTCATCACAAATCAAGTTCGAAGCCAAACTGAACATGCATTTTGTAACATATTTCATATGCATGGTGACACAGTGGTGAGCGCTGCTGCCTCACAGTGCCAGGGATCAATTCTGGCTTCGGGTCACTGTCTGTGTGGAGTTTGCATGTTCTCCCGGTGTCTGTGTGGGTTTCCTCTGGGTGTTCCGGTTTCCTCTCACAGTCCAAAGATGTGCAGGTTAGGTGCGTTGGCCATGCGAAATTGCCCATTAGAGTCAGGGGAATTGGCAGGATAAATATTTGGGGTTACGGGGATAGGGCCTGGGTGGGATTGTTGTCGGTGCTGCCTTGATGGGCCAAATGGCCTCCTCCTGCACTGTAGGGATTCTAGGATAAAGGACATTATGAGAATTCCATGGTTAAAACAAACTCCTGCCTTGAAACATGCCATTTCTATATTTCTACATTACTCATCAGGTAATCTCTCATGGAGAAAAACCATCATCTTTCCCTGCTTTCCAGAATAAGTGACATGTTCAAATGGTGCAGAGATCAATTTAACGATAATTCCCATAGGGGCTTCTGTAAATGCCTTGTATGCCAGGGACGGATAGAGATTCCAAAAGGTCCACCTGAACTGAAGCTGGGACTGGATACTTGAGGCTTGAAATTCCACTGGGAGACAGCGGTGAGAAAATGATTAACATCTGAAATTGCTCTCTCTCTGCTTTCAAAGCAGGTTTTTAAATCAGTTTGAAACTAATGTCTCACTAAAATAGCCGAAAAGGAAATTGCAAGAAAACATGTACTCATCTACGCATTCAACCATTCTTTCAAACACTACGCATTCACTCACTACTACACCACAAATTAATTTCATCCACATGCTGTCTTAACAACATTAAATCATAAAGAACAAGAGAAATAACAATCAAGTGACGACCAAAGATTAAGAGCAACAAAGAATACAAGATCTCGCGGAGGAAAATTAAAACAAGGTGTTGAAAATAACACCCAAGAAGGCATATGCTTTTACCACTCTTGTCCTTAATGTAGAGCTCTGATGCAAGTTAATTGCTTTCTTTAGCCAGCTCTATTTATGAAATCGCTGACCCTGCTGTACTCTCAGATTGACATAGCACCTCCCTCGAGTACTTTCTGTTTTTGAGAGAGGTCACAGGCGCAACCTAGATTGAACTGTTCCAAGCTGAGGTTTCACAAATAAACCAAAAATAATCTAATTTGGGTCACAAATCAGGTTCAAGAGTAATACTGCAGAGTCATTTGTACTATACTATCCAGTCTGGGGCAATTATAATGCACATGTTAGGGAAGTGAAAATTTTAGCTGTTCTTACTAACTTTGTGATTGTTTTTTTAAACAGTACACAATCCAGGACTGCAAGCTTGATTTAAAATTCTTCTCTAGTCTACCCTGCCGCTACCTCATGGGGTTGAAGGTCCTGATGCCATGTTCTCTAAATGGCACCCCGATAGTCATTCACTCAATGCAGGTCAGGAGCTCTGCATTACTCCTCCAGAGTCCTTGCAGTCATAGCTCGTACCAGAGAAAGTGGCAGACATGAGCAATCATATCCTGGAACATGTGAAGATGTCTCCGGCATTGCCTTTCGCTCATTCCTAGATAAGAGCATCGCCTGCGATACATCAATGGTCAGGCCAATGATCTCCATTGCAGTGGACCCTGTTCACCAGCATCTTGACCTTCTTGAGGCCTTGCTGCCTCTTGCTGCTCAGGCCCCTTTGTTCCTCCTGGCCCTATGCCAACCTGTGATGGGTCCTTCTCCTTGTCTGGTTGAGAACCCGGTGCAAAAAAGCCTTCCTCTGACACTATTCTGTTTAGCTCCACAACCCTTGAGACTCTACACAGAGACCATTGCATTGGCAGCAATACAAAGACTAGCCACATCAGCCCTTGTCAGCCGTGACCATATGCCCAAGAGGATGGACGCTTGGAGTCACAAGTTGGCTGCCATCCACCAGCTGTGCCCCTTCAAGGCTTCCACCTCCCTCCCTCCCTCCTTGCTTCTGACTGCAGATGATAGCTCATGGCACAGAATGCATGTCGGCTCCACACCTTGCTGGGATCGTGATGTTAAGAGATACATGAGTTGGGAGAACAAACCTGCTGCCATGTGGGCTTCACAGTAGAGTCCTCATGACTTTTAGGGTGTTCCTTCAGTTGGTCACTTGGAACTCCGCCCACCCAAAAAGACCCTTCTCCCACTCTGAGGGATCTCACTTGCTGATTAATTGCATAGTCAAGGTCAGGTTTGAAAAATGGAGCACATCACGTTCCAGACTCGCTGTTGAGAAACAGATTTTTTTGCCTCCCGCCAAGTGAAGTGCCCCTATGGCCGCCATGATTCCCGCTGCCAGTGGGAGTGGAAAATCCAGCCCAATATTAGAGAGTACTGAAGGAGCGGAAGTACAGAGTGCCATGCTGGTACAAGAACTAAGGGATGAAAATTTAGGTTTTTGGCGAGAGACGCATGTGGGATGTGAGGAAGAACATTTTTCCACAGCGAGTGGTAACGATTTGGAGTTTACTTCCTCCGAGGGTGGCGGAAGCAGAAATGGTTAATGATTTCAAAAGGAGATCAGATGGGCATTTGAGCAAAATTAGCTTGCAGGGCGATGAGGTGAAAATTAGAGGGAGTGGGGGTGGTTGGATTACTCTACAGGGAGCCGACATAGGTCGAATTGCTTCCTTCTGTGCTGCACTGACTCCTCTATAAGATAAAGGGACAAAATCAGGCCGCTCACACCAAGATGAATTTACATCAACAAGTTCTGTAGCATTTTTCACACAGGCACTTCACCAAATTTGGCTCTAAGCCAGATAAGGAGACTTTAAGGCAGAGGAAGGTTTTATGGAGAGTACTACAAGAGAGAGAGAGAGGTGCACAGAGAGTTACGGAGAGAATTCCAGAGCCGAAGGAACAGCTACCAATGGGGATCGCTTATGCATCTACAATAGACCAGAACGAGAGGAACACAAAGATCTCAGAAGTTGTAGGATGGAAGCAGGGTTAAGATTCAGAGAGGGCATGAAGGAAGTTGAAAACATGCATCAGTTACAACAAAATATGTCAATAGAAGCATCTGCCAATCTAAAATAGTTTATAGCTTCTCCGGCAGGAGATAACGGCACAAGGAGAGTTATAAGGCTCCCTGTTGATGAAAGCATTTATTAAATTAAAAGATTTAATCAGGCATGAGTTATCTTCATATTGTGTTTGCTTTAAGAAATGTTCCCTGATGCCAAAGCCGTTCACATTAGATGTATTCAATTTTTTCAAGATTATGGCTATAGTGTAGATACTAAGTACAGGAAGTCCATTATCAAATATAAAGTGCATTTTCATAAACCATTACCAACTTACTACTTGATATGAGGATTCATAAATAAGCTTTGCACCATAGCTATATCACCAAATACGGTGGCACAGTGGTTCGCACTGCTGCCTCACGGCACCAGGGACCCGGGTTCGATTCGCGACTTGGCTCACTGTCTGTGCGGAATCGGCACATTCTCCGCATGTCTGCGTGGGTTTCCTCCGGGTGCTCCGGTTTCCTCCCACAGTCTGAAAGATGTGCTGGTTAGGGTGCATTGGCCATGCTAAATTCTCCCTCAGTGTGCCCGAACAGGCGCCAGAGTGTGGCGACTTGGGGATTTTCACAGTAGCTTCATTGGAGTGTTAATGTAAGCTTATTTGTGACACTGATCAATGAACTTAAATTTAAAATGTGTAAAAAAGGATTGGCTGGGAAATGAAAAAATCAAGTTTTCCTAAGATTACCGTACAGTAACGGATGACTTCCACAGATATCTGATCCAGCAAAATAAAAGGATAGAAATGCATTTGCAATAAAATTCCTTTCTTTTTTTTCAGAAGAAAGGAAATGCAATGATTGCCTTGACTGTAATTCTGAAATATTGGCAAATAAAGGATCAAAAATTAAAATCTGCTGGTCTGTGGGAAAACCCTCTCAGCCTCTCCTGAAAATAAACCTTGTGCTTTCTGCGCTAATAATCCCCTTCAGACTTTCACTATGTTTTGCTTCCTCCCGTGCATATAGAAGAACGCCGGGTATGCAATTAAATTAGAAGCCTGCGTCCCACTATACTTTCAGTGTAATTACTGTTTTCACATGTCATAAGGTTGTATTCAGGGCATTTTTGAGTGGTCTGCTTTTCACGGCTGTGTCAGCCTTTTTAAAGCTTTTTATTTTTCTAGGCTGGCTGATCTACATTTCCAACAATTTCAGGACTGAAATAAGGCATACCAGTGCAACATTTTTCTGTGCAGATTATATTTGTTTCTCTTACTTAATCTTTGATAAGATATTCTTCCCACCCTTCCAGCTCACTGATATTTTAGGAAACTAAACAGGCAAAACTTGGGAAAATCAGATGTAGCTCCTTTTTCAAAGCAATGTTTTCCCACACACTTCATATTTCCATAGCCAAAAGCAGAGATGAGATAGCTTTAAATACAATTTCTCATAAAATCTGAGCAACAGCCGCTTTCGATCTTTTCTCAAGTTTGCATAAGGGAAGGGATCTGTCTTCTAGAAGCTAATGCTATAGATAGGCTCACATTTGATAAAATCGGTCATGAACTTTTACCCCCAGCCCTGCATCCATCCTACACAAAACAGGAACTTTGAACCTCAACAATTTCACGTTAGATGGAAGGGGTCGGCACGGTGGCACCGTGGTTAGCACTGCTGCCTCACAGTGCCAAGGACCCCTGTTTGATTTCCGGCTTGGGTCATTGTCTGTGGGAAGTCTGCACGTTCTCCCCATGTCTGTGTGGGTTTCCTCCGGGTGCTCCGGTATCCTCCCACAGTCCGAAAGACGTGCTGGTTAGGTGCATTGGCCATGCTAAATTCTCCCTCAGTGTACCCGAACAGGCGCCGGAGTGTGGTGACTAGGGGATTTTCACAGTAACTTCATTGCAGTGTTAATATAAGCCTACTTGTGACACTAATAAATAAACTTTTAAGATTGCAGAAATGTGATTGCCCAACCATCTCCTACATCTGAAAGCAGACATCCAATATATTGCTTTTACCTCTACCTTAAATGTGAACCAAGTTGGTTGCGCATTGCAGAGACTCTGATCTTCCCCTCAATCCAATTTTACACTGAGCTCAGTTTTTCAGCAATTTTATGTGTATTCCACTTCACCAATTCAGTTGATTCCAATTAAAATCTCCCATCATATAATCTCTCAGGTAATTGGGCAATCGGAGCTCATGGTCATTCTTCATTGTCCAAACTGGAGTGAAGCTGATGTTGGACAGATCACAGAAACTTGTATGAAAGTTTTTGATATGCCTAAACCCGCCCAGACTCACCCAATCTCAGAAAATGGGTGAAATTCTCCGATCCTATCCATACCCACCCCACTGCAACTGGGAATGGAGAATTTAGCACTCCGGTCAAAACTCCATTCACTTTCAGCGGCGCCGGAGAATTTGTTTTTTTTAACGTTTATTTATTAGTGTCACAAATAGGCTTACATTAACACTGCAATGAAGTGAAATTGTGAAATTCCCCTTGTCGCCACACTCCGGCGCCTGTTCGGGTCAATGCACCTAAGCAGCACATCTTTCAGACTGTGGAAGGAAACAGGAGCACCTGGAGGAAACCCACGCAGACACGGGGAGAACGTGCAAACTCCACACAGACAGTGACCCAAGCCAGTAATCGAACATGGGTCCATGGCACTGTGAAGCAGCTGTGCTAACCACTGTGCCACCATGCAGCCCCCAGTGACAAACAAGGACAGAGGTTTTCAGCAAATCTTTTGGTTTCCCAAAATTCATGTATCCCATTATTGGATGTCTTGGCTTTGCAAATTCATCAACTTTTACAGATGCACCATAGAAAGCATCGTTTCTGGTTGTATCACAGCTTGGTATGGCTCCCGCTCTGTCCAAGACCGCAAGAAACTACAAAGAGTTGCGAATGAAGCCCAGTCCGTCACGCAATCCAACCTCCCATCCATTGACTCCATCTACACTTCCCGCTGCCTCGGAAAAGCAACCAGCATAATCAAGGATCCCACACACACTGGACATTCTCTCTTCCATCTTCGTCCATCAGGAAAAAGGTACAAAAGTCTACGATCACAAACCAACCAACTCAAGAACAGTTTCTTCCCTGCTGCCATCAGACGTTTGAATGGACCTACCTTATATTAAGTTGATCTTTCTCTACTCTAGCAATGACTGTAACACTCTCTCCTTTCCTTCCCCCCATGTACTCTCTATGTATGTTATGCATTGTTTGAATAGCATGCAAGAAACAATACTTTTTATTGTATCCCAATAAATGTGCCAATTGTAAATCAAATCAAAAGTTAAATTCCGCACGTCCACACATTTTTGCATTTTGTTTGTAATAATATTGCGGAATAAAGTGCACATCTTCAAAAATACCCTGGTGGACATTTCAACGGACCACTGCCACCATTGCACACTCCAAAATTGGGCTTGAAAGTTTTCACCTTGCTCCACTGCTGGGAACATGACTGGAGGTGGGAATTCCTGGTTGCCAGTACACCAAGAATCAAAGCCTATCTCAAGTCCTCAAGGTGATGTCCTTTGCACACTTGCGTGAAATGGCCTTCACTTCTACACGTGTATTGTTGACGCCTGTTCCAATCAACCAGCAGCAAAGTTAGACGGGGCATCATCTGCTCTGACACTGTTGAACATCAAGGAAATAATGCACAAAGCTACTAAACACATATGTAGCCCAACTGAAATCAGATCATCCAATTCACGTTCTGCAAATCTTTGCCAGAATTTACTGAGATAATTTATTAGTGGCACAAGTAGGCTTACATTAACACTGCAATGAAGCTACTGTGAAAATCCCCGAGTCGCCACACTCCGGCACTTGTTCGGGGATACCGAGGGAGAATTTAGCATGGCCAATGCGCCTAACCAGCACATCTTTCGGGAAGAAACTGGAGCACCCAGAGGAAATCTACGCAGACATGGGGAGAGCATGCAGACTACACACAGACAGTGACCCAAGCCAGGAATCGAACCGGGGTCCCTGGTGCTGTGAGATAGCACTGCTAACCACTGTGCCACCCCAGTGACTCAAATGGTGAGTAAAACCATTTGAAACCTCTTTTGGAAAAGTGCACATGGCATGCAAATAACCTTCTCTTTCTATTGTCATGATATATTTAAAATCATCTACCCGACACATGCAGATACCAAATTTTTGAGGTCACACTTTGTCACAAGGCAAAGCAATTTTTAAATGCTTGATTCTTTTATCCTGCAGCATCAAACCGTTAAGCAGATTTAATGAGCAATGTTTCCAAAATGAACAACAATTGAACTCTGAATGACCCGAGCCTCCATTTACCTCACAATTAGACTTTGTGTCCTTAAAAGAGCACTACTTCCCTTTTGCAGAATAATGCTTTAATCTATATTTTGTGACGATTGACCGACATATATTGAGAGCAAAATTACAGGTTGGAAAATGGGACAAAGATCCACCATGTTAACATTTTCACCCAACTCACATATCATTGCATTTCCAATCGAGGGTCGGATGCCAGGATGTGGAGATGCCGGCGTTGGACTGGGGTAGGCTCAGTAAGAAGCCTCACAACACCAGCTTAAAGTCCAACAGGTTTATTTGGTATCACGAGCTTTCGGAGTGCTGCTCCTTCATCAGGTGAGTGATGGATCAGAGGATCGGATGCAAAGAGAAAACTACCATCTGAAATTGATGATGGCTTAATTCGGAAATTCTAATGGCACCAATTAGATGCCCGAGCAATTTTCTATTGGCCATTAACGCTGAGTCACCTACCCTTACATATGAAATGGGCACTCATGTTTGTTATGCATTGAGCTGCACAGTATTTCATTTGAAGGGCCTGGTAAGAAGATGGTTTTTCAACTTTTAGACATTTCCTGACCCTTTCCTTGTTATTGTAACTTGGTATGCGAGCTAGAACTGAAGGTCAAATATATAATTGTTGTGAATGATTTCACTCTGTTAACTTCGAAGCCTCCACATATGCTAAACTGACACTGTCAAACCATGCTTATCTCTCAAACACCACTTAATCCTACTCATTACAGTGTGTGTGAACAATGAAAAAACAGCAATGATATCAATAAATGAAAACCTCGGAATCTCATCAGCGGAGCTTATGAGAAAAAAAATCAAATAAAAGAATCATGATCAACATTATCTTTTTGTCTTTATCAGTCCTATTAAAATATGATTGTTGTAACAGTGGATGCTTATGTCACTGCCAAAGCTGCTGACTTGAAGGAGAGACTGAGACTGTGCAAGGGTGCTGAAGTGTCACTTGAGAGAGTCAGAAACCAAAAGATGATTCAGCATCAGCCGCGCTCATTAATTCAGCTTTTTCACACTGTCCTCATAGAAATTCTCACAAACAAGTAAGCCCTTGGCATAATCAGTGATCCCTGTTCCAACTATCATATTCAGAAATAATTAATCAAAAAAGCTGAATGGAATAGACAGCGAAATGTCTATATTTATAACTGATTTTTTTTTGTGTTGGGCCTGATAGGAAGATTCCCTGATGGCAACATTTATCGGAATCACAAATCGACTTTGTAAATTAACTGTAAATTTTGGCTAGAAAGATGGTTTGCAGAACGCCCTTCATAAATACCACTAGTTGTAATACCACAAGGCCATCAGAGGGGAAGTGATGGCCTCGTGGTATTACCGCTAGATTATTAATCCAGAATCTCAGCTCATGTTCTGGGGACCCAGGTTCGAATCCCGCCACGGCAGATGGTGGAATTTGAATTCAGTAACAAATATCTGGAATTAAGAATCTACTGATGACCATGAAACCATTGTCAATTGTCGGAAAAACCCATCTGGTTCACTAAAAATGTCCTTTAGGAAAGGAAATCTGCCGTCCTTACCAGGTCTGGCCTACGTGTGACTCCAGAGCCCCAGCAATGTAGTTGACTCTCAACTGCCCTCGGGCAACTAGGGATGGGCAATAAACACTGGCCAGCCAGCGACGCCCATGTTCCAGGAATGAATTTTTGAAATCTAATTTCTATGGGAGGAACACTCAAAAAAAAGGCCGTTAGTAGAAGACAAGTCCCAGCAAGGAGTTAACTGCATCAAGTGTTGTGTGACCATTGGCTGTAATTTTGCCAGCAAGTCAGATGGCTGTCAGAATATCCAGTAATGTTGCTCCAGGTCAAATGTACGTGATGCTGTTCAGAAGTTTATGTCTTAAGATATTACTGTCCCAACAAAGACAGCCAGCTCAACCACTGAGGCATATTTGAGTCAGCTGGAATGTAAAGGGAAAAGTCAAAACAAACAATTATCCTAGCCAATGCTACAAAACATGATTCTATTTGCATGTTATTATTTGTCTCAGTTATAAAAGTCATTGAAGAATTAATCTTCCCTGTCATATGTACAATTGGGCTGCTAAAATAGAAATACATATACTGGCTTTCCAAATACTCACAGACTTTGATAAAGGTGCCTCTCCAGTAAAAATAATGACAAGTAAATTCCATGATTATAAACCCCATCCAAGGAAAGGGCTCTATCAGACTCAGATTCTTCAGGTTCAAGTCTTCTTATCTAATTGAGCGAAGACTACATTCAGTTGCAACCCTTGTTCTGATGAGTTTGTCAATGGATTGCTACACTCCATAGAACCAAAAGATCCCTACAGTGCAGCAAGAGGCCACCCGGCCCATCGAGTCTGCACTGACTCTCTGAAAGAGCATCCCACCCAGGCCCTCCCAGCCCTCCCCTCTACCCCATCCCAGTAACCCTACGCATTTACCATGGATAACTCACCTAACCTATTCATCTTTGGACATGAAGGGGCAATTTAGCATGACAAATCCACCTAATCTGCACATTTTTGGACACTAAGGGGCAATTTAGCATGGCCAATCCACCTAACCTGCACATCTTTGGACACTATGGGGCAATTTAGCATGGCCATTCCACCTAACCTGCACTGCTGCCTCACAGAGCCAGGGACCCAGGTTCAATTCTGGCCTTGGGTGACTGTGTGGAGTTTGCACGTTCTCCCTGTGTCTGTGTGGGTTTCCTCTGGGTGCTCTCGTTGCCTCCCAAAGTCCAAAGATGTGCAGGTTAGGTGGATTGGCCATGCTAAATTGTCCCTTAGTGTCAAGGGGACTAGCTAGGGTAAATGCATGGGGTTACGGGGATAGGGCCTGGGTGGGATTGTGGTCGGTGCAGACTCGATGGGCCAAATGGCCTCCTTCTTCACTGTAGGATTCTATGAATTTTAGTCGAGTTCATTCATGGCCCCAAATTTCAGATCTGCAATCAGACTCCCACAATTCTAGTGCGAGGTACTATAGGAATTCTAATATTGAAGGGGGACTTCACAATGGCAATCCCTTCTTCTCAAATGAATTGCAAATGTTTGGCAGATCGCAACTGAAAATCAGGATCTTATTAAGTTACTAAATATCCAAAAGATATAAATCAGCCCTCTTTATCTCCTTATTCTTCATCTCATTACAGCTCAGATCTGTACCTTTCAACATAGGAAATCCCTTCCCCAGAAAACCTGCAGCATTTAAGATGGTGACTGCAGCATTGTAAACTCCATCACTTCCTCCAGCAAAACATCAGGATTTGGGAGTTTTACATTCATTCATCATCTTAGCAGCTGAATTAATATCTGGGGAAAGAAGATAGACTGAATTATTTGTCTAATACATAAAGCATGACTGAATGCAAATGTATTGGAACCATCTCAAGTCTGAACATTCGAAAAATTGTCTCTGGCAAATTTTGCCTTCTATATGCCTTCAATCCAGCCCACGGGCAAAGTGTACACAATTTGCAAAGTGTACACAAAAGGAACAAAAACTGACAGCTCGATAAACAGTATCAATACTATAATCCAAAGAAATTAAATAGAAAAAAAACTGGCAACATGCAGTGTCAAAGAGAAAGGATCCTCCAAGTTTTAGATAGAAAAATATTTTTTTTATTAGTTCATGCGATGTGGGCGTCACTGGTTGGGCCAACATTTATTACCTGTGGGAATTTTAAGAGTCAACCACATTGCTGGGTCTGGAGTCACATGTAGGCCAGACAAAAGGTCATGAATGTACCCCAATCCATCACGCACACCAGCCTCCCATCCATTGACTCTGTCTACACTTCCCGCTGCCTCGGCAAAGCAGCCAGCATAATTAAGGACCCCAGGCACCCCGGACATTCTCTCTTCCACCTTCTTCCTTCGGGAAAAAGATACAAAAGTCTGAGGTCACGTTCCAACCGACTCAAGAACAGCTTCTTCCCTGCTGCTGTCTGACTTACCTTGCATTAAGTTGATCTTCCTCTACACCCTAGCTATGACTGTAACACTACATTCTGCACCCTCTCGTTTCCTTCTCTATGAACGGTATGTTTTGTCTGTATAACGTGCAAGAAACAATACTTTTCACTGTATGCTAATACATGTGACAATAATAAATCAAATCAGGTAAGGATGACAGATTTCCTTCCCTAAAGGACATTAGTGAACCAGATGGATTTTTACGACAATCGACAATGGTTTCATGGTCATCACTAAACTTTTAATTCCAGATTTTTTTTAAACTCAAATTTCACCATCTGCCATAGTGGGATTTGAACCATGGGTCTCTGGATTACTAGTCCAGTGACAATACCACTTTGCCACTGCCTCTTCTTATAGGGGGAATATTAGAATATTAAGTTCTTCCAAGAGAATATTTCCTTCAACTTTCTCTGCATTTTACGCAGTATAATGAGACAACATTATTTTCCACGGGCAAAGAGGTAATCATCCTTATAAGAGAGCTGGAGATGAAATATATCTTAACAAATTCGAGTAAGTGCACCATCTTCTGCAGTCTGCAAAGGGTACTGTCATCTTAAATTCTCAGTGCCAGTATTGGAGGGCAAAACACATATTACTTTGTTCAATTTATTACCTATTTTTTGATAAATGAGTAATGTTTTTGTATGTGACAATGTTGCTGGAGTGAAAGCATCTTCATTGTTTTTAATAGATGAGTCTAGACTAAAATTGGCTTGTTAATGAGTCAAATATCAGAGCAATCCCAATCACGTCAGTAGCCTCATCAGTCAGTATCACTACATTCCCAATTCTGAAGTCCAAATGCAATTGGCATCACATTTACAAGTCCATCTACATAAACATTGATGCATGCGAATACTCAGCCAGCCAAGAGGAATCGGCATTACTAAAGAAACCTCACTGAACAGAATATATTTGTAAGCCGCAATAATCCAAATGCAGCGTGAATTCCAACAGGAAACTGTGCAGACCAAGCGGCAGAATAACTTCGGCCAACGTTTTTTTTTATTGTCGTGCAGAATGTTGGTAAATTCGGTTCTCTCAGTGTCAAGTACGCCCAAAGAGAGCACAAGTCAGTAATATGTGGCAGCAGACTAGTCTAAATTCTCAAACAGTAAAGATATCTGTCACTCTCTCTATAATTCTCTCTCTCTGACTCTCTCTACAGGGTAAGTAAGGTCTCCTGCTCATATTCCCTCTGTTACATTGAAAAGGTGGAGGGGTTAGTGGAGGGAGTTCCATAGCGAGATACCGAGGCAACCATGGATAGATATGAATAGGACGCTTCAGGAGAGTTATAATGTGGAGATGTCGGCGTTGGACTGGGGTAGGCACAGTAAGAAGTCGCACAACACCAGGTTAAAGTCCAACAGGTTTATTTGGTAGCACGAGTTTTCGGAGCGTTGCAGAGAGTTAGGCAAGACATTGAGAGATAACAACATGACCAAAGACCTTGAAGAGGATAGGAACATTACTGTTATGTAGATAGACAGTGCTTCTAGAATTCCTTTTCAAACTGCTTTCATATAGTTACTCACTACTTGTGGTTTTCCTAATAAGATGCATTCAGTATTTTCTTTATTTTTACAACTTTTAGATTTACTGTGGGCTTCTTTCAGAATAACATTCACAATAAACAAATCCACATACTTTCCTGTGTGTCAGGAATGCTGTGGATTATATGAGAGAAATAGGAAAATACACTGAGAGCAAAGCATTGCACAGTGTATTGCAACCTCAACATATTTTCATTTATTACAAACATGCCACCGTGGTCCAAAGACATTAATTAAAAGTCTATGTTCAAAATTAAAGTAAATGGAGTAATCATTGGGTTCAGAAAACAAAGAAGCATCAGTGTCCTTGTAAAAGACCCTTGTTCAGCACCATTTGGAATACTGCAACCAGGTAAAGAACCCTGTGTTCACAACAGGGTGCTGTTGCTGGGTGAACCCTTGCCATGAGTTGGCTTAAAGGTAGGACTGGTCTTAAGGTATGACCAGCAAGTCCATGCCTTCAGCCAATCTTGTCAGAGGTGGGGAGGGAGCAGCAAGAGCTACTTGCCTGGCAGAGGTAGGCTGGTAATTATGCCCAAATGTGCCCCAGGAGGAGGCTGGAGGTGACACTGCAGTTGGCCGGGGACCTCCTGCGCTTTCCTCCACACTAGAGTAGCAAGCCACGGCTCAACCTGTGAAGAGGTCTCCCCCTCATCCCTAATTGGATGGCAGATGTGGAGGCCTCCTGGAAGATCGTGTCGACGGGCACACTGCCAACAAGTGCTGGCTGAGGGCCTGGAAATAGTCCCAAACAACAATTATTTTTAAAGATGTTAAGATTCAGCCCATAGAGGCTCTGTAAAAGGTTCATAAAAAGATTGCCAGATTGATCATTAACTTGAAAACTTCTGGTTCTGACAACTAGCTGGTCACTTTACTTGAGATAATTCTAAACTTTGGCGACACTAGATTCAAGTCGTTAACGTAATGAAGAGACAAGACTTTGGTGCGAATGTTCCCAGGAATCGTAGCGGGCGGGGGGAGTGGAGCGGTCCATTGACCTCAGGCGGGATTTTCCGGTTTCACGGTGAGCGTGGCCAGAAAGTTCTATCGTTTGTGTACAGGTGGACAGTTTATTTAATAAGTTGTGAAGAACAAAGATACGAATGCTTACGTTTTGCTTTGAACTAGGTTAGATCTTGGGAGTTTTCATTTTCACGTTACGTCAGTGACATTTGGTTGCCGGCTTGTTCAGTGGGTGCAGATTCACTGCAAACATTCAAAAAGATGCTGGGTGAAGTCAGGAGGAGGCAAATTCACTGACCAGAATTCTCCCATCCCACCTGCCACTGGAATTCTAGCGGGCGGAGGGCGGACCGTGTAAAGATCCATTTAAGTGGGGCGGGAATCTCCGGTTTTCAGGCAAGCATGGCCAGAGAATCCCACCCACTGTGTAAGCTGGATGTTGGATGTTATATCTCATGGTCATTGTCATGCCAATAAAGGCATGTCATAATCATAAATTTAAATACAAACAGGATTCAGCATTGAATTTTCTGGAACTGCCTTTGCTTTTAAAAATGAAGAGGCTACTAACGTGGCTACTGGGGTTGGATTTGATTTGATTTATTATTTTCACATGTGTTAGGATACAATGAAAAGTATTGTTTCTTACACTCTATACAGACATAACATACCGTTCATAGAGTACATGGGGAGAAGGAAAGGAGAGGGTGCAGAATATAGTGTTACAGTCACAGCTAAGGTGTAGATAAAGATCAACTCAATATTAGTTGGGTCGATTGAAAAGTCTGATGGCAGCAGGGAGGAAGCTGTTCTTGAGTCGGTTGGTAGGTGATCCTGACGTAAGAAGTTGGAAGAGAGTATGTCCGGGGTACGTGGGGTCAAAGAACAAAGAAAATTACAGCACAGGAACAGGCCCTTCAGCCCTCCAAGCCTGCACCAACCATGCTGCCCGACTGAACTAAAACCCCCTACCCTTCCAGGGACCATATCCCTCTATTCCCATCCTATTCATGTATTTGTCAAGACATCCCTTAAAAGTCGCTATCATATCTGCTTCCACTACCTCCCCCAGTCCTTGAGAGTCAGGTGATTTCTGTAATTTCTGCACAGAATCAGAGTGACCTCAAGTCTCTGGAGAATTCCAAATTGAATGACCGGAGTGGGGGTTGCCTACCTTGAATGGACATACTGAGACAAAACCACTTGTAGAATTCAGCTAACAGGAAACAGAGAGTCTGCATAAATGGGTCTTTTTCAGGTTGGCAAGATGTAATGTGTGTGGGCCTCAGGGATCAATGCTGGGGCCTCAATTGTTTACAATTTATATAAATGACTTGGGTGAAGGGACAGAAGACTCGGGGCAGCACAGTGGCACAGTGGTTAGCACTGCTGCCTCACAGCGCCAGGGACCTGGGTTCAATTCCTAGCTTGGGTCACTGTTTGCGTAGGGTTTGCACATTCTCCCCGTGTCTGCATGGATTTCCTCCGGGTGCTCCGGTTTCCTCCCACAGTCCAAAGATGTGCGGGTTAGGTGGATTGGCCATGATAAATTGCCCCTTAGTGTCAGGGGGGCTAGCTAGGGTAAATGCATGGGATTATGGGGATAGGGCCTGGGTGGGATTGTGGTCGGTGCAGACTCGATGGGCTGAATGGCCTCCCTCTCCACTGTATGGAGCTATGGTTGTTAAATTTGCTGATGACACAAAGATAATTAGGTTGTGAAGAGGACATAACAAGGCTAGTAAAGGTATAAATAGATTGAGTGGGCAAAGATATGGCAAATGAAGTATAATGTGGGAAATGTGAAATTGACAATTTTGGCAGGAAGAATAAAAAGAAGCTTATTATCTCCATAGAGCACAGAAACTCAGTGGGATATGGATGTCCTAGTGCATGAATCACAAAACACTAGTAAGCAGTTACAGCAAGTAATTAGGCAAGCTAATAGAATGATATTGTTTACAGCGAGGGGACCTGAATATAAAGTAAGGAGGTTATGCTTCAGTTGTACAGAACACAGTTGAGACCACATCTGAAATACTGTGTGCAGTATCAATGTCCTTATTTAAGGGAGAATGTAAATGCCTTAGCAGTTTAGAGAATGTTTACTAAACTAAAACTAGGAATGGGCAGGCTATCTTATGAGGAAAGGTTGGACAGGCTAGGCTTGTATCCACTGGAATTTAGAAGAGTATCAAGTGACTTGTCTGAAACATGTAAATCCCGAGGGATCCTGGCAGTGTCAATGAGGACAGGATGTTTCCCCTTATGGGAGAACCTGGAACTAGCCACCACAGTTTCAAAATAAGGGTGACGCATTTCAGATAGAAATGAGAAGAAATGTTTTCTCTCAGAAGTCAGGAGGTTGGAACTCCTTTCTTCAAAAGGCAGTGGAAGCAGAGTCTTTGAATGTTTTCAAGGCAGGGGGTACATAGATTATTGATAAACAAGGGGATGAAAGATTATGAGGAGTAGGCGGGAGCTTACAGTCAGATCAGCCATGATTTTATTGAATGGTGGAGCAGGCTCAAAGGGCCAAATGGCCTCCTCCTGCTCCTAATTCATATGATCGTAGTTCCCAGATTCACTGTCACCGAGCTCAAAACCTAACATGGAGAGATGTCGAGAAATCTGTTCACCAAATGAAGGTGTGTATGACCACCAGGTGGATTGGCCTTGCAAAATTGCCCTTTCGTGTCAGGGGGACTAGCTGGGTAAATAAGTCAGGGGTTAGCACCTGGGTGGGGTTACTGTTGGTGCAGATTTGATGGGCCAAATGGCCTCCTTCTGCACTATAGAGATGCTATGAAATCTATCCTACATCCATAATCCATTGAGGATAAATAGCTTCTAACTTCAAATCATTCTGGATAGACAATGGAAGTATTGATCATGTGGTCACATGACAAAAACTGTCTCCAGATAATGAACCTTTGTAACCCATGAATCAGGGAGAAACTACTGAGTCAGGAAACAACACAGCAAGAAACAGCAACAGCAGCAACATCCATTAAAACTGGACCGTGCAATATCTTTACATCTCCATGCCTATTCCTTTTCAAATCCCCCCAGTACCCTGAAACCAATCTCCTAGTAATAAGATTACAAACAACTAACTTTGTGGCCTGCAGAAAATCCACCTCTTTAAGGGAATCCTGCACCAACTTAGGTGAATTCAATAACCAAACGACACTAGGAGTGGGAAAGCACCTCGTCTGCACCAGGCCTGCACTGAGATATCACCAATCATGTTAGTTCTTTGCTTGTTCTTGTAAAAGTGCACTATCCCCTTTAACTGTATTTTCCTCAAGTTGTGTGTGAGAGTGAGAGAGAAAGGTGAGTGAGCGGTATAGCATTAGGCTTTTGGGGTGAACCTGTGAATAAGTAATCCCCTTTATTTAAAACCACAGAGAGCATGCTGCTGATAAGGATTGTACAGCAATTGCCTGGGAAGTGGCAACCTCCCGTGAACAATTGTCCTGTATTGGGAACCATCAGAAAATTGCAGTTTTAATCACAAGCATTGGATAGCTCTGATTGTGTTACATAAAGAGTTATCCAGAAAAGGTTAGAAGAATTAAAACCACTTGTAGTTTCTGGGTAACTATAGTACAGACTCATACAGACCCCCCCCCCCCCCCCCGCCCCCCCAACACTTAAGCCTCCAAACCCTCAGGGGACTCCCCCTACCCACTGACTGCTGCGCTCCGTCCCACAGGACTCCCCTATGCCCCTTCAATGGGACTATGGGACTCCCCCCGCCCACCTCCACTAGGCCAACCGATCTCTGTCCCCATCCCACCAGGCCTGACTCCACTTCCCCCCAAGACCCAATCCAACCTCATATGATCCAACCGGTATCCAACCCACCCAAAGCTTGACCCGACCCACACCTCCACGACCTGATCTGACCTCCGACCCCGTCCATCAATGCCCAACCTACATGAGCTGACCAGACCACCCTCCTGCCCCCCGCCTCAAGAGCTGACTCCACCTCCCCTACAAGACCCAACCCAACACTACCTCACCAGACCCTATAAGACCCAACCCAACACGACCTCACCACACCCCAACTCAAAGCCTGACCTGACTGCATCCCCGAAGGCCCGATAAACCCCCCTAGCCCGTCCGCCCCAGCAATGTCTAGCCCGACCCTCCCCATTCCCAAGGTCACGCTCGATTTCCTCACTCCCCAATCCTACCCACATATCTTCCTACTTAACTTGTCAAAGACCTTTAAACCTGGCTGGACCTTTAAACTTACCTAGTTTATGGCAGTTAGTGCAGTTAAAAGAAGGGATATGGCTTTCTTACCTCAGACTCCATAGCCCTTGACCCTAGGCCCCAAGGACACCTGATCTGAGCCCGGCCTGCATCGGAAGGCAAGGTGAGATAGCATCGGCTGGATTTTCAGGTAAGAAATTTTGGGCAGAGTGGCAACCGACTCAATTGCCATTCCATCGGAAGTTACAGCTCACTGAATATGGACAGCAATGGAAGGGAACAGGGGTTTTAGTTCTCCCTCATCCCAATCTACAACAGCCACACTTCCCTTTTAGAATGGCTTTTGACTATCTTCAAGGCTCTGAGAGTAATTGCCGTACATACATTTCCTTCCTTGTAAATATAAGGGCTGCGTTTTGCTTATCCCAGGAGAGTCCGTGGCTGCTGGTGAGTGGCTGGAGCACCAGGACTCACATTGTCAACCTGCAACATTACTGAATGGGGCAGATTCAATGCACTAACTTGGATTTCTCTATCTGACTTGCTCATATGTCAATAATTTGCTTTAGAATATGCTCAAGCACCCAAATCACAAAGCAGCGATGACTGATATTGAGTCAAAATAATTATCACATTTTATTCATGACTGGGACATGTTTAAAGTAGCATTGCTAAGATAAGTTATGTGTCTATAATATTACAAACATAGCGGTTTGAAAAACATCTTCCCGGTTGCCAGTGTAAATATTACATTCCATGTGTGGTCCTGGAATGGAGAAGCTTTTCCTACCTTCAAATGGCAGGAAATTAAAAATCGTGTTTGAACAATCATATTTTTAACATGAATTACAATCATAATGCACCAAGCACACCTGTAACATAGCAAAGACCATAACTCAATCTAACTTCATAACTACATCTAAAGACTAAGTCAACATTTTGTGAAAAGGTTCTGATAATGAACTTTTGACTTGCAGATAGTTTATTAACGTGGAATATGCTAAACAAAGGACAAATTCATTGAAGTACACTTCTCTTATTCTTTCGCCATTCCTGATTTCATCCTTTGCGAGAATTCATGGGAATGTAGCACCCACGAATAGCGGAACTTTACTGTAATAAATAACTTAGGTGGCACATACTGCACGGCGGCACAGTGGTTAGCACTGCTGCCTCACGGCGCCAGACACCCGGGTACTATTCCCAGCTCGGGTCACTGTCTATGTGAAGTTTGCACGCTCCCCCCGTGTCTGCGTGGGTTTCCTCCGGGTGCTCCGGTTTCCTCCCACAGTCCAAAGATGTGTGGATTAGGTGGATTGGCCATGTTAAATTGCCCCTTAGTGTCAGGGGAACTAGCTAGGGTAAATTCATGGGGTTATGGGGATAGGGCCTGGGTGGGATTGTGGTCGGTGCAGGCTCAGTGGGCCGAATGGCCTCTTTCTGCACAGTAGGATTCTATGATACATTCACAGTCCAGTTTCCACTGGTTGACTGTTTTAGATTCAGTGAAAATCAGCAAGTATCTATACAGCCGACTTTTCTTCTTTGCTTGCTCTTGGAAAGCTGGTGATGTTATTTCCCTTACCAATTACCCCAAAAAGTGGTAATCCATCTCGTTCTGCGACGATTTTAAAAGAGTCATATAGTGCAGCATTGGAACTGCTATCAGTAGGTCCAAATAACTCCGGTGATTCATTTTAATCTTCACCACAACATTTTCTAAGCTTTTAAACTATTCATTTTTTCGTGTCTTAGATCGACCATATTAAGTGTCCTCCAAATACCTAGGGGTTTGTTATAACAGAAATAAAAAGCCCAATAGAACTCATTCACATCAAACACAGAACAAACAATTGTAAACATGTACCTCCTTTGATGTTGGTATAAAAACTTTACAACAGCCTTCATGTAAATACTCACCATAATCTCCTGAAGGCAACTGTTTAACGGTCTTAAGTACCAAAACCTTCCAAATTTTAATTATTCCAGGAAAAGATCAAGTCCGTACCTTAACATTTATTGCCAAATTTAAGTTGCTGTCCTTAATTTCAGCTGATGTGGCTGTCCCTTCACAATGTTTCCTGTGTAACTAACCTATTTAATTTACTGCGTGCTTGCAGCAGTTGATGTGAAAGGAGCAGGACAATAATCAGACAAAATTGTTTTTTAAAGCAATAAAAACAGCAAATGTATATCACTTGTCAAATTTGCTTTTTCCTGAAAGAATCATCATCCAACAAGTCCATCTGTGCAGACAGAGTTGTTCTGCATCAGCTTTAGACCTGTTGTGCCTTGAACAGCGAGAGTTCATCTGGGGTGCAAGTACACTCAAAGTGCCGTTCCTCAGGCCGCACAGTGGTTAGCACTGCTGCCTCACGGAGCCAGGGACCTGGATTCGATTCCCGGCTTGGGTCACTGTCTGTGTGGCGTCTGCACGTTCTCCCCCGTGTCTGTGTGGGTTTCCTCCGGGTGCTCCTAATTTCATCCCACACTCCAAAGGTGTGCAAGTTAGGTTGATTGCCTATCCTAAATTGCCCCTTAGCATCCAATCATGTGTAGGTTAGGTGGATTGGCCATGCTAAATTGCCCCTTAATGTCCCAAGATGTGTCATTTAGGAGGATTAGTGGGGTGAATATGTGGGGTTACAACGATAGGGTGGGAGATGGGCCTGGGTAAGATGGTCTATCAGAGAGTCAGTGCAAACACGATGGGCTGAATGGCCTCCTTCTGCACTGTAGGGATTCGACAATTCCAGAATTTTGATCCAACAACAATGAAGGAACAGTGATATAGTCCTAAGTCAGGATGGTGTGTGACTCGGAGGGGAACTTGCAAGCAGTATATTTACATGCATCTGCTGCCCTTCTCCTTGTAGGTGGTAGAGGTTGCTGGTTTGGAAGGTTTGAAGCAGGGTTGGTGGGTTGTTGTAGTACATTAATCATCAGGGGCTGGACTCCTGATGTAGCTTTCTGCACCTACTACATTCTGCGTATGTTTCCAGTGTGTCATCTGCCTCTGAGGGTACAGGACATCTCTTCTCCTTTTCACCTCCACCAAAGCCAAGGCTTCCAATGCAGCATCTGTAAACCTCAGAGTTCACGGTCTCTTGTGTGGTGCCATTTTTCAATATGTCACTTCCCGCACAGCTGCCAGCACCTGCTTCAGTCACAATGCACAGGAAATGCAGGCTAGCTTTAAATCACGCTCACCAGGGCAGCACAGTGGCACAGTGGTTAGCACTGCTGCCTCACAGCACCAGGGACCCGGGTTCGATTCCTGGCTTGTGTCATTGTAGGTGCAGAGTCTGCACATTCTCCCTGCGTCAGCGTGGGTTTCCTCCGGATGCTCTGGTTTCCTCCTGTAGTCTGCAAGACGTGCTGGTTAGGTGCATTGGCCACGCTAAATTCTCCCTCAGTGTACCCGAGCAGGTGCCGGAGTGTGACAACTAGGGGATTTTCATAGTAACTTCATTGCAATGTTAATGTACGTCTACATGTGACACTAATAAATAAACTTTAACTTGAAAACTTGTGAAAATACAAAGTTAAACTAACGGAATTAAATTTTAATAATCCCATCCACTATCTACAGGATTCCTGACTGTATAAAATAACCCTTTATGTGTCTCAGTCTGAACTTCAAGTTCCCATGTTTCCATTCTAAAATTCCAAATAAAGCGTTGTTTGGAGTTATCTCTCTTCCCCTCCCTTATGTCTCTCCTCTTTTAGGACGACCATTCGCCATCAACCATTCAAATTTCAGTTATCTGCCAGCCCTCTGTCCACATTCCTCTCAAAGCCCACTATTAGTAAGGATGGCAAGAGAGAGAAATGATGTTAGCTGTCAGCTAATTAACCTTTGAACATCTCTTTTGTCCCCTCACTTCTTCCACTTCACTGCAGTGTTAATGTAAGCCTACTTGTGACACTAATAAATAAACTTTTAAACTTTAGCCAAAAATAATTCAGCATATTTCAAAGTCCACCATCTGAAGAAAGAAGTATTTTTCATAGAATTAGTTCTCTGAATTCAAAAAGATGGACTTAACTCTTTTGGTCTAATTGAGATCATAAACTGCTCGACAATTTAACCTGAAAAATGATTTCTCCCCATCCCAAACAGTCTTCATATTGATCTTGTGATGAAATGTTTTGTAATAATTCAGACAAATTGGATTTGTTAATGCATCTTATTTCCATACAGAGAAAATGTCAACATAATTACATTTTGGATTTCCTATTTATCATTGTTGCTCCTTAACATACAATGTTTTTTCATGTTTAAAAAGCATGACGCCTTTTGATGTTAAACCTTGGTTATGAATATACGTTCTATAAGCACAAAAACAAGAGAGTTTCCTATCTTGATGTCAAAAGTCTTGTCTGTTATTTTGTTTTCATTTTTATGTTCAACACCTTGCCATCACTCGTAGAATCATAGAATCCTACAGTGCAGAAGGAGGCCATTCGGCCCATTGAGTCTTCACCGACCACAATCCCACCCAGTCCCTCCCCATAACCTCATGCATTTACCCTAGCTAGTCCCACTGACACTAAGGGGCAATTTAGCATGGCAAATCAACCTAATCTGCACATCCTTGGACCGTGGGAGGAAACCGGAGCACCTGAAGGAAACCCACGCAGACATGGAGGGAATGTGGAAACTCCACACAGACAGTGACCCAAGCCAGGAATCGAACCCAAGTCCCTGATGCTGTGAGGCAGTAGTGCTAACCACTGTGCCAGTGTGCCACCCACTTTGGGCCATTCTCCAACAAAAAAGCAGATACACAACCTCCAGCTCTGTCTATTTGGGGCAATTTGCCCTCTCTTTTCCTTCATTTGAACAAACAAGTCACTGTTGGCAGGGGCATTGTGGGAAGAGCCCCACCATCCTATCTGGGTGCCATATTGAAAAGGTGCCCAACATGACTGACCCACCATTGAGGAAGTAAGATGGACGTCCAGAAAAAGATCAGTCTCTTAGGCAAGAGGCCGAACCTCTTTAAAAAAGATGGTTCTCCAGAAATGCTCTGAGGCTAGAAGATGGACTTCCTCATGACACCGAATCAGGAAGATCTCCCTGCAAATGCTGCCCCAACCTGCTGCTGTGGTGTTCGAGGATCTAGGGTTGCTGGCGGCATCCATCCCCAGCTCTGGAGGCAGCCCCAGGCATTCTTCAGGTGAGTTATGGAGAGCAGGCGGTTAAGTAGAGCTGAATCCACGAAAAGATCAGCCATAATCTTATCGAATGGCGGAGCAGGCTCGAGGGGCCAGATGGCCTGCTCCTGTTCCTAGTTTTTATGCTCTTATGAGTTACAACCTCTGCATACCACACTCTGCCAGATGTACTTGGACCGGCATGTTTTCCCGTTGGCACCGTGGAAAATCGGGTATGGGGGGAATGATTCCAGTCGGGACTTCAGCTGCATCCTGTTAGCGGGAGGCAAATCAGTTTCACACTGGCCTCCAGCGGGTTCCCCGATCCGCCATGGTGGATACCAGTGGAAGATCCCACAGGGAAATTAACGTCTGTGTGAAGCTGATCTTTGGACTCCCGCTGAGACCCCCACCCCACCTCGACATTGAACCTAGCAGCGGGGCCATGGGCGAATTTCACTCAAAAATGTTAAAAGAACATCAATTTATGCAGTATCTTTCACAACCTTGGGACTTCTAAAAACTTTTGAGATGAGTCATTGGTGTAATGTAGTAAAAACGCAGCATTAATTTTGCAGACAGCAAGATCCAACAATTAGTGTTGTGATAAGGACTAAATAAACTCTTCCTTTACTGTACAAAAGAATGATTGGACAGTTTAGTACTGGGGAGTCTTTGATGCCATGCTTTAAGCAGGTGTAACCAAGTGCCCTGGAATAACCTGCTCTCAGAGTTGTAACTCTGAGAAAGGTGGCACTTCTTTTTCTCATTAACTTCCTCTACACTTTTAGTAACAAGGCTGTTAAAAGTATCTTAATTGAATTTTAAAATGCTTCAAGTAAATGTACCTGTCTCTGGTGCTTAACGAGGTGATCCAAATAGATTAGTTGCAAAAGTACAATGAAAATCTCGCATTTGACAAATTCCAGGGAAAATAGTGCGGCTTTCACAAGATTGATTGAAAAATTACCATTATTCAAATCCCAATGACTTGAATAAATTTTCGGGCACAAATTAAATGGTGAACAAAAAAGCACAGAACTTGTTATGGTTGTCAATCATTGACAGTCGCAACAGAACTCGACAGGGCGGTGACAATGGGTTCTGATGGAGGGAATCCATGCACATCAATCTCACGGCTCATTACAAAGGAACTTCTGGATAGAAATCAGCTCGTCAGCAGGAATCGGGAACTATCTCGTTACCATTCTAAGGGGACATTGTTACTGGAATATACAATTACCTTAATGGAGGACCTGAATAAATACATGCTTAAAATGGCAAGGAGATGCTTTCTGCTCAAGCAGCATTGATTTTCAACGCGGTGTTGTTCTGTATGGACTAATTAAATTTCAATCAGTTTGCATCTAATCAAAGTTAATTTGATAGGCTTGACAGTTTTCACAAACTTTGTTCCATGAGGGCAGAATTCTAAACAAAATTATAGTTGGCAGAATACAGGAAGTCACGTTTTTTCTGGGGCGGGGGGGGAGGAGGGGGAAATCGAGTATGGCCTTGGGAATGGAGAGGTCGGGTTGGACATTGTTGGGTGGCGGGGAGTGGGAGGGGGGTCGGAATGTGCATTGTTGAGGTGGAGGGGATGGGGGAGTGGGGTTGTGCATTGTTGAGGTGGAGGGGATGGGGGAGTGGGGTTGGGCATTATTGAGGTGGAGGGGATGGGGGAGTGGGGTTGGGCATTGTTGAGGTGGAGGGGATGGGGGAGTGGGGTTGGGCATTATTGAGGTGGAGGAGATGGGGGAGTGGGGTTGGGTATTGTTGAGGTGGAGGGGATGGGGGAGTGGGGTTGGGTATTGTTGAGGTGGAGGGGATGGGGGAGTGGGGTTGGGCATTGTTGAGGTGGAGGAGATGGGGGAGTGGGGTTGGGCATTGTTGAGGTGGAGGAGATGGGGGAGTGGGGTTGGGCATTGTTGAGGTGGAGGGGATGGGGGAGTGGGGTTGGGCATTGTTGAGGTGGAGGAGATGGGGGAGTGGGGTTGGGCATTGTTGAGGTGGAGGAGATGGGGGAGTGGGGTTGGGCATTGTTGAGGTGGAGGGGATGCGTTGTGCATTGCTGGGATGGGGGGGAGTCGGTTGTGCATTTATGGGGTCGAGGGAATTGGGGGGGGATCAGTTGGACATTATTGGGGTGGGGGGATGGGGGGGTCAGGTTGGGGTGAGGGGATGGGAGGTCAGGTTGGGGTGGGGGGGTGGGGGGTCAGGTTGGGGTGGGGGGGGTCAGGTTGGGGTGGGGGGGATGGGGGGTCAGGTTGGTGTGGGGGGGTGGGAGGTCAGGATGGGGTGGGGGGATGGGGGGGTTGGGCTGGGGTGAGGGGGATGAGGGGGTCGGGTTGGGGTGGTGGGGATGGGGGGTCGGGTCGGGTTGGGGTGGGGGATGGGGTGTCGGATTGGGGTGGGGGGGATGGGATGTCGAGTTGGGGTGGGGGGTGATGGGGAGGTCGGGTTGCGGTGGGGGGGATGGGGAGGTCGGGCTGGAGGGGATGGGGAGTCGGGTTGGACATTGCTGGGATGGGGGGAATGGGGGGGTCAGGTTGGGGTGGGGGGTGGGGGGTGGGGGGATCGTGTTGGGGTGGGGGATGGGGGGGTCGGTTTGGGGTGGGGAGGTTGGGTTGGGGTGGGGGGATGGGGGTGTCGGGTTAGGGTGAGGTGGATGGGGGGTCGTGTTGGGGTGGGGGGTTGGGGGGGTCGGGTTGGGATGGGGAGGTCGGGTTGGGGTGGGGAGATGGGGGTGTCGGGTTAGGGTGGGGTGGATGGGGGGTCGTGTTGGGGTGGGGGAATGGGGGGGTTGGGTTGGGATAGGGAGGTTGGGTTGGGGTGGGGGGACGGGGAGGTCAGGTTGGAGGGGATGGGGGGTCGGGTTGGGGTGGGGGGGTTGGGGAGGTCAGGTTGGAGGGGATGGGGGGTCGGGTTGGGGTGGGGGGGATGGGGAGGTCAGGCTGGAGGGGATGGGGGGTCGGGTTGGGGTGGGGGGATTGGGTTGGGGTGGGGGATGGGGAGGTCGGGTTGGGGTGGGGGGGATGGGGAGTTGGGTTGAGGTGGGGGCTGGGGGATCGTGTTGGGGTGGGGGGGATGGGGAGGTCGGGTTGGGGTGGGGGGGGATGGGGGGATCAGGTTGGGGTGGGGGGATGGGGGGGCAGGTTGTACAGGGGTGATGTTGGGGTCAGGTTGGGGTCGGGGGTGGTGGAGGTCAGCTTGGGGTGGGGGAATGGGGGTCGGGTCGGGTTGGGGGGGGGTCATCTGCATGATGCAAGATAATTTAGCCGGATGTATAATGCTGTCATATTTATAAAAGCTGTGTAAATGGTCAGTAAAGCTATAATATATTCACTAAATGAAATCAACATGTTGTTTTATTAATTTCAGCATAAAACCTTCATAATATTTTAGGTTAATTGATGGAAAAATGTTGGAGAAAAACATACCGGCGCACACTTTGTTAATTAATTTATTTTATTAAATTTTAGGTTTGATAAGGCTACGAGAATTTGAGCTAAAAAGCCCTTTCTCTACCAATGAGACAATGGAGAAGATGGTTTAATTCAAAACAAAACCAGCAGAGTTCTGCATTTGCTGGCTTGGAAATTGGACTGGCAGGGGTGGGTGGAGATACTTGAAGCTTAATGCTGAGGTTATATTTTATGCTGAACTTTGTGGTTCTCGAGATTATTGGGAGGCTGGAAGTGGCAGCAGTGAAGGCTGCAAATGAGGTAATGGAGTGTGCTTGAGCGGGGTTGTGGGATCAGGAGACTGAAGTGGCGTGGTGCATTGGACATTTGCCAACATAGCACCAAGCCATCAGCATCTGTTGCTTGGGGATGAACTGCCTGGGGACATTCTGAATCTAATGAGTTGAAACTCCAGTCGTGCTTGGCATCCAGCTGTTCAGTTGGTCCCCTCCGTTACGAGTAGAATAAGTGTCTTGTGCGAGATAATGAGGAATTCTTGTGATGCTTTAACTTTTGACATCCTAGTATATATATGTCATGCGACATCGCACTGTGTTGCCTTATGATCTCTGAAGCCAGTTTCCATTTTGCATCTTAATATGCATCTAATTGAAAGTCACAAACTTAGGGTTTCTGACACAATACTGACACAAACTTTGGGCGGGATTTTCCAGCCGCACGCGCCCCGAAACTGGAAAATTCCACCCAAGGTCAACGGACCTTTCCATGGTTCGCCCCTTGCCCACTCCGATTTCCGTGGCAGGCAGAATGGGAAAATTCACCGCTACAAATCAGTAAAAAACAAATACAATTGGTGGCTTTCAATAAATAGAATCCAAAGAATCCCTACAGTGCAGAAGGAGGCCA
This sequence comes from Mustelus asterias, assembly GCF_964213995.1. Taxonomy (NCBI): domain Eukaryota; kingdom Metazoa; phylum Chordata; class Chondrichthyes; order Carcharhiniformes; family Triakidae; genus Mustelus; species Mustelus asterias. The sequence goes on from NC_135803.1 coordinate 139,490,637, forward strand.
TTTGGTCCATCAAGCCTGCACTGACAATGCCACCCAGGCCTTATCCCCATAATCCTATGTAGTTACCCCACTAATTCCCCTGTCACTAAGGAGCAGTTTAGTTTGGCCAATCCACCTATTCTGCACATCTTTGGAGGTGCAGATAGTTGGAATAAAGATCATAATACAATCAATCAGTGCAGATAATATTAAATAAGTCTTTATTGCTGCATCTTTTTCAGCTTTTAGACCACAAGATGTAGGAGCAAAAGTCGGCTGTTTGCCCAGTCGAGTCTGCTCTTGGTTTGAACAACTCAAAATTAATGCATTCCTAAATTTAGAGGAACCTCAGCGAGCATTGTCTCAGCGAATCCTGAGTGTGCTAGGGCAACTGCTGCCTCACAACGCCAGAGACCCGGGTTCAATTCCGATCTCGGGTCACAGTCTGTGTGGAGTTTGCACATTCACCCCGTGTCTGTGTGGGTTTCCTCCGGGTGCTCCGGTTTCCTCCCACAATCCGAAGATGCGCAGGTTAGATTCATTGGCCATGCTAAATTGCCCCTTAGTATCGGGGGATTAACAGGGTAAATACGTGGGGTTACATGGAAAAGACATGGGTGGAACTGTGGTCGGTGCAGACTCGATGGGCCAAATGGCCTCCTTCTGCACTGTAGAGATTCTATGAATTACACTAACAACCGATTTAAGGATCTCAGTCGGGCACACAATGTAAATCATTTACTACAGCTCACAACCTAGACTTCTGGTTTGACATTCCCAGCCATGGATTCACTTTTCAGAGGAAGGGTAGCCCCGAGCTTCATCAAGGCTGTGGAGGGGCAACCTTGCAGTTAAAAACTATGACCAGAATTCTCTGATCTCGTGCCACTGCTGTCAGTGAGAACAGAAAATTTGGCACTCAGCCAAATCTCCATTCACTGCAGCGGGACTGGAGAATCCCAGCTGTGGGTGAGGTCAGAGAACTCTGGTCTATGTATCCCAGCCTTAGCAACATTTTTGTACTAGTTTCACAAACATTAAAAAAATGCTTTGGCAACTTCTCTGTTTTTTTTGCATGGATCCTCGGGATTGTATTTTTAGTTATCTAAATATGACTACAAATAAAACCTGCTGAGAATATTGTAGTGAGTGGGTATTACTTTGGTAAGCTTTTAAAACTCATTTTAGACAGGATTAATTCATCCATCTATGCCAGGAAAATAGATAGTGAGACTTCAAAATGACAGAATACATTAATCCATTAATTCAACCTATTGTAATGTCATCTATTCCTCAATCACATTTTTTTTCAAACCAGAAAAGACACTAGTTTGTAAGACCATGATAGGGAATGGTTATTGAATAATATATGGCTTCCATTTTAACAAATGCACAGGTAATTTAATGAAGAATTATTGATCCTTTTATATTCAGGTCCTTAGTTTTATTTATGAATTGTTAAGTGTCATACAGAAGATTAAAACAATGCAGGGTTAAAAGCAAATTTGGAGAATGAAAGCATCAGTGTTATCAACAATGAAACATGAGAAGTTCAAATTACATACGTTATTAGGGCTCATCAAAGTACATTCTCCCCATCTACCCATCACTCCAGCCCCACCCACAATATCCCTACACCTCCCCAACTATTTCCCCCGCACCAGCCCCACCTCACACCAATGGAAAACATCAGAATGTTAGATGTAGGGCAGAATTTTTCTTCAGAGACCGGAACTATTTCTAGATCCTGAACCCACCTCCAATGGTAGGTTTACTCACTGTGATTTTCACAAGGGCATCTCCTTAATTGATCTGGATATGAGTTTGCTGTGCAATTAAAAATCATGGTTACAACAAGGCTGAAAAGCGATTGAAATACTATTGATCCAATTCATGCTGTGATGAAAATGTTATTATGTTAAGGTTTGCAAGGATATTGTGTTGGTCTTATGTGCATGTCAGCATGTATGATTATTAATTAAGCTGGGGAATGAATATCTTTGAAATTGAGACCATCAAAGGGGCTAGGTTTGAAAAACAAGCACTTGAAGTAAATAGGGCCAATGTAGATGTTGTATAAGTAAACACAACTTGGGTAGAAATTTGCTTTAGGAGATAAGTGAGAATTTGGATTTTTAGCTGTTGAATTTCAGAAGGAACTTAAAGAAAGATCATGAGTCAACTTTATTTGACCCAAGGGTAGGGCAATAGAGAACATGTAAGATTTGTAATAATATTACTGTAAAAGAGTCATGTGGATTTGAAACATCAAGGGCCAGATTCTCCGGTCCCGCTGCAATGAACCGAGATTTGGCTGAGTGCCAAATTCTCTGTTCTCACTGGCAACGGTAGCGGGGTGTGGACGGCCAGAGAATTTTGGCCCAACTCTGTTTATCTCTCCACAAATGCTGCCAGACCTTTTTGAATTCATCCAGCATTTTCGGTTTTATTTCAGATTTCCAGCAATTATGGTATTTTGCTTTTACGTAAAGATTTTCATATTTTGAAGAGTTAAGTTTGGAGAGATGTTGCAAACAATGATTTTAAAGATGAAGGAGAAAAAACATATTGGGAACTATGTTGATGGGGTTGCCATGTAAGACCCTGGATTGTGCTCTGCGCTGGAACAGATCTATGACAAAGTACAGTGAGCTGTTTGCAGCTAGCCCAGAAGTGGGTCTGTTGTTTCAGAAAACAGGGTTTTGTTCTAAAGCTTTGGATATTCTCCACAGTGGAGTGAGAGAGAAGCCCTGTGTCACATCTTTTCTTTCGCAACAGTCGATGCCTAGTGGTAATGTTACTGGTATTTTTATAGATTAAATATTTAAAATGACTGTTGCCTAAAGTGGTGTTTATTCTTGTCCTTAACCAAGTAAGAATCTTATGGGGAAATGTTTTGTAAGACTAATTTGAATTGCGTAAGTGTAATCTTATGTGTTTAAGTTTTCCTTTGTTACTGAATGTTTTCATTTACTATTTAAAATCTTCAAAAGTGTTATTGAAATTTGTGACTTTTGATTTCAGCACATATATTTTCTCATAGTAAAATACAAATTGAAAATTGTTATAATAGATTGTGAAGTTTCCCTTTGGCATTTGATTAGCACAGCAATTGCCACGTGCCAGATCATAACAATGCACATTTCTTTTCCCCGATTCTTCCCCCACTAACCATCCCATCACCATAACCAGCAGCAAGGTCCAAATATAAACAGGAAGCTGTCACTGCCTGCCACATGGTGCATGCTAATTAAAAGCATGAGCTGATCCCATCTCCACCTGGGTTCTATCTGAAACCACCTAGCCAAAAACTACCATACCATTCTTCACCATACATAGGGTTGCCAGACCTTTCATATGTGTGCTATATCACTCCATATATATCTCAAGACTCGTCAGCTTTCTTTGGATTTATGATGCAAGTCCCTCACCTGTCGAAAGCTACAATACACGGCCTATGAATTCAAACATTCAGTCTCAGTGATAGGTTTGGGGGTGTGCGTGCAGCATTCAATCCCTGTGGGGCCTGAGGCAACCCCCTTATGGGCCACAGGCCCATGGAGTCAGTAAGCTGCCAGCAAATTGGCACTGAAGGTCAGGTCACAGTGGAGGAAGGATGGGTCAGTGAGGAAGGGGGGGGGGGAGTAATTATCGGCCAAGGGCAGGGGAAGTGGCCTGTGTTTTTTTTAAACTCCTGCTCCTCCAGGCTCCACATTCAGGTCGGAATGGGAGCCTTCCTGGTAGGTTGGTGCTTTCTTGCATTGTACAAACTCAGCACATGGTAAGTGAAATGCGTTCAATGAAGTTGTTCCTAATTTAAAATAATTATTTCTAACTTTAAATGTCACCCTTTGCTCATACAATCTGCTTTGCCATTCTCTTCTGGAGAGAAAGCTACATGCTTCCTGCTATATTGTAGTAAACTGGTTAGCCCCCGCAAAATGGGTACTGCCTGACCCACATTTATAGGCATCTACATTATAAAAACAGAATAATTCTGCTCCTCCAAGTTCCAATCCATACATGAATTTACATGAACACAGCTCCACTGTGTTTATTTTTTGTCAATTAATGATTTTTTTAGTGAAATATTTTCTACATGGTCTGAGCAGTGTCAATGCTGCAAGATATAAGTTTCTCTGTAGCTAATGTTAGCACTGAGCTTGTCCAGACCAGGCATGTCTCACTTAGACAGTTAAGCTCCAATACATTCATGTTATTAAAAATTCCATTTTACACAGCAGCCAATCTTCTGGCTTTTATGCAGGAGGCTGTCATCTGAGTATCCATTAGTGTTAAATGATTGTGCTGTGCGCTTGGACCAGCAGTTGGAACCACTTTCAGACAAGCAAAGCTCATGCCAATTAAAGCCACTCGAATTTTCTGGGGAAGGTTTGATCTGTGTTCATATAGCCGATGAGATATGGACATAACCAATTGGGGCAACAACTCCCAATATTAAAACCAAGTACAGCAGGACCAAAAATAACGACTACAGTACTGGGTCATCTAATGTGTTTACTAACGTCGCACACATTGCCGTTTAATGTTGCTTTTACAGATATCAGTAAAATTAAGAGGTGAGAATTTATATATCCAGTGGCTGGAAAATGACTTGTCTTTGCCAAGTCCATGCTTTTGCAAACAGTTTTCTCTCTGAAAGAAATCCAAACAAAGTGACAGCCTCAACAGGACATCTGGGACTTGTGTGAGCAGGACAAGCAACTGTTTAACCAATAAACAACTCAGGAACAGAATAAGAAAGTGTCACTTCAACATCCTGGGGGTTACCATTGAGCGGAAACTGAACTGGACTAGCCATATAAGTAGTGCAGCTACAAGAGGCTGGGAACTTTGCATCCAATAATTTAAGATTTGACTCCCCAAAACTTCTTCACTATTGTCAAGGCACAAGTTAGGAGTGTGATGGAATACTCTCCACTTGCCTGGATGGGTGCAGCTCCTACAACACTGAAGAAACTCAACACGATCCAGGACAAAGCAGCCCGCCTGATTAGTGCCCCGTCCACAAACATTCACTCCCTCTGCCACCAACACAGTGGCAGCAGTGTGTACCATCTGCAAATGCACTACAGGAATGGAAGCTCTTTTAGTGATTGTCCCTTTAGGGAAATACAGTGGAGTAAAGGTCACCTGGCGTGGGTGACCAACTGGGACTCAGAGTGAGGAATCACCACTGGGGAGGAGTTCTGCTCAGGCAGAGGCATTTTAGAATTAGCTGCACTTGGAGGAAACCCACGCAGACACAGGGAGAATGTGCAAACTCCACACAGACACTGACCCAAGGTCAGAATTGAACCCGGGTCCTTGGCGCTGTGAGGCAGCAATGCTAACCACTGTACCGCCCAAATTTAAGTTGTTCAAAACATTTAAATTAGGGGAAAAAAGAAGACGACATGCATTTTTGCACATCCAAAGGAGGTGTTGCACATCTCACACAACAAGCTAGATCTTCCATTGCCAAAAGTTGCTGTTCAATTTGTGCATAAATAATAGGGTGCCATTAGTATCAGTTATTATTTTACAGTGTATACTGGTCCAATGTACTTGTTAACTCGACAATGGATAGGTTTCCTTATTAAAACTTCACAAATGTAATTCCTTCAACATGTAAATATCAAAGAAGAGGCAGGCAAGGCAATGCTGTTCATTAGCTTATTAACGCTGGAGGCACAGAGTGATGGACACCTGATCTCAACTGACTCCCGGTCCCAATAGCATCTGCATTTCTAACATAACAGTTGTCAGCCAAAGGGCTGGTGTCTCCTCCAAGGGATTGATTTTTCTTTTAATTCTTACTCCATCCTTAAAGTTCAAAGTCAATGCTCAGAGTGGACTGGGAAAACCCAAATCCATTCCTTGCTCACTCCAAAAACCAAATTCAAAATCCAACTAAATCCAATTCAAGATCCCGTCAAGAGAAACAAACAAAATCCAAGCTGACAAGATGAGCCATTGCGCCCCATCTTGGGCTTAATCGGATGCTTGATCTTAACCAAAAGGCCTGTGTCCTCTAAGGGATTGCCTGTGAGCAGGTATGGGGAATTGTGGGGTGGTTCCTTGTGATACCTCATGTAATGGCAGTTCCTCTTCACCATCAACATGCTGTTGGGTGGTTATCTCCCTGAATATGGTCCGAAAGGGCCGAATGGCCTCCTTCTGCACTATAGGATTCTATGATTCTAATATTGGCTTTCTGATCTACAAGTGCATCCCATTTTTTCCTATACACTGTTTCCTTTCAGACAAAGATATGAATGTATTGATGCAGAAATGTTATCGCCTTGGCATTATATATTGTGCATTTTAATTTTGTGGAAACTTGCTCTGCAGTCTCGCTCCAAATAGAGGCTAACAATTCATTGGATGCTACTTGGAGCATAAATTTGCTCAGCTTTCAACTGTAATACAAGATCCCATTTCTCACTAGTTTATGAGACATCTTTCGAATCTGGAACTATACGCTGGAGAAATGTTAATCCATTGAAAAAATACACAAATCTTTGCAATAGAAGAAAGTCTGAGGGCTCTGTCATGTGTGCACTAATACACTTGGCCTTTGCACATAACAGTTTCTGGCAAGAGCCAGAATAGAAGAATAAAAGCACAAGCATATATTTCTGGATCACAGATAAATGTTAAGAAGTAAATGTTCTTATATTGTAGAAAGGATTAATGTACTAATATCTCTTTTCAATGGTTCATGTGTTCCCGTTTGAGAGCATCAAGTTGCTTTATGATAAGCACTAATGCCACCCTTTGCCTACGCAAATAAGGAAATGAAAAGGACATGGTAACAACGTGAAATACTAAGTAACTTAAATTTGTGGCATTTTAAAGGTTTGCTATACTTCTCATTTTATTATCTCTGTTGCAATTTTTGTCCTCAATTTTTTTTTCTTTTCAAACTTGCTTCCTTGTTTTAATTCTTTCACCAGCCTTTCTTCCTCCCACCCCGTATCAAGATGATTTTTCCTGTCGTCTAAAGAAAAATCGTTATCACTTCTGACTTGTATCACCAAAGGCTTGCAGCGTAGTCAGTCACAAGCCTTTCAATCAACATTAGTGGCCTCTTCACGGTTACCGCTGATTAGTGGTGCCAGGAGAAAGATCAGTGAGCTGGGACGGTATGGGATGCAGCCAGAGCACAGATCAAGGAACCAGCAGGAGTGCCCAAATCACAAATCAAACTGCTAGTAAAGTGATTAGACAACCAGAACAAAACAAGAGACCCGAAGTGGGATATATTTAAAAAGGAGCTGGCAGAAACAGCACAAGAATGTATATCTCAGTTGGAATTCAATGAGCCAGGGCAGAAATGTATTTATTAATTTAGTATTGTATACCAAATATTTATATCGAACAATGCCTCAGCTACCACCATTTTAAAAATCTATCAAACTTAGCACTGCTGCCTCACAGTGCCAGAGACTTGGGTTCAATTCCTGCCTTGCGGAGTCTGCAAGCTCTCCCCGTACATGTGTGGATTTCCACTGGGTGCTCCGGTTTCATAGAAATATAGAAACTTAGGAAATAGATGCAGGAGTAGGCCATTCAGCCCTTCGAGCCTGCACCACCATTCAATATGATCATGGCTGATCATGCACTTTCTGTATCCCACTCCCGCTTTCTCTCCATGCCCCTTGATCCCTTTAGCCGCAAGGGCCACGTCCAGCTCCCTCTTGAGCATATCTAATGGACTGGCCCCAACAACTTTCTGTGGTAGAGAATTCCACAGGTTCACAACTCTCTGAGTGAAGACTTTCTTCCTCACCTCTGTCCTGAATGGCTTACCCCTTATTCTCAGACTGTGACCCCTAGTTCTGGACTTCCCCAACATCGGGAACATTCTTCCTGCATCTAGCCTATCCAGTCCCATCAAGATTTTATATGTTTCCATGAAATTCCCTCTCATTCTTCTAAATTCTAATGAGTACAAGCCCAGTCAATCCAATCTTTCTTAACATGTCAGTTCTGCCATTCTGGGAATCAATCTGGTGAACCTTCGCTGGACTCCCTCGATAGCAAGAATGTCCTTCCTCAGACTAGGAGATTAAAACCGCACACAATACTCAAGGTATGGCCCCACCAAGGCCCTATATAACTGCAGCAAGACATTCCTACTCCATTCCTACTCAAATCCTCTTGCTATGAAGGCCAGCATGCTTCCCACAGTCCGAAAGACATGTTGGTTAGGTGCAATGGCCATGCTAAATTCTCCCTCAGTGTACCCGGACAGGCACTAGAGTGTGGGATTTTCACTGTAACTTCATTGCAGTGTTAATGTACACCTACTTGTGACACTAACTTTAAAACTTGTGAAAATACAATGTGAAAATAAGTAAAGGAATTAATTTTTAATAACCTGATCCACTCCCTACAGGATTCCTGACTGTATAAAATAGTAACCTTTTGTGTGTCTCAGTCTCAACTTCAAGTTACCATGTTTCCATTTTAAGATTAATTCCAAATAAAGTGTTGTTTGGAGTTATTTCTCTTCCTCTCCCTTACGTACTGTAATGACTTTAATCAGGCAATTGAGGTGGGCCTGTTAGAATATGAACTCCCTGATTAAGTGCCAAATTGATGAGCTAATCAGGGAGCATCTTGCTTAGCATTTAACCAGGAGTGTCAGTTTCTCTGGGGCTCCTCGTGTAGGCTGCTAACCCAAAGCGCTCTTTATGCTGGTGTAAATAAAGGGATTTTGGTGGAGGGACGTCTGCCTCCAAGGGTATATTACATATACCCCCTCCTTCGGGACTACCATTCGCCATCAACCATTCAAATTTCAGTATCTGCCAGCCCTCTGTCCCCATTCCTCTTAAAACCCTCTATTAGTAAGAATGGCAAGAGAGAGAAATGATGTTAGTTGTCAGTTAATTATCCTTTGAACATCTCTTTTGTCCGTTCACTTCTTCCACTGAAACGCTGGGAGGCAAGAAGCACTGTTGTCTAAATAAATTTGCTTTTATTTAAATGTTTTAAGCTCCATTCGGTAGAAAACCAATGTGCAAAAATGATGATATGCTATGCAACTCATTAACTAAAGCCATTTCATATTCTTCTGCCCGACTGAATTACTTGGAATGAAAAGAAACAGAGAAATTGGATGACAATGCGTCAAGGCACTCCTATTCAAAATTATAATCAGGATACTCAGTCCACTTTGTAGAATATAAATGTGTGCTGAGCTCCGCCCTTTCATCACTTCTTTCTTGCGTCAACGGTTCTACCCCAAAAAACTGATGAGTCAGCTCTCAGGTTTTTCATCAATTTGATATCAAAAATTATAATACATTTGGAAAATGTGACTGGAAGAAAAACCACTGACAAAGTCTGTTGAATTCTGAGAGAGAATGTTTTGTTTCCAATGCGGTGGCCTATTTAGGGTATCATCATGTATTATAGCCAACTAACTTGCCCCACTGCAAATGTATATGGCAAGGTTCATGAAAATATAGTCCGAAGCTTTCAAAATCATACATTAATATACTATTCTCCCTATGATAACCTTCAGGTCTTAAGTGGGAAATCACTGATTGACCTTCCTGTAGAACTCAGGATACCAGCTCCATGGTGATTGGTAATTACCTTGCTAGGTGGAGCTCTACACCAAGCCCTTTATAAAGCAGGCTCCTGAGTGAGTCCATTATTGTATTGTCCCGGTTGGGACCTGTTTCTGTTCACCACAGGCTTATGGTTTTGTTTTACTTTCTTTTGTGCAATAAATCACTGTTACTTTATAGCTGACTCCTGGAGTTATTATACAGCCCAACCTCAAAACTATCAGCCTGGATTTTAACCTAATCTGCCCACAAAGAATAAAATCAATCTAAACTGTGTTGAAGACTGGGGTTTGAACTCCGAATCCACAGATCTACAGGCAAAGCCTCACTCAGTGAAGCCAATAAAACAGACACCAACCCAAAACCAACCCATTCCCACAGACCAGATTCAATTAAAATTGAGGCTAAAGTATCTGATATATTCCTGAACGAGTGAGGCCAGATATTAGAAATAACTTGAATGACCACGTTTGGAGAAGTAACATCAATTCTCAGGTAAGGCTTGATTTTTAAAAGGGCATTATTGTGCATACCAACAGATCCTGCAGTATGAAGGGATCATGGTGAAATAATATCTTACAATTCTGTTTTGTTTCCATGCAGTTAAATAGCATTGGTGTTACTAATGCTATTTAGCAGTATAAGTAAAATAGTGCCCTTCTTCATAATCCAGCAGCCTTCATGGAATCATAATACATAAAACTCGCTTTCAACAGAAAGCAGTTTTGAAAATATGCAGATGAGAATGTTGCGCTTCATAAATACTTTTAGCGAATCTAAAACATACGTAACACCATGGGAAATGGGCAGGATTTTCCGGCCACACTCGCCCCGAAACCAAAAAATCCCACCCAAGGTCAATGGACCTTTCCACGGTCCTCATCTGCTACAATTCCTGTGGTGGGTGGAACGGGCAAATTCGCCCCCCACCCCCCACCCCGCGTCACCCCCCCCCCCTCCCCCACCATGCTATGAATAAAATGGAAATACAATATTTGTTACATTTCTCTTCTTGTTGTAGAATTGATACCATCGTATTCCTGTTGCTGTAATGTGCTTCAATGTGCACTTTACCTCCATCTCTCAATGTTCTCCTGAAGGCAGTGACTCATACCACAGGTTTGACTTAGTGAGCACTTAGCATACAGCAAAACAATACCAGAGGGTGACAAGGGTGTTGATAAGGTTTGGGAATTGTCGAGTGCCCCAAAAGTATGCTGCTCAAGTCCATAGCCTTTTTAACCAGAATGATTTATTTATAAGTATTTGCACATTTCAACCTCCACACGTGCTTCTGCTCTCCTCAAGATTTCACTCACTAATCGATTATGTGATCTAGCATCATTATTCCAGAGTGTGGCAACTACAGGATTTTCACAGTAACTTCATTGCAGTGTTAATGTAAGCTTACTTGTAACACTAATAAATAAATTAACTTTATTCTGCAGTGACGGGGATTGCTAACTCAGATGAGCTAGATTAAGATCTTTGCTTTTCTTTTAATACCTGCTTAATGGTTCTGACCCTTCTCTTGGCCTCTCCATTTGCTTGAGGATAGTGAGGTGAAATGGTTACATGAACGCAGCCACATTTGTTTACAAAATTTTGGAACTGCTCACTTGCAAGTTTGGCCTATTGTCAGACATGACAATTTTCAGAATGCCATGCTTTGAGTACTCTTGAGGGATTGAATAACTGCTTCTGGTGTGATACTATACAATCAGTTTACCAATCCACCATGAATAATTATCATTATTGATAAGGAAGGCACTTAAAAGTCAAATTACTCCAATCCCAGGTGCTCCCACGGCATTGATAGAAATGAAGAAGGTGATGGGGGTTTTTTTGGTTCCTGGCTGTTTTACAGCAGCAGCAATAGTTAGAAATCATTTTTTCTGTAGCACGAGTAATGCCTGGCCACCACACTGATTGTTGTGCCCAATGACATGTTGTAATTCCTAAATGTCCTCAGTGAAGTCTGAACGCTGAAGGGCTTTCAATATGAATAATCGCTTGTTGAAGACTAGTAAATTGTCAATGACAGTGAGGTGCTTACACTGTTCAAAACACTGGCGCAGTATTGGGTTACTGGGAACATAGCCTGGACATCTTGCCAGATAATATTCTCAGATTTGAAGACATTCTTCATTCTGTTTCTGGGCTTGCTTTATTTTGTGCCATTTTCTTGCAGTGGCTTTCAGTGCTGAGTGATTAAGCATGTTTATGCTTGAACATCCTGGATGAAGCTGAAATCCTCTTGCTCAGTCCCTTCTGATGGTATTTTGTGGATGTGGGTCCACTGTTGGTTGACATTTTCCTTGCACATCTCATTAAACTTTATCTGAACCATTGGATTTTGGGCGGCATTCTCACAATTTCTTTCATGTTCAGAAGGGGGATCAGTGGTTTATCTTCTTTCTGATTTTGAAATGTAATCCCGTAACAGTCTGAAAATTGTTCACACGCCCACATGACTGCCTAGGTTTTTTTTCTGTTGTGGCGTATTGTTGTTCCATTTCTGTTAGTGACCTAGAGACAGAGCAGACTGGTCACACTTGCTAACACTCTACATTTGAAATAGCACTGCCCCTAAATCTGTAGATGAAGCATCCTTCCTCTGACCTTCTCTTGCACAGGATAATGGAAGCCAAATCTAATACTGATCTTCATTTTACCAAAAAACATTTTCTTTTATTGAAATTCTTCCACATTTACAGTTTTTCTTAAATAATCAAACCAGGTGTTTGATTTTGCGTCATTCAAGCCAAAAATTGGAGTTTTCTTCAACTTTCAGCATTCCAACATTGGCGAACATTGCAATGGCGCAACCAATACAATGCAAATTGAGTTGGCAGGGCTGCCAGTCATCTCAGCTGACCTGACCTCACTGGGAAGATGTTTCAAAACCTTGTGGCAAAAGTGGATTTACTGCTTTGTTACTGGAAAGATATTTTCTCTCAGAAGACAGAAAAATGCGTCATTAGGTGAGGCGGTGGCATAGTGGTATCGTCGCTGGATTAGTAATCCAGAGTCCCAGGGTAATGTGCTGGGTACATGGGTTTGAATCCCACCATGGCAGATGGTGAAATTTGAATTCAATAAAAAAATCTGGAATTATTAAAAGTCTGATAATGACCATGAAACCATTGTCAATTGTTGTAAAAACCCCTCTGGGTCACCAATGTCCCTTAGGGAAGGAAATCTGCCATCCTTACCTGGTCTGGCCTACATGTGACACCAGGTCCACAGCAATGAGGTTGACTCTTGAATGTTCTCAGGCATGGGTAATAAATGCTGGCCCAGCCAGTGATGCCCACATCCCATGAACGAATAGAAAGATAAATTGGTCATCCCAATGAGGGCTATGACTTTGGTTTCAATGTGCTGTGTGATTCTACTTAGAGCTCATATATAAGTTAAACCAGAGACATTCAGACTGGTTTACAATGAATCAAGAGTAATGGCTCATACTGACTAGTGGACAGCTAAAAGTTTGACAAAGGGTCTTCTGGACTTGAAACGTCAGCTCTTTTCTCTCCTTACAGATGCTGCCAGACCTGCTGAGATTTCCCAGCATTTTCTCTTTTGGTTTTAGATTCCAGCATCCGCAGTAATTTGCTTTTATCAAAAATGTTTTGGTCATTTTTCATACGGGGAGAAAAAAACATTTATTGATTTGAAACAAACGAAGAACCGTGGGATCAGAGAATTGAGACATGTACAAGTGATTGTGTATGGAAACAAAAAAAATGTCAATTATCCTGTGCCTGCAATGATTTTCAACAGTTCTCAAGTTACAGACAGCGCGCTTAATCAATGCTCATTGAAGGAAGTTCATTCAACCAGGTGGAGGGCAGACAGTTTGTACAAACAGCTTGATGAAAATTGATCCTGAATTAGAAAATACAATCAGAAGAACCTTTTATCCCAAGGAAGTCCATCCATCTATTACAGCAACTAGTTGTATGTTAAGTAACCTTTTCCTTGGCTGCGTTTTTTGATTATTGCTCATTGAGTGAAGACACTTTGCCCACATTTTCATTTAAGCCCCCCCTCTTTCCCCCCGCCCCCCATCTACTTTTTCTGGATTACCATGAAGTTATTATGAGTTCATCTAATCAACCTGCTGACGGATGCTCAGTTTGAGTTCTGCCAGAGACACTCGCACCCTGATCTCATTTCAGCCTTGGTCCAAACATGGGCAAAAGTAGCTCAACTTAAAAGGTGACGTGAAGCAGCATTTGACTGAGTGTGGCTTCGAGGAGCCCTAGCAAAACTAGAGTCAATGGGAACCAGAGAGGTTCCACTGGTTGGCGTCATCATTGGCACAAAAGAAGATGGTAGTAGTTGTTGAAGGTCAACCATCTCAGTTCCACCAATACCATCACCCAGAAGCTCCTCTCCAAGCCACTCACCATCCTGACTTGGAACCATGTCGCCGTTCTTTCATTGTCATTGTGTCAAAATCCTGGAACACCCTCCCTAACAGCACTGTGGGTGTACCAACCCCACATGGACTACAGCAGTCCAAGAAGTTGGCTCACCACCACTTTCCCAATAGCAATTGGTGATGGGCAGTAAATGTTGGCCCACATCCCATGAAAGAATTTAAAAGATCCATATAATGTAACATTTTATATACATGGGATGATCTCTCCTTAGTTGTTTTCTTTCTCAGTTGTGGAATGGAAGCCATTTTAATCTATTTTCATGGTGTTTACACTCAAAAATCATTCTTGCTGCTCTGTTCCTTACCCTTGGATGTAAATATATGGTCACGTGCTTTTGAGATCAAAATTGAACACAATGTGCTTAGTCAAGAATAGAATAGAATCCCTACAATGCAGAAGGAGGCCATTCAGCCCATAGAGTCTGCACTGACCACAATCCCACCCAGGCCCTATCCTGGTAACCCCACATATTTACTCTGGGCATAATTTCTTTCCATTTCTAATGTAAAGCCTTGCGAGCAGTGAGGGAAAATAGTACAACAATGGGCTGCAGTTTACTGAGCACACACTCCCAGATGCTCCTGGTTAAATAGTTGGATGGGGGGGTGGCTTGCTCACAATCTCGATGTCTGCCCTGCAACAATTTAACACCAGGGGAACAGCGTTAATTGTTTTAAGGCGAGACTTCTGCCCCCATCTTGGAAGGAAGTGCTGCCTAAAGAGATCTGCCGGCCACTCAGATGGGAGTAGCTCCGTCATCCCAACAGCGCCAGCCAGGTGTGGTGGCCACAGCTGACACTGCAAGCTCTGTGCCAACACAAAATCCAATCCAACGTCACTGTCATTTTTTCAACAAGCTTGTCTGGTGAGCCTCACAAAATGACCCCTTTTTTCTAAGATATTACTCCATTTTCTGAAACTATTGTCTATCCAGACCTTCTCCAAGTTCCTCATGTGTTCATTCATTTCCACTAAAAATGTTGCAGAATTTTACCTATGTGTAATGCTTTCATCTTTATTCTGATTAACAACATACTTGAGCTTTTGCACCCTCATTGTTGTGTACTCTCACTAGTGTGATGATAATGTGCCTTTAACAAATATATTTTAATCATGTTTCTCTGCAGGATGTTTCTAGCAATCCCTGGCATTTTGTCATAGCCATTTTTATCTGTAGCCAGTGTCCTCTATTGTTACGGAAGCAGTATAATTGATATCAGATTTGTTTTAATCTGAACTAATGCAGTGTTCTGTTGTTTTAATGTTCCCCTGGGACTGCAGATTAGAGCTTGATTCGGATAATTGACAGATCAGGTCATATGACTGGAGGCAGTTAGGCTTTCACAGAGGATTCCAGCTTAGCTGTTTCAGAAGTTGCAAAGAGGTATTCTTTCCTGTCTCTGAAGTCTGAAGACTGGAAGCCGCTAGAGACTAGATTTACTTCTCTGTTTTGCTGCCTTGAGGATATATCCTTCTCTCAAAACTGCTGTTTGATTTATGTCCATAGGTGTTACAAAGCTGGAAATCGAGTATCTCGTGAACATATTTGCGTTAGTGCTAACCAACTCTGAAGAAGTGTGTATGTCTATGGGGTATTGCTTTGAATTGGAACAACAGAGATAGCAAGCTGTTAAGAATTATACTGTGTCATGTTTACGTCTTGTAATTGGTAAATGTTATGCTAATTCTTTTTGTTATATTCTAACTGTGTTCTTAAATAAATTTTGTTTGATAAAAGCTTCCTCGTGGATCACTTGAATCATACCTGGAGTGAAAAACCTTATGCTCACCCAAGCCAAAAACAAATGTCAAACTTAGGTCCAGGCTAACTTCACAAAACACCTTGGAGTTTCTAGTCTGGGCCTTAACACTATGTTATTGCCATCAGTAACTGTGACCCATAATTTAGTATCCAGGTTATTTCCTCTAATTTGTAACAATTGTATAGTCAGCACTATACCTCATGTGGCTCCACTCAAAACCATTCCTCAGTTTGACAGAGTGTTATATTTTCTTTATTATAAGTTTAGTAATAACCCTGTTTTTTGTTCTGACAAAACCCTAAGAACTATGTACAGTTCTGATGGCCCCCATCTATAGACTTTCAAAAATAACCATACAATCCCTACAGTGCAGAAGGAGGCCATTCGGCCCATCAAATTTGCAGTGACTCTCCATCAGTACATCTTAACCAGGCCCACCCACTGCCCTTTTACCGCACATTTACCACAGCAAATTCCCCCTAACCTACACATCTGTGGAAACAAAGAGGCAATTTAGCGCAGCCAATCTACCTAACTTGCACATCTTTGGATTGTGGGAGGAAACCTGAGCACCCGGAGGAAACCCATGGAGACACGGAGAGAACATGCAAACTCGACATAGACAGACAGTTACCCAAGGCTGGAATCAAACCCAGGTCTCTGGCACTATGAAGCAGCAGTGCTAACCACTTTGTCACCATGCTGGCATTACATAACCACCACTACTTACATAACTTAATACATACATCTTCATGTCCATTTTCTTCAACTTTGGTGTTGCTCATAAGTTTTGACCCTTCACCTAAGCCTCCCCACAAAGATGTACCATTTGTAGACTTTATTATTTCACGTTTAATTCTGTTCCACTTGTATGAATTTTCTCCCTTCTTTCCACACCCACCACCCTCCGTTACCCCACCATACCTCATTCTCTGTATGATACACAAGGGGGACAAGGGGCCAGACAGGCAAAGTGGAGTTGAGATCATAACCAGATTGGGCATGATCTTTATTGAAAGTTGGAGCAGGCTTGAAGGGATCACGGGCCTACTCCTGCTCTGAAAACCTATTTCCCTCTGTTCTTATGTTCCTCCGTGTGGAAAACAGGAAAGTCAACATTCAGCTCAGTATGGTGAAGAAAGCATGGATTCTTAAATCCAAATGAAATGGAGGCAGCAACACAGGGTAATGCTGTCACAGACGTTAACTAAATAAGAAAATATTGCAGTGTGAAAACATCTGGTGTACATCAATAGAAGTGGTTGAGGTGACAATAGATAAGGAGACCAACAATGAAAGGATTCTGACACAAAAAAAAACAGTCTGTACAAAAGGGCACAGCGATAAACAGAAGATTACAGTGTGTCAAAGGAAGCAGCCAAATGTCTAGTGGACTAGAACTGTGTAATTGAAATTTTAATAGCATAGTTCATTGTCGATGTCTAAAAACTGATGATACTTCAGGGTTATACACCAGTAAGTGATGCATAGGAGGGTGCGTAAAGAGGTCTCTTAAAGTATCTAATACATGGAGAGACGACGGGCTGATTATATTGCACACGTTCTTACCAAGGTAGCGATAAATAGAAATTTATATTAAGGAAATTTGTCATTTAGCCCAGTCCATGCCAGCGTTTACCCTCCACATGATCAGATAGTTTTGAGTTTTTTTTAAAGTTTATTCATCAATGTCACAAGTAGGCTTACAGTAACACTGCAATGAAGTTATTGTGAAAATCCCCCAGTCGCCTCACGCCAGCGCCTGTTCGGGTAACACTGAGGGAGAATTTAGCTTGGCCAATCCACCTAACCCGCACATCTTTCGGACTGTGGGAGGAAACTGGAGCACCCGGAGGAAGCCCACGCCGACACGGGGAGAAGGTGCAGGCTCCACACAGACAGTGACCCAAGCCGGGAATCGAACCCAGGCCCCCTGGCGCTGTGAAGCTGCAGTGCCACCATGCCGTGACATTGCTGATTGTGAACCTTGTGAAACTTTATTCTCTTTCCTGCAGATTTGTAAAAATCAAAATTCTCTCGTCAGTCAACGTACCTGGCGTCGTACTCTGAATATTCGGCTGCGTAAAATGGTAAAGTTACTCAATCTTGGAATTCAAACGTGAGATTTTAAATTAATCCACAAAATATGTAAAGGCAGGAATGGAGGATGGCATTGTGAGGTTAGACACATATCTGGGCAAAGCACCGGAAGTTTCACATTGCAGCTACATTTCCACCTGGGAGACCCGGCACTAAATAGGAAATCCTCCCTTCTTCAGCGCTGACAATCCCGCTAGTATTAGACATGCAGGACTAAGTGAGAACAAATAATTTAATATGTTTGCATTGCTGAAAGCAGCATTTCATATTCCTTATTTCATTACTAAGTTAGAATTTTTGTACTCAGGAAACAAAACGTTGATTTATAAACTTCATTGGTCCCTTATGGGCAGCACGGTGGCAGCACAGTGGCACAGTGGTTAGCACTGCTGCCTTGCAGCGCCAGGGACCCGGGTTTGATTCCCAGCGTGGGGTCACTGTCTGTGCGGAGTTTGCACATTCTCCCCGTGGCTGTGTGGGTTTCCTCCGGGGGTTTCCTCCTACAGTCCAAAGATGTGCGGGCTAGGTTGATTGGCCATGCTAAATTGCCTCGTCGTGTCGGGGGCATAGCAGGGTAAATATGTGGGGTTACGGGGATAGGGCCTGGGTGGGATTGTTGTCGGTGCAGGCTCGATGGGCCGAATGGCCTCCTTCTGCACTTCGGGGATACTATGAACTTATTTAATCTAGAAACAGGTTGGAACTGTTTAATTCCCTGTGAAATGCAGATACGATCGTGACTTTTAAGGGGCGTCTGGACAAATACATGAAGAGGATGGGAATAGAGGGATATGGTCCCCGGAAGGATAGGTGGTTTTAGTTCAGACAGGCAGCATGGTCGGCACAGGCTTGGAGGGTCGAAGGGCCCGTTCCTGTGCTGTAACTTTCTTTGTTCTTTGAAAGTCTTGGTGGCTTTTATTTATTTTTGTGTGGCAATGAGGCTCTTTCTGCTGATTTGACCTGAAACAAAATTAGCTTTTAATTTCAGGTTTTCGAAACGGGAACGATGTGTTTGCCTTTTTGTTAAAAGATCAAGAAAGACTGTGAGAAAATGCCAGGAAAACAATTTCTGAAAATCTTACTTCGGGGAGAGTTCACGTCAACATTTCAAATCAGTGAGGAAAGTATCTCATGGTTAGCGGAACACAGGCTCTTAAAACTAGTCGATACTCAAGAATGCAAATCCAAGGTAGATAACAAAGGCTCATGTAACGCATTGTAATAGTGTACAAGACCCATCAGAGTTCTCAAATCTAAAGCAATATCTCTTGCTGCGTTCGGATGGGTAATTTCTTCATGTTCAAGAGCTGGGACAGACGACAAAAATTATGGAATTCTGACATCGCTCTGACGAAGGGTCATCCAGACTCAAAATGTTGGTTCTATTCTCTCTCCACAGATGCTGTCAGACCTGCTGTAATAAGTCCTCGGAGGCAGAAGTCCCTCCACCAAAATCCTCTTTATTTACAAGTCTGACAACAGCGTACAGAGTGCTTTCGGGGTTAGCAATCTACAGTAGGAGTCCCAGAGGAACTGACACTCCTGGTTAAATACAAAGCAAGAGGCTCCCTGATTGTCCCATCAATTTGGCCCTTAATCAGCGAGTTCATATTCTAACAGGCCCACCTCAATTGCCTGATTAAAGTCATTACACCTACTGAGATTTTCCAGCATTTTCTGCTCTTGTTACAAGAACTATGTTTAGGATCCAGCAATGACATGAACTGAAGTCGTGCCTCGAATGTACTAAAATATCCAAGGTGCTTCAGAAAAAGGAGGAAAAATATGCACCAAGCAGGCATTGGCACACACACCAACTCTCACAAATTTATTGCTGGAGATGCAATTTTTAAGTAAAATTAAACATCATTCATGATCTTGCTTGGAGTTCTCAAATCTCAGGATCTTTATTTCCTGTATGGTTTGCGCCTCACCCTCCATCAGTAATGAATAGGCATTAGTAACTGGGGGCCTTGCTCCTCAACCCACCACCCCACAACTTCCTACCCCACAGGGAATTAAACAGCTCCAACCAGTTCCAGATTAAATAAGGTACTGATGATGTTTATAAATCAACTGTCAATCCAGATTGATTTATGGTGTAAAAAAAAAAGCAACTCACGGGGCAGCATTTTACAGCTTCACCCACCAGCAGGATTTTCCATTTCCGCCGAAGTCAATCGAGTTTCGAATGGCTCGCCACATTTTCTGGCCTTGCAGCCATCACGACCGAGACATTAAATTCTGTCCATGATTTATCCATCACATTTCTCGATTTAAGAGTTTGGTTTTTGATGGATGAGATGCTGGAGTTGGCAGCGTTCTAAGAGTGGCAATGAAGTAGCCAAGGCAGGGTGTGAGATAAGTTGAGGAGCTTTATCAAGGTGAGGTGAGGTGCAACAAGGATTCCAAAACAGAGGGGGAGACTCATGGCATACAGACTGATTTAATGAGGTGAGAGGCGGAATTTCTATTTTCCAATGTTGAGATGCAATGTTTAAAGTTTATTTATTAGTGTCACAGGTAGGCTTACATTAACACTGCAATGAAGTTACTGTGAAAAATCCCCTAGTCGCCACACTCCTGCACCCTGTTCGGGTACACCGAAGGAGAGTTTAGCATGGCTAATGCACCAACCAGCAAGTCTTTCAGACTGTGGGAGGAAACCGGAGCACCCAGAGGAAACCCACACAGACAGAGGGAGAACGTGCAGACTCCGCACAGACAGTGACCCAAGCCAGGAACCGAACCCGGGTCCCTGGCGCTGTGAGGCAGCAGTGCTAACCCACTGTGCCACCATGCCGCCCACAATGATAAAGTCAGTGGCATGTCTGCAGTGTGTCAAGCATCACATTGGCCTGTGGTGGGTCTGTACGAGTAATATATTTGCATGTCATCAATACTCATTAGCATGAGACAGTTTTTAATGAAGTCCTACCCTCAGAGTAAAGTCAGCGGCACACAAGAAACTCATGGCACCCAGTTCATGATCACTTAAAGGTAGCATGTACCAGTGGGCTTTGTGCAATTATGTGTCAGGTCAGCAGTTTTCCTTTTCTAACTCAGTAGCATGAAGCAAGGGACTGGGAGACTCGGGACCAGTAAGGGTTAGTCAGTTGGGAGAGGGGCTGTGGAGTGGTATAGGGAGTGGGAATGAAATGGGAAGGGCCTCGCATCCTGGTTGGGAGGTGGATCAGGGTTCAGTCAGTCAAGGTAAGAAAGTGAAGGGCAGTGTCAGTACTGTCCAAATGTGTGTCCATCTCAGAGTCCTTACAGGATTTGTGTTCTTCTGCAGGATTTCAGTTATCCCTGTTGAGAGAATGGTCTCGGACAATGTCCTTTGAGCCTGCACATTCAGCCATGTCAGGTAGAGTAGGCACTGATGTGAACACTCAACAAAGAAAAAAACACAACATTGTTTCTTCCACAATAAAGGAAATGTCCCCAACTCCCATGTAACCATCAGTGCATGCCAACCATAAGCATGCCAGTACATCTAGCTTTCTGACTAAGTTAATCTCAAAAAATAACAGTCATGCAAACACGAATGTAGTGAACCCACTGTAAGGTGAACCATTTAGATGTGAAATTTGATTTTGAAAAACACCCTTGCCACGTTTGGGCTTTCAAGTCTTAAGTCGCTTCCTGGCCTTTCGGCTAAGATCAAATGTCGGATCAAGCCCAAGATGGGATGCAATGCCTTATCTTGTCAGCTTGGACCTTGTTTGTCTCCCTTGTGGTGACCATGACTTGGATTCAATTGGAATTTGAATTTGGTTTTTGGAGCAAGCAAGGAATGGATTAGGGTTTGCCCGGTCCACTCTGGGCATTGGTTTTGTAACTTTAAGAATGGAGTCAAAAAATATTTTAAAGTCTTAAATTAATGACAATGTAGTTTGGCGGGAAAGCTATGGCCTTGATGCAGAGCCTCCCTGTTTGACCCGAAGACTCTTTTTATCAGACCACCCATCAGCTAATGGTGAGTTTCACCAATGAATATCTTCCTCTGTAGCTGAATCACCCATGCCTTCTGTGCTTGCTGCTGGCACTCAGCATTTTAATTATATTCATTTTGGATATGCGAAAAAGAGAGACTCGAGTGCAGTTCCACGGTAATGATGGCAGGAACTGCACACTTTTGACAAAATCAAGGTCAGAATTTTAGATTGGAGAAATATGTCAGTTGAAAGGTCTATCATGAATGTAAGGAAGGAACACGCAGTTGGGTGGAGTCTGAGGGGCAGGGGCTATAATCTGGGACTTAGAATTGGAGGAGTTCACACAATTCTGACGACATAAAACCTAGCAGGAATTCGAGTCATAAGGAGGATGTAGAGAGTCTTCAAAGAGATTTAGACAGGCTAAGTGAGTGGGCAGATGGAATATCATGTGGAAAAATGTGAAGTTATCCATTTTGACAGGAAAATCAAAACTACAGGCCAAAATGTTACGTGCCTAGGCCAGGTGTAACCCTAACCTGAAAGTGCGTAAATTGTCACAAGATGATGTCAGGAGTGTTTGATTTGCACATTAGCGTGATCTCAGGGTTGGTGAGCATGCATCTGATTAAAGGGCCAATTAAAGTCATTAAAAGTCCAATTGACATCAATTTTACTCTCCCCGTGTGATTTTTAGCTGATCACCTGGGGAAACTAGTGCCAATACCTTTTTTTCCATTTCCACATTCAAGGGCAGAATACAAGGCCCCGGAGTAGTTGCAGTTTCTTCGTGATAGGGTTCATAACTGTGAGAACAGAGTTGAGCTCGAGTTTCATCGTTATTTTTAAAACATTTGGGGTGTGACTTTCAGCACTTCAGGACTTCCCTGGAAGTTTTTCCTGAGGATTGGAGGACAGTGTTCCATCATTTGCAAGGCACTGATCCTCTGTATCTGATCCAATGGGGATCATGTTTTCTGCTGGTGGGAGATCCTCTGAAGAAGAAGAGAGGGGCAGGAAGGAGAGGAGGCCAGGTGGGAGTGAGCAGCGTTCCAGGCAGAGACCTGAAAGAGGGGAGGCACAGGCTCAAGTGGTGCAGGGTCAGCGGGGATACCAAGGGGGGAGCGGATGCCAAAGACGCCACTACCCAATGGCTAAGGTGTACAGTGGGCACAGCAACTACCTCCAGTGCCGCAGGAAACTCCACCTCTCCAGGGACACAGTGACAACAATTTGTGACATGATATATCCTGAAATTGCCTCTGACTGCATGGGTGGTTGCCCCATGCCAGAGCGTTGAAGAGCACAGTGGTCCTCAAATTCCATGCCTCTGGTTCATTTCAGGGCTCAATGGGGGATCGGTGCGGCGCCTCTCAATCAGCCACACATAACGTCAAGCTAGTGACTGATGCCATCTTTAGTTACCTCTACACGTTCATCAGGGAAGATTTGCATTGATGCAGTCACTGTGTCCAGAAGGTGGTTTGTGAGGGAGCCGTTGTAAAGGGACAGCTAAACCCCAAACCCTCGTTCAGTGTTTCCCTCCCTGCCTCCTTCTCTAACCAAATAAAAGTCTTCAGGAGGACCAGAAGCAAGGGAAAGGTAAGTTGAGATTATTTTATCCTATCTGTATAAGGGCAGTATGGCAATTCGGGCAGCAGTATGCTCCTCCTGCCAGATGTGGGAAATTAGGGAGCTATCTAATCTCCCTGACAACTTTGTCTGCAGGAAGTGTGTCCAGTTGCAGCTCCTCACAGACCACATTGTTCGGTTGGCGCGGCAGGTGGATGCACTGCGGAGCATACAGGAGGCAGAGAGTGTGATAGTTACAGGGAGGTTGTCACACCACAGGTTCAGTCAGGTAGAAGGGTGACCACCAGGAGAGGCAGGCAGGTAGTGCAGGAGTCTCCTGTGGTTATTCCCCTTTCAAACAGGTATCCCGTTTTGGATACTGTTGAGGGGGATAGCCTGTCAGGAAAAGATACCAGCAGCAGCCAGACCTGTGGCACCACACCTGGTTCTGCTGCACAGCAGGGTCGGCAAAGAGCAAGCGAGCTCTAGTACATAGAACATAGAACAGTACAGCACAGAACAGGCCCTTCGGCCCACGATGTTGTGCCGAGCTTTATCTGAAACCAAGATCAAGCTATCCCACTCCCTATCATCCCGGTGTGCTCCATGTGCCTATCCAATAACCGCTTAAATGTTCCTAAAGTGTCTGACTCCACTATCACTGCAGGCAGTCCATTCCACACCCCAACCACTCTCTGCGTAAAGAACCTACCTCTGATATCCGTCCTGTAACTCCCACCACGAACCCTATAGTTATGCCCCCTTGTAATAGCTCCATCCACCCGAGGAAATAGTCTTTGAACGTTCACTCTATCTATCCCCTTCATCATTTTATACACCTCTATTAAGAGGACTCTAGTAATAGAGGACTCGCTGGTTACAGGCACAAACAGGCGTTTGTTGTGGCCGCGATCGAGACTCCAGGATGGCGTGTTGCCTCCCTGGTGCCTGGGTCAAGGACATCTCTGAGCGGTTGCAGGACATTCTTAAGGGGGAGGGGGAGCAGCCAGAGGTCGTTGTACATATTGTCGTTGTACCAATGACATAGGTAGGAAAAGGGATGAGGTCCTGAAGTGTGAATATAGAGAGTTAAGCAGAAGGCTAAAGTGTAGGACCTCAAAGGTAGTAATTTCTGGACTACTACCAGAGCCACGTGCTAGTGAGAGTAGGAATAGGCCGATTAGGCAGTTGAATGCGTGGCTTGAGAGCTGGTGCAGGAGGCAGGGATTTAGATTTTTGGATCAATGGGATCTCTTCTGGGGAAGGGGTGACCTGTTCAAGAGGGATGGGTTACACCTGAACTGGAGGGGGACTAATATCCTGGCAGAGAGATTTGCTAGAGTCACTCGGGAGGGTTTAAACTAGTTTGGCAGGGGGATGGGACCCAAAGCAGTAGGGAGACAGAAGAGAAGGTTGAGGACAGCACAGAAGTTAAAGAGAACACATTAAGTAGTAAAGGCAGTGTCAGTAATCCTATACCAGACAGATCAGGCAAAAGCAGAGCAGAGAGCAAGGGAAGTCCAGATTAAACTGCATTTATTTCAATGCAAGAGGCCTGACAGGCAAGGCAGATGAACTCAGGGCATGAATGGGTACGTGGGACTGGGATATTATAACAATTACTAAAACATGGCTAAGGGAGGGACAACTGGCAGCTCAATGTTCCAGGGTACAGATGCTGTAGGAAAGATGGAACAGGAGGTAGGAGAGGAGAGGGAGTTGCACTTTTGATGAGGGAAAACATCACGGCAGGGGATATATCCAAGGGTTCGGCCACTGAATCTATACAGGGTAGAACTAATAAAGAAGGGAGAAATCACTTTGATAGGGTTGTACTATAAGCCCCCAAATAGTCAGCGGGAAATTGAAGAGCAAACATGTAAGGAGATTACAGATAGCTCCAAGAAAAATAGGGTGGTAATAGTAGGGGATTTTAACTTTCCCAACATTGACTGGGACAGCCATAGTATTAGAGGGTTGGATGGAGATAAATTTGTTGAGTGTATTCAGGAGGAATTTCTCATTCAGTATGTGGATGGCTTGACTAGAGAGGGGCAAAATTTGACCTCCTCTTGGATAATAAGGAAGGGCAGGTGACAGAAGTGTTAATGAGGGAACACTTTGGGACCAGTGACCATAATTATATGAGTTTTAAGATAGCTATGGAGAATGGTTCTGGCCCAAAAGTTAAAATTCTAAATTGGGGCAAGGCCAATTTTGATGGTATCTGGCAGGAACTATCAAAAGTTAATTGGGAGAGTCTGTGGGAAGGCAAAGGGACGTGTGGTAAGTGGGAGGCTTTCAAGAGTGTGTTAACCAGGGTTCAGAGAAAGCACATTCCTCTTAGAGTGAAGGACAAGGCTGGTAGAAGTAGGGAACCATGGATGACTCGTGATATTGAGGCCCTGGTCAAGAAGTAGAAGGAGGCACATGACATGCATAGGCAGCTGGGATCAAGTGAATCTCTTGAAGAGTTAGAGGCTGTAGAAGTAGAGTTAAGAGAGAAATCAGGAGGGCAAATCAGGGGACACCAGATTGTTTTGGCAGATAAGGCAAAGGAGAATCCAAAGAGCTTCTACAAATATATAAAGGAAAAAAGAGTAACTAGGGAGAGAGTAGGGCCTCTTAACGATCAACAGGGTCACCTATGTGCGGATCCACAAGAGATGGGTGAGATCCTAAATGAATATTTCTCATCAGTATTTACTGTTGAGAAAAGCATGTTAGGGAACTTGGGGAAATAAATAGTGATATCTTAAGGAGTGTACATATTACAGAGAAAGTGGTGCTGGAAGTCTTGAAGTTCATCAAGGTAGATACATCCCCGGGACCTGATATAGTGTATCCCAGGACATTGTGGGGGGCTAGGGAGGAAATTGCAGGTCCCCTAGTAGAGATATTTGAATCATCGATAGTCACAGGTGAGGTGCCTGAAGATTGGAGGGTGGCAAATGTTGTGCCTTTGTTTAGAAAGGGCTGCAGGGAAAAGCTTGGGAACTACAGGCCAGTGAGCCTCACATCTGTGGTGGGTAAGTTGTTGGAAGGTATTTGGAGAGACAGGATCTACAGGCATTTAGAGATACAAGGACTGATTAGGGACAGTCAGCATGGCTTTGTGAGTGGAAGATCATGTCTCACAAATTTGATTGAGTTTTTTGAAGGGGTAACCAAGAAGGTAGATGAGGGCAGTGCAGTTGATGTTGTCTACATGGACTTTAGTAAGGCCTTTGACAAGGAGGTTGTTGCATAAGGTTAAATCTCATGGGATCCAGGGTGAGGTAGCTAAATGGATACAAAAACTGGCTTGATGACAGAAGCCAGAGGGTGGTTGTAGAGGGTTGTTTTTCAAACTGTAGACCTGTGACCAGCAGTGTGCCTCAGGGATCGGTGCTGGGTCCACTGTTATTTGTCATTTATATTCGTGATTTGGATGAGAATATAGGAGGCATGGTTTGTTAGTTTGGTTTGTAAGTTTGCAGATGACACCAAGATTGGTGGCATAGTGGACAGTGAAGAAGGTTATCTCCGATTGCAACGGGATCTTGATCAATTGGACCAGTGGGCTGATGAATGGCAGATGGAGTTTAATTTAGATAAATGCAAGGTGATGCATTTTGGTAGATTGAACCAGGGCAGGACTTACTCAGTTAATGGTAGGGCATTGGGGAGAGTTACAGAACAAAGAGATCAAGGGCTACAGGTTCATAGCTCCTTGAAAGTGAAATCACAGGTGAACAGAGTGGTGAAGAAGGCATTCAGCATGTTTGGTTTCATTGGTCAGAACATTGAATACAGGAGTTGGGACGTCTTGTTGAAGTTGTACAAGACATTGGTAAGGCCACACTTGGAATACTGTGCACTGTTCTGGTCACCCTATTTTAGAAAGGATATTATTAAACTAGAAAGACTTGATGGTTTGAGTTATAAGGAGAGGCTGGATAGACTAGGATTTTTTTCTCTGGAGCATAGAAGGCTGAGGGGTGATTTTATAGAGGTCTATAAAATAATGAGGGGCATAGATCAGCTAGATAGTCAATATCTTTTTCCAAAGGTAGGGGAGTCTAAAACTAGAGGGCATAGGTTTAAGGTTAGAGGGGAGAGATACAAAAGGGTCCAGAGGGGCAATTTTTTCACGCAGAGGGTGGTGAGTGTCTGGAACAAGCTGCCAGAGGTAGTAGTAGAGGCGGGTACAATTTTGTCTTTTAAAAAGCATTTAGACAGTTACATGGGTATACATGGGTAAGATGGGTATAGAGGGATATGGGCCAAATGCGAGCAATTGGGACTAGCTTAAGTGTTTAAAAAAAAGGGCGGCATGGACAAGTTGGGCCGAAGGGCCTGTTTCCATGCTGTAAATCTTTATGACTCTATGACACTACTGGACAGATGAGGGCAGCCAGGCAGAGAGAGCACGAGGGTTAGTGGCGATAGCTGGGTTTCCCCACATCCAGGGTGCTGTAGACTGTGGTCGCCAGGGCAGCAGCAGGAGAACCGGGAACTTTCATCAGCAGGAAGGGTTACCACTCAATGAATGTGCAGATTGTCTGTAACCACTAGACTCTGCAAATGTGTGCCCGTTATCCAGGAAGCTTATACAATTCATACATCTTGCAGCACTCTCAGGCACCTAGACTGTGGCTCCTGAAAGATAGGATGGATGGCTCCTGGGTGACAAGGACTATCCCTGGAAGAGGTGGCTGATGACCCCACTCTATCACCCAAGCATTGAGGCTGAGGAGAGTTACAATAGGAGTCACGCATCCACAAGAGTGGTGGTGGAGAGGCTGCTTAAGATGCGTTTCTGATGTCGAGAGATCCAGGAGATCATTGCAGAATCCACCAGAGTGCATCTCCCTCATAGTTTTCTGGTGCTGCACCCTGCATGGGATGGTTTCACCCAGTGAAGCTTCAGCGAGTATCCAAGGCATGGAGGCGTACTCGAACCAATGACAATGTCTCACTCCCAATAAAACTTTCCTTCAGAGACCAACCCAGAAATGCTGCACTACTCAAAGCCCTCAGCTTACAACGCTGTGCATCATCTGACCAATGTTCAAAGCAAGCAGCTAACACAGCCCATTGAACTGAGGAACACATTTATGTGACTTAAACAAGAACAGCATAAAATGTGCCAAAACTGACAGAAAACACAAAGGAATGGATGCAAATAATGTCACCCGTGATATGCCTCTGTTGTGATTAAGGTACCTTAAATGTATGCCTGGGTGATGGGAGCTGGGTGCTAGTGCACCACCCCCCCTCCCCCCCCACCCCCAAGCCCCCCGGCAGTGCCACTGGAGGGACCCTGTTGCTTTGCTGTCCTCTGGATGTGATGACTTTGGCAGGCGTCCTCTGGCCACCAGAGCCTGAGTTGTTTCAGGCTGGGAAGAAGTATCCAGCCCCACGGCTGGGCACTGCTCAGTCGTCATGGCATCATCCCATACAGCAGGCACTGGCATAAGAGCTGCTGCCCTTGTCCAAAGTGTCCTGAGAGGAGACCAAAGAAATGACAGGCAGTCCATCCGTAAGGGTCATAGCTGAGTGTGCTGGCTTGCAGGTCCAGGTGTGACCCCTGGAAGCCTGGAGGGTGTCCTTGATGCAGCCTCTCCACAAGGGACGCCACTCTCTCAATGGAGAAGGCTGTACACTCAGTGCTCAGCATCAATGCAAAACTCATGTGCTGCATGGACTCCTCAATGACAGAGGCCACGACACGCAGACTCTCCTGGATCTCTGCCAGATCTCCCCATGCATCGCGCTGGACATGCAGCATCTGTCACCTGCTGGATATCTCTAGAAGCTCATCTGCCCTGGGCTCAACATAGTCCTGGTCTCCAGCAGCGCTCCCACTGTTGGCGCACTGGGACCTCTGTGTCTCTGCCACCTCCTCAAGTGAGTATGATGTACCCTCACCACTATACACTACCCGCAGAAACAATGACCTAATGCCCACTGGAT
This sequence comes from Mustelus asterias, assembly GCF_964213995.1. NCBI lineage: Eukaryota > Metazoa > Chordata > Chondrichthyes > Carcharhiniformes > Triakidae > Mustelus > Mustelus asterias. The sequence goes on from NC_135803.1 coordinate 139,519,985, forward strand.
ATGTGAGTACTTGCTTGGAGCCTGCTTCTGAAAGAGGACGTGACACCATTGCAGGAGTGCTGTCTTCCTGGGAGCTTAAATGGAGGTCCACAGGGTCTCTGATTACTCCTGCAGGTGGAAGGGAAAAGATCGGTAAATTCAATCATCATGGTGTCTGTGCATGATAGGCTGGCTGAGGGACAGTGGAGATCTGCTGCATGGTGCCATCTGCATTGGAGCCTTAACGGGCACCCTGACTGCGACAGCTCACTTTCTGATGACAGAATTCTGTAATGTTGCCAGTACCCACGGACACGCATCTGGGGCCGACACTCTCACTTTCATCCAGGACCCTCACCTCACCACAACCACAGGGGCGAGCTGCCTAGTGGCACTACCAATGCAGTCCATCACTTTCCCGCTTTGTGTGGACTAGCAGGTTTGGCACACACCCACCAGTTCTGCAGCATCATGACTCCTCTTCTCCAGACAGGAAACTAGAGAAAGCCTCATTCGTGCTCCCTTTCCCTGAAGATCCATTCCAGCTGCTCCCACCTGGGCATTAAGTGGGCCATTTTACTGTGGCACACATCACCCTCCAATGCACTGAGGCCAATCATGATGACATAGCCCAGGATAAGGGGGCAGCCATTTAGGGCGGAGATGAGGAGGGATTTCTTCACTCAGAGGGTGGTGAATCGTTGAAATTCTCTGCCCCAGAGGGTTGTGGAGGCTCAGTCAGTGAGTATGTTCAGGACAGAGATCGATAGATTTTTCGATATTAAAGATACAAAGAAAGTGGGGATTGTGCAGGAAAAGGACGCTGAGTTAGAAGATGATCCCGCTGAATGGTGGAGAAGGCTCGATGGGCCGAATGGAGCCTACTCCTGCTCCCAAGTTCCCGAATTCACAAACACCACTGCATGATTTGTAAATGAGAATGAGTATTTTTGAATTGACTTGATGCGGAGTAAGTTCAGCCAATAGCAGAGACATAGGTCGGTACATATTCTATTTGTAAATCCTTTCCAATAGGCAATTTCCAATCTGAAAAGGTAAGGCACCTCATAAAGTTGGGGAATGTAGCTTTAATTGTGAAAGGGGTTGGCAGACCAGGCTTGAAGAGCTGAACTGGCTCCTCTGGAATCTATGTTACTTACGATGGAGCTGCTTTTGGAGTTGATCCAGAATACCATGACTGGGAGCTGAACAGTGTTAGCATCATGAGGGACTTCATCCATTAAGTGATCTGAAGTAAAGGAGCCAAGTGCTGACAGAGGAAAGAGTCGGTCATTTATTGGCGCTCTTACAATTGCTTCTTTACACAACATGTTAGAAAGCACATGAGAGGGAACTATCTATTAGATTTAGTACTTGGGTGAACAAGGAAAATGATAAGTTGAACTGTGTCACCTTAATCCCCGTCATTTTCAGCTGACTGATTTGCAAGCCCAGTGATTGCTCTTTCCCAGGACAAACTAATGGTCATCCTTCCTCCAGAATTCCCAACCAATTAGGGAGTACATGTGGAATGACATGTCCATTCTATCAAAGGAAAGGTTTCTAATTAAAGTGACCCTGGCTTGGGTTACAAGGGCTCATCAGCACTTGACTTCTTGAGGCTGCAGCAGCCACAGGAATGGAGAGGAAACCCGGGAAGGTTCCTTGCCTTACGTTTCTCACTCTTGTCTGGAGGCCCTGCTGTGAGGTCGGAGGGACTGCAGTGAAACGAGCTCTCCCAAGAATGGGAGGAAGAGGACGACCTCTCCAAACAAGGAGCTGTGGTTGGAAGTTACCGAGGAAGTTAGCTGCATACCAGGAGAATCCAGGACCTCAGGAGGGCAGGACGGGTGAGTAGGATAACATTTTCAGGTGCAGGTGGCATACTTTGAATTTCCCGGTATTCCCCACGCAGAGCTCCTCAGATGAACACACTGTGCACTTCCCCTCATTCTTCTCTCACCTCGTACCTCACATCCCCATCTGAAGAGCCAATGCTCACCCTTCCTCAGTCTATTACCCTCTTGCATCAATTCCTCACAGTCCATCCTCTACAAATGATGTCCATCCCAACTCCCCACACAAACTGTCATGAACTAACACACTCAGAGAAGAGAGCGCACTACTTAGCAAAGGACAGAGAACAGGGAGGGCGGATAGCTAGTGGAGGCTGGCCCTGTGATAAACAGCTTGTTAGCCATCACCAAAGCAGCCCACTGAAAAGGAGGACTTATTCCAAGAGATATCTGTAGCGACCCACCATGAGAGCCTGATAAGGCACTGATGTTCAGTCACAAAGAGAGAGGGTCTGTAGGTCCAATGTTGTGGGTCTCACTTGCCACCAGCTGGATCACAGAAGAATCCCTGCAGTGCAGAAGGAAGCCATTCGGCCCATCGAGCCTGCACCGACAACAATCCCACCCAGGCCCCATCCCTGTAAATCCACATATTTACGTTGCTAACCCTCCCTCACACTAGGGGGCAAGTGAACATGGCCAATCCACCCACCTTTGGCGTGTGGGAGGAAACCGGAGCACCCGGAGGAAACCCACACAGACACGGGGAGAACGTGCAGACTCTGCACAGACAGTCGAGGCCAGAATTGAACCCGGATCGCTGGCGCTGTGAGGCAGCAGTGCTAACCACTGTGCCACCGTGCTGCCCCTGATCCTATCCCATCTGCCCTATGGAGGGACACACGGTTGAGAAGGCCGCTCCTGTTGCTGCTGGTGTTGCCCCTGCTGAGCTGTTGACTGTGGTGTGATCTGTGACCTTGGTGCTCAGTTGAGGTGCACAGAGGAGCTGCACAAACTGCTTCCATATCATCCTGAAGGCTGGCAGCAGGGAAGTGCAGCTGAAAGTGGGTGAAGTGCTAGATTTCTGGCCTTGAACATTTCCTAGATCATTCGATTCCATGCCTTTATTTGATTGCTCTCGCACTTGTGTTCCTCCGCTCCAATTTAAGAAACAGTTTTCACCATGGCTATAACAAAACGTTAAGCAATCACTGCACTGCAGCAGTTTTCCAAACCTCCGTATCAAACAAAATTACCATGGCAATAAGGAGTGCAATGCAAGAGCGTTCCAGGAAAACAAACATCAGGTAAAGTTCTTAAGGTCAGCCAAATATCTCCCTCAATAACAGACATGCTTCGGCTACCTACATCTCTGAGAATTATAGACAGTTCCATAATATGGGCTTCACAATCGATGAGCAAGAAGATATTCCAAGTACATCTTCTGTGAATCTCTGTGAGAGAGTTAAATAGTAAACAGGAAAAGAAAATGTTTTAAATTAAATCATGGCAGAGAGGCTGCTGTTAACTATAAGGTCATCTTTAGTAGTATAAACAATGCATCATTTATCAAATGGTCCCACTGTAAAAGTCTTGCTTCCCAGTAAAGCTACATGGTCACTGTAACACAAAGAGGCGGGCGTGTATTTGTTTTTTTTTAATTAAGCTACCATTCTGCTGTTGCTTCTCAACTATTGAAATAAATAAGCGATTAACTTTCTTTCCAAGTCTACTTGGCACGGTGGCACAGTAGTTAGCACTGCTGTCTCATAGCTTCAGGGATCCGGGTTCAATTCCAGCCTTGGGTGGCTGTGTGGAGTCTGCATGTTCTCCTCGTGTCTGTGTGGGCTTCCTCTTGGTGACCATAAGACATAGGAGCAGAATTAGGCCACTCGGCCCATCGAGTCTACTCTGCCATTCAAGCATGGCTGATATTTTTCTCATCCCAATCTCCTGCCTTTTCTCCATAACCCCTGATCCGGTTTCCTCCCACAAAGATGTGCGGGTTAGGTTGATTGGCCATGCTGAATTGCCTCTTAGTGTCCCAAGGTGTGTAGGTTAGATTTTGATTAGATTAGATTTGATTTGATTTATTATTGTCACATGTATTAACATACAGTGAAAAGTATTGTTTCTTGCGTGCCATACAGACAAAGCATACCATTGATAGAGAAGGAAACGAGAGAGTACAGAATGTAGTGTTACAGTCATAGCTACGGCGTAGAGAAAGATTAACTTAATGCAAGGGAAGTCCATTCAAAAGTCTGCCAGCAACAGGCAAGAAGCTGTTCTTGAGTCGGTTGGTACGTGACCTCAGACTTTTGTATCTTTTTCCTGAAGGAAGAAGGTGGAAGAGAGAACGTCCGGGTTGTGTGGGGTCCTTAATTATGCTGGCTGCTTTGCCAAGGCAGTGGGAAGTGTAGACAGAGTCAATGGATGGGAGGCTGGTTTGCGAAATGGATTGGGCTACATTCACGACCTTTTGTTGTTCCTTGCGGTCTTGGGCAGAGTAGGAGCCATACCAAGCTGTGATACAACCAGAAAGAACGCTTTCTATGGTGCATCTGTAAAAGTTGGTGAGAGTCGTAGCTGACATGCCAAATTTCCTTAATCTTCTGAGAAAGTAGAGGTGTTGATGGGTTTTCTTAACTATAATGTCGGCATGGGGGGACCAGGGCAGGTTGTTGGTGATCTGGACATCTAAAAATTTGAAGCTCTTGACCATTTCTACTTCGTCCCCATTGATGTAGACAGGGGCATGTTCCCCTTTACGCTTCCTGAAGTCGATGACAATCTCCTTCATTTTGTTGACATTGAGGGAGAGATTATTGTTGCCGCACCAGTTCACCCGATTCGCTATCTCATTCCTGTACTCTGTCTCATCTGAGATCCGACACACTACAGTTGTGTTGTCAGCAAACTTGAAAATCGAATTGGAAGGGAATTTGGCCGCACAGTCATAGGTGTATAAGGAGTATAGTAGGATTGGCCATGATGAATATGCAGGGTTATGTGGATGGGGCGGGGGAGAGGGCCTAGGTAAGACACTTTGTCAGAGAGTCAGTGTAATCTCGATGGGCCGAATGACCTCCTTCTGCACTGTCGGGATTCTATGATACGACAGCCAAAAATTCTATTAGCCCTGCCTCCTTGCAAAAATATATGTGCTCAATTTTAATTTAGAAACACAATTCACTCCCCCCACCCCCCCATCCTTGCCCCCTCCCTTGATTATGTCAGATTAAATTTGCCCTAAAGAGAGGGCTTTGGCAGTTCAAATGTGAGCCTGAGGCACAGTCAGTGACATTCCATTGAATTTCGGGTGATGCACTCACTGTGACATCATGACATGTATTACTCAAACTACAAGTAGCCCATACACAACTATATTTCTAAACAATAAAAGATGCATTACTTTGCCCTTAAGAGCATTTATTTTAATGTTCCCACAATAGTCCTTGCCGAAAGGGAAGGACTCTCTAATACAAAGCGTGGCAGAAATGCATGGAAACCTCATGCATGTTTTACAGTGACATGAATCAGGACTTATAATGGCAAATCAAAGATCATTCTGAGGATTCTGCAATCCACCTGCATTTGGATGTCATTGGAAAGATAGAAGCAATGTCAACATTACATGAGGAAGTCTCTCTAACCGAGTTCACTAAACCCATAACTGTACATTGCACATTAAACCCATAATTCCATCAAAAACACATGTCATTATTGCAGTTCTTCACACACTTGGTCACCAAGACAAAATGCTTCATCCACATTCCTTCAACATCCTGCATATGAAGCATACCTTTGTAATATTACCGGGTACATATCTGCGAACTGTTCACTTTCATCAATTTGTGACAATGGTGCAAGATCACATGGCAAAAACATTTAAAAGCACGGTAGCACAGTGGCTAGCACTGCTGCTTCACAGCTCCAGGGTCCCAGGTTCGATTCCCGGCTCGGGTCACTGTCTGTGTGGAGTTTGCACATTCTCCTCGTGTCTGTGTGGGTTTCCTCCGGGTGCTCCGGTTTCCTCCCACAGTCCAAAGATGTGCAGGTTAGGTTGATTGGCCAGGTTAAAAAAAAATTGCCCCTTAGAGTCCTGAGATGCGTAGGTTAGCGGGATTAGCGGGTAAAAATGTGGGGTTATGGGGATAGGGCCTGGGTGGGATTGTGGTCAGTGCAGACTTGATGGGCCGAATGGCCTCCTTCTGCACTGTAGGGTTTCTATGATGATTTCTATGATATAAGTACAATTCACACTCTGCACCACCTAACAGAGGGGATATGACAGAAGCTTCAATATCAACTTTCATTTCTAGAGTGTGTCTGGGCTGAAATTTAATTTGGAGGACAAGACATGAGCCAGGATTATTTTCAGGAACTCACCCCTGGAGTAGGATAGGAGTGAAAACTATAATTCTTTAGGATTTTGACTGGGCCGGCACCTTAGTTGGCATGGGAACAGGTTCTCTGTCCAAATAAGGGTGGCGGGCTCACATTTCAGACTGGAGGGTTTCAATGATTGGTCGGTAACCAAGACAAACAGTAGCATGGTGGCACAGTGGTTAGCACTGCTGCCTCAATTCCGGCCTTGGGTAATTGTGGAGTTTGCACGTTCTCCCCGCATCTGCATGGGTTTCCTCTGAGTGCTCCAGTTTCTTCCCACAATCCACATGGATTGGCCATGCTAAATTGTCCCTTAGTGTCAGGGGGATTAACAGGATCATGGGGATAGAACCTGGGTGGGATTGTTGTCGGTGCAGGCTCAATGGGCCGAATGGCCTCCTTCTGTACGGTAGGGATTCTATCATTCGATGAAATAGGCCCCTTTCAGCAATGTTTTAATGACAATTAAAAAATAGGAAAATCAGCCAGGTCACCACCTTGCGGGTGGGAGCGAATCCTTCTACAGGATGCCCTTTGGCTGCACCCGCACTCAAGGGCAGGGAGGACCTGGTGCATTGGCACCCTAGCTGGTCTGCCACTGAGTGCTCACCTCAAGGCAGTGTCCCCATCTCATAGGGAAACTGGAGGCTGACTGGAAAATCCCAATTAGCCTCCCTTTAAAAACCTCTTAACGGTCCTAAATGGCTACCCATCTTGTGCAGGCTTACTGGGGTCCAAACCTGCCTCAACCAACATGGTTGATGCTGGGAACAGACTTGGGAAACTGACATGCCAGTATTTTAGGACCCCTTCTGCCTCTATTCCTGGCTAGGTGGAGCCCCGAATATCCTGTCCTTTAACACAAAAGAAACATCCCTAGGCATTGCATGGAAGCATAATCCAATGCAAATAGATACTGAACTCAAAGGAGTTGTTTTAAGGATGTTCCTTATGGAAGGGAGGGAGGTAGAGAGGCTTGAGGAAAGAATTCCAGAGCATAGAGTCAAGACGGCTGAAGATACTGTTGCCAAGGCGGGAAGCTCACATGAGGGCAGTGTTGGCGGAGTGCAGAGCTCTAAGAGGGATTTTAGCTGATCATGCATACAATGCAGGATGCTGGCAGCAAGCTCCATCCCCCTAACCATTTCACAGCCAAGTGTAATTATTTATTCATTCATGGGATTTGAGCGTCTCCAAGGCCTTAATTTGTTGCCCATCCTTCCAGAACATCCCTGCCTTGTTTTGGCAATACTAAAACCTTCATTCTTACATTTATCATCTCAAGGCTTCAGCTCTGCAATGCCTTTCTTCTTGGTCCTCCCAGGTCCACCCTGTACCACTGCTCACTCAGCCAGAGCTCCACAGCTTATATCTTCCAATATCCCATCATCTCAACATTCCCATCTCCCTTGGTCCCTTCACCTCCCGACTCTCAGATTTCTCTCCCTGAAGTCTTTCTGTGCACCTTATAGCCACAGTGTCCCAGCACCCTCTACACACACACACCCCCCCCACCCCCCATGGTTTACCATTGATGCCACCGAGCCCTCGTGACATTCATTGTGGTTAATAAATGTGAGGTGATTCATTTTGGTAGGACTAATTTAAATGTAGATTACAGGGTCAAAGGTAGGGTTCTGAAGACTGTGGAGGAACAGAGAGATCTTGGGGTCCATATCCACAGATCTCTAAAGGTTGCCACTCAAGTGGATAGAGCTGTGAAGAAGGCCTATAACGTGTTAGCTTTTATTAACAGGGGGTTGGAGTTTAAGAGCCTGTACAGGACCTTGGTGAGACCACATTTGGAATATTGTGTGCAGTTCTGGTCACCTCACTATAAGAAGGATTTGGAAGCGCTGGAAAGAGTGCAGAAGAGATTTACCAGGATGCTGCCTGGTTTGGAGGGTAGGTCTTATGAGGAAAGGTTGAGGGAGCTAGGGCTGTTCTCTCTGGAGCGGAGGAGGCTGAGGGGAGACTTAATAGAGGTTTATAAAATGATGAAGGGGATAGATAGAGTGAACGTTCAAAGACTATTTCCTCGGGTGGATGGAGCTATTACAAGCGGGCATAACTGTAGGTTCATGGTGGGAGATATAGGAAGGATATCAGAGGTAGGTTCGTTACGCAGAGAGTGGTTGGGGTGTGGAATGGACTGCCTGCAGTGATAGTGGAGTCAGACACTTTAGGAACATTTAAGCGGTTATTGGATAGGCACATGGAGCACACCAGGATGCTAGGGAGTGGGATAGCTTGATCTTGGTTTCTGATAAAGCTCGGCACAACATCATGGGCCGAAGGGCCTGTTCTGTGCTGTACTGTTCTATGTTCTATGTTCTAATCAGCAGGCACGTATGAGCTTGTGAACTGTTTAGTCTTGCTCAAAAATGGCTAAAGACTACCTCTGCTGCAGGACTTTACAAAAGATTGGCAGGAAGAGTTTGTTCCACAATACTGATGCTCTTGCAATTTTTCAAATCCTGTCCAAATCATATCGCTTTATCACTGCTTCGGATTCAAGCAGCTACTCTTCGCATTGTAATGTCAGGCAAGCAGGAATTTTACACAAGGCAGCTACTGAAGGTGACAGTAGGACTTGATGTTTATGCCACTGGCGCTTTCCAAACCCTCGCTAATGCACTGCAGTCAGTCCCTTGATTTTGCAGTGCAAAGTGGGTCAGCTCATTTTTTTTTCTCCCTCAGTCTGTCAGCTGCTATCGAAGACAAGAGGTTTTTTTAAGCACCCAAGGTTTATCTAATGCCCTGGAAGCTGCACACTGCAGCAAAATGTCCTTCATGCACTGACGCTGCATCCTGCTTTCCAACGACTGCAACATCAGACCCCTCTGTGAATCTCCCAGCCTCTTATCACCTCCTCAGCAGCAGAGAATCAACAGAAGAAAGTTTGACTTTGTAATTGTCTCTTAATTAGAAAAATCATAGAATCCCTACAGTGCAGAAGGAGGCCATTCAGCCCATTAAGTCTGCACCGACTCTCTAACAGAGTATCTTACCCAGGCCCACACCCCATATCCCTGTAGCTCCACGTATTTATCATGGCTAATCCATCTAACCCATACATCTTTGGACACTAAGGGGCAATTAAGCATGACCGACCCACCTAATCTCACATCTTTGGAGTGTGGGTGGAAACCGGAGCACCCAGAGGAAACCCACACAGACACGGGGAGAATGTACAAACTCCACACAGACAGTGACCCAAGGCCGGAATTGAACCCGGGTCCCTGGCACTGTGAGGCAGCAGTGCTAACCACTGTGCCGCTTAATGAAGCCACAGTTGCTTTTGGCATTCTATTCTACAAGTTATGTAGATGGAGGACTGTTCAATCTTAATTCATCCATCCAGAGAATGTGGATCCAGAGCATCTAATTGTATAAATTATTTCAGCTTCTTGAAATCTCTATCTGGAAGCTTATGCCAGGCATGGGTATTTTTCTCTGTGGAACTGAATTTCTGAATATCAGTCCTGAAACCACCAATTTCTAATCTGAACATGTCTGCTGGCTTTATTTGCAGTTTCAAATATTCTGGGTGAAATCTTTCGATACCTTTTGCAATTGTAAATGAATCCTCAGGATTACAGCACCAATATTGATTCACCCTACTTGGCACAAACCAGGCAGTTAAAATGAAGCCAGTCACTTACCCACACTGATCGCACTGCCTTCCTGCCCTGTACCGATGTTAAACTGTACTTTTGAACTGGCCGCCCATAGGAAAGGAGGGGATTAAATATGCAGATTAGGGTCCTGTAGGATCTGACTGCAACGTTAGGTGGAGGTCGGAGTGGAAAAGCAGTGACAGCTTCCCCATCAGGTCAGACTTACTGAGGGGTGACCTGTCAGAAGGGGACTAGGTAGGCAATTTTTATAAAGTAAGTTTAGGTTTTCTTGTGGGATTGGAGGAGCAGAGGTCCCCTTCTTGTCTCCAATCCAGACAATACCCCTCCCTTTTTAGGTTCCATGGAGAGAAAGGACCTAATATCTGCTTACGTTCTTGGGTAAAACATGTTCCATTTGCCCTTTCCTACATGTTGAGAGGGACACTTCCAGTTGGGAGTTTACGCATACTCCTGCCCAAAGGCAGGTCCCACACAGAGTGCCATGATCTCCTCTATGAGTAGGGCACCCAACTGGAATGGGGATCGAACCCTGTGCTGTTGGCACCAATCTGATCCCCAACCATTCGACCAACTGACCTGACCATGGAGATCAAGTTGTTGTGGCAACATACATTTTTAATCGTCCATAATAGAGGCTCCAATTTCTTTCCATCACATCTCTCCTGCTCTCACCGCCTGCCATTGGCAGGTTGCAAGGGTTTACAAGTTGACACTCACCCTATCTGGCCTCATTAGGAGCATACCTTGGCCAAGTGCTGGAATGGATTTTTAACACGGAGCTTTCTGGTTCAGAGTCAGTGGACCCTACCCACTGCATATCGCATATGCTTCCCGCCTGTTATTTTATCTACCTCACAGGCTGAGTAACAACTGAAAAGTGAGTGCTACACAACACAAGTTGTGTAGCTCCACGCTACAGGTGACCTGAAGAAGGGGCTTAAGGCTCCGAAAGCTTGTGTGGCTTTTGCTACCAAATAAACCTATTGGACTTTAACCTGGTGTTGTTAAACATCTTACTGTGTCACATGTAGGCCAGACCAGGTAAGGACGGCAGATTTCCTTCCCTAAAGGACATTCGTGAACCACATGGGTTTTTTCCGACAATGGTTTCATGGTCATCAGTAGATTCTTAATTCCAGATTTTTGTTTTTATTGAATTCAAATTCCACCATCTGTCATGGCGGTATTTGAACCCTTAGTTATTTCATGAAGTGTTATCTATGTTTCCTCCTTAGTGTGATACTTTACAGTTACCTGCATTAAATTTCATCTGCCATTGTTCAGCTAACATTCCCTGTAATGTCTGAGTGTCTCCTCTAATTCCAAAACCTCTCCTGTTTTGGCATCAGTCAAATCCGACCCCTTTGCATCGAGTTTGTGAATCCAGGTAACTACTGTAAACTAGAAATGGCAGCGAACCAAGCACCGTGCCTTGAGAGACCAGTAAGTACTTCCCCAACTTTGGACGTAACTCCACTAAGGAGGCCTCATTGCTACCGATTGTTCATCCAGTTTTTTACCACTTCTTACGGCCTAGTCTGAATTCCCCACTGCTTTGTGTCTCATTCATAGCTTTCCTCGTGGAACTTTATTAACTGCCCCAAGAAACCTGTAGGTAACTTGCCAAAGTAATGAGAGGATAGAAAACAAAATTAACAAAGATCGCAGTCAGAATGAGAAGCTTTAGTCAGAAGAGAGACTCGAGAGATCTTTTTTCACTAGAACAGAAAAAATAGATTGAAATATCGATTGGCTTGGTTTCTTTCATTCATTCATAGATGTGAGCATTGCTGGATAGGCCAACACTTATGGTCCATCCCTAATTGCACTGTGTCATACTGGGGTTTTAAACTGTGGTAGTCATGTGGTAGTATTCTGTAACTTGATTTTGTGTCTCTGTGCCCTGTTTGAGAGCAGATTTCCACTCCATCTGACGAAGGACCAGTGCTCCGAAAGCTAATGGCATTTGCTACCAAATAAACCTGTTGGACTTTAACCTGGTGTTGTTAAAACTCTTACTGTTTTAAACTGTGCCATACAATGGTGTAAAGTTGTCCTTTCAATATGAAACCTGTAACAAAGAGAAGCTTTTAATACAGACTGGAAGTATTCAGACTTTTGGTAAAGGTGTCAGCATTTTTTATTGATTTATATAACCGTGGGTATATGTTGTACACAGCTAAATACTTGTGGCTGATGATGCAAATTTAGTGGAAATAATTTCTCTCTGAATATACAGAGCAAGATAATTTTCTCATTTTTCATTCCACTGGCATCAGCTTAGCACTGCTAAATTATTGACTGATGAACACAAATTAGCAAACACAACAACAGATGATTGACAATTTCACACAACACTGTAAGATTATTAGGTTATTAATACAGTTTAACTTTATTTGAAACTAACATTTAACTTTATTTGATTCCCCTTCTCTGTAGCATGATAGACTGGAAAAACTTAGAAACCGGGCACAGTATCCAAGGTGCCAAGCTGGAGGGATTCTGGGAGGTTGGCCCTGATTTCATCAGCATGCCTGCCCCAAAATCGGGGCGGGCAAGGCTCGCAGAACGGCATTCTCCATTGGCCTCGAGTGCGATCTTAACTTCCGGCCATTATGTCAACTTTTGTCAACAGTTCCCTGAAGGTGGCAACTCAGGTGAACAAGGTGGTCAAGAAGGCGTATGGCATGCTGGCCTTCATCGGTCAGGGTGTTGAGTACAGGAATTGGAAAATCATGTTGCAGCTGTATAAGACTATGGTTAGGCCGCATTTGGAGTATTGTGTACAATTCTGGTCGCCACACTACTGGAAGGATGTTGATACATTGGAAAAGGGGCAGAAGAGATTTGCCAGGATGTTGCCTGGTTTGGAGGATATGGACTATGAAGAAAGGTTGAACAAACTTGGATTGTTTTCATTGGAGCGTCGGAGGATGAGGACCTGATAGAGGTTTACAAGATTATGACAGGCTTGGGTAGAGTGGATAGTCAGAGTCATTTTCCCAGGGTCGAAGGATCAATTACTTGGGGGCATCAGTTGAGAGCGAGAGGGGGAAAGTTTAAGAAAGATGCAAGGGGTAAGTTTTTTCACACAGAGGGTGGTGAATGCCTGGAATGCGCTGCCGGAGGAGATGGTAGAAGCAGATTCTATAACAACGTTGAAGAGGCATCTGGATAGATACATGAATAGGCAGGGAATGGAGGGATATGGACCACGTAGAGGCAAGAAAATACTAGATTAGAGAGGCATCTGTGTCAGCACAGACTTGGTGGGCCGAAGGTCCTGTTACTGTGCTGCACTGTTCTTTGTTCTTTGTTCTTTCCAAAAAGCAGCTGGAAACGAAGATGATGGAAACTGCTTGTGTAAGTGGAAAAGACAAGAGCGGAATGTAGAGGCCCCTCGAACAGATAAGAGACCACGGGATGTAAAAGCCTTGAGATACAATGGTGAATACATAATTATGTCAAGTTAGTAACAGCCACATGGACTATTCCTGGTTGGCCAAGAAAAGCAAGCTCAGGACATGATCACCACGGGGCTGAAGATGATTGGAGAGAGGGAGAGGTTAATTGGATAAAGGCCAAGTAAAAGAGACTCTTCTGGACAAGGCTCTATGGCAGAGAAAATTATAGGAACCAGAAGACAAGACAAAACATGAGACAGAGTCAGAGACAGTGAGAGAGAAGGACAGAGAGAGACATACACACACCGAATCACAAAGAGAGACAGGGAGAGAGACACACACACACAGAATCACAGAGAGAGAGACACACACAAAGCAAGAGAGACAGAGAGAGACAGACAGAGAGAGAGAGACAGACAGACAGACAGACAGACAGAGAGAGAGAGACACAGAGAGCGAGAGAGACAGAGAGAGAGACAGACAGAGAGAGAGAGACACACACAGAGAGAGACAGAGAGAGAGAGAGACAGAGAGAGAGGAAGAGACACAGAATCACAGAGAGACACAGTGACAGGCATACACACAGAATCACAGAGAGAAACACATGGAGAAACAGAGAGAGACAAACACACACACACACACACAGACAGAATGAGAGAGACACACAGAGACACAGAGCATGCATATGCATGCACATCCTGAAATCTTGCTGCCATTCACGCCAATGGGATCTTATGGTCCCTCCCACCGTGTGGGTTTCCCAGCGGCGAGGGATGTATTCAACAGGAAACACTGTTGACAACGGTGGGACCATAAGATCCTATCACCAGCAAACGGCATGCCACCTCCCATCATCATGTAATACACCGTGGAGAGGGACAGAGAGAGAGACACGCGCACACAAACAAACAGAGAGATACGCAGAGAGAGACAGAGAGAGAGAACACACACACACAGAGTGACCCACGTAAGCAGATAGAAAAGCTTTAACCAACAGACCAAAGCTACAAGACAAGTCATTGTGCACTCCACCTTCAACCCTCATCAATTCTTAATGCAGAAAGTATAGCTTGCATTAAACTCTAAATTACTGCCTGAGTTTACATGAAAACTTAATAAACTTGTTCCAACTTTATCTCTTTATTAATGTCATCTCACAACTGAACTTCATCCATTTCCATTTCAGTAAAGGGGGTGCAAAACCTTTAAATCTGTACATTTCCCTCTCAGTGTCAGACCAATTTCAAATTGTACCAATATTTGTGATTCCCATGCTACTAACACAGTCTCACAATCATTTTCTGTACCAGCCACATCAAGGCAATTCTGGTATCTCTACCAGTCAATCACCTCTCAGCACTCTTTCCCCATTTTAAAATCTTCCATTGGTTACACATCAAGTTTTCAACCTCAAATTGAAAGAATCCTGGGGAAGGGGTTAAAAGCATCATAATCAAAACCCCCCAACTGAAATGGAAGGCGAATGGAGAGGTGAGTTGAGTCAAGACACAGGCCAAAATTTGTGCTCTCTGGTCAGCTGTGCAGAGATGGGAGAATTCCCAGCCCCCACAAACCCGACCTTTATCAATGGCTGCCCAGACGTCAGATTTTCAGTCCGGGATCGGGGCAAGGCAGGGCAGGCAACGCTGGAAGAACTGTGGAGAGTGCTGGGTAAGGAGGCATGCTCAAGGGAAGGCCTGGCACTGTGTCAAAAGTATAAAAATAAAGAATAAAACATGAAACATCCCTCCAGCCCTCACTCCTCACCTTCTCTTACTCCCCCACACATTCCCCATGTCCCATTCATGCCACCAGATGCCTCCACACATTCCCCATGTCCCAAACATGCCACCAGATGCCCCCTCCAAACTCTTCATGCCAACCTCTACCTCCCTCCCATGGCCCCTCATTCCTTCCATGTTCTTCCACCCACTCCCAATATGCATCACTTCCTCCATGCCAACCTTTGTCTTTCCAAACACCTCCCCCCCATGCGGCTTTTTATAACCCCATGTCACCTTAATGCCAACTCATGCCAACCCATACAACCCCCCCCCACCACCCTTATGCCTACCACTTAGCATCCACAATGAGCCAACCTCAGGATCCATGTCAAGATTAGGTAAATTACAGTCCGATAAATAAAGTTCAAAGAGTCCATTGCAAACTTCACTATATTGAAAAAACACTCCTTCATACATTTAGATTCCTTCAAATAAAGCCTTATGACAACAAACATTTCATTCAAGTGCACAATCTCTTATAACAATAAGCATTGGAATTGATAGAACCACTTCAAAGCACCTGTAACCAGATATAGCTGTCAATCAAATTGTTAAATGGCATGCGCCTTACTGGGCTAATGGATGGCCGTGAAATCAGCCATGCAGCAGTAATAGAAGCCCTTGGGCATCTATCAATAGATAAGGTGAAATAACAAATATTTACATTTTTAAAACACTCCAGACACTTTATTTTCAAAGATTTAAAAGACTTTCAAATGCCTTAATAATTTTGACAGGTCCTCTGGGCAGATTCCTCTGACAATTTTGGCAGTCGATTTTATCAGGTCTGTTGGCAGTTCCAATGAACTTGACGTTAATGTGTTTCTGCACCTTTTACACACCTTCATGCCCACTTTTAACAAAATTCACACCTGCTCTTATCTTGTCCAATTTCCCCCAACCTGGCCTACCAAAATCCCACTTCAGTGGAGGCAGACCCTTCGTCAGAGCTGAGAGCAAAGAGAATCTGCAGAGATTTATACTATGAAGCTGGGGGGATGGAATGGGACAAAGGGAATGTAAATGAGGATACAGAAGGCTGAGAAGGTTCTAAAAGTATCCATTAAGTGATCAGAATGTGCGAATAGCAGAACCGAGGTACAGATGGTTTGGGGACTGCCAAGGGATTATGGCAGTTGCCCTGATAGGATCGGGTGGTGGTGGGAGGGAAGGACCAAAAAGGAGAGCTGGAATGGAGAAGCGGTAAAATGGAAGTGAGAAAGGAGGATGATCAAATGAATGAACGAGATGAAATGAAATGGAATAACATTAATGGAAATGGGGTGAAGGTGGAGGAGAAAGTTTATGCTCTGAAGTTGTTAAACTCAATGTTCAGTCCAGAAGGCTGTAAAGTGCCCAATCGGATCCAATTGGAGCACCTGGAGGAAACCCACGCAGACACGGTGGGGCAAATTTTCCCATTCCGCCCACCACAGGAATCGGAGCGGGCGAGGGGCGGACCATGGAAAGGTCCGTTGACCTCAGGTGGGATTTTCCGATTTCGGGGGCGAGCGCAGCCAGAAAATCCCACCTGGGGAGAACGTGCAGACTCCGCACAGCCAGTGACCCAAGCCGGGAATCGAACCCGTGTCTCTGGTGTTGTGAGGCAGCAGTGCTAACCACCGTGCCACCCACAAAAGCACATTAGATAGGGGCACTCAAGATAGACAACCCTGTTGTGTATGATCTCAGATCGCTGGTTACATAGCTTTGAACAGATCCCAATAAAATTCAGACTACTATGAGACATGTGTGGGAGCCTATTAGAAGCCACCTGTGACAAGCATTGATAAAGGTTCCTATTCTTTAGACAATTACCTCAGGCTTTACCCATTATCATTGTTAATTAGTCTGACAACATGAGCACGTCAGCATTGTTTTGCTTTTTACAAAGTCTAAACAATGCAGAAGGCGAAAACGTTCCAAAAATAATTATGGCGGTGGCGGTGATGTAAGCAACAAACTGCGTTCTAAAATAGCCATTATTATCCTCTAGCTGTTCATGAAGTAAGACTTAAAATATTACTCTGTTCCCTTACTGACTGAGTTTATCGGCTTTGGAAACCTTCTACTATCTGACAAAGTCGTTAAAAGAGATCTAGATCAGCTCAGAGGCAAGCGTGACAACTTCACACTTAAATGCTTAATTTTGTACTGCCGTGAACTCAACGAAAATGGTTCCAAGAAAGCCTGTAATTAAATTCCACTTAATGTCACTAAAATGTAACTTTTAATGTCAAAGAAAATTGTCTTATATGCAGTATAATTGTTGGAAGACAGCTATTTCTGTTAAGGTTTATCGAGTAAAATGCTGAAACAAAACTGCACATCATAGAGTGGGTTGCGTGTTCACCAAATTGTAAGTGTCCATTTTTTTAAAAATCGGATTCGGTGTCAATTAAACTTTATTTTGATTGAAACACACTGTTTGATCATGCCATTCGAACAGGTTGCACACTTAAAATTTGACCGGAGGTTCAGTATTTACAAAGGATTTTACACCATTCATATCATGACTTATTTTACTGAAACTGTTAGCTTCAGGTCAGCATATATGCCGAGTTGCAAACGAGCACCTTTCACTAATCTATACCAATCTCTTCAGCTAATGATATACCTGGTTACAAAAGATAGGAAAGGAAACACGCAGGTTTGTACTGACAGATACATTTCCATATAGTGTATATGAAGGGCAAGTATTTTTTTTATTCATTCGTGAGATATGGGTGTCGCTGGCTGGCCAGCATTTGTTGCCCATCCCTTGGGGGCGATTCTCCCATCGCGACCCACACATTTTCTGGCGGGTCGGGTGAGGAGATGCGCGTGTCGACCATTTTGCAGGATTCGCGCATGCGTTCCCGACGCATGTGCGTCTCCCAGAGCCAGAGATCAGGCGCAGTTGGGACCGTGCTGGAAACTGGCGGGAAGAGAGGTAAGTGATTTTAATCTGTTTTAAATGTATTTTTACTCCATTTTAAATGTAATTATCGGGCCTGACACAGTGGTGCCCCCGCGGAATGCCTAGCGGGCATCGGGCAGTGCCAATGGGGCAGGGCCTTTTGTGGGTGGGGCCTAGGGGGCGACCGGTGGGGGTGGGGGTCCCGCTGCCACTGCATGGGGATCAGTCTGGGCTGGTGGGAGGCCAGCGATCGGGACAGGGTGGGGAGTGCTCTGCCGGGGGTGGGGTGGGGGGGGGTCTGCTGTGGTGTGGGGATCGCCACTGCTGGGGGTGGGGGCCTGGAGATCGGGGCGCTCTGGGACTGGTGGGGGGTTAATCTGGGCTGGCCCGGGAATTGTCGTGGGTGCCGCGATCAGACCGTGGTGGTGTCGGGAGGGATCCCGAGCTGGCCAGCGATTGAGCTGGCCAGAAAACAGGGAGATTGACAGATCAGGGCCACTGCGCATGCGCAAAGTTCCAGAACTGTCAGACTCTGACATGAATAAGCCCCGCCCCCTGGGTTTTTAATGATATTTACGACTGGGACCTCTGCATTGCACAGAGTGGGGAGATTCGGGTCTGAAGTTGCACTGAAAAAACAGTCGTGATCTAGACCAGTTTTCTCACCAATTCAGTATTTTTGGGAGAATCGCTCCCCTTGTTGCCCTTGAGAAGGTGGTGGTGAGCTGCTTTCCTGAAATGCTGTAGTCCACATGCTGTGGCTTGACCCACAATGCCATTAGGGAGGGAATTCCAGGATCTTGACCCAGCGACTGTAAAGGAACGGTGATATATTTCCAAGTCAGGACGTGAGTGGCTTGGAGGGCAACTTGCAGGTGGTGGTGTTCCCATGTATCTGCTGCCCTTGTCCTTCTAGACTGAAGTGGTCGTCGGTTTGGAAGGTGCTGTGTAAGGATCTTTGGTGAATTGTTGCACTGCATGTTGTAGATAGTACACACTGCTGATACTGTCAGTATTAGAGGGAGTGGATGTTTGTAGATGTGGTGCCAATCAAGCAGGCTGCTCTGTCCTAAATGGTGTCAAGCTTCTTGAGTGTGGTTGGAGTTGCACTCATCCAGGCAAGTGGGGAGCATTCCATCACACTCCTGACTTGTGCCTTGTAGATGGTGGACAGACTTTGAGGAGTCAGGAGGCGAGTTACCTGCCGCAGTATTCCTAACCTCTGACCTGCTCTTGTAGCCACTGTGTTTATATGGTGAGTCCAGTTGAGTTTCTGGTCAATGGTAACCCCAAGGATGTTGACAGCGGGGGATTCAGTGATGGTTACACCACTGAATGTCAAGGGCGGTGGTTCGAGTTTCTCTTATTAGTGATGGTCATTGCCTGGCATTTGTGTGGCACAAATGTCACTTGCTACTTGTTAGCCCAAGCCTGGATATTGTCCAGATCTTGTTGCATTTGAATGTAGACTGCTTCAGTTTCTGAGGAATCGTGAATGGTGCTGAACATTGTGTAATCATCAGTGAACATCCCCATTTCTGACCTTGTCAAAATTAACAGTGAGAATCAATGCTGCCTCAAAAATAACTAAAATGATGATTTTCTTTGGATGGGAATGTAACTTAGTTGAGAAATCATATAAATAGTTTGTGCACTTGGGGACATAGGCATCAGGATTCTAAATTGGATGGGTTTATGCAGAAGTTAGTAGCCGAGCTTAGGCTTAATTAATGTATGAAAATGCATGATTAAGTTTGAGTTTGTGGTCAATAGATCCCCAAGGATGTTGACAGTGGGGGATTCAGTGATGGTAACACCATTGAATGTCAAGGGGTATTGGTTAGAGTGATTTGCAATTGATCAAAAAAAAATCCTCCCCCATGTTTATTTAGAGATTGCTCCCCACCTCTTTGCGGGGCTCACCATACCCATCCTCAGTCACAGAACTGGCAGGAAAGCTGCTCTTTGCTATTCTATAAGCAGCCAGTGGGAAGTGCAGGGTCAACAGTGTTTTTGGAGTGCAGAAGCCGGGCTCGAGAGCAAGTCATAAAAAAATACATCTCCTCCTGGTCTTTCCATGCCAACGCTATAATTTTAAAAACCCCACCAACGCCTCTATTTTCAGAGGAAGCTAAGAAAATTCGGCATGTCCGCTATAACTCTCACCAACTTTTACAGATGCACCATAGAAAGCATTCTTTCCAGATGTATCGCAGCTTGGTATAGCTCCTGCTCTGTCCAAGACCACAAAAAAACCACTGAAGGGTCATAAACGAAGCCCAATCCATCACGCAAACCAGCCTCCCATCCATTGACTCTGTCTACATTTCCCGCTGCCTCGGAAAAGCAGCCAGCATAATTAAGGACCCCACGCACCCCGGACATTCTCTCTTCCATCTTCTTTCATCGGGAAAAAGATACAAAAGTCTGAGGTCACGTACCAACCGACTCAAGAACAGTTTCTTCCCTGCTGACTTTTAAATGGACCTACCTTATATTAAGTTGATCTTTCTCTACACCCTAGCCATGGCTGTAATAATACATTCTGCACCATTTCCTTTTCTTCTCCCCTGTATACTCTATGAATGGTATGCTTCACCTGTGTAGCGCAAGAAACAATAATTTTCCCTGTATCCTAATACATGTGACAATAATAAATCAAATCAAATCCTCTGAAAAACTAAATGGCATTCAAAAGTAAACAGCCCAAAATATTTTTGAAAGCAGCAGCCGTCAACCAGGAATATCTGAGAGGCATACGCCGAGGTTTTCCAGCCCTTTCCTTACCGACAGGATCTTCTGCACGCCACGTTCTTCCAGGCATGTTCCGAACTGGCATGTTTTTCCACTGGCATAATGAAGAATCGGGTACGGGACATGATTCCGGTCGGGCCTTCATCGGGCATCTTGGGATGCAAATCAGTCTCATGTCATAGTGGGCACCATGGGAAGATGCCACAGGGAATTCATGTCAGAGAAAAATTCTACCGCCAACGCTCTCCCCCACCACCACCATAGGACCCATTGGTGAGGGCATAGGAGAATTCCGCTCATTAGCTCTGTTTCTCTGCACAGATGCTGCCTAACTTGCTGAGTATTTCCAGCATTTTCCTTTTTATTTCAGGTTTCCAGCATCTACTGTATTTGGTTTTTGTTCTACCTCCTTGTGATAGGAAAAAGCCAGCATCCCTTTAGCCTGATTATTTTCTGTACCACTGTACATTTTAATGATGACCCAGCCCCCCCTCCCCCCACCAGACCTCCACTGTTTCTAGCTTCTCAACATTTGGAAAGCATCTTGATCTATTTTTCTTAAACTCCAAATTAGATCACCTCACGTTTGCCAACATTAAATTCCATTTGCCACAGTTTTGCCCATTCACTTAATCTATTAACATCTGAAATTTTATGCTCCCATCTAAACAATGTCATCTCTTTTTGTGATGTCAGCAAACTAGGATTTCTGCGTTTCCATCCCAGTTCCTACATTACAACAATGGACTAAACTTCAAATGTACTTCATAGAATATTCTCAAGTGCTTTATTGCCAGAGATAATGAATAGAGAGATAAAATAATGGAAGTCTTCATTTTCTGTCTCACTAATATATACAATCAGTAGTTGAAGCCCAAACACAGATCCTTGAGGGACACCACCAGTCTCACGCTACTAATTAGAGTACCTGCTCCTTATCCCAAATCTCTGTCTCTTGCCACTCAGCCAATTTCCTAACAAGGGCAGTAATTTACCTTCAGCGCCCCAGCTTCAACTTTAGCTAACAGTCTCTTCTGCGGAGCTTTATAAATGTCTTCTGGATGCCCAGATAAACGTCATTCTTGGGCATTACTTTTTCCTTTTGTTCAAAAAGTTTGATCAGGTTGATTTACTATGACCTTCCCTTTACAAATCTACATCATGGAACAGGTTAGGCATTGCTTCCCACATCTATGAAAGACCAACAAAGATTAACAAGTACTGGCAACTAGCCATGTTTTCCACGAATGCATTGTCTCATCATTTTATTTTTTATTCATTCACGGGACATGGGCATCACTGGCTGGCCAGCATTTATTGGCCATCCCTAGTTGCCCAAGAACAGTTAAGAGTCAACCACATTGCTGTACATCTGAAGTCAGATGCAGGCCAAACCTGGTAAGGCTGGCAGACTTCCTTCCCTAAATTAGTGAACCAGATGGGTTTTTCCGACAATCAACAATGGTTTCAGGGTGGCACGGTGGCACAGTGGTTAGCAATGCTGCTTCACAATGCCAGAGACCCAGGTTTGATTCCCGGCTTGGATCACTGCCTGTGTGGAGTCTACACATTCTCCCCGTGTCTGTGTGGGTTTCCTCCATGTGCTCCGGTTTCCTCCCACAGTCGGAAAGGTGCACTGGTTAGGTGCATTGACCATGCTAAATTCTTCCTCAGTGTACCCGAACAGGTGCCAGAGTATGGTGATTAGGGGATTTTCACAGCAACTTCATTGCAGTGTGAATATAAGCCTACTTGTGACTATTAAGTAAACTTTAAACTTTTCAGTAGATTCTTAATTCCCAATATTTCTTATTGAATTCAAATTCCACCACCTCCCATGGCGGGATTCGAACCTGGGTCCCCGGGGCTTTAGCTGGGATTCTGGGTTAATAGTCAAGCAATAATACCACTAGGCCATTGCTGCTCTGAGCTCATGGACAGGACATTGTAACTCTTTACATGTCCAAAATTGTGTAAATGATGTAAAGGATGGTTGGAAAACTGGAATCACATGAAACACTAATGCATCACAATAGAATTTGTTTGTGCAGTGCACTGCCTATCTGTATTACCATCAAATTTGATGATTGCTCCTGCAGTAACTATTTCGACGGCCAGAAGCTAATGTAATGCATGCAGCAACAGTCCAAAGTATACAGAAATATTTTAGTTCTTCAATGAAAAGGAGAAAACAAGCTTGCATTTAAACAGCACTTTCCACAACCACCTGCTGTCTCAAAGTTCTTCGTGGACAATGGAGTTCTTTTTAAAATGTAGTCCCTGTTGCAATATAGGAAAATCGACAGCCAATTTATGCACAGCAAGCTCCCACCAACAGCAAATGGATAACGGCCAGATAATTGTTCCTGTGATGTTGATTGAGGGCCAAAATATAGCCCAGGACAATGCATTTCTGTCGACAATGTGTACATACCAGGGGGTAGAGTACATAATGTACCAAATGTTCAAAACAGCACAGGAGTGAGTCTGAGCTGCAATACGATTGGGTTGTGATTGTTCAGCATTGTGAATTGGCCCTTATGTAACACTGTGTGTCCAAAGTCTCTGCGGAGGTGTCCTTCTGCAGTACAAACCTATAATCCGCGATTAAATATGTATCCTGAAAAATGTCAGAGCGGTCCTCAAGTGAACAGGGCTAAATCTTGAGGATTAAGCAGACTCAAAAAGAAAATACAACACCTAAAATGTTGGAGGGCCACGGGCAGATATATTTATGCGGTGCTTCGAAGCTCAAACAGATATTTCGCACACAACTTTGATTTAGCCTTCTAGATTCGCAAAATGTCAGTCTATTAAGATCCTGGCTAGGGAAATAAATTGTCAGGTGCAAAAATATTATCAAAATAGCAGAATCAAAAAAGGACTTTGAGAAAAAAGGGAATGAAGTTTTCCTTCTTAATGTAATGGAAGTAGGTTGCTTTTCTTTGTAATTGAAGGTTGGCATGAGTACCCGCAATTTAGTTAGTGGGCCACTCGTTATGCCAAAGGAGGCACTTTCATGCTGTGCATTAAAAGAAAGGGGCAAAATGCAAGAAAACAGGTCCAGAGTTCATAGAGTCATAGAGGTTTACAGCATGGAAACAGGCCCTTCGGCCCAACTTGTCCATGCCGCCATTTCTTTTAAAACCCTAAGCTAATCCCAATTGCCCGCATTTGGCCCATATCCCTCTATACCCATCTTACTCATGTAACTGTCTAAATGCTTTCTAAAAGACAAAATTGTACCCGCCTCTACTACTACCTCTGGCAGCTTGTTCCAGACACACATCACCCTCTGTATGAAAAAATTGTCCCTCGGGACACTTTTGTATCTCTCCCCTCTAAACCTATGCCCTCTAGTTTTAGACTCCCCTACCTTTGGGAAAAGATATTGACTATCTACCGGGCGGCACGGTAGCACAGTGGATAGCACTGCTGCTTCACAGCTCCAGGGACCTGGGTTCGAATCCCGGCTCGGGTCACTGTCTGTGTGGAGTTTGCACATTCTCCTCATGTCTGCGTGGATTTCCTCCGGGTGCTCCGGTTTCCTCCCACAGTCCAAAGATGTGCGGGTTAGGTTGATTGGCCATGCTAAAATTGCCCCTTAGTGTCCTGGGATGCGTGGATTAGCGGGTAAAATATGTAGGGATATGGGGATAGGGCCTGGGTGGGATTGTGGTCGGTGCAGACTCGATGGGCCGAATGGCCTCTTTCTGTACTGTAGGGTTTCTATGATTTCTATGATCTAGCTGATCTATGCCTCTCATTATTTTATAGACATGATGGTTAACCAGCGTCAATTGCTATCTCATGCTATCGACTAATTTACATGACTGTTACATGCAGCCAATGCTGTCGAGTAGCCTTATTGGGCTACTGCATTTTGTAACGGGATAATGTATTCAGAGTTGCTGTTGGAACCGTTTGTGGAAAAGAGTCTGAGCAGGAAGAAGAGAGAATAGTGGAAGAGAAAACATGCTCCAGGTTTCTCTGACACTACACTGAGGGCCTTGGCGATGGTTGCGGAAAGAAGGAGTGGTTTGATCTGTCCACAGGGAGCCAAGTGGGCTGTCCTGACAAACTTTGCAAGGACGAGGGAGCAGATAGCTGTGATAGTCAGTGCCAGGATATCAGCTCCAAAGGACCTGCAGCAAAAAGGTTCAATTACCTGACATGAATAGTCAGGATCACTAATGTATCTTCAAATGCCATTTCCCACCAACTGCAGCACGAGCCTCCCACTTTGCTCAATGCACCACATCCCTATCTCTCACCATCAATAATCTCCATCAATCAGAGCTCATACCTAACATTCATAGCTTCACCTCACCGTCACACATGTTGCAAGCCTCACAAGCACTGTCAGCTAAGCATCAATGACAGCCGCATCACCTAAATTCAGGGACGCACTTGGCTCTCCTGGCAGAACAAGATGACACATAAATTAAGGTAGCAGTGACTAACTGGAGACAATAGTTATCATCATTGGAGCTGCCTTCACTGAGGCCACAAGTGGGCTGAAAACATTGCAGATTACAATATCCTCATATCTAATCCTCCTCCTCACAGGACACTCATACCCCCTCACACCCCACCCACGCCAACAGTTTCTTCTGATTCATACATGCTGCAGATGCAAACATGGACATCTTGTTCCCCAATTTCCTACCTTTATACCTTTCTCCTTTTAAATATCCATAAACTGCAACCTGGCCGGGGAATGGTGGAAGAACAGGAAGATAATGGAGAAGAAATACCATCACATTCAGATTTGATTTGATTTATTATTGTCACATGTATTAACATACAGTGAAAAGTATTGTTTCTTGCACGCTGTACAGACAAAGCATACCGTTCATAGAGAAAGAAACGAGAGAGTGCAGAATGTAGTGTTATGGTCATAACTTCGAGGTAAGATCTTACATGTGAAAACCGGGACACAGGGTGAGCGCAACCAATGCATGGAACAAGAGTAGCATAGGTGTGACCTTTCCAGAGGGCAAGGTCACACAGGCATTCTGCTGCAGAGAACTCAGGTGAGCACTCTGATAGGACAAGTTGCAGAAGAAAGTTACTGAGTATACATAAAGTTCTTTGTGCACTGACAGATCTGTCAGAAAGCTTGAGGGTGAAATAAAGGAGCCCACAACTCTGCCACGGTTGCACTGTGAGGAGCACTGCTGCCTCACAGCGCCAGGAAGCCAGGTTCAATTCCAGCCTCAGGTGACTGTGTGGAGTTTACACATTCTCCCCATGTCTGTGTGGGCTTCCTCCGGGTGCTTCAATTTCCACTAACAGTCCAAAGATATGTGGGTTGGGTTGATTGGCCATGCTAAATTGCCCCTTTGTGTCGGAGGGACTAGCAGGGTAAATACGTGGGGTTATGAGGATAGGGGCTGGGTGGGGATTGTTGTTGGTGCAGACTGGATGGATTGAATGGTCTCCTTCTGCATTGTAGGGATTCTGCAATCAACTGAGACCTGCCCTTGTGTAGAACTTGGCAATCATCCTTTTTAGTGTGGAAGAAGTGTTGATCAACACCATTACAACACTTGAGGATCCAACAATGATGCAGCGTCGGATGGGCAATCTCTCAGATTCATTCCAGCTCAAGCAGAAGCCACCTGACCCCTGAGTGCTGCAGTGGGGTTCAGACTACTCTCATGCAGGATTAGTTACGGGTGTCATCATGGCCGTGGGGAGCAGTGTTCAAAGGGCCTTACAGGATGTCTCAGCACACGAGTGACTCGGATTGCTGAGGCACTGCCTGGATTGGGGGGGGGGGGGGGGTGGGGAAGAGAATGATGTTCCTCAGTGGAGCACAAACATGCTATTCTTTCTCATGGTGACAGCAATCAGTTAGGCAGCCAGCCCAGACTGCTGCCACCTTGCCAGGATGGTGCAGTCTGAAGCTAGGTCTTCTAAGATCAGAGCAACAAGGTGATCTCAAAGGGTCATTGTAACGTTACCCACTGAAGGCAGCCTTCCACCAGTCACTGGGTAGTACTGGATACCAACATTTAAGGTGGCACAGTGGCACAGTGGTTAGCGTTGCTGCCTCACAGCGCCAGGGACCCGGGGTTCAACTCTGGCCTCGGGTCACTGTCTGTATTGAGTTTGCACATTCTCCCCATGTCTGCTTAGGTTTCCTCCAAGTGCTCCGGTTTCCTCCCTTCAAAATTGTGCGGGTTGGGTGGATTGGCCATGCTAGATTGCCCCTTCATATCCCAAGATGTGTAGATTAGGGGGATTAGTGGGGGTAGATATGGGATAAGGGGGATAGGGCCTGGGTGGGTGCTCTGTTGGAGAGTCGGTGCAGACTCGATGGGCTGAATGGTCTCTTCCTGCACTGTAGGGATTCTATGACTCCATTCTATGAACACTGAAGGGCAGACAGAAGACTCACACGAGGGAAGGTGATTAGTTGGCATCTGTATGCAATATGGCATGCGATGATTCGTGAGTTTGGTTTGGAATGTTTATTTTTGTGATGACACAAAGTGAACTCAGCAATGTTCAGTGACAGAGGGGAGGTAAGGTGGGGATTGATGGTGAATGGGGAATTGGCATTGCTGAGTTGATCATGGCCAGAAAGGGGTTGTGGAGGTTATCTTTCCCCTTCCTCCTCAGGCTGTTGATGTGACCAAGAGCTGTGTCCTCTCATGGTGGGGTTTTTGTAGAACGCACCAGGTCACCATGAATCATAATTGCTGCTCTGCTGAGTGCTGTTGGCTTCCTCTAGGGTGACCCTGGCAGCATAAGGGCTGCTCAAATCCATTCTATGTGGCAGTGTGGCTCTCGTCGTGTGCACGCTGCCCCACATGTTCACAGACTGTGCACCAGAGTCACGTGGTCAGCAAAGAGCCCACATCACCCGATAGTCACACTCCAGGTTGTCACGGTAACTCAACGCAGATGGCACTGAGGACTGTTGCAGAATGAAGCTTTTGGGGGGAGTTATCTGTGTTTTTAACTAAATGTCAACCAAAGAGTGGTGTGTTGTTGTCAGCTCCGCTGCTGGCTTTATGAGACTCAATTTTAAAAAATGCTGGAGGCGGGTTCCACAATGTGACGCTGGCGGGCAGACTCTCTGAATGGGCCCAGCCCGCCAGCAATCTCAACCTTCGGGCACTGTTTTTAAAGATCACCCCAATCTAACAATAAAAATAAGGATCCCCCACAACAGACACAGTGACACAACCCACTACCCTCTATGGAAATGTGTAAACCCCCCCCACAGGCACAGGAACCCCCTCTCCTCCTCCCAATTGAGGAGGACTCCCCAATCCATGGACACAGAGAAGCACCATCCATTGGGCCCACTGGCACTGAAGCCCCACCAGGGGGCACTGCCCGGACATGACCCTCTCCCCACTGGGAGCTACCCCCCAATGGGGACCATTCGCCAGATTTCCATTTTACAAAACCTGTAAACCCTGTCAGTGTGACATTATGCCAGGGGGGTAGAGAATCCCTACTAGGGGTGTATGATACAGCAGGGAGGTTCACTATGTATATGGTACTATATGGAATGGAGTTCCTAGCCTTTCATGGTTGGGATGGCTGTCCTGAATGACTTCAAGCTTCTTCAGTGTGGTTGGTGCTGCACTCATCCAGGCAAGTGGAGAGTATTCTATTGCACTCATGACTTGTGCCTTGTAGATGGTGGACAGGCTTTGGGGAGTTCGGAGGTGAGTTACTCACCGCAGGATTCTTAGCCTCTGACGTGCTCTTGTGGCCACAGTATTTGTATCCTTAGTCCAGTTCTGTTTCTGGTCAATGGTAATGCCCAGGATGTTTTTAGTGGGGGATTCAGCAATGGTAACGTAATTAAATGATGTGTAGATGCTGGCGTTGGACTGCGGTGGGCACATTAAGAAGTCTCACAACACCAGGTTAAAGTCCAACAGGTTTAGTTGGTAGCATGCGCTTTCGGAGCGCTGCCCCTTCATCAGGTGACTCATCTGCAATTGAATAGCAAGGGATGATGGTTAGATTCTTTCTTGTTGAGGATAGTCATTGCCTGTGTGGCACGGTGGCACAGTGGTTAGCATTGTTGCCTCACAGCACCAGGGACGCGGGTTCAATTCCGGCCTCGGGTCACTGTGTGGAGTCTGCGCATTCTCCTCGTGTCTGCGTGGGTTTCCTCCGAGTGCTCCGGTTTCCTCCCTGATGCACCTCAATGAGCACCCGGAAACAAGGCTTTAGAACTGAAGGCTTTAATACATTAACAATGAAACTACTAACACAAATTCACCCGTTCAGACTGAAGGGGTCCTGCCGGAGCAGGGGGTCTTATACCCTGCCACCGGAGGCGGGACCCCACTGGAGTGTGCCATGATAACACTTAGGACAGGTAAACACCCTATCCCAACAACATAGTACAACCCCCATAACAACAACACCCTAGCCCAACAGTAACACAATAACAACCCCAGTGGTGAACCAACGATGGTTCACCACATTCACCCCTCCTTTAGGAACCAAAGGTGGCGGGGTGGATGAAAACAGACAATGACAAAAAAAATAACAGGATTCACAAGTCCAGACGGTCTGGAGGACCACACCGACGCTGCGATCTTCTCAACACCGGTTGCGAAACCGGAGCAGGTGCTTGCGGTGGCTCTCTCAAAACAACATCTGGCTGTCCCCTCAAAGACTCCCGGGCCGGCCGGCCCTGATGAGGCGATGGTGTAGGGGATCCTGGAACGTTTGGTGGTGGTGGTGGTGGTGATGATGGTGGCGCCGATCTCCGAGTCTCAGGCAAGCTGTACATGGGAGTAAAAGTGTTATGCACTGGTCCCGGTGCTGACCGCGCCACGTCTGGGGAAGTAATGAGGAGTAGTGGATCTGTGACTGGGGGAATAGGAGCGACAGGAGTTGCTACGTCCCCTGCGGGCGCCAGGTCTCTAATGGAGACAGTGTCCTCTCGCCCGTCAGGATATGCCACATAGGCATACTGAGGGTTGGCGTGGAGGAGTTGGACCGGTTCGACCAAGGGGTCGGACTTGCGAGCCCTCACATGGCGCCGCAGAAGGACGGGTCCTGGGTACGTCAACCAGGCTGGCAATGAGGTCCCCGAGGACGACTTCCGAGGGAATGAGAACATCCTCTCGTGGGGAGTAGCATTGGTTGCCGTACACAGGAGGGAGCGGATAGAATGGAGCGCAGTTGGAAGGACCTCCTGCCACCGGGAGACTGGAAGGCCCTTGGATTTCAGTGCCAGTAGGACAGCCTTCCAGACTGTAGCATTCTCCCTTTCCACCTGTCCGTTACCCCTAGGGTTGTAGCTCGTGGTTCTACTAGAGGCAATCCCGAATGAGAGCAGGAATTGCCTCAAGTCGTTGCTCATGAACGACGAGCCCCTGTCGCTATGAATATAGCAGGGGTACCCGAACAGGGTAAAAAGCTCACTGAATGCCTTGATGACGGTGGCAGTCGACGTGTCCGCACAGGGGAAAACAAACGGAAACCGGGAAAATTCGTCTATTATGTTAAGAAAATAGACATTCCGATCCGTTGAGGGAAGGGGGCCCTTAAAATCTACACTCAGCCTCTCAAAAGGGCGAGTGGCCTTGACCAAATGTGCCCGGTCTGGTCGATAAAAGTGTGGTTTGCATTCTGCGCAAATCCGACAACTTCTAGTAACTGACCTGACCTCCTCCACCGAGTAGGGTAGGTTGCGGGCTTTTATGAAGTGGTAGAGTCTGGTGACTCCAGGATGACACAGATCATTGTGGAGAGCCTTCAAGCGGTCCTCCTGCATGATGGCGCATGTTCCGCGCGAGAGGGCATCCGAGGGCTCATTGAGCTTCCCTGGACGATACATAATATCGTAATTATAGGTGGAGAGCTCAATTCTCCACCGCAAGATCTTATCGTTCTTGATCTTGCCCCTCTGCGTGTTACTGAACATAAACGCCACGGATCGTTGATCCGTGATCAGGGTGAACCGCTTACCTGCCAGGTAATGGCGCCAGTGTCTGACTGCCTCCACAATGGCCTGAGCCTCCTTTTCCACCGCTGAGTGCCGAATCTCTGGGCCTTGAAGGGTGCGGGAAAAAAACGCGACGGGCCTGCCTGCCTGGTTTAGTGTGGCGGCTAGGGCGAAGTCCGATGCATCACTCTCCACCTGGAAAGGGATGGATTCATCCACCGCGTGCATCGTGGCTTTCGAGATGTCGCTTTTCAAAACCTTGAAGGCCAATTGGGCCTCCGGCGTAAGTGGGAAGGTCGTGGACTTAATGAGCGGACGAGCTTTGTCCGCGTAGTTGGGGACCCACTGTGCATAATACGAAAAGAACCCGAGGCATCTCCTCAGTGCTTTCGTGCTAGCGGGCAAGGGAAGTTCAGTGAGTGGGCGCATACGGTCTGGATCAGGGCCAATGACCC
Source organism: Mustelus asterias (assembly GCF_964213995.1). NCBI lineage: Eukaryota > Metazoa > Chordata > Chondrichthyes > Carcharhiniformes > Triakidae > Mustelus > Mustelus asterias. The sequence continues at coordinate 139,551,026 of NC_135803.1, forward strand.
CGTTTTCCACCACGTATCCGAGGATGGCTAACCTATGCGTACGGAATACGCACTTCTCCCTGTTATAGGTCAGATTCAGGCGAGATGCAGTGCGTAGAAAGTGTTGGAGATTCGTGTCGTGGTCCTGCTGGTCATGGCCGCAGATGGTGACGTTATCCAGGTACGGGAAGGTAGCCCGCAACCCGTTCTGGTCCACCATTCGGTCCATAGCACGCTGGAAGACCGAGACCCCATTGGTGACACCAAATGGAACCCTGAGGAATTGGTATAGACGACCATCCGCCTCAAAAGCCGTATATTGTCGGTCCTCTGGGCGGATGGGGAGTTGATGGTAGGCGGACTTAAGGTCTATGGTAGAAAACACTCGGTACTGCGCAATCTGATTGACCATATCAGAAATGCGCGGGAGAGGATACGCATCCAGCTGCGTGTATCTATTAATGGTCTGACTATAGTCGATGACCATCCGAGGTTTGTTCCCGCTTTTGACTACCACGACCTGGGCTCTCCACGGACTAGCACTGGCCTGTATGATCCCTTCCTTGAGGAGCCGCTGAACCTCAGATCTAATAAAGATCCGGTCCTCAGCGCTGTAACGCCTACTTTTAGTAGCGATGGGCTTGCAGCCAGGTACCAGATTTTTAAAAAGGGATGGTGTCGTGATCTTCAGGGTGGATAGATTGCATGCGGGGCGCTTTGGGCAATTTGGAGGCTGCGGCTGGTTCCCTACTGCCAGTGAAGGGAGTGGCCCACCGTACTGTAGGATCACACTCCTCATGTGGGCCATAAAGTTTAGTCCGAGGAGAATTGGCGCGCAAAGGTGAGGTAGCACAAGGAGCCTGTATTGCTCGTAAACTGTGCCCTGTACCTCAAGAGTTACCATACATCGTCCTTGGATCGGTACAGACCGGGACTGTGATGCCATGGAAATTGTCTGTTTGGCAGGGAGAACCCGGAGTCCACACCTTTTAGCAGTTTCAGGGTGTATGAAACTTTCGGTGCTCCCACTGTCAAACAGACAATTCACAGTTCTGCCACTAACCTTTACCTCCATCATGGAATGTTCCAGTCTGTAATGCCTGGTCTGATCCAGAGAGATCGACGCCACCGTTGGCCCCTGGGCGTCACTGCATGCTGCCGATGTGGATGCTGAGGACCCCTGCTGGTCGCTCCTAGTCGTCGTGGACCATGATGGCTGCCCCCATGAATCGCATGTGGCCGAGGGCTCCAAGCGCAGCGACTCCTGGTGGTCTTCCTCCTCCTCTGTCTGCCACGATGGCGCCGTCCTGAGATCGCACGTGGTCGGACCTCGTGGGTACTGCAGCGCCGAAAGAGATGGTCTCCGTTCTGGAGGGTTACAAGCTGCACTGCCGTTTTTAGGTTTGGACCTGCAGACTTTGCCGTAGTGGCCTTTTTTACCGCACTGGCTGCAGATTGCCGTTCTTGCCGGACACTGTTGCCGTGGATGCTTGGCCCCACCGCAAAAATAGCATAGCTGGCCACCTGGAGCTGCCGCCGTCGTCGAATCGATCTGGGAGCGCGGGTTCGCGGGGCGAGGAGGGAGCAGAGCTTGCTCCAACCACGTTGACTGCACGTGGTCCTCGGGGTACAGCGCCAAGCTCTTCGACGCCGCCTCCAACCTCACGGCCATCCCCATTGCCTGGGTCAAGTTGAGTTTACCCTTTTCTAATAATTTAAGTCTGATGTACGAGGACCCTACCCCTGCTACGAACGCGTCTCGGGCGAGGTCTTGCATGTACTGCTCGGCGGAGACATCCTTACAGTCACAACCCCTGGCAAGCTGCAGGAGTTCATTGGCGTAGTCTTCTATGGTCTCGCCCGACTGCCGACGTCGTGTAGCGAGGAGGTAACGAGCGTGAATCTCGTTGGGTGGCGTAATGTACCTATTCTTTAGGAGCTCGACGGCACCCTGGTAAGTGGAAGCTGCACGAATGGCTAGGTAAATCGTGTCGCTTACCCTTGCGTGGAGGACCTGGAGTCTATCACTGTCTGTAGTGATAGCTACCGAGGCTGCCAGGTAGTCCTCGAAGCACTTCCACCAATGTTCGAATGTGTTAGCTGCACCGACCGCACGTGGGTCCAGTGTCAGACGATCCGGTTTTAGGATCTGTTCCATATTCTCAGTTAATGTATTAAATTGATGCACCTCAATGAGCACCCGGAAACAAGGCTTTAGAACTGAAGGCTTTAATACATTAACAATGAAACTACTAACACAAATTCACCCGTTCAGACTGAAGGGGTCCTGCCGGAGCAGGGGGTCTTATACCCTGCCACCGGAGGCGGGACCCCACTGGAGTGTGCCATGATAACACTTAGGACAGGTAAACACCCTATCCCAACAACATAGTACAACCCCCATAACAACAACACCCTAGCCCAACAGTAACACAATAACAACCCCAGTGGTGAACCAACGATGGTTCACCACACTCCCACAGTCCAAAGATGTGCGGGTTAGGTTGATTGGCCATGCTAAATTGATCTTTAGTGTCAGGGGGACTAGCAGGGTAAATATGTGGGGTTACGGGAATACGGCCTGGATGGGATTGTGGTCGATGCAGACCTGATGGGCCGAATGGCCTCCTTCTGCACTGTAGGGATTCTATGATTCTAAATGTTACTTGCCACTTGTCAGCCCAAGCCTGCATATTGTCCAGGCCTTGTTGCATTCGATGTGGACTGTTTCAGTAGCTGAGGAGTTGCAAATGGTACTGAACATTGTGCAGTCACTAGCGAACATCCTCACTTCTGATCTTACGATGGAAGTGAAGTCATTGATGAAGCAGCTGAAGATAGTTGGGCCGAGGACACTGCTCTGAGGAACCCCTGCAGTGATGTCGTGGAGCTGAGCTGATTGACCTCCAACCGTCACAACCATCTTCCTTTGTGCTGATATGACTCCAACCAGTGGAGAGTTTTCCTCCTGATTCCCATTGACTCCAATTTTGCTGGAGTTCCTGGATGCCACAGTCGGTCAAATATGGCTTCTATGTTAAGGGCAGTCACTCCCACCTCACTTCAGGAACTCAGCTCTTCTGTCCATGTTTGAACCAAGGCTGTAATGAGGTCCGGGGCACTGCACCCACGTCTGGAAGCAGGCAGTTTGTGAAGGATCATTTACATCAGGACCTTCAGCACGCGCCAAACCATTCCATGTAGACTTCAGCAACTTTAAAGAGCACCGGAAACCAAACAATTGCAGAACAGCCAGCAGAACTCAATTAGCAACTAACCTTTAAGTCGGTGATGATCCATCTGAATAGCCTTGGCATGGGTGCACGAGGGGTCCTTTCTGCACCTGAACAGCTGTTCAGCTCTGCATATTTAAGAGAAAGTGTCAGCTGGAGCGGTGAGCTCCAAAATGGCAGCTTTGGCATCAGCTCAGAGTGAAAAACTCTGATCGGCATCACAGCCCGCCTGATCTGTACACTTTCAGCAGACAATCACTGCACGCACACCAACGCCCTCATTAAAATGGCAGCCGGCATGGTTCCCACCAGAAATGTGCACTGTGGCTGTTAATTTGGATCCAAAACCGCGCTCAAGGCAGAAAAGGCAGGTGCTAAGGAGCCAAATGTTGCTTTTGGGAACTTTATTCCTCAAACTCCCTCAATCTGATGTGCCACAGCTGACCGAGACCTCCTGTAATTTTGGCTTTGAGACAACTGAAGCCCAGGTTTAAAAAAACACCTCAAACTACAATTGTTGAAACTGGTTTTCAAGTCCAGCCTGCATTTGACCCATATCCCTTTCGAAGGATATGGGCCAAATGCAGGCAAATGGGGTTAGCTTAGATGGTCTTTTTGGTTGGCATGGAACAGTTTGGGCTGAAGGGCCTGTCTCCGTGCCATACATTCTATGATTAACGCAGCACAGACTGACAACTCCACATTGCATTCGATGCACATTGTTTGTTTGCAATGGGTTTAACCAGATCAGTCAGAGTATTTCTGACATTCCAAATTCGGCCTGTTGGTCGTGGTGCTCAATTTATTGGAACAAATTCAACTCACTATACACCAACTTATCAATTTGCTGAAAATCACGGTGAGGGGATGGTTGGTTTGCATATTTCAGAAAGGTCATTCGAATTAATTGGCACAGAAACAGAGTGGCGTCACAGAAACATTTATAGGATAAGCCTGATCCTCCATATATAAATTTCGACCAGATAAGATCAAAGCAAAATACTGAGGATGCTGGAATCTGACACACAAATGGAAAAATGCTGGAAAATCTCAGCAGGACTGACAGCATCTGTGAAGCCATGATGTGGAGATGTCGGCGTTGGACTGGGGTGGGCACAGTAAGAAGTCTCACAACACCAGGTTAAAGTCCAACAGGTTTATTTGGATCACGAGCTTTCGGAGCGTTGTTCCTTCATCAGGTGGGATGAGGAAGGAGCAGTGCTCCGAAAGCTCGTGATTCCAATTAAACCTGTTCGACTTTAACCTGGGTGTTGTGAGACTTCTTACTGAGCATCTGTGAAGAGAGAATAGAGCCAACATTTTGAGTCAGAGCTAGAGCTTTGTCAGCTCGCTCTGACGAAGGATCATCCAGACTCAAAACACTGGCCGGAATTTACCGGCACTCTCCGTTGGCCTCAGGCGGGATTGTACGAACCTCAGGTGAACGTGCCGGTAAAATTCCACCCATTGGCTGTATTCTCTCTCCACAGATGCTGTCAGACCTGCTGCGATTTACCAGCATTTCCTGCATAAATTTCAACCACATTGGCATCATACTTCCTCTCGCAGTAAAATTAGCCATCCACCTGTCAGGATAATATCTGATGACACGACCTTCCTGGCAGATGAAATTTCTCCAGACATCATTTTACAGGAAAGTGTTTCTGTATGCATGAAATGACAACTTCCATTTCGTACTCACGAAAATCTTTTATTTTGTTCAAATTGGTAAAAACTTTTGCCCCAAATCTTTGAACCTGGTTCTTGCTAATCGGAACGCAACACTCATAGCAACTGCAACCAAATCTGAACTGTCAAAATAAAGCTTAGGATGTTTCTAAACTTCCAGCACAAAGTCACAATCATTCTGCAGGGTACGTCTGCCATACTGATTCGATGGCATTTATCACTCCCATAAGCCTCTCGCTTTACCCAGGAGCTGATTCACACTGTCTGACTTAGATTCATAGCAGGAGAAGGGCATTCGGCCCATCTAGTTTGCACCGACAACAATTCCACCCAGGTCCTATCCCCGTAACCTCACGTATTTACCCTGCTCATCCCTCTGACACGAAAGGGCAATTTAGCATGGCCCATCCACCTAACCCACACACCTTTGGACTGTTGGAGGAAATCCACACAAACAAGGGGAGGACATGCAATCTCCACACAAACAGTCACCCGAGGCCGAAATTGAACCCAGATCCCTAGTGCTGTGAGGCAGCAGCGTTAACCACTGTGCCGCCCCTTGTACTATAACCAGGTACCATTAACTGGATCCCAACACTCCCCAAAATCTACAACCACTCACTCAGCCACTAAATTTGTTCCACAGAGCTTCTGGAAAGCTTCCATCCCCTGCTGGACTCCAGAAAATAAATGCTCTGTGACTCGATAGAGAGATATGGACCAAATGCAAGAAATTGGGACTAACTGGGATGGCACCATGGTCGGCATCGACTTGTTGGGCCGAAGGGCCTGTTTCTGTGCTGTATATTACACTATGACTCTAAAAGAATGCAGGGAAAATGAAGGGCCAGCAAGGCAACATCCGTCCTTTGGGAAATGAGGATTATTTCTGGGACCTTGAAACCAACATATCACAAGTAGCTTGGACCTGGACTTTCTTAAATATATTCAGTGACTTGGCCTCCACAGCCTTCTATGGTAGAGAATTCCACAGGTTCACCACCCACTGGGTGAAGAAATTTCTCTTCATCTCAGTCCTAAATCATAGAATCTCTACAGTGCAGAAGGAGGCCATTTGGCCCATCGAGTCTGCACCGACTCTCCGACACAGCATCTTTCCCAGGCCCTATCCCCATAACCCTACATACTTATCCCACTAATCCCCCTAACCTACACATCTTGGGACACTAAGGGGCAAATTAGCATGGCCAATCCACCGCACATCTTTGGACTCTGGGAGGAAACCGGAGCACCTGGACGAAATTCCACGCAGACACAGAGATTGGGGGGAACTGATCCTCGTGTCAGCCAGAACCTAAGTTATACATTTTGTGCCCCTCTTTTTCTTTAGGTTATGAAATAATTATGAGAAAATTGTAAGTGCAAACTATACACAGACAGTCACCCAAGGCTGGAATCGAACCTGGAACATTTTGAGTCTGGATGACCCACCCAGTTCTGAGTCCGGGTGACCCATCCAGACTCAACGTTGGCTCCATTCTCTCTCCACAGATGCTGAGACTTGCTGAGTTTCTCCAGCATTTTCTGTTTTCGTTTCAGATTCCAGCACCTGCGGTATTTTGCCTTTATCTTGAGATAGTTATCAGGTTTGCTTCGCTCACTGAACAATAGAAAGTAACGGAACATATTTTCACAAATAGTGTGTCATCTTACACGACGTAATCAAGATGTCTTCTAACCGTCCTCCAGCATTTGCAACCTCTTAGCTTCAGAAAAGGCATTCACAGCTTCTCCTTTTAACAAGAGCCGACTGCCCACTCTGCCCTCCATTTAAAAATGTGACTCGAATATTAGCCTTGGGTCAAATTGACAACTCCCCCTACTCAAGAGTGAAATCTTCAAGCTTAACTTGCTGAAGAGAAGACCCCTGCTGAGTTCAAATGAATAAATGTGTTTTGTCCAAATCCAAACCTACATCTCCCAGTCCTGCACATTTAACCCCTTGAGTACCACGTTTAGCTCAATCCCAACATTTTTAACATATAATACACCAGATCCAATGATTAGAATGTACCCAAGGATATCCCTAAAAAGACAGAAGTAAAATCCAAAGATGATATATATTTTTAGCAATTAATTTCGGAGAGATTTCATCTCTCCTGCAAGTATCTTTATCCTGCTGATCAGTGCACAGATGCCAATTAGTTGGGAAGGTCAACTTCCATGCTACCCAGAGTGAAATATAAAAAACCAATCCCATTTACTCTGCACAATATAACAAATTATATTTAATGACGGTTTAAACAGATATGACTAAAGTTTCTGCAGCTTCAACACCCATGTTGCTCCACAGAATGATAGGTAAGAGTGTTGGATTATTCACCCTGGTTGGATAAATTCATGACAACACTCAATGAAAACGTAAGGAATATGGGGAGAATGAGGCCTCACTGCCCCTCCGGACTGTTCCATCTTTCAATAAGATCATCCTGGAAGTCAATTCCACTTGCGCTTCTGATCACTGTATCTATTGTTGCCTTAGAGTTGGCACGGTGGCACAGTGGTTAGTACTGTTGCCTCACAGTGCCAGGGCCCTGGGTTCACTTCCCGGTTTGGGTCACTGTTTGTGTGTTTGCACATTCTCCCCGTGTCTACTGGGGTTTCCTCCGGGTGCTCCGGTTTCCTCCCACAGTCCAAAGATGGATTGGCCATGCTAAATTGTCTCTTCGTGTCCGGAGGACTAGCTAAGCTAAATGCAAGGGGCTATGGGGATAGGGCCTGGATCGGATTGTGGTCGGTGCAGATTCGATGGGCCGAATGGCCTTCTGCACTGTAGGATTCAATTGATCTGAGTCTTACACTGAACAACTGAGCATCCAGGGCTCTCTGAGGTAGAGATATTAAAGGTTCCCAGCTCTCTAAAGTGAAGAGATTTCTCTGCATCTCAGTCCTCAACGGCTAACACCTTATCCTGAACCTATTCCTCCCAGTTCTGGATCTCCAGACAGGAAAAAAAACGTCTTTTAGCATCTGGGATGTCATCATCTCAGAATCTTGTATGTTTCAATAAGGTCATCTCTCATTCTTCTCAGCTTCAGAAAACAACGATCCAATTCTTTCTTTACACGAAACACGAGAAAGAAGGCTGTTTAATTGATGTTCCTGCCAGCAATCTAGGTTTCGAGCCTTTCTACCACCTACTGTGGCTTTAGCATGTGCTATTTACAGAATTCATGACAGTAACTCACCTTCTCACCTCCCCAACCTGAAACAGGGTTTAAACAGAGAAGGACAAGTGCAATAGAATCATAGGATGGGATATTACAACCTCGCTTGAGTGAGACCGGAAAATCCCATCCAAGGTCAATGGAGATTTCCGTTGTCAGTCCCTCACCCACTCCGATTCCACGGCAAGCGAAGTGGTAGAGTTCCGGCGATCGAGTTTTACGGTACAGAAAGAGGCCCTTCGGCCCATCGTGTCTGCACTGGACATTAAGCATCAATAGACCTGGGAAGGCCATTACTTCTAATCACTCTGTGCACTGAACATATACTAATACTCAGTACCGAAGGAGAGTCACATTGGACTCGAAACGTTAACTCTGTTTCTCTCTCCACAGATACCGCCTGACCCACTAAGTTTTTCCAGCACTTTCTGTTTTTATTTCAGATCTGCAGCATCCACAGTATTTTGTTTTTATACATTAATACTCCATTATCACTGAGTTAGAATTTCTTGCCTCACACCATCATGGGAGCCACATCACAAGGAGTGCAGCGGTTCAAGAAAGACCCGTCACCAGCATGGCTGGGCAGCGAGAGATGGCCAACAAACATCAATTTCACAGCATCGCACACATCACAAGACCAACATTTTAAAAAGCCACACAAGCAGCAGCCAATGATTTATTTCTTGTTTAAAATCGCTTTAATTCCATTTCCTAAAATTTGATTTGTTTTCACAATTTTTTCAAGCAGCAAAACTTGTAAATCAGTGTATTTTTATACCTCTGTCATAATATGTCAGACCATCTTAGCACTTTCAGTAACTTGTTTGGCACACTTTGGCAGCTCTTCCTTTGACTATTTGGGAGAATTCCCCGTCCTTAGCAACGCTAGGCTTGGGCTTCTCCCTATTAGACGTTTACCACAGTGCAACTTTTTATCACAAGCTTTCAATCTCTTTCCACAAAATTATGCATCTCAGATCAGCTTAAACCTAGGACACTGTAAAGGATCATGAAGTGGTGCCTTGTGACTGGTGGATAATTGTTGATTGTCATTAGCAAAGTCACATTTCCAGGAAGTTTATTTATTTATTAGTGTCACAAGTAGGCTTACATTAACATTGCAATGAAGTTGCTGTGAAAATCCCCCAGTCGCACACTCTGGCGCCTGTTCGGGTACACTGAGGGAGAATTTAACATGGCCAATGCACCTAACCAGCGCATCTTTCAGTCTGTGGGAGGAAACCGGAGCACCCGGAGGAAGCCCAAGCAGACGCGGAGAACGTGCAAACTCCACACAGACAGTGACCCAAGCAGGGAATCGAACCCAGGTCCCTGGCGCTGTGACGCAGCAGTGCTAAGCACTGTACCAGCGTGCCGCCCTGATTGTAATATCCTAGATGGGATAGTCATATCCAGGAAGCTATCTGAAGCAGAGTCAATGGACTCAAAACGTTAACTCTGTTTGTCTCCTGACAGATGCTGGCAGACCTGCTGAGATTTTCCAGTGTCCTCTGTTCTTGTTTCAGATTCCAGCATCCACGGTATTTAACTTGTTTTAGCTTTGAACATAGTTTCTCTTTCCATAGTAACATAAGAACACTTATACAATAGGTCATACCAATAGGCATTTCTGTCTCATTGGCCCTTGTATCTTTTATTTCTCAATGCCAATTTCCATCAGAACACAAATGCAAGTTTCGGAACCTTTCAATATCTCATTCACTGATTTGGAAATATGTTGGAGAAAGACACAGAGCAGTTACAGAATGTTCCAACCATTATTGTCTTCTGAGCGCTATTCTCAGCTTTTATTCATCCAATGTACAATCAAAGGGGATCTACCATGATTGCAAGTCACCATTTACCGGCACTGCCTAATTTCACCAAATAACAAGCAGTCTGGCTCCTTAGACGTGTGAGGTTAGGGTGGGCTCAAAGCCAATACTCTGTCATGCACATGGTTATTAGTGCTGCACCTGTCCAACACCAGTGCTGAATGCTACAACAAATCTGTGAATTCAATACTGCTCCCTTTGCTGTCAGAACATGTTCCAGAACAAGATAGCAAGCCGCTTCTTTTAATTAATTTCCAATTAGTAACAAAATGAGAGCATTGTTTCAAAGAAACACATTTCATTCACTTGTAAATTTCCTGAAGGATGTTTCCTACCCTTTGCTGAAAAAAGGGGCGACATTTCTCATCGCCTCAGTGAAGGGAGTCGTGATGATTTCTCCCAACTCATTCATCACCAAACACTTGGCCAAATTCTCTTCAGGATCCAGACTTAAACCAACTTGGCCGATGTGTATTCCATGTTTTTTTTTATTCATTTGTGGGATATGGGCGTCGCTGGCTTACCGGCATTTATTGCCCATCCCTAGTTGCCTGAGGGCAGTTGAGAGTCAACCACATTGCTGTGGCTCTGGAGTCACATGTAGGCCAGACCAGGTAAGGATGGCAGATTTCCTTCCCGAAAGGACATTAGTGAACCAGATGGGTTTTTTCTGACAAGCAACATTGGTCATCAGTAGATTCTTACTTCCAGATATTTTTTATTGAATTCAAATTCCACCATCTGCCGTGGTTGGATTTGAACCTGGGTCCCCAGAACGTTAGCTGAGTTCTGGATTAATAGTCTAACGGTAATACCACGAGGCCATCGCCTCCCCTATGCCCATACCAAAACATCCCCCCTGTGCTTGTTGATGCCGCAATGTTACAAATTCTCCAAATCCCTCCATGGCCACGCCTCCCCCTATCTCTGCAATCTCCTCCAGGCCTACAACCATCTAAGATTTCTGCATTCCTTTAATTCTGGGCACTTGAGCAACCCCAAATTTAAATACTCCACCATTGGTGGTCACGGCCTCAACTGCCAAGAACCCAAGTGCTGGAATTCCCTCCCCAAACCTCTCCACATCACCACCTCCCTGTCTTCCTTTAAGGTAGTCCTTAAAACCTATCTTTTTGACCAAGCTTTTAGCCATCTGCCCTAATACTGCTTTATGTGGCTCAATTTCAAATGATGCTTTAACACACTCCTGTGAAGTGTCTTCGGCTATTTTATTACATTAATGAAGAGTTGCTGTATTTGTTGTTATAAAAGATGACTGGTAATGAGACCAGGAATTTTTGTTAGACATCCGTCGGAAATACAATACTCACAGGCTAATGATTTGAAATGTGCCTCATTCATGAAAAATCACCATGATTAAAAGGTCATCATCACACAACTCGGCAATTCCATGGATTAAACATAAACTTAACCATTTATCTTTCCTTCCTTCCATAGAACTATGCAATGGCGCAGCCATTCAGCCCATCATGCAGCCGTGCATTATTTCAAGCACATATCCAATTAGTCCCACACGACTGCTCTTTCTCCATAGCCCAGCAAAGCTTTCCATTTCAAGTACCTACCAAATTCCTCTGAGAAAATTGGGATTGAAGTCTGCTTCCACCACCCTTTCAGGCAGTACCATCCAGCTTTCCGATATCAACCTTACTGTTAGAACTAGAATTCTTTATTTAACATTTGAACTGGGAAATAATGTTACAATTCAAAAACTTTCTATATTTTTGTTGGGTGGGGGGGCGTGGAGGTCACTTACATTCATTGGACTATGTAAGCCCACTCTGTCCAAAAAATGACTGAACTTTGACCTCTAAAGGCACCATGCCTCCAAGGATCACTTAATTTTCTATTCAAGCAACCTTACTGTCTATCTTAATAGCAGGTAAATATGTGGGGGTAGGGCCTGGGTGGGATTGTGGTTGGTGCAGACTCGATGGGCCGAATGGCCTCCTTCTGCACTGTAGGGTTTCTATGATTTCTATGAATTTGTGAGCATTTCATTGTTGCGGCTGTACCCTCAACAAGGAATTAAACTGATGCAGCGTGAAATATTGGATAACTTTAAAAAGTTGAGAGAGGAGATTTTCATGGTATTAGCTTGTATTGGATTGGATTTAAACCCAAGTCTGAGTGGTGAAAGGACAGCTGCTATGTGCAGTTATAGTTGTGTGTGCGTGTGTGTGTGCGTGTGTGTGTACACGTGTGTGCGTGTGTGGACGTGCTGGCCTTGGAAAGGGTCCAGAGGAGGTTCACAAGAATGATCCCCGGAATGAAGAGCTTGTCGTATGAGGAACGGCTGAGGACTCTGGGTCTGTACTCGTTGGAGTTTAGAAGGATGAGGGGCGATCTTATTAAAACTTACAGGATACTGCGAGGCCTGAATAGAGTGGATGTGGAGAGGGTGTTTCCACTAGTAGGAAAAACTAGGACCAGAGGGCACAACCTCAGGCTAAAGGGACGATCCTTTAAAACAGAGATGAGGAGGAATTTCTTCAGCCAGAGAGTGGTGAATCCGTGGAACTCCTTGCCACAGAAGGCTGTGGAGGCCAGGTCATTGAGTGTCTTTAAGACAGAGATAGATAGGTTCTTGATTAATAAGGGGATCAGGGGTTAAGGGGAAAAGGCAGGAGAATGGGGATGAGAAAAATATCAGCCATGATTAAATGGCGGAGCAGACTCGATGGGCTGAGTGGCCTAATTCTGCTCCTATGTCTTATGGTCTTATGTGCGTGTGCGCATGTGGGGGGTCTGGGGGGGGGGGGGGGGGAGAGATAGTCGTGTTGTGGCAAATTCACCAGACTAGTGATGCAAGAGACCCAGGCTAATGGTCCAGAGACATTGTCCGGGCTTCCCTGGCCCCAAACAATTCCCTGGCAATCATCACATATGTGGAATGGAAAATTTGATGGACTGCCCAGAGATCTGTTGACTTTGGGCAGGAATTTCCGGTCTTGGGAGGGACTGGAAAATCCAGGCCGTGGGTTCAAATCCCACGACGGTAGCTGGTGGAATTCATTTCATTGTTCACAAATCTGGAAGGTAAAGCTATTCTCAGAAATGGTGGACCATGAAACTATCATTGATTGTTGTCAAAAAAAAAATCCTCTCTGGTTCGCTAATGTCCTTTAGGAGAGGAAATGCGCCATCCTGACCCAATCTGACCTTAGCGTGATTCAGATCCATTGCAGTGTGGCTGATTCTTCACTGCCCTCTGAAATGGCCAAGTAACCCACTCAGTTCAAGGGTAATTAAGGATGTGGAACATCCTTGTCAGTGACATCCCATGAAAGAAAGGAAAAGAATAACACACCTTTATTAGGTTAATCATATTGAGCCAGTATTATAACTAAACAAATGTACTCTCGTCCCCAACACCCGGGCTCTGCACTAATTTACATTAAATTAGTCATTTTGCCAAGTTACAAGTCATTGCACAGTTTTGAACATTTTATTTTTCTTAAAAAATGAGATCAAAAGATGATTTTAAGTTGTAGATTAGTTAAAGAGGACAGAAGCAACATACTTGTGGGTTATACTAATTACCTCAGTGAAGAACTTGCACCTTAAAATGGGTCAATTATAATGTGTACACTGTAGCCAAAAGCTTCACTCGTACATTATCAGAGCTACTGCTTTATAGTGAAATTTCCATTATTATCACATGGCATCCAAGATTGTTACTAAATATTCAGGTATTTCATGCAGCAATGTCATCCATTCATCCCTGAAGATTGCAAACCAGTGGCTTTAATCTTTTATATTATTAAAATTAGTAAAAAATTTCTTTTGGATCGCAACATCATGCACGAAAGGTGAACATGAGGGTAGAGTTTATGCTGTGGGAGAAATCAGTGATTCTGCTGTGAATTATCATAGAATTCCTACCATATAGAAGGAGGCCATTCAGCCCATCTAGTCTGCACCAACCCCAATCCCATCCAGGCCTTATTCCTGTAACCCCACACATTTACCCCGTTGATCCCCCTGACACTAGGGTCAATTTAGCATGGCCAATCCACCTAACCTAACCTAACTCAAAATTGCGTTGGTTTTCTTCACTCTCTCCCAGCGTTTCCACTCAAAAGATGGAATTTTCCACACACACACACACACATCCCACCCCACCCCCGCCGGCAGTGTGTTTTCCCGCAGTCGGGGCAGCTGGTGGGATATTCCAGTCATCAATAGACTTTTAATTCTAGATTTTTATTGAGTTTAAATTCCATCATCAACCACGGTGGGATTCAAAGCTGAGTCCCCACAGCATTACCCAGAGTCTCTGGATTACTAGCCCAGCCACAATAACACTGCACCACCACCTCCCCCAATGCTGACCCCAGGATGTTGATTGAGGGATTTCAGCGATGGCTGTTTCTATGTTTCAGTGGGGGGAAGGTGGGATCAGGATATTGAATTTGATGATCAGCCATGATCTAAATGAATGGTGGAGCAGGTTCAAAGGGCCGAGTGGCCTACTCCTGCTTCTAGTTTCTATGTGATGCTATTGAATGTCAAGGGGAGATGGTTGGATCCTCTCTTGTTGGAGGTGGTCATTGCCTGGCACTTGCGTGGCACAAGTGTTACTTGCCGCTTGTCAACTAAAGCCTGAATTTGTCCAGGTCTTGCTGAATATGGGCACAGGATTCAGTACCTGATGATTTTCAAATGGTGCTGATTAGTGAACATCCCGACTATGATGAAGAAAGCAGCTGGCGATGGTTGGGCCCAGGGCACTACCCTGAGGAACTCATGAAGTGATATCTGGGACTGAGATGATCAACCTCTCACACCACAACCATCTTCCTTTGGGCTCAGTATGACTCCAACCAATGGAGAGTTTTCCCCTGATTCCCACTGACTCCAGTTTTGCTCGGGCTCCACACTCGACCAAATCTGTCTTGATGTCAAGGGCAATCACTCTAACCTCACCTCTGGAATTCAGCTCTTTTGCCCATGCTTGGACCAAGGCTGTAATGAGCTCAGGAGCTCAGTTCCGAACCCAAACTGAGTGGCAGTTATTTCCTACATTTAAAAAAATAGGGGCAATTTTAATGTAAAATTGTGGGAACACTCATTGCATCGTGTGGATTTCCAGGTTTACACCCACACAGCTTTACTCTGTACTGAAGTCATATGGCGGATTTAATACTGGCATTCTCCCCAAGCCTGTGGGTTTCTCACCTGGTGAGTGAAGATAATATTACACAAAATCCTCACAGCTGTAATATGTAGGTTCAGCAGTGGTTGGACCCGATCTCAGTTCACAATATCCCACCTGATGAGTTATTCAACAAAGGAGGAAGGTGATAGAGTATCCCTCACATGGGAGGGGGCAAGGAAAAACATTCCAGGGCAGGTTTGTTCACCTCCCAGTAATTAAATGAAAGTAACAGAAAATCATAGAATCCTACAGTACAGAAGGAGGGCATTTGGCCCATCGAGTCTGCACCAACCACAATCCCATGCAGGCCCTATCCCCATAACCCCATGCATTTACCCTGGCTAGTCCCCCTGACAGTAAGGGGCAATTTAGCATGGCCAATTCACCTAACCCGTGCATTTTTGGACTCTGGGAGGAACCCCTGGAGGAAACCCACGCAGATACGGGGAGAACGTGCAAACTCCACACAGACAGTGCCCCAAGCCAAGAATCGAACCCGGGTCCCTGGCGCTGTGAGGCAGCAGTGCTAATCACTGTGTCATTGGTGGTGACTGTAAGCAAAGAGGCCACCATGAAGAGAAAAAGCCTAAACTTATCACTTATCACTTATTAGTAACACATGCTCACAAGGTGAGTGAACCCCTCCCATGGGAGAAGAGTACTTGGAGTGAGATCCAAAAGGGAGAGAAATATTCATCTCCTTCCATTATAAAAATTAGAGAGTCTTAGACTCCTACAGTGCAGATAAGGCCCTTCGTCCCCTTGAGTCTGCACCAACAAAAGTCGCACTAATCCCATTTTCCTCCACTTGTCCCACATCCTAGGATGTTATGATATTTCACGTGCTCATCCAAATATTTTTTAAAGGTCGTAAGGTTTCCAGCCTCAACTACCTTCCCAGGCAGTGCATTCCAGATTCCCACAACCTTCTGAATGAAAACAATTTTCCCAAATCCCCTCTGAATCTTCTGCCTCTTACCCTAAAACTATGCCCCCTTGTGATTGACCCCTCTAGCTGCCTCCTATTCACCCTGTCCATAGCCCTCATAATCTTATACACCCCAATTGTGTTCCCCCTCAGCCTTCTCTGATCTAAAGAAAATGAACCAAGCTTATCTAGTCTCCCCTTACAGCTCAAATGCTCCATCCCATGCAACATCCTGGTGAATCTCCTCTGCATCCCCTCTAATGCAATCACATCCTTCCTATAGTGCGGGGACCAGAACTGCACACAATACTCCTAACAAACACCTGTACAACTCCAACATTAGCTCCTTGCTCTTATACTCCATGCCATGACTGATGAAAGCGAGTGTCTCATTAGACTTCGTAACGATCCTATTCATGTGCTCTGCTGACTTCAGGGATCTGTGAATAACTGCCCCAAGTTCCCTCTGAGCTTCTAGTGTCCTGCTATTCATTAAATGTTCCCTTGCCTTGTTTCTTCTCCCAAAGTGCATCACCTCGCACTTATCAGGGTTAAATACCATCTGCCACTGCTCTGCCTATCTAACCAACCCAACTATTTCTTCCAGTAACCTACAACCATCTTCTTCATTATTAACCACCCTACCAATCTTGGTGTCTTCTGCAAACTTGCTCATCATTCCCTCACATTTTTATCTATATCGTTTATATATATAACAAACAATAAGTGTCCCAGTACTGATCTTCAAATTGCCTTCCTGTTACAGCTTTATGGGTATTAGAAGTCTAAAAGTCAAACACATTTAGCTTAAAGGATATTAAATATCCTTGCGGCACGGTGGCACAGTGGTTAGCACTGCGACCTCCCAGCTGGAGTATTGTGTGCAATTCTGGGTTCGATTCCTGGCTTGGGTCACCATCTGTGTGGAGTTTACACGTTCTCCCTGTGTCTGCGTGGGTTTCCTCCGGGTGCTCCGGCTTCCTCCCACAGTCTGAAAGACGTGCTGGTTAGATGCATTGACCTGAACAGGCGCCGGAGTGTGGCGACTAGGGGAATTTCACAGTAACTTCATTGCAGTGTTAGTGTAAGCCTTACTTGTGACTAATAAATAAACTTTAACTTTAAAATAATTCATTAAAAAAAAAGTTGTAACAGAGAGTGCCTATTCAGTAAATAGGTATTGTGTGTACAGTGTAGACTGTACATTGCGTTTTTGCAAAGTAGAGGGTCGAAATTCCAAAAAAGAATTATTAGGTGTGAACAGATGGCACTTAGAACGTACTGTCATTGAGTATAAACTGAGGCACCAAAAAGCAATAAAATGATTAATTGTGTTTAGAAATGTGTGAAAAGGCTTTCTCAATACAGATGAAGTGTTAAAAATCTATATATATTGTGTGGTGGAAGAGCAAGTGTAACATTTGTGCATCCTGCAACATTCGGGCTTAAAATGAATAAGCAGGTTCATACAAGCTGTTTCTTGTAACCTAACTCTTACGAAGGTTAATTTTGGGAACAGAGTGAACAGATACTGGTATAACTGAGTTTCACTAATCTGTTGAATGTGCAGATGCCTTGAGCTTCCCAGCCCAGGTCATTTTAAAATTTGCACTTCTGGGCAAAGCATTGAATGAACTCCGTGTAGAATTGCCATTCAGTGTTGCATTCTGGAGAGGTTTACATTTGACCCACTCGCCAATGCATCTGAATCCCATAAAAGACCAGCCATGCAACATTGCTGCGATGACACTGTGTATTTAAGAACTGTACTAACCATGTGTTTTTTTTGCAGGATCAGTTCTATGCAGTGTCTCCAGTAATGGGTGGCACGGTAGCACAGTGATTAGCACTGCTGCCTCACTGTGCCTGGGACCCAGGTTCAATTCCAGCCTCAGGTGACTGTCTGTTTAGAGTTTGCACATTCTTCCCGTGTCTGGATGGGTTTCCTCCGGGTGCTCCGGTTTCCCACCACAGCCCAAAGATGTGCTGGTTCGGAGGATTGGCCGTGCTAAATTGACCCTTATCATAAAATATAATCATCGAATCCCTACAGGGCAGAAGGAGCCCATTCGGCTCATCGAGTCCGCACCGTCCACTAAGTGGCAATTTAGCATGGCCAATCATGGCCTTAGGGTGGGAAATTCCAGCCACACTAACCCCAAGTCTGGAAAATCCCGCCCGAGGTCAACAGACCTTTGCATGGTCGGTGTCCCGCCCGCTACGATTCCCTGGCGTGCAAGATGGGAAAATTCCGTCTTTAGTGTCGGGGGATGAGAAGGGCGTTTCGGGGATAGGGCCTGGGTGGGATTGTTGTCTTTGCCGGCTCAGTGGGTTTCTGCACTGTAGGAATTCTCTGATTTTCTCACTGGCTTGCACACTGATGAAAATGTACAATTAAGCCGGTGGAATTGCTGAATTTCAGAATTCACAATATTTATCCTTCTCAATGAATGGTCAAAGGTTTTAATTAAAATACTTGCATTCCCTTTCCCTCAGCAGGCATTTCAACCATGTGTTCAAATGGCATTCAGGTGCTTAAAAAAGTTTATTTTTAAAACATCCAGCTGGCACTTGATGTGAAGTTCTTGCAACTATATTCTCTGCCTAAAACAGCAGCTTCAGTGATGAAACTTTGGGTGGTTAACCAGTATAATTCACTGCAAGAAACAGCAACTCTAGATGGTATTTCTAATACATTTTTGTTAAATCAAGACTTGTTTTTGCGTTAAAGTTCTTCAGCGATTTTCAACTCTGAGCACATTCATAGAATCTCTAAGTTCAGAAGGAGGCCATTCAGCCCATCAAGTCTGCATCGAACACAATCCCACCCAGGCCCTATCCCCACATTCCCATGCATTTACCCCTCTAATTCCCCTGACACTAGGGAAAATTTAGCACGGCCAATCCTCCTAACCCGCACATCTTTGGACTGTGGGAGGAAACCAGAGCATCCGGAGGAAACCCAGGCAGACACGGGGGGAATGTGCAAACTCTACACAGACAGTGACCCAAGCACGGGAATCGAACCTGGGTCCCTGGCGCTGTGAGGCAACAGTGCTGACCACTGTGCCACCGTGCCGCCCCGAGGTACGGCAATGGAATTACTAACCTCCATTTTTCACAAGTCAGCAATTCTAGTGTCTACATATAAAATAAAAACAAAAAAATGCTGGTAAAACTCAGCAAGTCTGGTAGCATCTGTGAAGAGAGAAATAGAGTTAATGTTTCGTGTCTTAATGGCTCTTCTACAGAAGGTACATCTACAAACCTTGCTGAGATGGTTTTCAAATTTACCTTAGATTAGCGGTTAGACATCTCATGAAATTAATGGATTATAGCACAGATCAGAGTAACTATAATTTCAGCACTTAAGATGTAATAAAGTGGGATAATTAGTGTAACTGCTCCATGATTATCGAACTTGCCCTTTTAGGTACTGTAATAATCTTAATGCTGTTTGTATCTCAGCTAATTTGCATTAAAGTTTAGTATTACTTGCCCTGAAGTGGCAGGTTTGACAGTAAATTCAATAATTCTAAGGTTTATTCCACCTCATGATTTGGCTCAGGTCTTTTTCTCTTGGCTGCAAGGTCACTGCTTGATTGGTGAGTTTTATTTATTGTTTATCCTTGCAGTAACGTGTTCTGCCACAGGAAACAGTTTGCCCGCTGGTATTGTCAGCTTTTAGCAGGTTACCACACGAAGAGGGATGATAAAAGGGTAATTGAGGAACGGCAATGGAATTATTAACCTCCATTTTTCACAAGTCAGCAATTTTGCCAGCAGTTCATGGGGGTGGAGGGGGGAATGTTGCACAAGACAACAGCAACGGGCAATGTAGGGCAGCCTATAATTGAGAGTGTGTCTGCTCAGTTTCAGTTACTACTTTAAACAATGTGAAATTCCAAATCCAAGAACGGCACACCGTATGGAAGCTCCAACATGTTGGGTCAATAAGTTATCAGATATGGGTTCATCTACTGTGGTGAACCATAGTTGGTTACCACTATGAGTACTGAACCATAGATGGTCAGCACTATGGGTACTTGTAGATATGTTACTGTTGTCACTGTTGGGGTTAGGGTTGGGCTGTTCTACCTGTTGATATTGTTCTGTGGTACACTCCAGTTGGCTCCGCCTACCTGGAGGAGTATAAAGGTCACTGCACTGCCTGGTGACCCTTTAGTCTGGGATTGTATTGTATATAGTGTGCTCCATTCTTGTTAGTAATAAAAGCCTTTATTTCCCGGGTACGATCTAGCCTCCCGAGTGATTTAATCGCGCATCATCTACATGATTCCACATGGATTTTTCACCTGTAGCATGGAATGAGAAGCAGACACAAGGCTTCTCCACAGGAGGGCAAGGGAAAAAACTGGAAGACAACTCAGACGGCACGATGGCACAGTGGTTAGCACTGCTGCCTCACAGCGTCAAGGACCTGGGTTCAATTTCCGGCTTGGGTCACTATCTGTGCGGAGTCTGCACATTCTCCCTGTGTCTGCGTGGGTTTCCTCCGGATGCTCCGGTTTCCTCCCACAGTCTGAAAGATGTGCTGGCTAGGTGCATTGGCCATGCTACTGGTTAGGTGCATTGACCTGAACAGGCGCCGGAGTGTGGCAACTAGAGGAATTTCACAGTAACTTCACTGCAGTGTTAATGTAAGCCTACCTTGTAACACTAATAACGAAATAAATTAACACAGTCACCGGGGAATCTGTTACTGGGAGAGGGGGGAAAATCGACTTTGGCGGGACTGGAAGATCCCATCCAGCAGGGAGAGTAATCGACGGGATAGGTGAGCCACACAAAACACTGTCAACATCGGCGGGACCAGAAGATCCCACTAACGGCCTCCATTGCCGGACGACACACCATGTGAGGGGGGCCAGAAAATCCCACCTGGGTGACAAAAATCTTTTCCTTTTTTTAAGAAAGGAAGATCTTTGAGTGCACATAGAACTAATTTGTGATTTTTTTGTCATTTCGTCAACATGTATTCCAGATTACAGCAGGTATTTCTCTTCTCCTGGTGTTGGCAAGAGTAAGTCAGATTTTACTTTTCTTCTTTTTGTGCCAGTCTGATGGTGGAACAAGAACCGTTCACGCCGGCAGGATTTTCCCATCCCACCGCAGTGAATGGAGATTTGGCTGCCCGACACATTCTCCGACTTCACCCCAGCGGGAGCATGGAGTGAACAGCTGGTAAGATCGCGCCCATGAGGCACATTAGATTGTCCTGATAGGCCAGTGGGTGAAGGATGCATTCAGTTTCAAGGACAAGAAGTGACTCTTTCCTCCTCAAGGTGGAGATGCCGGCGTTGGACTGGGGTGGGCACAGTAAGAAGTCTCACAACACCAGGTTAAAGTCCAACAGGTTTATTTGGAATCACGAGCTTGTGGAGCGCTGCTCCTTCGTTAGGTGTGTGACTCCCCTGACGAAGGAGCAGCGCTCCGAAAGCTTGTGATTCCAAATAAACCTATTGGACTTTAACCTGGTGTGGTGAGACTTCTTACTCTTTCCTCCTCCACATTGTTGTTTAATTCTCTTGTTTAGGAGCGGATTGTCCTTCATCCTTCAAGTGATCCCATTTTGAAACAGTCAAGATCCAAACTTTGCAATCTATATCATAATATGAGCTTGACGTTACCAAATAATCAAGAATCAAACTGTTTATCTTTTCAGTGTGAAAATTATTCACGATTCATTAAGGTATCGACACCGAATGTGACTTTGCTGATTTTTATTTGCTCCTTTCACTTGGCAATTTTCCCATCTCTCCCGAAGATGCTGAGATAAGATTCAATAGGCACTGATGACTTTCTGGTTCTTTACCCAGGTGATCATTATTCATGTGTAACAGTCAACATTAACAGTCTATTCAAGTACAGGAAGGGGAGAGACAGAGTGTCACAGTCAAGTCCAATCTCGATAACAATCAGAAGCAGGGACCCAAGCTTACTTGTCTCTTTTCTATTAGCATCATTGCAAATATTTGAATAAATGAATGCACGCTCTGCGGCACTTTTCCACAAATTTCAGCTATTCTAAAAGTAAGAAATGGCTATCCACAGGAGTACTTAACTTCACATTTTTAGATGTTACCAGGAGGTTTAAGAGTTAGAGAGGATGAGAGGCAGACGTCAAAAATTAAATAGATACTTGCACAATTCTTTTGTTCTACTGGAAAAACCTTATGGGGTAATGTGTGAAGTAAAATGCAGCAGTAATGCCTACATTCAACTTAAATCTATGTGTATGTTTATTCCACTCTAAACTACAGGGAGAGAGTATCGATAGATAATACTCTATAGCTCACAATGGTAACACAGATGGGCTGGAAAATTTGGGCCTTTCCTGCCAGGGGGATCTTCCAGTCCTGCCGATGGATAACTCCCGCACCGCATTCCCTGGCAGCGGAGAGTGCAAGCAATGCAAAACTCCATAGACATCGGCGAAACTGAAACATCTAGCCGGTGGCCAATGGTGGGCCACCGGGAAACATGCCATGGCTTGAAAGGGGGGGGGGGCTGTTGGTAAATTATAGACCAGTTAGCTTGACCTCGGTCATGGGTAAGATCTTGGAGTCCATTATTAAGGATGAAATTGCGGAATACTTGGAAATGCATGGTAAAATAGGGCTGAGTCAGCCCAGCTTTGTCAAAGGGAGATCATGTCTGACAAGTCTGTTAGAATCCTTTGAGGAGGTAATGAAGAAGTTTGACAAAGGAGAGCCAGTGGATGTGATTTATTTGGATTTCCAGAAAGCCTTTGACAAGACGCCTTACGGGAGGCTGCTAAATAAGCTGAGAGCCAATGGTGTTCGAGGCAAGGTACTGGCATGGATAGAAGATTGGCTGACAGACAGAAGGCAGAGAGTGGGGATATGGGGTCCTTTGCAGGATGGGAACCAGTGACTAGTGGTGTTCCACAGGGGTCAGTGTTGGGACCACAACTTTTTACTATATACATTAATGATCTGGAAGATGGAACTGAGGGCATGTTTGCTAAAATTGCAGATGATACAAAGCTATGTAAAGGGACAGGTAATGTTGAGGAAGTGGGGAGATTGCAGAATGACTTGGCCAGGCCAGGAGAGTGGGCAAAGAAGTGGCAGATGGAATACAACGTGGGAAAGTGTGAGGTTATGCACTTTGGTAGGAAGAAGAGAGACTATTTTCTAAATGGGGAAAGGCTTTGGAAATCTGAAGCACAAAGGCAGTCCTGGTTCAGGATTCTCTTAAGGTTAACCTGCAGGTTCAGTTGGCAGTTAGAAAGGCAAATTCAATGTTAGCATTCATTTCTAGAAGGCTAGAATACAAGGGCAGGGATGTACTACTGAGGCTGAGATGAGGAGGAATTACTTCAGCCGGAGAGTGGTGAATCTGTGGAACTCATTGCCACAGAGGACTGTGGAAGCCAGGTCATTGAGCGTCTTTAAGATAGAGATCGATAGGTTCTTGATCAATAAGGGGATCAAGGGTTACGGGAAGAGGCAGGAGAATGGGGATGAGAATCATATCAGCCATGATTGAATGGCAGAGCAGACTTGATGGGCCAAATGGCTTAATTCTGCTCTATAAGCTTATGGAATCTGCTTGCAGTCTTTGCAGTAGCAGTCACATGGGAAAACCACATTATAATGATATTATGCACCCTTTATTATTTACTTCTATTAAATTGCAACACGGCACAGCTCTTAGATAACAGGTAAAAGCTTGTGAAGAATTAATTCAGAAATGATCGTCTGTTAAGAGTCACAAAATGAATATACTGTGACAAATTACTGAGAAAACAGAATTAGAGAACATCTATGTGGGCAAAAAAAAATGTTTAAACTTCTCTTCATCAGAAGTGCCTTATCACATTGCTGGAATGTCTGTAAGCAATTCACAGTGTATTATTTTTGGAGTACAATGATTGTTGTTATGTTGAAAGCTGCAAGTAAGCGGATCAAACAAAATTGCCACATTCACTATTAGCCTTTCATAATCTGAGTCATAAGGATAAGCTGTGGCCCCAACTAGCTGAAACAGCTGGAATCATTTCCCAAAACACTCTTTAAAAGAAAAATAACACTGAGAGGCTGATTTCAGCACCACAAATTGCCACAACGCAAATCGCCCATGCACTTCCTAGAACTGCTTGGTAAATAAAGGAAGCAGCAACTATAGGTTTGATGCTAACTTCACATCTAATTTTACCTAATTAACTGATGCCCAGTGAGAGATGGTTTGGTGACAGTCGTGGGGCTAGACTTAATGGGTCGTTGGAGTCCCCACACCCCTGATGCCCAGCTAAAAAAGGGTTGGGAGGGAGAGTTAGGTCCAGCCCAAGATTTCTATACATTATAACAGCATTCTGACCAACACGACAGAGACTATTGTCAAACATTGCCATTACTTAAAGCTACAATAATGTAGCTCACATGCTGCTGGCAGTTTTGTGGATTAGCGTTGTGAAATGCCAGCTTTCCAATTCAACAAAGCAGTGCAGAAGGATAATGCAGAGAAAAGTACAAAATCAGGAAAAGCCATTGGGGGCTATTCGACTGCTCACAGTTTATTTTAAGTGCAGAGAGTGCTCTTTGGATAAAGGAATTTCAAATATTGCCTACAGCTTTCGCAGTTCTTCTTGAGCGTTTTTTTTTCTCTCTAAAAAGTACATAATGAAGCCAGATGAAAAGAAACTGCTTTAAAAAGGCACAATGGCATTATTATGGCAAAAAATAACCTTTGACAACTATCATCCCCACTTATGTAATTACAGAAGTAGAACCAACTCTCAATTACGAGTGATTATTAATTTATAATTCACAGCTCTATTATTTAATAACAAATATCATAATGCTCCTTTGTATCATGCTGATTATATGGGTGGATGATTAAAATGAAGGATAGAAATTCATTATTCCATTCATTCAACGAAAGGACCCTGCAAACAAATTATCTTACCAAATGTGCCATTTTTGGGGAATCCCTTAACAAAATTATAATTCCCAATAGTTAAAGATGTTCATAATATATCTGAGAAATCAAGGTATATCACAGACTTCAAACATCGTGTTGATGCAGAATAGATCACAAAGAAAGCAATATGCACCACAGAGATTTACAGGTCTTTTTTCGCCTCAATGGACCACCTCAAGGCTCCCATTTGCATTGCAAATGATTATTGATCCCAAAAGAAGAAATTCAGAATACTCCAAGCTTTTAGCAACAACCTTCTGAGTTGGTTGTCGACAAGCTCTCTAAGAGTAACCTGGCACTCTGCCCAACTTTTCCCTCCGCTTTGGGAAGCACCTGACCTTTCAGTGGGACAAGTCCCACTAAAAGGTCAGGCGCTTAAAAGTTTACAGTTCATCTATAAGCCTCACAAGTAGGCTTACATTAACACTGCAATGAAGTTACTGTGAAAATCCCCTGGTTGCCACACTCCGGCGCCTGTTCGGGTACACTGAGGGAGAATTTAGCATGGTCAATGCACCTAACCAGCATTCGGACTGTGGGAGGAAACCGGAGCACCTGGAGGCAACCCATGCAGATACAGGGAGAATGTACAGATTCCACACAGACAGTGACCCAAGCCAGGAATCGAACCCGGACCCCTGGCGCTGTGGGGCAGCAGTGCTAACCACTGTGCCACCCACCGTTAGGCAGCTAAGATCAGAAACCCATCAGAATGAAAGGCAAACCCGTGCCCCGTCATTCTGCCGTGCATTCCTCATGTGCCGAACTTCCTGTGGCAAACTAATCCCACCTAGCATTATATCAGATTGCTTCATTCACAGTGACACCGCACTATTTATAATGGGTAAATGAAACCGAGTGCCGGTGCGGATAATCTGGATAACTGACAGCAGTTGGGAGATCTCTTCACATTTCCTCTGAAAAGTAACATGAACAGATGGGGTGTTTATGATAAGGCTGACGTATGGTGCACTTCCAAGAATGACAGGCTGAATGCACTGGAGACCCAGGGTAAGCATGGAGCAGTCAATCATGGGCATAGCAGCAAGAGTGAGGAACAATCAAACTTCGGCTGAATTTCCCACTTGGCCAATATTCCTTTCAACTATCGCAGTATATAGTGAACATATTTTGACTTTAACTGAAACTTACATACACTGTCACTGGCGCTGAATCTATTAAAAGCAAGCTTTACCCTTATTACAATGATGTCTACATTTAACTATCTGGTACAAATACATACTGCTATTTGAAAGAAGCCACTGTATCTGGCCAACCAGCATTGTGAAAGTGCTTCCAAGGTTTTTCTAACAAAAACAGGAAGCATGTTTACATCTCTCTGACATTCCAATCAAGAAAAGACACGGAACGGTGGCACAGTGGTTAGCACTGCTGCCTCACAGCTCCAGGGACCTGGATTCAATTCTGGCCTCAGGTGTGGAGTTTGCACATTCTCCCCGTGTCTGTGTGGCTTTCTTCCGGGTGCACCGGTTTCCTCCCACAGTCTAAAGATGTGCAGGTTAGGTTGATTGGCCGTGATGAATTGTCCCTTAGTGTCAGGGAGATGAGCAGGGTAAATGTGAGGTTACGGGGATAGGGCCTGGGTGGGATTGTCAGTGCAGGCTCAAAGGGCCAAATGGCCTCTTTCTGCACTGTAGGGATTCTATGATACATTTCAATTAATATTTACACTTAATTTAAGTGACATTAATTAATGGAATTTTTTAAAACCAATTCAGCGCATAATTTACATAATAAGTTGCAGACTAACCGCAAGTGAGAAAATGCACAATTTTATTCAACAATTCAACCAACTAGAGGACAAAGCCTTTCATCCTTGGAAGGAGGCGGTGGTGCACTGGCAATCCAGAGGCCAAGACTAATGCCGTGGAGAAACTGGTTCAAATCCCACCATGATTTACATAGATGATTTGGAGTTGGGAACCAAGTGTAGGGTCTCAAAATTCGCAGATGACACAAAGGTGAGTGGCAGAACAAAGTGTGCAGAGGATGCTGAAAGTCTGCAAAGGGATATAGATAGTCTAAGTGAGTGGGTCAGAGTCTGGCAGATGGAGTACAATGTTGGTAAATGTGAAGTCATCCATTTTGGTAGGAATAACAGTAAAATTGATTATTATTTAAATGGTAAAAAATTGCAGCATGCTGCTGTGCAGAGGGACCTGGGTGTCCTTGTGTATGAATCACAAAAATTTGGCTTGCCAGGTGCAGCAGGTAATTAAGAAGGTAAATGGAATTTTGTCCTTTATTGCTAGAGGGATGGAGTTTAAAAACAGGGAGGTTATGTTGCAGCTGTATAAGGTGCTGGTGAGGCCACACCTGGAGTACTGTGTACAGTTTTGGTCTCCTTATTTGAGAAAGGATATACTGGCACTGGAGGGAGTACAGAGGAGATTCACTAGATTGATTCTGGAGTTGAGAGGGTTGGCTTCTGAGGAGAGACTGAGTAGACTGGGATTATACTCATTGAAATTCAGAAGAATGAGGGGAGATCTTATAGAAACATATACAATTATGAAGGGAATAGATAAGATAGAAGTAGGGAAGTTGTTTCCACTGACAGAAGACACAAGAACCAGGGAGCACGGCCTCAAAATAAGGGGGGAGCAGATTTAGAACTGAGTTGAGGAGGAACTTTTTCACCCAAAGGGTTGTGAATCTGTGGAATTCCCTGTCTAGTGAAGCAGTTGAGGCTACCTCATTGAATGTTTTTAAGGCAAGGATAGATACATTTTTAAACAGTAAAGAAATTAAGGGCCATGGTGAGCGGGCGGGTAAGTGGAGCTGAGTCCACGAAAAGATCAGCCATGATCTTATTGAATGGCGGAGCGGGCTCAAGGAGCCAGATGGCCTACTCCTGCTCCTAGTTCTTATGTTCTTATGACAACTGGTGAAATTTAAATTTAATTACCAAAATCTGGAGTCAAAAAGATAGTCTCAGTAATAGTGGCCATGAAATCATTGTCAATTGTTGTAAAAATCCATCTGGTTCACTAATGTCCTTTAGGGATGGAAATCTGCTGTCTTTAATCTAGAGTCACGTGTGAAGTGGCTCACACGTGACTCTAGAAACACAACAATGTGGTTTACTTTTAAATGACCTCGGAGTTGAACGAGCAAGCTATTTAAGAAAATTTAGGAAGGATAGGCAAAAAGGAAAAGGAGGTGAGGTGCTGTTACCAGTTGATGAAATCAGTGCAATAGTGAGGGAGGATATTGACTCAGTAAGTCTAGATGTAGAATCAGTCTGGATGAAATAAACAAGCAACGAGAAAACATTAGTGGGAGTTGTCTAAAGGCCTCCAAATAGTGGTGGTGAGGTAGGGAATGGCATTAAACAGGAAATTAGAGATGCATGTAACAAGGCTGCCAAAGTAATCATGGGTGACTTTATTCTGCATATAGATTGGCCGAAACTATATTAGCAATAATACTGTGCGGGATGAATTCCTGGAGTGTGTAGATTAGGCCAGTACGTTGAGAGCAAACTCAGGAACATGCTAAACTAGGTTTGATATTATGCAATGAGAAGGGGTTAATTAATAATCTTGTTGTGCCAGGTCCTTCAAGGAACAGTGGCCAATACATGAATTATTAGGATAGAAAGTGAAAAATTCTGAGTTGAAACTAAGGCCCTAAAGCTAAACAAAGGAAACTACAACATTACGAGGCATGAATTGGCAAAGATAGATTGGGGAACTTCATTAAAAGGCATGACGGTGGATAGGCAATGGCTAATATTTAAGGTGTGGAGATGCCGGCGTTGGACTGGGGTAAACACAGTAAGAAGTTTAACAACACCAGGTTAAAGTCCAACAGGTTTATTTGGTAGCAAAAGCCACACAAGCTTTCGGAGCTGCAAGCCCCAAGGGGCTTGCAGCTCCGAAAGCTTGTGTGGCTTTTGCTACCAAATAAACCTGTTGGACTTTAACCTGGTGTTGTTAAACTTCTTATAATATTTAAGGAACAAATGTATAAATTGCAACATGAGCAGGGAGGTAGAGGAGATGGAAACTGGGTTGGAAACAAAAGGTAGAAAAAGTGAAAGCAAAAGAGGAAAACATGGGAATAAAAGGCAAAAAAACCCAAAAGGTTCAAGTTCATTTATTAGTCACAAGTAAGGCTTATATTAACACTGCAATGAAGTTACTGTGAAATTCCCCTAGTCGCCACGCTCCAGCACCTGTTTGGGTCAGTGCACCTAACCAGTGCGTCTTTCAGACTGTGGGAGGAAACCGGAACACCCAGAGGAAACCCATGCAGACACGGGGAGAACGTGCAAACTCCACACAGACAGTGACCCAACCCAGGAATCGAATCCAGGTCCCTGGCACTGTGAAGCAGCAGTGCTAACCACTTTGCTATCGTGCCACCCATTGCGGCTCCACTGTCCCTGGAGACGGGCTTAGTGTGAGGAAAAGTGTGGTGGAAACACAAAACTAAGGTTTCTGTATCATAATGCACATAGCATAAAAACAAGATAAATGGACTGATGGCAAAATATGATCTGATAGCCATTATTGAAACATGGTTGCAAGGAGATCAAAGTTGGGAAATCAATTTCCAGGGTTATATGACTTTCAGGATGGACAGACGGGAAGAAAAAGGTGGTGGGGTAGCTCTGCTAATAAGAGAGGAAATAAGTACAGTTCTGAGGGACGATCTCGGATCAGAGGATGTGGAGTCGATTTGGGTGGAAGTGATAAATACCAAAGGAAGGAAGAGAGTGGTAGAAGTATTGTATTGGCCCCTGAAAACTAGTTACACTCTTGGAAAGATTTTAAACTCAAGAATTGACAAATGTATATGAAAAGAGCAGTGCATTAATCACGGACGATGTAGTAATTCAGCCAAGGCCAGTTTCCCATCATCAGAAACCCGTTATTGGAAATCAAAAGAAGTGCCAGACCCACAACCTACAGTGAGCAAGTCCGTACCCGAGGCCCCACATGCCGTCAACAATATTATTTTTTGTTTTTCATCTCCTTCAATGTTGTTAGCATGGAAGAAGTAATGCATGTGCTCTGGACATTGGGCCCAGTCTTCCCAACTGCTATAGGGTTCATGTTTCCCAAAATGAGGCATAATTGCTTTTTCTTCCCGGGAAGATTATTGACTTACGGAGGTTGTCCAGAGAGAGAAAAAAAAGGTTATTTTTTTACTCCTCATTGCCAATGTAATAACCCAGCAAGGCCTGTTTTGCATCACAAAAACACTTTATTGGAACCATAGAAGAGCCGCACTCATGGTTTAAAGTAAGCAAGTCCGTACCCGGGGACCTACAACTACAAGAAGCCCTAGAAGCTCATAGGAACCAGTAGAAACACCCTTTGCTAGTTGGAGTCAGACTTAGCCCAGTGGAAGATGATTGTTGGAGGTCAACCATCTCAGTTCCAGTTGCAGGAACTCCTCAGGGATGTGTCCGAGGCTCAATTATCTTGAGCTGCTTCAATTTTCCCGCATCATGAGGTCAGAAGAGGGATGTTCGCTACGGATTGTGCACCGTTCAAGTGTCGGCAACAATCATCTCCAACAGGAGAGAATCCAGCAATTATCCTCTGGACATTACTAATACCACACTATCAGTATCCTGAGGGTTATCATTGATCAGAAACTGAACCAGACCAGCTATCTAAATACTGTGGCTACAAGAGCAGGTCAGAGGTTGGGGATTCTGCGGAGAGTAACTCACCCCATAACTCCCCGAAGCCTGTCCATTGGCTGCAAAACACAAGTCAGGAGTGTGATGGAATACTTCCCACTTGCCTGGATGAGTGCAGCTCCAACAACACTCAAGAAACTCAACACCACCCAGTTCAAACGATCTTGCTTGATTGGCACCCCACCTATCAGTTTCCACATCTATCACCAACGTACTGTTTCAGCAGTGTGTACCATCTACTAGGTGCACTGCAGCAACTCAACAAGCCTCCTTAGACATCACCTTCCAAGCACGGGGCCTACTTCACCTAAAAAAACAAGTGTAGTGGGTGTACGGGAACACCACCACCTGAATGTCCCACTCATCATTGAGTTGAAACTAAATTGTCATTTTTTCACTGCTGTTGGGTCAACATCCTGGAGCTCCCTCACTAAAGGCATTGTGGGTGCAGCTCCAACACATAGACTGTAGTGGTTCAAGAAGGCGGCTCGCTACCACCTTCTCAAGGGCAACTAAGGATGGGCAATGAAAAATAGATGCTGGGCTAGCCATGAAAGACTTTTGAATCCTTTGCTGGTCCTCATATCCTGTCCAATCATCTGACCAGCCACCTGTCTTTGTACATTTTTTTCTCTAAGCTTGAAATTATCTTTAACCTTCCTAGTTAACCATGGATGGTGGGTCTATCCTTTGAATGTTTTTGTACTCGGTGGAATGTAATTATTCTGTGCATTTTAATTATCTCCTTAATCATTTGCCACTACATCTCTATTCACCTATCCTTTAACTTAAATTTGCCAATTCACTTCAGCCAGCTTAGCTCTGGTGTCCTTATAATTGCCTTTATTAAGTTTAGAACATGGGGGGAGGGAAATTTTCCTGTCCCACCCGCCACAGGAATCGTAGTGGGCAGAGGGGGTGGACCATGCAAAGATCCATTGACCTCGAGCGGGATTTTCCAGTTTCAGGGTGAATGCAGCTGGAAAATCCTGCCCCTTGTCTCAGACCCACTCCTCTCTCCCTCAAACTGAACGCAAAATTCAATCACATTATGGTCACTGCTACCTCGGGGGCACCTTTAGTATGAGATATTAATTACTCCCACCTCATTGCACAATGCCAGGTCCAGTGTAACTTGCTCTCTGGTTGGCTCTAGAACATACTTGTTCAAAGAAACTATCCCAAAAACATTCAGATTATTAGATTTAGTATCTTGAAAAATGTAGCGCAGAATTTCCCCGTCCCACCTGCGGACGGGACACGGTCCATGCAAAGGTCTGTTGACCCAGGGCAGGATTTTCTGGTCTTGGGGCGAGTGCGGCCGGAAAATCCCATCCGTAGTGTTTAGAAAATGAGGTTTGAAGTTGTATTCTTAGCCCCAACTCAAATGTTTGTCATTGTTTTAACAAATATATCCACCAAATGGGAATACAGTTAGAGATTGCAGGAGGAAACAGAAAATAGAAAGCGATTTTTAAAAAAACCCTGTCTGGAACGATGATTTGTTATAACGGACATGAATAACAGCAACAAACAGGATGTGACTGTGAGAATATAAACCAAACTACAGTTAGTAAAATGAAAATGACCTTCCCATTCCCACAACAAAGGTTGATCCGTTCTCAACCTGAGAAAGACACAACTAATGCATGTAACTGCCATTTCAAAAGGATATCTTTTCAATGAATTGTTCATGTATCAAATGCTTCGAGCAGTTCAAGATTTCGCATGTTGCCTCTGGCAGGAACTTGCGTAAAATATTTACCAGCTATCCTTGTTACTTCGGTGAATATTTTATCAATGATCAATAATAGAAAATGCACCCTAATATAGCATCTGCCAGTGATCAAATGCTGACACATATCAAATGGTTTCCACAGTTAAAGGTGCCTGGAAGAGGTTGGTAGAATGTTAGCGCCTGTTTTACAAATTTTCGGAAGAGATTGCTACTTTCCTTCCTGCTTCCAATCCCTCACCATCTTCTGTGTGAAAAAATTGCCCCTCTGGACATTTTTGTATCTCTCCCCTCTCACCTTAAACTTATGCCCTCCAGTTTTAGACTCCCCTACTTTTGGGAAAAGATATTGACTATCTAGCTGATCTATGCCCCTCATTATTTTATAGACCTCTATAAGATCACCCCTCAGCCTTCTACGCTCCAAAGAAAAAAGTCCCAGTCTATCCAGCCTCTCCTTACAACTCAAACCATCAAGTCCCGGTAGCATCCTAGTAAATCTTTTCTGCACTCTTTCTAGTTTAATAATATCCTTTCTATAATAGGGTGACCAGAACTGTACACAGTATTCCATGACTGTAACACTACATTCTGCATTCTCTCCTTTCCTTCTCCCCTATGTACTCTACGAACGGTATGCTTTGTCTGTATAACGCGAAAGAAACAATACTTTTCACTATATCCTAATACATGTGACAATAATTAATCAAATCAAAATCAAAAGCTGGAATGCTTCAACTACTCGAAAGACATGTCAAAACTCATATCAGGAGCAAACAAGTTAAAATGTTTACCTCGGGGTTGGATACACCATACTATTTGGATCACATCTATCATAGTGGCAACAGAAACAACTCAAAATTTAAGAAATCATATCGAAAGGGAAGAGAGATATTGGAGAATGGTCAGAATAGTTGAAGCTCCTCATCTTGGCCATTGTGGAGTCTTGGATCATGCAGTGCTAACTAAACAGCAAGAAGGAAGAGAGAAGTCGGCCAAGGTTAGACTTGCAGTTCTGAACAACAAATGCAAAATAGCAGCAATGGAAGCATGTGAAATGGAGTGAATTGTGCCAAGGGAGGAACCAGAGAGAGCAGCAGTTGGTAGAAATGTCAAATTGATGGCCCTGTGATTGCACATGGACCCACTTACCATGTCTGGACCTTAACCCCAAAACAGTCAGGGAGCATGAAGCCTCGTGGGGAGTGGGTGGTGTAGTGGTATTAAACTGGTAATCCAGAGACCCAGGATAATGCTCTAGGGTCCTGGGTTCCAATCCCACCATAGCAGATCGTGATGTTAGTGTACCTTTTTTTATTCATGCTCACAACCTTAGGTGATGTCATTGTTGGGAGGAGGGAAAAACTGCGGGCAGTTCAGGTGACAGGAATTCATTTTCAGTTTCAGTTTCAGTTTTAGAAGGGACAGCAAGCTGAAAAGAAGTGTTTTCCCTCTCTCCCTATTACTTTTGAACATTCTGTTAGATAACTGAAAACAAGATCTTGTTTTCCTGAAGGGTGAAAATCTGCTGTTGTTGGCGGCTGGACCAGAGTCTCTCTGGTGTTTTGGAAAGTTGTCTTGTCTTCAAACTGTTCGGAGTGAATCCAGAGTGAATCCAGAGAATTGCAGACTTCAACCATAGGACTCAATTTCCATTATCACGTGAGCAGTAGACTTTGCTGTACTGAACCTGTTTAAAGGGCTTTGTCTATGGCAAGGGTTTTGGTTTGATTGGAACACATTAGCTATCTTTGTTAAGGGTTATACATTATAGTGGTTGTTTTGTTTCTTGTTTGTAATTGATAGAAGTTCTTGCTAATTTTCTTACTGTACATGTTAACTTTATTCTTAAATAAACTTTGTTTGATAAAAGCTCCCTCGTGGGTCTTTTGGATCACACCTGAAGTGGAACATATCATGCTTATCCTAGCCAAATTCAATGCAAAACTTAGATTCAGGTGGGCTTCATAAAACACTTGAGTTTCTAACCTGCACCATAACAAGATGATGCCATCAATAAAAACCTGTAATTTAAAAAAAAAAATTAATGATGACTATGAAACCATCGTTGGTGATCATAAAAACCCATCTGGTTCACTAATGTTCTTGAAGGGACGGAATCTGCCATCCTTACCTGGCTCTTAAATGCCTTCTGACATGGCCCAGTGAGCCACTCAGTTCGAGGGGCAATTAGAGATGGGGAAATAAATGCTGGATTGGCCAGCAATGTCCACATCCCATGAATTTTTAAAGAGTTGTTAAGGATACTCACCTCCATGAAGCCAAATCTGTTTGGACTTGATAGGCGGGCAACTTTTTGGTGTTTCACTGAACTGTACTCAGACAGTGAGTTTTGGGACAGAAAGAATTGCCTACATAACACTCCAACATGGGTACTCTGTTTAGTCCACTTCTGGCATTGCAAAATGGGGACCATGACAGCAGCAGCTAGGAAGGCAGTACAGGACCTCACAGGCTACTTAAAGGAGAAAGGGCAGGGGTGGCAACAAGTACACTTTACTAAAGTTTTTATTTAGAGATACATCTTACAATCATGAAACTCCGAGCCCAATCACTGCAGTTTTAGTCCTTTCCTATTTATAGGAGCATAATGAATCCCCAGTGCCACTATACCTGTACAATTAACCTCAATTAATAAGCATCTTCTGTTGTTCCCTTCTGCCAGTCCCTTCAAAGCTAGATCTGAAAAGTGAGGAATCCTTGCTGTTTCTCTCCTACCAAGTCACAGTGAAGTTGATTGCAGCCACAGAGCATCAACCCTTTAAGTGGGGTGCCTTTAACCAATACCAGTGATGCCCGATTTCCTGTTCCTTCAGTTAGGTTAGGTGTCAATGAAAAGCACAAGTAGAGCTGGCATCTCACATTTTTCATACTAATGGAGGACCAATGTTTTTTAAAGTTTATTAGTGTCACAAGGAAGAACGTGCAGACTCCGCACAGATAGTGACCCAAGCCGGGGATTGAATCCAGGTCCCTGGCACTGTGAGGCAGCAGTGCTAAACACTGTGCCACCGTGCCGCCATGTAATGTGGTCTCTGAGCCCACCTGGAAAGGCAGAATGATTGAGCAGTCCACACCATTTCTCACCCGTCTTTGTTCAAGTTACAAATTCAGGTCCCACTGACTCCAGTGTCGGAAATAATCTAATCTAAACATGAATAGGTTTATTCCTTGGTTTCCAGACCCATTTCTAAAAAAATTAATTTGGACCTTTGTGTCCTTCTGAAACTCCACCCTACCCTACTGATCTGATCATCTTGACTTCATTTAAGTATTTGTTTCAGAACAAGTTTGAGATCCATTTTAAATTTAACAATGGTCTTCCTGTCCTGGCATTGACCGGGAATGATGTGGGTGCAATGCACCGAAGCGATCAGTAAAACATTTCAGCGCAGGGATTTCATGATGACTTTCACTGGCATCAAGAGGGCGGCTTTTGGAGCTGCGAGAGATGCACATTGATAGAAGGGAGAAAGATGCAGCAATGGCACCCATAAGTAAGAGATCGCTGACTAAAACATTGCAAGGCAACAAGTTCATAGTTAGGTGGTGCAGAGTGTGAATTGTACTTATATCATAGAAATCATCATAGAAACCCTACAGTGCAGAAGGAGGCCATTCGGCCCATCGAGTCTGCACCAACTACAATCCCACCCAGGCCCTATCCCCGTAACCCCATGGATTTACCCTGCTAGTCCCCCTGGCATTAAGGGTCAATTTATCATGACCAATCCGCCTAACCTGCACATCTTTGGAGTGTGGGAGGAAACCGGAGCACCCGGAGGAAACCCACACAGACACGGGGAGTGTGTGCAAACTCCGCACAGACAGTGACCCGATGCTGGAATTGAACCCGGGTCCCTGGCGCTGTGAGGCAGCAGTGTTAACCACTGTGCCACCGTGCCGCCCCTAAGTTATAGAAGTAGCAATCAACAAGCTGAAAACAATCTGGACAACCAGACGACAAAGGATTGCAATGAGTTTCAGGAACAGTCGGATACCATCCTGTTGGGATTGGACAGGGAATTTGTGATTTGTAATTGAAATGTATTCGAGTTGGGAAGTATTATAATGTAACTTGGACCTTTTACTCTGGATCCTGTTTGCCTGGGGTAGCATCAGATTCATAGCCAGAATCCAGAGCTACGATTTGCCCCAAAACCTGATTTTAACCCCCGACACTATATCCCCATTAGGTGCACTGCACTAAAACAGAACCACACATTTCCACACTTTTTTAATGCAAATAGCTGGGATGTAACAAATCGCTTGTCCCTTGGTTAGACCTCACTGGGGGAAAAGAAGTCAATCTGCACAGCGGGAACACACAGGGGCATGAAGAGAGCACTGCTGACATGGAGAGTAACAAGGAGGCAGGAGAGTTCCAACAGTTGCCTGCAGCCATAGTTCTTTGGCAGCACTTCACTGATGAGTGCTTCAGCTGAATAATGTCTGCTGTAGTGCATTAGGTCTTAATCCAAAATCTCTCCCAGTCGTTCCACCCTCAGTTAAACGGCATCCGTCCAAAGACCAACACTGTTATACATGTTAATTAACACCGCGGGGTCACCAACTACAGGAACACTCTGCACACAAGATTTCAAAAAATTATTACAATGGTCATGGTTAATAGAAATTCTTAGTACTAATTATCACCCTAGTAAATCCTCTGGTCTCTACTTTAAGTGCCCCCTTACCCGTCATAGTTCTTTGCCAGCAGCTGCAGCATGGTGAGGTGCATTGGCTCAAATCAAGAGTTCCCGAAATGCTCATGCCAATGACTTCGAGCTGCCCCAAAACGCAACCCTGCAGACGAATGCAACTGGGGGGGGGGGGGTTGCCATGACATCTGGCCCAGCCAGCTTTTTGGCACCATTGTTGGCACTGGCTGAGCAGATGGCAAAGGTCCAGGTGTGAGATTCGGCAATGTGTTCCCATTTCATTCCATGGTTGCCTGTGCAATGGAAATGTAGATGAGCTCCCCCCATTCAGCAGAGAGCAAGTTCTTACGTAATCCAATTAACAGCCCTATCCAAGCCTGCCCAAAGTGGGAGCAGATGGTGGGGCCTACGACCTTCACGATCCAGAATGAGCAACCATGAGACATGCTATTACTGGCACCAGGGACTTCATCCTTACATTAATTCATGGAATGTGAGCATCTACCTTGCCGGGCCCCAGCATGTTGCGCACTGCGGGACTGCATGCCCCAATAATAATTGCATTGGAGCTGCACTCATTAGTCTCGTTATTAAGAAGTATGAAGAATAAATTTTATTATTAGTAGGCTTACATTAATACTGCAATGAAGTTACTGTGAAAATCCCCTAGTCGCCACACTCTGGCGCCTGTTCGGGTACACTGAGGGAGAATTTAGCATGTCCAATGCACCTGACCAGTACATTTTTTGGACTGGGAAGAAAACCAGAGCACTCAGAGGAAACCCACGCAGACACAGGGAGAACGCGCAGTTTCCACACAGACATGAGGAGAATATGCAGATTCCACACAGTCACCCAAGCCGGGAATCGAACCGGGGTCTCTGGCGCTGTGAGGCAGCAGTGCTAACCACCATGCCATCATGCCGCCCTATTGTGCCATTTGTTTCAAACAAAGCCTTTCAACAAGGATGTTGTTCAAACTGATCGGAGTGAAAGGTAAAGCCTAGTCATGCACCCTGGCATTGTATTTACAGTTCCTAAAAGACCAGTATCACAAATCAAACTTGCGTTAGATCAATAAAGGCACAATGACTTGAAGTATCCTTGCAGTCAGCATCTGTGAATGTTAGAATGTTTACTTATTGCTTTCCACTGTTATCCTTTTGTAACAAAAATCATAAGAAGACATTAATATAATACTCTCTCTGTAAGATTTGCAATCAGATTAGCAGAAGCCTATGGATCAACCCCAATTTAACTCAAATGACAGAACAGGCTCATGGAGCTGAATGGACCACTCCTGTCCCAATTTTCCAGCATTTGCAGTTGTTAATTCCTTCCTTCCTACCACAAAAACTGGAAGCAGTGGACTTCCATTTCTGAATGATTCAGCTGGGATATGATCTGAGCTCCAGACCTCCTTTAGGAACAGAGGTTAATATCCTTGAGATAATGAGGATCTTCATGAATGATATGCATGCTGCTCTATCTAAGGACAAACGAATTCACTCAGAGGGTCACTAAAAGACCAATGCTCTTCCCTTAAAGCATTCAATCAGATTGCTGTTAGTGATAATTATTATTTTACTTATATTTTTGTTTCTCGACAGCAATTATTCAGGCAGCAGTTTAATCCTCCCTGGCATTAGAACAAACCTTCTACTGTACTCCTTAAATAGTTACGTTCATGCTGGGAAATCAATATAGGAAGGAAGAAATTTTGGATTCTAAAGCAGCCAATGTGTTCCCACACACTTCCTGAAGGATGGCTGAGGAAAGGCAAGTGGGTGACAGCAAGTCTTCTGCTGCTCCCTCTGCTATGAAATGATGTCCAATACACAGAGAACCACGTTTTGGGTGAGGAGTGGTGGTTTTGGGGGGACAGGAGGAGAGGAAAAGATGCTGGTAAGGTATCAACATCAGAAGGGTTTTTAGCCTAGATATTTGCTCAGATCACTAGGTGGGCCAGAGTTGCCCTTGCAATCCAGAATACATCTTTTTTTGTTCAAAGTCTAAATTGCTGAGAGGATGATCTAGAGAACCATTACTGGTATTACTATTACACAGGGTAACTAAGTACTGATTCCAGACAACTCTCATCCTCAGACAATCAGCTGGTGTTTTAATTCATTCTTGGATGTGGACATCGCTGGCTAGGCCAGCATTTATTGCACATCCCTAACTGCCCTTCAATTGAGTTGGTTTGCTGGGCCTTTTCAGAGGGTATTTAGGTGTCAATCACATTGCTGTGGATCTGGGATCAGGCTAGACAAGATAAGGACGACAGATTTTCTTCCCTAAAGAAGGAAATGTTCCCTAAAGAACATTAGTGGACCAACTGGGCTTTTACAACAATCGACACTGGTTTCATGGTCATTGTTAGACTTTTGATTCCAGGTTTTTCTACTGAATTCAAATTTCACCATCTGCTGTGGTGGGATTCAAACCCAGGCCCCCAGATCATTACCCTGGGTCTGCTGGATTACAAGTTCAGTGACAATACCGCTATGCCATCACCATCCCCATGTAGAAAGTACACCAATGAGCTGTGCACAATCTTCACAGCAAGAACAAACAAATGCCATCGATCCTCGGTTATGAATAATAAAATTGCAAATTTGTAACTATTTAAATCCACACTGCTGGTGCCTCACTCAGCTCCCTGGTGTGCCTCCCCTCTGCCTTTTATAGCTTTATTTCAGCTCACTTCCATCAGGGAGCTGACATGTTTCCCAGCCACGTTGTGACGAGCTGCGCATCAGTGCTCTTTGAACATTCAGCAGCTCAACAACTTAGCACAAGGAGGGCCCAAATTCAACCATGGTTCAGCCCTCACACTGCTGCTAACAGGCACTCATTGCTCTGTCCACCGCCCACCCAGTGAAGCCAAATGTTGTAAATTGCCCCGTACTCCACCTCCATACACTAATTAGCAATTCACTTTCCAACTGCAAGTTGAAATGTACCGGCTATGTGGTGAGAAAAATAAGTTACATAAACATTATCCGGGTGAAAAAAAAAAGAAATCCAACTCAGGCAACCAAGTAAAATCCAATTTGCCACATTTCAAATGCTCTAAAAGTAGGGGACAAAGATCGCGCTGCTTCAAGTGGCCTTTCATAACACACTCCTCTAGGCAATCGCATGCTCATGGTCTCGAAACATGATCTAACGATTTCAGACCTAACATTTTGTTCATGATTTACAGGAAACTTTCAAAACATTTTTTACAGCTTATATTCTAAATGGCAAGATATTTGGCCTCAGTTTCACAGAGGTAAGGGCTGTGATTCTCCAATGTTGTACACCCCGCTACCATTGCCAGTGACAATGTAGAATTTGGCATTCAGCCAAATCCCCATTCACTGCAGCGGGTACCAGAGAATCCCAGCCGCAGGCGAGGTCGGAGAATCCCAGTCATAACTAACAGCGCTAAATTGGGATTAATTTTTTGGGTGCTATGAATGTCCTTAGACATTAGGGACAAGTCACGCTGGATATCATATTGCTGAGGGGTGTTGGTGGACATGCAGTGGATTGCCACATGGGAGTATGCAGAACAGGTACAACATGATATCAGTTAGCATGCTACATCGTATTCAAGCCAGTGTTCCAGCCAATGCCCTTTCTTAACCTCACACAGCTGAACATGCATTCAGCAGTGGGAATCATAGAAATAGAAAGAATCATAGAAACCATGGAGTGCAGGAAGAGGCCATTCGGCCCATCGAGTCTGCACCGACCACAATCCCACCCAGGCCCTATCCCCGTATCCCTACATATTTTTACCCGCTAATCCCTCTAACCTACACATCTCAGGACACTAAGGGGCAATTTTAGCATTGCCAATCAACATAACCCGCACATCTTTGGACTGTGGGAGGAAACCGGAGCACCCGGAGGAAACCCACGCAGACACGAGGAGAATGTGCAAACTCCACACAGACAGTGACCCGAACCGGGAATCGAACCCAGGTCCCTGGAGCTGTGAAGCAGCAGTGCTAACCACTGTGCTACCGTGCCGCCCAGGAAGGAATCCCAACCATCACCAGTGATATAAAGGATCATAACCTGCTTACAGGTTAGTTAAGGGCTGATTTTTTTTCTGACTGTTAGCACAATTCTATAAGTATTTAGCTTGTAGATAGCTTTATTTTTTTAAAAATTCACTCATAGGACATAGGCATCGCAGGCTGGCCAGCATTTATTGCCCATCCCTGTTGCCTCGGCAGTTGAGAGTCAACCACATTGCTGTTGCTCTATAGTCATATGTAAAGTAAAGTTAAAGTTTATTTATTAGTCGCAAGTAGGCTTACATTCACACTGTAATAAGTTACTGTGAAAATCCCCTAGTCGCCACACTCCAGCACCTGTTCAGGTACACTGAGGGTGAATTTAGCATGGCCAATTCACCTAACCTGCACATCTTTGGACTGTGGGAGGAAACCAGAACAGCCGGAGAATGTGCAAACTCCACACAGACAGTGACCCAAACCGGGAATTGAACCTGGGTCTCTGGTGCTGTGAGGCAGCAGTGCTAACCACTGTGTCACCATGCTGCCCAGACCAGGTAAAGACAGCAAATTTCCTTCCCTGAAAGACGTTAGTGAACCAGATGGGTTTTTCTGACAATTGACAATGGTTTTGGGACGGCAGGGGCCTCCACCTGCCACCCTTGGGCCTGATTAAATACCCCTCCCACCA
The DNA here is from genome assembly GCF_964213995.1 of Mustelus asterias. Taxonomy (NCBI): domain Eukaryota; kingdom Metazoa; phylum Chordata; class Chondrichthyes; order Carcharhiniformes; family Triakidae; genus Mustelus; species Mustelus asterias. The sequence continues at coordinate 139,592,834 of NC_135803.1, forward strand.
CCAACGTCAGCACAGTGGGAAGCACGATTTGCTGCCAATGCTTCGGGTCTGTGAACTCACGCTGGCCTCTCATGACATTGCAACCTGCTGCTCAGACAAGCAGCCGCTTACAAATATGCTTCGTTAAGGCTGCACATTACAATCAGGTAAATGAGCGGACGACATGAAGTTCCGTATTGTCCGCCCGGGAAGGAATGGTATGGGTTAATCGCAAATCGCCAGATTGGAGTTTAAACCCCAGCTGAAATTTGGTCCTTATGATGGTTTGAGGGTGAAGGGGTGCCAGGGGCTGAGGGAGACAGCAGGAGTAAAGAGGCAAAATGCTTATTTCATTGCTGCCTGCTCTGTGAACGAATATTCCTCACTCACAGAAACGCACTGAAGAACAAGGCTGGTGCATTGTGACATTTCGAAGCTCGAACCATTCTTATTAAAATGCTCTATGGACTGACTAACAAATGACTATGCTTTTATAATTATATCTGTTTTATGCTCCCCATGAAGAGAAAAATACATGCTGGGAAATAATAATATTTCAGTCACACAAGTTAAACGTACTTCCTTCCTAACCGCATTCAAATTGTTGGTAACAAAAATGAATAGTTGTTTTCTCCTGACGCACAATTATTGTCCCTATTAATTCATTAATAACGGGAAATAAGGAAATGGGGAGAACACTAAACAGATACTTTGGCTGGAATTTTATCGCCCCGCCCGCCATGGGAATCGGAGCGGGCGAGGGGCAGGCAATGAAAAGGTCTGTTGACCTTGGGCGCGATTTTACAGCTTTGGGACGAGTGAGACCATAAAAACCCACCCTTTGTGTCTGTCTTCACTGTTGAAGACACAAATGATATCATAGAATAGAATATCATAGAATCCCGGCAGTACAGAAGGAGGTCATTTGGCCCATCGAGTCTGCACCAGCCACAATCCCACCCAGGCCCTATTCCCATAACCCACATATTTACCCTCTCAATCCCCCTAACACGAGGGGCAATTTAGCATGGCCAATCAACCTAACATGCACATCTTTGGAGTGTGGGAGTATCAGATGTTCTGGATATCCCAGAAACATATGCAAATTAGGGACTGATACATAGGGAGAAATTTAAATCAATTACAATCAACAGGAAAAGGGCGCTGAGAAAATTATCAAAACTAGGTGGCACCGTGGTTAGCACTGCTGCCTCACAGCACCAGGGACCTGGGTTGAATTCCAGCCTCGGGTCACTGTCAGTGTGGAGTGTACATGTTCTCCCTGTATCTGCATGGGTTTCCTCCAGGTGCTCCGGCTTCCTCCTACAGTCCAAAGACATGTGGGTTAGGTTGATTGGCCATGCTAAATTCCCCTTACTGTCAGGGGGACTAGCAGGATAAATGCATGGGGTTACAGGAATAGGGCCTGGGTGGGATTTTGGCTGGTATAGACTCAATGGGCTGAATGGCTTCCATCTGCACTGTAGGAATTCTATGACTAAAAGTTGACAATTCCCCAGGACCCAACGGACTCCATCCCAGATTCTTAAGAATGGTTGTGGAGACAGTCGATGCATCTGTTTAAATTTTCTAATTTTTCTAATCTGAGTCAGATTGGAAACTAGCAAATGCGACTCCTCTACTCAAGAAATGAGGGAGACAGAAAGCAGGAAACGACAGATCAGTTAGTCTAACATCCTGTCATAGGGAAAATGCTAGAATCTAGCAAAAAAGTGCTGGCAAAGTACTTAGGAAATTTTAACGCAATCAGACAGAGTCAAGATGGTTTTGTAAAAGGGAAATCATGTTTGACTAATCCATTGGAGTTCTTTGAGGAAGTGACAAGCAAGGTGGATAAAGGGGAACCTGTAGATGTGGTGTATATGGATTTCCAAAAGACATTTGATGAAAAGTGCCAAAGGGCAAAAAAAAATTGATGGATATGGGCAAATGTGAATTTGTACACTTTGGTAGGAAGATTCCAAAAACAGTGGATTAGTTAAATGAACAGAGATCGTAGAACTCGGTACAGAGGGATCTGGGTGTCCTGGTACATGAATCACAAAAAAAAGTACACATGTATACAGTAAGTAATTAGGAAGGCAAATGGATTGTTGTTTATTGCAAGGGAAATGGAGTACAAAAGTAAGGAAGTTTTGCTACAATTGTACAGAGCATTGGTCAGACAACATCTGGAGTTCTGTGTACAGATTCTGCCTCTTTGCTTTCGTAAGGGTGTGATTGCAATAGCAACAGTTCAGAGAAGGTTCACTTGACTGATTCTTGGGATGAAGGGGTTATCTTATAAGGGAAGTTTGGATAGTGTGCGCCTATATCCATTGGAGTTTAGAAGAATGAAAGATAATCTCACTGAAACATATAACATCTTAAGGGAACTTGACAGTGAATTCTGAGAGGTGTTCCCCCTTGTACGAAAGACTAGAAGTAGGGGGCACAGTTTGAAAATAATGGGTCTCCCATTTAAGACATAGGTGAGAATATTTTTCCCTCAAAGGATCATTAGTCTGTGGAATTACCTTCCCCATAGAGCAGTGGAGACTGGATCACTGAATATTTTTAAGGCTGAGTTAGATAGATTATTGACTGACAAGGTGTACGGGATGGGCAGCAAACTGTAGCTGCGGCCACAATCAGACCAGCCATGATTTTATCAAAGGGCTGATGAGCCGAGCTGCCCACCTCTGCTCCTAATTCAACTGTTCTTATGTATGCTACAGTGTGGGGTCAAATAACAGCAACTACCATCTTACTATGAGTTTTCAATAAATTGAATTAAACTAGACACTGTGCTCTTTTAAGTTTATTTATTAGTGTCACAAGTAGGCTTACATTAACACTGCAATGAAGTTAGTGTGAAAATCCCCTGGTTTCCACATTCCAGCGCCTGTTCAGCTACACTGAGGGTGAATTTAGCATGGCCAATGCATCTAACCAGCATGTCTTTCGGACTGTGGGAGGAAACCGGAGCACCCGGAGGAAACCCACCCAGACAGGGGGAGAACATGCAGACTCCACACAGACAGTGACCCAAGCTGGGAATCGAACCCGGGTCCCTGGCGCTGTGAGGCAGCGGTGCTAACCACTGTGCCACCGTGCCGCCCCTTATGCTTTTGTGCTTTGATCTTCTGGATTCTATTCTTTGGCAGAGAATTGAAGGTACCATTTCTGTGACCTCACTGCTAATTTTATTAATATTTTGAAAACATACAGATACCTCATTCAAAAGATACATCAGCATTTGCTGGGCATACTGTTTTGAACCTGCAGACTTTCCACTAAAATATGGTTCAATCTCAAACATTTGGCAGTTCAGATTAAATAATAATTATTTGGCTCACTGAACATCATTCATATCAGAGTTTGGCTTATTCCCAGGACTTCTAGTAGAATCTTAGAAATAAATTATGAGTTATTGACATGTTTGGAGACTTACAACCAAGATTGGATTGTACACAGACAACAAGGTCATAGATTTCCAGAAAAAGTCAATACAGTAACTGTGTTATACTCTACCGTTATGCTAAGGCTTTGGCTATATCAAGGTTATGGGCCAAGTGCTAGAAAGTGTGGATTTTGCATAGTTTGGGTGGTGCAGACTCGATGGACCAAAGGGCCTCTTTTGACCCTATGACTCTATACTACATGGCATAAGATGCTTCCTTTATGCTTTGAAGATGCTATAGCTGGGGCGACAGTGGTTAACACTGCTGCCTCACAGCACCAGGGACCCAAGTTCAATTCCCGGCTTGGGTCACTGTCTGTGTGGAGTTTGCACCTTCTCCCCATATCTGCATGTGTTTCCTCTGGGTGCTGCGATTTCCTCCCACAGTCCGAAAGACGTGCTAGTTAGATGCATTGGCCGTGCCAAATTCTCCCTCAGTGTACCCAAACAGGCGCCGGCATGTGGCTACTAGGGGATTTTCACAGTAACTTTATTGCAGTGTTATTGTATGCCTACTTGTGACATTAGTAAATAAATTTCCTTGTACCCAATGTTGTTAGCTTTGGCTATTTCAGGAAAACTCAATTTTCTGTATTTCATTTCAATTAATCTGCGCCAGTTTATTAAAGTAATGCTTCAAACACTTTCAAAGCAATCTAATTCAGAATGAAAAAAAAAAGAAAGATTGAAACAAGATATTTTCATCTTTAGTAAACCGCCCTGAAGATCCTCAATATTCACTTTGTCAGCGACACAAACTGGTCACCAACACTTGTCAACGGTTCACACCAAAACAGAGGACCAAACTGGAAATGCTTTACAGAATTATCGTGAAGCTCTCAAAGGAAAAAGAAAAGTACAAATCAAGAATTAGCTCAGACTTCTGCCGAGGGTTGATGAAAATTAAAATCGCAAGTTTCAGTGAAGGAAATGGATTTTTCAATTTGAAGCTGCATCAATCTGGAGATTAATTTAAAAAGTACCTAATCCTAAAAGGTTCCAGTATCTGAATTGGAACGGCCCTGGTCGCTGCTGTACATGCTTAATAACCAGTTGAAGGCCAGTACTTCCTACAAGTGGTCGTGAACATAGCCCAATCCATCACACAAACCAGCCTCCCATCCATTGACTCTGTCTACACTTTCCACTGCCTCGGAAAAGCAGCCAGCATAATCAAGGACCCCACGCACCCTGGACATATCCTCTTCCACCTTCTTCTGTCGGGAAAAAGATACAAAAGTCTGAGATCACATATCAACTGACTCAAGAACAGTTTCTTCCCTGCTGCCATCAGACTTTTGAATGGACCTATCTTGCATTAAGTTGATCTTTCTCTACACCCAAGCCATGCCTGTAACACTACATTCTGCACCCTCTCCTTTCCTTCTCTATGAACAGTATGCTTTGTCTGTATAGCACGCAAGAAACAATACTTTTCACTGTATGCTAATACATATGACAATAAATCAAATCAAACCAGTAACATTAACATTTGTCGATGATGCCAACCAGCATGGCTACATGCAAAATAGGCGGAAAAATAGCATTCTGGAATCTGGCCAAGCCAACAGTGGAACTAAGGAATGCAAAAAGAATTTCAATTGTTAAATGTACATTATCAGTTGAAAATATTGCACATTAGAACAGCAACAGACTGCATATGAAAGCACCAACCATAAACAAATATAGCAAAGGATCTGAGTTTAAAAATGGAGTGAAAATTACTTGTGTAGGTTATCATGACCTTAGACCACTGCTGCGTTTACATTATGTGGAGATGCCGACATTGGACTGGGGTGGGCACAGTAAGAAGTTTCACCACACCAGGTTAAAGTCCAACAAGATTAGTTGGAATCACGAGCTTTCAGAGCGCTGCTCTTTCCTCAGGTGAGTGGAGAGATAGGTTTCACAAACACAGCATATATAGACAGAGACACAATTGCAAGATAATGGTTGGAATGCGAGTCTTTATAGGTAATCAAGGTTTTACAGGTATGGACAATGCGAGTGGAGAGAGGGATAATTACAGGTTAAAGAGATGTGAATTGTCTCAAGCCAGGACAGTTAGGAAGATTTTGCAAGCCCTGGCCAAATGGAGGTTACAGGCAGTGTGACATGAACCAAAGATCCCAGTTGAGGCCGTCCTCATGCGTGTGGAACTTGGCTATCAGTTTCTGCTCAGTGATTCTGCATTGTTGTGTGTCTTGAAGGCTGCCTTCTTCAGGTAAGCATGCTCCAAGGCGCCCTGTTACTGTGTTTACATGAAGAACATTATGCACAATTTGGACATTTCACTTGCAAGTGGACACGAATGCAAAGGGGAGGCTAGAAGATAAACAAATATTATTCGAAGATTTAGGGTTCTAATTCATAACTCTTGAAGAATTGGAGAATGAGAGTGCGTGTAATCAAAATCTTTAAAATATTGAGAGGTATTAATAGTAAAAAGCTAATTTGACTGCAACTGCAAAAACAGAACCCACGGTCAGATGTTTAATATTAAACTGATTACAAACGTGAATGTGGTACATTATCCTTGGTTGTGTCCTCACCTTCTGCAATGTTTGACATGTTCAACCCCACTACACTCCTCCAAAGACCCTTCTCTGTCACCAGGAGGCCTGTCCCAATGCAGGAAATCATTGCCACCATTATCATCTTCTCACATCTCAGCCCAGGAGATACGTTCCATGTGTCTAACCATAAGTCAACGGGAGGAATCTTCCATTTGTTTATCAAAGCGCAGTAACGGCTATTCCAACATTCCCACTGGCTGCAATGGCATAAACTTGTGCCCAATTCCGTGTTTGGGGTCAAATTAGTTACGCACAAGAGAGTATCGCGCCACATCAGCTGACAGGTTAGGAGCTGATTTGTCCACCTGTCTTCAGGTAGCAGGTTCAAAGATCCCGGCGTCATATTTAAACACCAGTGTGACACACCCTTATCATTCTCCCCAGCCCAGCTGCCATCAGGAGACTGCTCAAGATGGCAGATCCAGCCAGAAGCAAAAGGCCACCTCCCTCAAGAAGAAAGCAGCATCCCGCTTCAGCCATCAGACCCTCGACACCTTGATCCGTGAAGTCCTCATGCAGAGGCCTTACTCTACCCAGGGCTGGTGCCATGAATCTCACCTCTCTGACCTAGCAGGCAATCATCCAGGAGGTCAGCTTGCTGACAACTGTGCCCAAAGCACCAAGAAGCGGGTGAATGAATTCATCTGCTTTGTCAGGGTAAGCCATCTTTCAACTCCCCCCAGTATCGAACTCTCTTCATGGCGTCATGTTCTCAAACAGCTATTCACTTCATGGATCTCGCACATCCATTAGCGGGGGACACATATCCAATGTCATTCTCTCATGGAGACTTTTATATCGCCGCCATCCCATCTGCCATGTTGCTCACACTCTGTTCTCTGGCCCTACTGGGGTGGGCTTATCACACACACAGGGGACATGCATTTAACCCAACCTCTCCTTTATCCCCTTTGATCACATCCATTTCTTACATCTTCATACATGCCAAACGGACACACAACAAACAAGAGTGAGCCCGGATCTGGGGAATGGCAGCACGGATCCTTACCCTCACTGAGTTTGAACAGACTGCAGCGGAACTTGCTGGAGAGCACAGGGACCACTTCTGTGGAGAAGGGGAAAATGACCTCTCCTAACATCCTAGTAAGATCACAGCTCCAAGATTTCCTCAAATCCTGACAATCAAACTGAGTCAAATGTTCATTAAAACCCTGTTTTTTTTTTGTGGGGCAGATTGCAGCCATCCGGGCAGTTCAGGAACAGCCCAAGCCCCTAAAGCATGTCAAAGAAGGAGGAGCTGGGGACTCAGGAAGAACCACACCACAGAATCCATAGATGAACCACAGGATTTCGACAGTGCAGAAGGAGGCCATTCGGCCCATCGAGTCTGCATCGACTCTCTGACAGAGCAACTTACCCAGGCCCACGGCTCTCCCTATCCCCGTAACCCCACACATTTACCATGGCTAATCCATCCAACCTCCACACTTTTGGACACTAAGGGGCAATTTAGCATGTTCAATCCACCTAACCTGTACATTTTTGGACTGTGGGAGGAAACCGGAGAACCCTGAGGAAACCCGGGCAGACATGTGGAGAACGTGGAAACTCCACAGTCACTCAAGGCCAGAATTGAACCCGAGTCCTGTGCGCCATGAGGCCGCAGTGCTAACTACTGCTCTACCATGCTGCGCTATTGAAGGATGCAGATGACAGTGCTTATCTGCACCCTCCACCAGCACAGAGACACACACCTTGGCATGGCATAGCTCTAGATTAGACTTGGAGTCACTTTCGGCAGCATATCTCAGACACGTCGTGCAGCATTCAGAGAGAGGGACAGCCCAGGTCTCCAGCACTCTGGCTGCTGGAGACCAGCCACTTGCTCAGTCCAAGTCAGAAGATGAGTCTCTGGAAGCGGCTGTCAGCTCACTGGGGGAGATGCAAAGGTAGTGAAACATTGGGCAGAGATTCGATTCACTCAGCAGACAGAGTGCACGACAGAAGAGTCCGTCCACATTCTGTCTGATGTCAGGGCTCCGACATGCGAGAGCCTCAAGGCCACCATGGGACGGCTGATGACCATCATGGAGACCTTGGGCAAGCAGGTCTTGTGCTCAGCCCTGCACTCCATGGTCACACATCTGGTGGGCGCCATCAACATGTAGGCGACATTGGGATAAAGCACCTGGACCGCCCTGAGGATACTCCAATGGTGTGCAGCCGCTCAGAGTCCCCTCTGTCTGTGCCCGCACGTACTCCAGCAGGGCAGGACACCGGGGGTGTCTCTGCCGCTGAGTGGGAGACATTTATCAGGCCAAGGCTCAGGTCACCAGAGGACATCTGCCAAAGTCACCACAGGCATCAGGACGTAGCAGGCTGCCTCCACCTCTGCTGCAGATGTTGGGGCTGCACCAAGGCATAATGGTCGGGTTAGGAAAGTTTAAACATTGTGATGCTCCCCCCAGTTCACAGATCCCCAGGCTGGCCCACATCTCATTCACAGCAGTATTTAGATGGCATCAAAAGTGTCAAAGCTCATCTCACATCTCTGTCATTCCTCAGTGATCTTTACGTTCACAGAGTAAGCGCAGTAGCTGGTCACTGCAGATCAAAGCTAAGATCAAATCCAAGTGAGTCATGAGGTCAGAATAAGCAAGTGTGAATGCAGGACTCATTCCAAGGCATCATGCATGCTCATACTGTCCCTCAGCAGCCCCTTCGGCTTCCTGGACTTCCATATCTCCATCTTCCTCCTCCAGTTCACCCTCTGGCAAGGGCTCACCTCTCTGCATAGCCAGAGTGTGAAGGGTACAGTACACTGTGTGTATTGCAGAGAGTCACCCAAACAGTCCAGGCATCTGAAACTCAGCTTCAAAAGTCCTATGGTCTTCTCTATGAGGGAGCGTGTGGAGCTGTGAGCAGCATTGCACCTCTCCTCAGTGCGAATCTGAGGGCAATACACTGGAGTCATCAGCCAGTGTTTAAGTGGGTAGCCCTTATCCGCCAGAAGCCAGCCCTGCAGATGTTCTGACTCTGCAGAAATCCTCATCACCTGGGAGTGAGTGAGGATGGAGGAGTCATGGCTATTCCCAGGTGTACACACATGCAGAATGTGCTTGTGATGGTCATATGCTAGTTGCATGTTGATGGGATGGTAGCTCTTGCAGTTAATAAACATTAGGGGCTGCTACCAGGGAGCCCCTATAAGCATATGGGTGCAGTCTCTTGCATCCTGTCTCTGGGGAAGTCCAAGAAAGCTGCGAAGCCTGTGAATCCTGAGCCTGGTCGTCTTCATCTGCGTACCTAAGATTGTACATGAGGCACTGCCCCTAGTTACCCCTGTCACCCCCTGTTTTGAGTCCTTACACCATTCACAGCTTCTAAATGAGGAGGGAACTGCACTGCATTTACATCCCCTTTTAAGTGGAGCTACATTCAATGCTCTCCTTCAACATTTTAATTTTGTACCAGAATTGGTGTTCTGGATCTCTTCCTGCAGTGTGATAAGTGCAGCATTAAGCTTAAGATAGCAGGGGACAAACAATACTTGCTATCTTCTCCAGTTAATTAAAAAACAGATAATGAAAGCATGGTGGGTGTGATATTCGGACTAAAACACCCCATTCATTCAAAAGTAACTTTATTCAATTAAGCTACAGACATACAGTATTTGTTACAAAGACCTCATTCTATTTTTGCTCCTATAATGTCGACAGTTAATGCTTATTTTCAGTGAAAGAGAATCACTTAAAATAAGGCAGGTGAACATGGTGATCAAGTTAAAGTTAATTAATTTACAGCTTTCACTAATAGCTTTGTGTTTCTCTTCTGTGGTTTTCCATTTCACTCTCGTGTTACATCCTTAAATTAGTCATGTTCCCTCATTTATTAGAAAGGGGGGGAAGGCAGGGGGTGCACAATGTGGATGTACATTTCCACCCAGCCGGCTCCAGTCCAACCCTATAAATCACCCCACAGGAAAAATACTTTCTTTCTCCCCCCCGGGGAGACAGGGTATTCTGTCACCTGAATCATTCCTTCCAAACAGCATGTCCTAGAATGGGGAAAAAAAACCTGCCTAATGAGGGATAGCAATCTTCACTGGCAACTGAGGTGAGCAGCTGAGTGGAAACACTCTGCCCATGATTCCTGTGTCCTGATACCTCAGCTATTTGATTGCTTGGTGCTTGGGCGGCACGGTAGCACAGTGGTTAGCACTGCTGCTTCACAGCTCCAGGGACCTGGGTTCGATTCCCGGCTTGGGTCACTGCCTGTGTGGAGTTTGCACATTCTCCTTGTGTCTGCGTGGGTTTCCTCCAGGTGCTCCGGTTTCCTCCCACAGTCCAAAGGTGTGTGGGTTAGGTTGATTGGCCATGCTAAAAATTTCCCTTAGTGTCCTGAGATGTGTAGGTTAGAGGGATTAGTGGGTAAATATGGGGGTAGGGCCTGGATGGGATTGTGGTCGGTGCAGACTCGATGGGCCGAATGGCCTCTTTCTGTACTGTAGGGTTTCTATGATTCTGTACATACGCCCAACCCACTTGACAATCAAGATTAACTTTACCATTTTCTTTATTTGACCATTAATAAATTATACGGGTTAAACATTAACTGTAGACTATAGAAAGTAAGTGAACTGCCTCAGAAGGAGGAAAGGGACCTTGGAGCTACAGATCAGAAGCAGCTTTGACTGAACCTTTTTTGGTCTTTAGGATATTCTATAGAGGCACCAAGCCAAAGCAAAGTGCTCAGATTTATTCATGGGTGGGAACTTTATGTTCCTTGGTTTTAAAGTTTATTTATTAGTGTCACAAGTAGGCTTACGTTAACACTGCAATGAAGTCACTGTGAAAATCCCCTAGTCGCCACACTCTGGCACATGTTCAGGTACACTGAGGGAGAATTTAGCACGGCCAGTGTATCTAACCAACGTGTCTTTCAGACTAGAATCCGGAGCACTTGGAGGAAACCCACGCAGACACGGGGAGAATGTGCAAACTCCACCCAGAGTCACCCAAAGCTGGAATTGAACCCGGGTCCCTGTGAGGCAGCAGTGCTAACCACTGTGCCACCCCGGTGCGGACCCAACCGGGAAGCGTGTGAGAAAATTTTAGGCACACACCCCGATGTCATCGCGCACCCACGCAATGTTTCAGTCAACGGGTGCAGATGAGAGTCGGAAGCACGCCCGCCAACAGTCAAGCAGGCGATTTAGCCCAGCAAGGGGGCCAATTGAATGCAATTTTACCTGGCCTGTCTGTTTTGACGGGAGGGCTGATAGGCCAGGTGGCCTTTACATTCTCGCTGCAACCTCAATCCAGGGCGGGAATGAAATATCAGAGTTGAAATAAAATGAAGGTGGTGTCTGGGGACTGAGGAACATGTTGCCGAGACACTCTCTAGCATTCTTTTATTCACAATTTATTTTTCACAGCTCCGCAGCTGCTGTCTCTCTGAGGGAGAGCGTCAGAAGTGTCAAACTACATCCTCCCTTTTCTCCCCGCCCGCCCTCTTGCCACCCTCCCTGACAGCGCTGAAACTTTCCTAGCACATCTCACGCTGGCTCCCCGGTTAATTGGCCAATGTGAAATCTTGTTCCGGGGCCAGTCGTGACTGGAAGTCGTGCTAACGAGTGAAAAGTTCAGACCATGGGGATTTTGAGGTGTACAATTAATCAAGGATAAAAGTCTTGCATTAACACCTTCTGTGGTTGAGGAAGGAGCCAATTGTTTACAGCCTTTTAAATGTAATAACTGTAATAATGTAGGAAACATAGAAGCCAATTTGTGCACAGCAAGCTCCCACAACAGCAATGTGATAATGACCAGATAATCAGATTTTGTAATGTCAATTTAGGAATAAATATTGATCAGGGCACCAAGGGTAAACTCCCACATCCTTCTTCAAAATAGTCCCATGGAATCTTTTATATCCACAAGGGAGAGGATAGTTTGATCCTCGATTTCAGAGAATTATAGAATCATTATAGTACAGAAGAGGGCCATTCGTCCCCAATGCTGGCTCACCTAAGGAGCATTTTACATACTTCCATTCCCCCTCCTTCTGCCCAAATCCTAGCACATTCCCCCTTTTCAGATATTTAGAGACATTTATGGCACAGGAGGCCACTCTACCCATTGTTTCTGTGCCAGCTGAGAAATGAGCCCTACAGTCCGATCCTATTTTGCAACATTTGGTCTGTAGCCAAGTTACAGGAATTCAGGTGCATCTCCTGATGCCTTTTAAGTGAGTTGAAGGTCCCTGCCTCTGCAACCCTTTCAAGCAGTAAGTTCCAGAGCCCTACCCTCCTCCCCCACCCCACCCACCCGGGTGAAATAATAATTCCTCACCTCTCCTCTAATTCTTCTCCCAATCTCTTTAACTCTATGTCTCCCTAGTCACTGACCTCTCTGCGAAGGAAAATAGGCCCATCCTATCCACTCTATCCGGCCCTCTCACAACTCTGTACACTCCAATCAAATCTCCCCTCAACCTCCTTGATTCCAAAGAGAACAACTCCAGCCTATCCAATCTTTCCTCATAGCTGCAATTTTCCAATCCTGGCAACATCCTTGTATATCTCCTCTGTAGCCTCTCCAATGCAATTAAATTATTTCTGTAATGAGGTGACTAGAACTGCACTCCATACTCAAGTTGTGGCCTAACTAGTGTTTTAGACAGCTCCATCATAACCTCCCTGCTCTCATATTCTATGTCTCAACTAATAAAAGAAAGTATTCCATATTCCTCCCATTTATTGTTTATTCATTTGTCTTGTTTGACCTCCCTAAATGCACCACCTCACACTGCTCCAGGTAAAATTCAATTTTCTGCCCATCTGACCAGTCCATCAATAGCTTCCTGCAGTCCACAGCTTCCCTCCTCACTATCAATTTTCCGGCCAATTTTGTGTCACCTGCAAACTTCTTGATCATGTCCCCTACATTTATGTCCAAATCATGAATATATACTTCATAAAGTCAGGGGGACCTAGTAATGAGCCCTGTGGAACCCCAAAAACATCCGTCAACCTTTGGTTCCTGCCACTGAGCCAATTTTATTCCCCGCTTGCTACATTCCTCTGGATACCAGGGGACTTTTTAACCAGTCTGCAATGTGAGACCTTGTCAAATGCCTTGCTAAAATCCAAGTGAACCATTTCAACTGCATAACCCTCTTTTCTTATCCCCCTCTTTATCTCATCTGGAATCCCTGGAACCAGGAATCTTGAACTGCACTGCCTGTCCCTCTTTAAGCTATTTTTCTGTAAGAGCTATGATATCATAGTGCCACATTTCTATCTGTGTCCTTAACTTGTTTGCTTTATTTGTTATACTCCTTGCAATAAAGTGCATAACCCATTGCCTTTCAGACTCACTAATTCTCCACCTTCTATTTCAATGTGAATTCGCATAGGTTCCCACCAACCTAGTCTCATCTGAAAGATGGAACCTCTGACAGTGCAGCACTCCCTTAGTACTCCATTAGAGCGGCAGCCTTGAGCTGGAATTCCCCAGTCTCATACACCCCACCACTGCTGCCAGCGAGAACAAAGAATTTGGCGCTCAGCTAAATCTCCATTCACAGCAGAGGGACCGGAGAATCCCAGCCACAGACAAGGTCAGAGAGTCCCGGCATTGATTTTTGTACTCAAGTTCTAGAGTCAGACTTGAGCCGGGAACATTCTGACTCAGGAGTGAGAGTGCTACCAATCGAGCTTCCCAGTCCCGGCTAATGGGAAGAAGCTAAAAGAAATATGCAAACTGAAAAAACATCATAAACATGAGTATAACAATAACTTGCATAAAGTCCCTTTGATATAAAAACGTTAAACACTTCACAAGTGAAAATGAATCAGGGAACACATGCAAAACACATGGAGGGAGAGATTAGAAGTTATGACCAAAGGGTTAAACAAAAACGGGTTTTGCAAATAAGAGAGATGTGGAGAGGCACAGGAATTTGGAGGGGGGTCCCGAAGAGTAGAACAAACTGTCTGTATCTCATGGCGGAATAATGGCGAGGCGTGGGTGGAGGAGATCTACAAAATGTCATTGTCAGAGGAACAAGGAGTTCAGGGTAGATTCAAAGCTGGAGTTTGCTGCTTATGGCAACTGAAGTACTTGAAGATAAACAAGGATATAAAATGTACTTTTTCATGGGATCTGGTCTCAGTCTAGGTTAGCAAGGATTTCGAGTTGGCGGGGAAGGTGGAGAGGGGGATTGAACCTATTACTGTTTAAAATATCAGTGCCTTTTCAGATTTTACACAGTGGAAGTCTCATTCATTTTATTTTGATTCTGACATGCAGGATCCCCTGATTATACACTTAGGCATGTGATTCTGCTAGTGTCTGATTGAATAGCGTGCTCAAGGCACTAACTCTTGAACAAGTTCTTGCTCTTCAAGGATGGCACGAGAATAACCAGGTCTAGGTGTGGCAACATGGGCAACAAGGGCAAGGGATTCAGCGGCACAAGGGCTAAGGTAGGCAATGCTGCAGAGGTGGAGATTAGTTGTCTTGGTCATTGACAGGATGTGAGTTTTGAGGTTGAGTTCCAGAATGAAGAGCCCACTAAGTTTTGTACAGTCTAACTGAGTGAGTGAACAGGGACTGAGGAGGAGTCAGCAGGGTAGAGTTTACAACCAGGGCCAAAGGCAAATGGATTTGGTCTTTCTTATTCAAGGAATAATTAAAGAAAAAAAGAACATATTGCAGTCAACACCAACTTTGAATTGTAGGCTGCAGTACTGGATCAAAAGACATTGGACAGAATCTTGTGGGGGTGATAGGAGCCAGCACCTCACCATCTCTTTTCAGGAAGGCCTGCCACATCTTGTTCCACTTTGGCGATTGAGGTCCACCAAAAGTACCTCAGTGCATACACCCAACCCACCAACACTTGCCAGCCAACCAGAGGCGATGGCTGCTTCCAGTATGACTACAAAGCAAGGCCTAGGATCATTGCTATTTCCCGGGCCAGGATGTCGGGGCCCTCAATCAGGCATTGGGTGGTTTTGAATGAGAGACAATCCCGCCTTGGGATGCCACAAGCAACCCCAACAGGATATGCTTGTCCCCACATGGCGTCCTCTGCCGTCACTGGGTTAATATCAGCTGTAGCAGTTAAAGGCTTCAATTGGTAGCGTGGCAGGAAGACTGTCCACAGGCCTTCCTGCCACAGACTTAATCGGGTGGAGACAGGAAGGTGGCAGTGCCCAATCAAATTCCCTCCATCTTCAATCTCACCACAGGGCAATGGGACAGGGTACGAGATTCTGCCTGTAATCTCACATCCATGGGCAGAATTCTACGGTCCTCAGCTGGTGAGTGTGCTGGCTGGGAGCCTCTACATCCCTGGATGGCCTTCCTGCCACGCCTATGCCCACCCTTGACTAATGCGGGCCAGGCAAGACTTTGGGCGGTCTGCCCACCCTTGCACCAACTGAGGCCCATAAGTGATTAATTATTGGCCACTTAAAAGCCACTTCCTGCCGGGCCTCATTTTTGAGGCTGGTAGGAGTCGTTCGGGGGCATGGAGGAAGCCCGGCAAGTCACATTGATCTGGATCCCTGAAGGGCCCCCTTTCCAGATTGGGCAGCTCCCCCAGCCCTCTCCACCAAGATTCCCAAACCCCTACCCAGATGTGGAAATCCTGTCTGCAGCTGTGCTTCTCAGAGTATTAAATGGCTTTCTGTGATCGATGGAGATGCATTTCCCACTGAGACTTCAACTGGCAGTGCAGGGAACCCCCGCCATCCAAAAACATCCTGCCAAAAGTAACAGAAGTGCTCCTTTACTGAAAGAGTTCACTAACAGACTTTCCTCATTGATAAATACGAATCATGATGAAAATACGATTTTAAAACCTCCATACGCACTTGAGGTTGTCACATTAATCAGCGTGATTGATTCAGTATGATGAACCATATTACTAATTATCCCAACTATCACAATGACACTGCTTGTCTGTGTTAAACACCAGGCTCAGAAGCAATTTTGTCAATTTACTAATTTTGTCAAAGCCTCAACTGTCGGTAAATGATCTCAGTGAAATTCCCAATGGCACATTGTCAAGTGAAACATAATACTATTTAAAAAAAACAGGGAATGTTACAGGGCTTTCCCCAGGCAGCGACTTGCTCACTTCAGACAGATCACCGATCAGTATTGCTGAAAGATGAAGCATCAGATCAGGGGAAAGGAAAGAAATAGCTAACTTAGGAGCTGCATCTTTCAATTTGCCCTCGATATTCCATATCTAACTGGTCAGCTTAGACGGAGAATTGCTGTGAAGTAGAACTAACGACTCAAAGGTCCAAATAACCAGCATGGCCTATTTGGAGGGCAGCACGGTGGCACAGTGATTAGCACTGCTATCTCACAACGTCGGGGACACAGGTCCAATTCCTGGCTTGGGTCACTGTGATTTCCTGCACTGCTAGCTAAAGTCTCAGTGGGGATCACAGAAAGCCATTTAACAGTCTGAGGAGCGCAGCTGCAGACAACTTTTTCACACCAGGGTGGGGAGAAAGTTTTAGGAATCTTTGGTGGAGGGGGCTGGGGGAGTTGCCCAATCTGGAAATCTGGGACGGCACAGTGGTTAGCACTGCTGCCTCACAGCACCAGGGACCTAGATTCCCAATTTGGGTCACTGTCTGTCCGGAGTCTGCACGTTCTCCTCATGTCTGCGTGGGTTTCCTCCGGGTGCTCTGGTTTACCCCCACAGTCCGAAATACGTGTTGGTTAGGTGCATTGGCCATGCTAAATTCTCCCTCAGTGTACCCGAACAGGCGCTGGAGTGTGGCATCTAGAGGATTTTCACAATAACTTCATTGCAGTGTTAATGTAAGCCTACTTGTGACACTAATAAATAAACTTTCAACTTTAATTGGCCTGTGAGAATCTGAGAAGAATATTATAGTTTGTTGGCATCCAACCTAATAGGTGACAGCAAGGACCCATTTGCACAAAGATTAAAGATTGACAAGAGTGTGCTTCTGAAAGGCAGCCAGAATGAATGGGGAGGAGGTGGACTCTGCCCCCTGTGCTGTATAACTAACGACAGGGCAACAAACATGATGTCCATGCCAAATTTCTGAAATCCTCAAGTGGGTGGGGAAACCGCCAATGACCCTGGGGAACAGTGCCAGCAACCATTAATACACCTCAGAACTTTCCTTCTGAAATTACAGAGAGAGATTCTGTTTGAGGCATGTTTGACTAAGGTATTCAACAGCACTTTCGCAGTTTCAAGCAAGGTTTGGCATTCCAAGCAACATTAAAAGAAAATAAGACTTATAAGTCTTAAATAAGACTTATATCTTTCTCCACACCCAAGCTATGACTGTAACACTACATTCTGCACTCTCTAGTTTCCTTCTCTATGAACGGTATGTTTAGTCTGTATAGCACGCAAGAAACAATACTTTTCACTGTATACTAATACATGTGACAATAATAAATCAGATCAAATAAAGCAAGTGCCTTTCTCGGGCCCTTGACATTCAAAGGTGCTTTGCAGCCAATGAACATCTTCTGGAATGTCATCAATGTTGTAATGTAGGTCACATGGCAACCAATTTCCACAAAGCGAAACCTCACCACCAGCAAAATGGTGCTGAACACTTCATTTGCTTAAATATTGCGCAGCGAACTCCCCCTTATTCACATAATGTCATAGCATCCACCTGAGAGGGCAAGCAGGGTCTTGAGTCTCATCTGAAACACAGTATCTCTGACAGTGCAGCACTGTAGGAGTGCTGCACTGGAGTATCAGCCTAGATTTTCCGCTCAAGTGTGACATGAACTCACGATCTTCCGTCTCAGAGGCAAGTTTGCTACCCATTGAGCCGCAGATGACATCTATATCAGTACCCTTAAGGTGGTTCTTCCAGTTGTCACAGGATTCATATTTGATCTGATGGAAGCCTGTGGCAATCAGGGAGGAAGAAGCAGGACTTTGAAATTCTGAGCAATGTTTTGGACACATTGTTCCCTCACTCAACATTACAGAGAGTTGCAAATCTCAGGAGAAATCTTTGCTAAGATCTATTTGCAAAATACTTTTAATTTATTGATTCATGCAGCTCTCATGAAGGATTTAGAAGTTGTCATCAGGCCAAATTTTTAATTTAATTCATTATACATACTCTGGGGCCAATGGTTCATGTAAGAACAGACTGGAGATTCATCAGATCTCAGCCGGGGGTGGACCACTGCATCAGTGTAAAGTTTTTGTAAGCTTGCTAACTGAAAGTCCCAGTTATCTAGCATCCGCTTTTGGTGCAGCACCTTCTGGGGGGGGGGGGCAGGACACCTGTGAACAGGGAAGGTGACCGCGAGACTCAACAAAACTGAAGAATCTTCACTCAGCCATTCAGAGTTTAGGAATTAAAAACAGGAAATATAAACTACATAAGGGTCTGGCACATATAGGGTTAATGTGTGACTGAGCACAGCACTGCCCATGCAGTGATGTAGGAGAACAACTAGGGGATCAGTTTAGTGTTGGACAGAACCCAGCACACAAACAAGCATCGAAACAGCTCTGTGTTTCAACCCCTTACTGTGTATATGTACATAGCTCCTGTAGTTAATAAATAACCTACTTAAGACTTTGAAGGTTTTGTTAAGACCTACCAAACAGTATCCAGCGCCCTACAGCATACATCATGTACAGGAAGCAAAATAAAGATTTGAAAATGCAGATGGGATTAAGAGATATTAAAGAGACAAACAGAACTTCTATTTTTTTTAAAAATTAGTAACAAGGATTTCCTTCTGAAAAAATAAGGTTCCGTATTTGTAAAAATATTTTTTCAGAGCCAAAGAGGTTGTTCAAAAGAAATCATCACTTATTATACAATTAGAAATTCAATCCTAAACCGACTAGCTTTAACTTTTGCAACTATTCCAAATTCATATCATTACAGTGATGTCAGTGAAAAGTCTACCATCATGGATTGTAATACTATAGGGAACCTTTGACAGCAACTTCTGGGTTTCCATATTTAGCCATGCATGTGTGGATGCCAGAGGTTACTATCTGATTTACCCTGTTGTAATGGCCTATGTTCAGGATTGTGGGTTTTAAACAGAAAAATATGTTTGCACACATAGATTCAAACTAACGCACAACAGGTTTTATTGAAGAGCTGCTCTCTGCTCTGCAGAACACAAAACTGAAAGTAAAACAGCACCATGAGCACACATCCTAATTACAACACCATCAAATCATGTTATCAGCTCTTAAAGCAACCTGCAACCCTTTTTAAATATATAATTTCTCCCTCTTTACTTCTATGTTCATGACAACAAATTACTGCAATGTTATGCATAGGATCAATAATACTCTAGACACAGTGCTATGCACCATTGATCATTATACATAGTTAATAAGAAAGTCGATCAGGTGGACGTCTATTCCTCTTTGGCGTATATGACATTCTGGAATTTGGCTGCCGTTGACACTAGAGGTATAAATTGCAACTTCAGTAGACACTTCTTCTCTTGGAACTAATTCTGTATCATTCTCAATCAGTATAAAAGCAGAGACACAATCATTAGGCATCTCAGATTCAACTGAGTATCCCATAATAGTATTCACAATACTAGAGACTAAAGAAATTGGTACTTCTGGATATTATTTTGAGATGATAAGAATTGGTCAGCATGGCATCACTAAACTAGTTCATCTTTGGTTTGAACCGTGTCAGAAATTGGACCTATTTTTGCTAAAACTATGGCTGGTACCCATTTCTCACTTGTGGCATAATTACACATTAACACTTGACCACCTTGTTGAAATGAGTGTTATTTTGCCTTCACTTCTTGCCTAGCAGCTTGAGATTATTGTTGACGCTCCACTATCTCTTAAGTTTCTAGAGGTAATAACAAATCAAATGTAGTTCTCAACTTTAAGAGTAGTAGAGCAGGTGAACTTTGGGTAGTTGCATGAGTAATGTTCCTATAAGATGAGAAAAAGTTATTCACATGATGTGATAATGAACTTGCTCTGTTGAAGCTTTTAAACAATGTTTCAAGGATTGTACAAATTTTTCAGCTAATCCATTGGTTGATGGATGATAAGGTGTGGATTTTAAATGCTGAATACCATTTATTTTTAGTTAATCCTCAAACTCTTGTGAAGTAAATTGTGAACCATTATCGTTAACAATCTGTTCTGGTTTACCAAATCTTGCAAATATTTCATCCAGTTTTTCAATGGTTTGTTCAGATGTAGTAGATCACATGATAACTTGTGGCCACTGGCCACTTTGAGTGCGCATCAATTATGACTAAGAACATGTAATCCTCAAACATACAAGCAAAATCTACATGTAATCACTGCCATGGCATTTTAGGCCACTCCCAAAAGACGTGAAGGGGACAACAATGGTGGATTTCCGATTTGTGCACTGATTCACACTCTCCCACCTTTTCTTCTATCTGAACATCCAGAACCGGTCACCAAAATATAACTATGTACTAATTCCTTCATCTGGACTAAACTAGGCTGTCTTTCTTGTGGTTGTTCAAGAACTCTCCCATGCAGACTCGGAGGAATGATCACTCAGATTCCCCCACAATAAATACCCAACTCAGACGGTTAACTCAAGCTTTCTTGATACAAATGATTTTAAATCAGGATGTGAATGATGTGTTCCAGCTATTGTTCCTTTCAATACCTAATCCATCACTTTCGCCATCATGGGGATCGTTTCTGATATGTCTCTGAACTTGAGAAGCTGTCACAGGCAAATGATCTACTAGTGAAAATAAAGAATATTAGCAAAACTCGTTGGTGGTATCTACTCAATCGGTAAAGGTAAGTGTGATAATGCAGCAGCATTAGCATGCACTCTGACTGATTCATATCTTTACATCATATGAATGTGCAGATAAGATCAGTGACCATCTTTGCAATCGGCTGGCAGCTAACAATGGTACACCTTAATACAGCACGATCTCATCCATATATGTCCTTAAAATCACATCAGCTGGTTGTTAAGGAAGATGTTTCAGCTTTTGTTTGTATGAAATCTCAAGAGTCAAAGATACGACAACACCAGTTGTCCATCAACGTCCATCCTAATACATCCACTTAACTTCGGAATCATCCAGGATCTTATGTGATTCACCCTGCATGGATAAGACATTCAACAGGAGCTCTTCATCATATTTCTGGACATTTTCTTCTTCACAGTCGCAATTCTTTTCTTCCAAGTTATTTTTGTAGAATGCAACTTGTTCTTCTTCTTGAAGATACCCAGATTCTTCTTCTGAATAGCCATCTCAGGGGAAGCTGGTCTAGCCCAACAAGTTTTTGCAATGTGACCTATTTTTCAACAATTCTTGTACTGACTATCCTTGTTCCAGCATTCGCTTGCTGAATGGCCCATTTTGGCACATCCATGACCTGCTTCTTGCTATTTCGACTTCTTATGGGCTGTTCCCAACTTGTGGATCTTCATTCCTGCACCAAATTGTGAAGCCTCATCGGCATCAGTTCCATCGACAGTGCGATTTCTACTGCTGTCTTTAAAGTCAAAGCGTGTTCAGTCGGCATTCTACTTTAGATAGCCTCACTTTGGAGAGTGCAAACTAGACAATCTCGAAGAGAATTGTCTAATGCATACTCACAATGTTGTGCCAGCCTTTTTAAGGTTGCTATAAACTAAGGAATGCACATGAATGCACTTGATTCCTTTGGTGGAACCTGAACCATTCGGGATGATCAATGGCTTTGGAGAGTAATGTTCTTCAAGAATCTTTGTCAAGTCATCGTATGTTTGGTTCCTGGCTTTGCTGGACCAAGTTCCAGAGCAAATTAACAGTTTTATTTCCAATTGTACTGAGAAAAACTGGTACAAGCAGCTCATTTGCAGTTTTATTCATTTGTACAAAGTACAGAAAACACTGTACATAGGAACTCCATGGTTCATTTTCTTAATTGAAGGATACATGGATCCTATTTGACCTGCCATTTCTCTTGCAGGCACTAGCAACTTGAGACTGCTCAGTATATATTTATATTCTGTTACTGTCTTCCCCGTTCTCCCTTTTTTAATCTGGTGACCATTGCCTTGATATATATATATTTTTAAATGGACCTAACTGTACTTCGAAGCATCCTACACTTTTCAAATATGCCAGATGCTGCCTGGATTCTCATCCTTCTCTGATTGGAAGATAACACTCTTAAAACAACAGTTACTTGAGTCAGCCTGGGACTGGCACTTTAATCCTGTTGGTGACTTTTCCCCAGCCCTCTAATATTCGAGGTAAGGGGACCCACAACTCTTCTTCTACCTTTGGATCTTTTCTTAATGTTCTTGATGAAACAAAATCCCGTCTCACCACCAATTTTCTTTCTGTATTGTCCTAACTAAATTAGGGTTGTGGGTTTTAACAGAAAAAGAAAGGATTTAGTTTGCACATGTAGATTCAAAGAAACACACAACGGGTTTTATTGAAGAACTGCTCTCTGCTCTGCAGAATACAAAATTGAAAGTAAAACAGCAGCCTGAGTACACACCCAATGGCATCACCATCAAATCATCCTAAAGCAACTTGCAACCCTTTTAAAATATATATCACCTGTAATAACGATGACTGCTGATAACCTCTTGTTTACAGCTAAATCCAGGCCATTGTTTTCACCGGTGACAGCAAGTTCCAATACACATTAACTCAAGGAGGCCTTTGAGCTCCTGGAATCTGTTCCATTTGTGGCATTATGTTTGTGGCTTAGATGTCCTTTGTATGGTTCAGAACTCAACATACAACAGCAAGGCATCCTCCATCCCATGTGCAGGATGCAGAATCATGCTGTGAGCTGGGTATATAGCAGGTAGGACTGCACTGGCTGACAGTTAGCCAAAAACATTTGCATTTCTTTTATTAACATAAGGTGACCCTCATACCAGTCCACTTTATATTCTGCAAGAGCAATCACATGCTTGCTTGATGTAAAAAATCCCAAGCCACATAATGGCACTTGTATAATTTCCATGCCCAACCGTTGTATCTTTGCAGCTTCTCAGCAAGTCATTGTCAATATCAGTTTGGGTTCCGTCAGGGTCACTCAGCTCCAGCCTCCGAATGTGGGCAAAATAGCTGAATTCCAGAGGGAAGGTGAGAGCGACTATCTTTGACATCAAAGTGGCTCACCTCTATTATCTCAAGGACAATTAAGGATGGAAAATAAATGCTGACCTTGCCAATGACTCACACATCCCAGGAATGAATAAAATAAATCAAGGCAGCATTTGATCAAGCGTGGCATCAAGGAAGGGATGATGTCAATGGAAATCAGGGAGAAAATTTTTCACTTGTCGAGTCATGCCGAATGCAAAAGAAGATGGCCGTGATCGTTGAAGGCTGATATCTCACTCCCAGGACATCACTGCAGAGTTCTTCAGGGTAGTGTCCTGAGCCCAGACACTGTTAACTCCTTCATCAATGGCAATAGTTTTGAGATCCCTGTGTGATTGAGAGTGGGGACTGTAGGGAGGATGAGCAAACTGACAATGGCACCATGAGTCAGCGAGATGTTCAACTGGGTGGAGGAAAGACAGATGTAGTCATAATTGGGGATAGTATAGTCAGGGGAATAGACACTGCTCCCCATAGCCACAATCAAGAATCACAAAGGCTGTGTTCCCTGCCCGATGCCAGGATTCAGGACATCTGCTCTGGGCTGGAGAGGAACTTGCAAGGGGGAAGATCCCATGTTTGTGGTCCACGTAGACATCAACGACAGAAGTAGAATGAGGAAGGAGGCTCTGTGTAGGTAGTTTGAGGAGTTGGGCACTAAATTAAAAAACAAAACCTCCAAGACGATAATCTCTGGATTATTATCTGAGCCATGTACAAATTGGCAAAGAGTATGTAAAATTAGGGAGATGGATACTTGACTCAAAGACTGGTGTGGGAGAAGTGGGTTTCAATTTGTGGGGCACAGACATCAGTACTAGGGAAAGTGGGGGCTGTACCACTGGGACAACCTACATTTGAACCATGCTGGGACCAGTGTTCTTGTGGACCATATAACTAAGGTAGTGGAAAGGACTTTAAACTAAATAATGGGGGTGAGGGTTCAGTTGAATGGAAAATTAGGAAGTCAAAGTTAAAGAAGGTAGGAGTACAGGTTAGCGATGAGTCTGAGTGTCAACAGAAAGCAAAAGGTAGTGACAGATCATATGAAAGTCATATTGCACCAAGGACTCTTATAAGAAGAGGGAAATTGGAAAATAAAGCAAACTTATAGGCTTGTATCTGAATGCATAAAGCATTCAGAATAAAATTAATGGGTTAACAGTGCAAATTGAGACAAATGGGAATGATTTAGCAGCAATTACTGAGACGTGGTTGCAGGGAAACCAGGTTTGGAAATTGAATGTTTAAGGGCACTCGGTATTTTGGAAGGATAGGCAAGAAGGAAAAGAAAATGGTGTAGCTTTGTTAGTTAAAGAAGAGATTAGTGTTGGCATGAGAAATGATCTAGGTACTGGGATCCAAGATGTAGAATCAGTGTGGGTAGAAATAAGAAATAGCTAGGGAAAGAAATCCCTGGTGGGAGTAATCTATAGGTCCCCAAACAGTAGTCCTGTAGTGGGTCAGAGTACAAACCATGAAATACTGAAGGCTTGTAAGAAAGGTATGGCAATAATCATGGGTGAATTTGACATGCATATTGACTGGAATAATTAAATTGGCAAGGATCCCTCGAGGGAGAGTTTATTGAATCTATTTTTTGGAACCAAACAGGGAGCAGGCTAATAAATAATCTCATAGTTATGATCCTCTGGGGATGAGTGATCATAGCATTCTAGAAATTCAAATTCAGTTTGAGGCTGAGAAACTGGAGTCCCACATTACCATTCTGGAGATAAACAAAGGAAATTCCATCGGATAGATTTGACCTCAGTGGGCTGGATGGGAAGACTAAAAGGTAGAACGGTTGATGAACAGTGGCAGGTATTTAAGGAGATATTCAAGTCCTCCCAACTAAAATATATTCCAGAGAGAAAAAAAGGTGGTAAGAGGAGAGAAAGACTTCCGTGGCTAAGAAAGGAAGATAAGGATAACATAAAGACAAAAACTAAGGCATACTGTATTGCAAAAGCCAGTGACACACTGGAAGATTGGGAAAATTTTAAAGATCAACAAAGGATCACTAAAAACGTAATAAAAAGAGCAAAGGTAAACTATGAAAGAAAACTAGCACAAAATATAAAAAGGAACAGCAAAAGCTTCTATAAGTATATAAAGAGGAAGAGAGTAGCTAAAGTGAACGTTGGAGACTTGGAAGATGAGGCTGCAGCATTAATAGTGGGGAATGCAGAAATGATGGAGACACTAAATCAATATTTGCCTCAGTTTTCATAGCGGAGAACACAAGTACCATCCCAATGGCAACAGAAAATGCAGAGGTTATAGAAAGGGAGAGACTTAGAACCATCATTATCACTAGAGAAAAAGTACTGAGCAAACTATTGAGATTGAAGGTAGACAAGTCCGTAGGGCCGGATGGCCTACATTCTACAGTCTCAAAGGAAATGGCATTGGAGATAGTGGATCCTTTGGTTACAATATTCCAAAATTCCCTGCATGCAATGGTTTTGGTGAATTACAAAAATGCTAATGTAACACCCTTATTCAAAAAGGGAGGGATGTAATTGAATTGGAGACATTTCAGAGGAGATTCACTGGGTTGATTTCAGAGATGAGGGATTCGTCTTACAAAAAGAGATTGGGCAGTTTGGGCTTATATTCCCTGGAGTTTAAGAGAATGAGAGGAGATCTAATTGAGGTGTCAAGGGGGATTGACAAAGTAGAGGTGGAGAGGATGTTTCCTCTAGTAGGGTAATCTACAAAGAGAGGTCATAATTTTAGGAGAAAGGGTGGCAGATTTAAAACAGAGATGAGGAGAAATTGCTTCTCACAAAGGGTTGTGAGTCTGTGGAATTCACTACCCCAGAGTGTGGTGGATGCCGGGACTTTGAGTAAATTTAAGGAAGAGGTGGACAGATTTTTAATTAATAAGGGTTTGAAGGGCTGTGGTGAATGGGCAGGCAAGTGGAGTTGAGGCCGAGATGAGATCAGCCATGATAATATTAAATGGCGCAGGTTCGAGGGGCTGAATTGCCTACTCCTACCCCTAGTTCTTATGAAACTTGGATGCATTATTCTGTCTCTGCATCAAATTAACACAGATTGATAGCTAAGGCCCCAGCACTGATCTTTGCAGCACTCCACTAGTCATTGTCGTTCAAGAAGGCAGCTGACCACCACCTTCTCAAGGGCAATAAGTTATGAACAATAACTGCTGGCATTACCTGCAATGCCCATATCCCATGAATGAATAAATAAAAATAACAACGGATTTGGTCCCTGATTATGTTTGGCAAGGTACATCAGTGGTTTGTTGTTGACTTCTGGAGGTTCTGACTGGCCAGAGGACTTCCTGCTCTCCCCGCCTGCCATGGACATATTGGAAGAATGTACTGACAGATAATCAACCTGTTTGGTTGGCCACTTTATGAATGCACCTTCCTTTGCCATCAACTCCCGGAGTGGGACTTGAACCCAGGGCTTCTGACTTAGGGATAGGGACTCTACCTACGACTCACAAGATCCTGGAAAGGATCTATCATGACTTAAAACTATTGCTGGATTGGACCTCTCATCTACAGCCAACTCAAGGCAATAATGCACATCAACAGCAAACCTCTAGCATCTTACACAAGTTTCCATTCTTTTATAGGTGAGTCTTAAACATTGGCATTGATAGATATTTCAGTTGCAGGGTGGAAACTGCAGATAACCATATACCTGCCTCTTGTGCAACATCCATACAAGGTCACTTATTAATCAGGATAATAGTAAGGATGAAAAATCTTAGCCAATTCCTTTCAATCC
The DNA here is from genome assembly GCF_964213995.1 of Mustelus asterias. Classification (NCBI taxonomy): domain Eukaryota; kingdom Metazoa; phylum Chordata; class Chondrichthyes; order Carcharhiniformes; family Triakidae; genus Mustelus; species Mustelus asterias. Next base: position 139,619,746 of record NC_135803.1, read on the forward strand.
AAAAGCTGGAAACCTAAAGCCAGCTGTACTATCCTGGCTGCTGCCCAATACTAATCAGCTAACTCAGGTAAAGATCAAATTTAGTCCTGGTGTAAATGGCTGAATGTGGTGGTGCCTCTAGACTTGTATGAAGCACAAAGCTACAGAGGGAAAAATACACCCATGAACTAACTTATCTTGTGGATCTGCCTGGCTGTTAAATGTAACCCACCCTTAATAAGAGATCTTGTGTATGCACAGAGCTACACTCTGTCACTGACTATTGTTTAATGTGAGGAGAGCTGGTTTCAGCATCTTGTCTGATTATTTGTAATATTAAAACATTTCTGAGCTTCCTTTTCATGCTTAAGCACTATCAAAGTAGGGCTTTCACACCACACAAGTTATACACTAGCCCAGTGCAAAGCTTAAGTAATGCAAAGTCTTCCAGGAGGAACTTGCACAACTTAGCATGTTCCAAAGTCACATTGGGATCTAATTCAGAGGTTATGCTGTCACTTACACCCATGAGCATTGATGCAAAAATGGTAATATAACTGTGGCCTTATTTAGAGACACTGAGAGGAGGTGGTGGTGGGGGAGGAGGTGCTTTTTAAACAATCAAAATAAGTTTGGTGATTGGATTTGTTTGGCAAGCCTTATTAGACAAAGTTAGGATCAAAATTTAGCAAACCATCTAAATTCTGGTCACTCGGTTGTCATTTTAATTACTGGAATATTCAGCTGGCAGATGCCACACTGTGAAATAAAAAACAGAAGCTACTCTCAGGAATGTGTTAAAAGTATGAAGAATTACAGAAATTGGATTTAACAATCAAAAGAAAAAGGGGCTTTGACAAATCAAAGATTCGTACAAAGGTTAGTGCAGGAAGGGGGCTGTTTGGTCTGTCAGATTCACGTCAGCTCTCTGTAGGATCATTTCAGCTTGACCCACTCCCCCACCCTTTCCCTGTAATTCAGAAAATTTCTTCAAGTACTTATCCAATTCTCTTTTGAAAGCCACAATCGAATCTGCCTCCACCAGATCTTCAAGCAGTGCATCCCAGATCCTAACCACTCACTGTGTAAAATATGTTCTCTCGTGTTGCCTCTGGTTTCCTTGCTAATCAATTTAAATCTGTGCCCTCTAGTTCTCAATCCCATCAACCATTGTACAGCACATCTACCATCCAAATACATCTGATCTAACCCTTTCCTCTACCCCTCACCCCGATTTATACGTCTGCTTTTTTATAGAATCATAGAATCCTACAGTGCGGAAGGAGGCCATTCAACCCATCGAGTCTGCACCAACCACAATCCCACCCAGTCCCTCCCCATAACCACATGCATTTACCCTAGCTAGTCCCCCTGACACTAAGGGGCAATTCAGCATGGCCAACCCACCGAACCTGCACATCTTTGGACTGTGGGAGGAAACCTGAGCACCCGGAGGAAATCCACGCAGACACGGGGAGAACAAGCAAACTCCACACAGACAGTGACCCAAGCCGGGAATCGAACCCAAGTCCCTGGCATTGTGAGGCAGCAGTGCTAACCAAAGTGCCACCGCGCCGCCCCACTTAACCCATTGGAATTGTTGATTGCTCGGGTAGTGGAGAGAAGGAGTGAGGGTTAATGGAGAGAGTGACGTGGAGGATGCAGTAATTGAAGGAGGGAATTTTCATTTGACAAAGAATAACAAGAACTTTGGAGGAGGGCAGATACTCTGTCAGCTCTGATAAGCAAAATGGAAACAGGACAACAGGGAACTTGCCTCTCCCTAGAATCAGGATATATTTCCAGTGTACAGGACAGGTACTATGACTATCTCAGTCGACATGCTAACAGTGTTCTCCTGATTTCCAGGTAAAAATACAACAGTTTTTCCTGGTGAACTCAGCAACACCCTTCAACATTCACATGTTTCAAGGCAGCTTCTTTTTTCTAATGTGCATGTTGTAATACATTTTACATGAGTGTAGAGGGGAGGTGGTCATGACACAGTTGCAAACTTTTTAAACAATACTCATCTGTTTTAAGACTTTTACAAACAGGCCTTTGACAAAATGGGAGCGATTTCACAACTCTAAACTCTTTGGAAAATACTCATTGGAGTGGACATGGTATATTGACAGGTCATTCATCCAGAATAAAAACTAGTCACTCCCCTTCATAGCAATAAAATCTTCCTTCCCTTTCAGCTTGGGGATCACCACAATGCTAGTTGAACACTTTTACACCAACCATCTAGTCTTCCAGCTAGGCCTTCCTACATTCAACCCTCCCCATCTATCCAGACTGGGGATGAGCACATAGATGCTGGCATGCCTGTGCCAGTAACTGATTTCTATTTTAGCCAATAGTCTGAGAGTGGGACTTGAATGCAGGACCTTCCAGCTCAGAGGTAATGCTACGTGCTGAGCTACGCCAGCTCCCTCGTTAAACCACGTCATCACATCAATGAGAAATACATCTGAGAACAAACAAAGCGGCTGGTTGTAATTACCAACAATATCTAACTTTGTTCCATTGCAAAGTGAAAAATAAATATTAAGACACAGGTTGAGATTGGCAGTAAACTTTAAGGAACAGCTGCTTCTACTCTTCAAACCAATTGTATGTATAGTGTAAAACTGATTCATCATTCTAACATTCTAGAATATCTGAATGTGTGAATATTTTATGTTAAGGCAATCCATGTTTCCGACATTGAAGAATGATACAATCACTTGGCCTCATCAGAATTACTTCTGATGGTCGTCCAATATACAATTCAGGTCCTGAGGATCCTCAATGTCAATCACCTTTTGCTAAATGTCAATTTTGCAACAGTAAATAGGAATATGTAACAAGATTTACCCTTGGTGTGACCTTATCTGGAAAGATGGCAGAATTACTTTAAATCCTACAAGGCTGCCATATTTTGCGACACAACCCAAAAGAGATATGAATTGTGAGCCAGTATGCTTATATGCCCGCCAGTATGAAATTAATTTCATACAAATGTTGTGACTGTTCTGCGTTTCCATTGCATTTCCTTCATTTTAGTTTGCAGATACCTCTCCAATGTTAAAAAATCACTATCAGTATAAAGAAGCCCTAGATTATCTAACAATCAGGGCTGAGAGGGGAGTTATTCGGTTTTTTAAAAATACATAATTAACAATGCAGAATTAACTGCAAGAGAAATCTACTTCTGTTTTACATTATCTTGAAATTGAATTTGAGTCATCTGAGGTCATGCAGTGCCAAGTGGAGACTTCAGCTCAAATCAAATCCAAATGTCACTTGGATTTCTTTAAATAATTATGTTAGCATTTAAAAGCAAAGCCTGCAAAAATCAAGCCTCAAGTGGCCCAAGTGTGAAACTGATAACATTGCAGCGATTTTGGAAATCGACATTATAACAAAGACCTGTACAACATGGCATATTAAAATAAAAGGAGCAATATTCTTTCATGGCAGTCTTATTAAGAAAATGAGCAAACTTCAAATTATGAATCTCTTTGCATTCCAGATTGAGATTCTGCTCGGCTACATATCTGAAGGATGTAGAAATCCAGTCTCCTTATTCATGTTAAGATTTTATTATACCCCTGTCAAAATTGCTTCTCCTTTAGAAATGCAAATAAGACAAAATTTTATTTGCACAACAAGCGCGGTGTTTGCATCATTCACAAATGGAAATGGTGCCTTAATCTCCGTTATTCTCTCTATAGTTATTTGCAAAAAAAATAACATTTTTGTGAGATGAAAATGGATCACGGCATAAAAATGTTCCAATTATTTTACTTTACCAGAAGCAGGATGCAAAAAACTAAATTGAGATTTGCATCTTTTATCATCATAAACCTGTCTCACCGACTACAGGTCTTTCTACTGACTACTTCCCACAAAACATATATCTGAAGAACTTATCTATATGGAATGCAATTTAATCCAATAAGGACTCTAAAATTCATTTTAACAAAAGGAAAACTCCTTTGCAACACCATCAGCATTCATCCGTGGTCTTATTCCAATCAAGGTAACAATTTACTAATGGGTGGGATACTTATTCTTGTGATTGTTTACTGTCTACCTTCAGAGAATATCAGGGAGATATGTTGTTTTAACAACATCGATAAAATAGTTGCTGTGAATGAAGCTGTACAGTTGTTTCATATGATTAACTGTCTGCCAAATATAACTGAATGGCTGTGTCCAAGAAAAATCAAACATCACTATGAAATATTGAACACATATTTATGCAGTTACTGTCTCCAAATGAGCCAGGACTCATGAAGTTCCTGAGAAACATGCAGGCAAAGCCTCAAGATTAACACAATAGCTTATTAGACAGCATTCAATCAGTGCCTATTATTTCCAAATCACCAGTTCAGGGCATAAATGTAGGAGCTAAACCCCAGTAGCTTGGGTACACAGGAACAAAATAGTATGACTAAACAAATCAGATTGGTAAATCCGATTGTCATTGAAATGGGAAGGGGAGGGGGGACAAAAAGGAGTTAATTATTCCCCCTTACAGCAGGTTGATGAGGAATTGTATGAAGTGCTGATTACTTATTTAAATCTCGTGTGCCCCCGTCGATGTTCCAGTAAGGCTAAAACTACAGCACACTTTAGCATTTCGAACTATAGCAGAATACACTGGAAGCCCCATTCAGGTGAAAATATACAATACTGTCTAAATCTTTACCTGCAGTCTTTCTGATAAACTTTGCATCATATATGCAGCTTTTTCACTGTCTTCCACTCAACTGTAAAATAGCCACTCATATGAAAAGTAAAAAGGGCTTTTTAATGGAAAACATTGCTAAGTAGAGATAAGTTAAACAACGTGGAGACATTGGCTGCATATAAATGACAAATGAAAAGTTTTTTGCCTGTATAGATTACAGATTACTTGTACATTCTATAAACAATTGGCACTGGCACGAAACGGGTCAGCACCTTTAGATACTATCAAAACTTTAATTGCCTGGATAGGTTATTATGTTTAAAAGTACATATATTCAGGTACACGTAAATTCAAAGAATATTTGCCTTAGATGAAACAATATTCTCGTTATGTGGTCACGCACTAAGGTAGCAACTGACATAACTTATAGGCAGCTTATAGATTTATATGGTACAGTATACAATGTATAGTTATACAAGTAACAAACGATAGTTAAAAATAGAACTGCGTTTAAACGTTCCCCACCGTTGAGGCACAGAATGGGCAAACAGCTGCAACATTCAATGTTAAAATAACTAAAGGTTTGAGCAATAAAATTATTTAGATTACAGTGCAGTTCATTAGCATGGTTCCACTGCTGCAAGCTGTACTCTTCCTAGCAAAACTCAATACAGTGCATGTTGAAATGGAACGAGCGTTGATGCTGCTATAATACATCACTACCACCTCAAGGTCAGACAGAAAATAAAATCAGGTTGCGAAGGAAAGAAAAAACAAAAAAAAAATGCCAACAGCGGTGCTTCCACCGAATAAAATATTCGCACGTTCAAAAAAAGGTACCTGCAGAAAGAATAACGTTGTTGTTTCCTACCTGTTCAAGTGTGTGTTAAGACGGCACCGGCTGCTTCCCTGTGTGTGTGTGGGTGGGTGTATGAATGTGTGACTGAGTGCTGCTGTCACCACAGCTACCCAGCACAGACTGACTGAAAAATGCACCAAAAGAAACCCATTTAAAAACACTCTCACCCACAATGGCGTTTCAACTAACCACCCATTTCACCAGCAATATTGTATGTATGCATACATCTATGTGGATTCTGCTTAGAGAGACAAAAGGGTGATGGATACAGCCCGGGGTAAGGGGGAGGGGGGAGGGGGGAGGGGGGGCATTAAATAAGCGTTGCTGTGATTAAAAGGAAAAAAAGAGTAAGGATGATAAGATGTCATTTATTTTGGGGAGGTTTAATTACAATTTGCGGATAATGGGTGAAGGATTGATGGGGGGGGGGGGGGGAGACCCATTCTCAGCCTCCACACTCCGCTGCATGTGATGCTCCACAGGAGCTCCCATTGGCTGGGGGCTGGTTTCCCCGGGAGGATTGGCAACGTGAGGAAAGTTGAGGAGTTTCTGACACTGTGGCAGTCCCGGGTTCGAGACCCCCGCAGGGTCTCTCAGCAGAGACAATTCATTCAAAGGCTCTCTTACCTCTTAATGTTGTGAAGCCAGAAGGTTGAATGTAACGCACTGCTCGGCACATGGATTTCCTCCACACACAAAAAAAACTTTCTCTTTTTCTCTAGGAAAACATATATTTACACTCCTCTCATTTGTGATGTCGTTCCTGTCCCCAGTGGCGAATGCCCTCACTGCCTGTGCTTCTTATTGATGAGACTTACTTGTCTCCTGTTCATTCTCTCATTAAAGTCAGGACAACAACGGAGACTGTTAAACAAGAAAAAAAAATAGTGGTCTGCAGGAGAGGTTCAAGTTGCTCTGAAAAGTGACTGAGATTTTTCCATTACGTACCCAGTGAGGCTGGGGTTCAGAAACAATCTGCTTTTCATTGGCAGGGCAGCGGCTGAGTTGCATTACTTTTTGCAGGAAAACTGGTAGAATCGGTATTATAAACCGCACTCCTGTTGTGGTCGAAGTGAGACGGAACAAGCCGGGACAGTGGTGCAGGACACATGGGATGATGTGGGCACTGGTTATCGCTTGAAATGTGAACAATTGTTCATTACTCCCTGTCATGTTCCATTGCAGTTTCTTCTGAAATTATCAATTAACTTTCGGGGGGTGGGGGGGGGGGTGGTCTATGGACGGCACGGTGGCATAATGGGTGGCATGGTGGCATAGTAGTTAGCACTGCTGCCTATGCCAGGGACCTGGGTTCAATTCCTGTTTTGGGTCACCGTGTGGAGTTTGCACATTTTCCCCGTGTCTGCGTGGGTTTCCTCCAGATGCTCTGGTTTCCTCCAACAGTCTGAAAGACGTGCTGGATAAGTGCGTTGGCCGTGCTAAATTCTCCCTCAGTGTACCCGAACAGGCGCCAGAGTGTGGCGACTAGGGGATTTTCACAGTAACTTCATTGCAGTGTTAATGTAAGCCTACTTGTGACTAATAAATAAACTTTAACTTATTTAACTGCAATTAAAGTAGAAAGAATGTGGATTATTTATTTCTCCAAATATATGCTTAAGTCATTGTGCTCGGCTGATGGAAAACGTTACAATTGTAGAAGTAACAGTTAATGGGATTGATTTCTGATTTTGATTGAACTGGTGAACATGTTGCCTTTTCCCTTCCACATTATTAACCGTCTGTGAAACTGCTCCCATTGGATCTCCTCACAGCTCTGAATAGGATTCCAGAAAATGACAATTATCTGTTAAATGATCATTCTGTCAACATTAGCTTCCATCCTTGCCTCTCAAATTAACACTATTCTGGCTATTGTTCATCTGAACATCCCATTCCCGTCATTCCTAAATCAGAAATATGTGGTCCTCCTCCCTCCATACTCAGTATATGGAAGTTAAACTCACTGAGATGTCTCCTACACCACCTTTATGACCCCAAAGATCTGGGGCTCCTTGCTTCCATCAAATTTCCATATTTGTCTACAGGGTTTGAAAACCCAAACTTGATTACACTTTATTATTCCTTCTTCAGTGTTGGCCTTTCCATTGGTCTCTCTTTATATTTTATATATATGTATATACATGGCAGAAAGTGATGTCACCTGCTTTACTTTAAAACTGTTTACATTTTTTTATTCATTCGTGGGACATGGGCGTCGCTGGCTGGGCCAGCATTTATTGCCCATCCCTAGTTGTCCTTAAACTGAGTGACTTGCTAGGCCATTTCAGAGGACAGTTGAGATTCAACCATGTTGCTGTGACTCTGGTGTCACATGTAACTCAGACCAGGTAAGGACGACAAATTTCCTTCCCTAAAGGACATTAGGATGACATGGTGGCACAGTGATTAGCACTGCTGCCTCACAGCACCAGGGACCCAGTTCAATTCTGGCCTTGGGTCACTGTCTGTGTGGAGTTTATGATTTCTCCCTGTGTCTGCGTGGGCTTCCTCTGGGTGCTCCAGTTTCCTCCCACAGTAAAAGATGTGCAGGTTAGGTTGATTGGCCATTGACCCTAGTGTCAGGGGGATGAGCAGTGTAAATGGGTGGGGTAAGGGGAATAGGGTCTGGGTGGGAAATGGTTGGTACAGACTTGATGGTCCAAATGGCCTCCTTGTGTACTGTTGGGCTTCAATGATTCTAGTGAACCATTTTGGTTTTTTTTCCGACAATCAAAATGGCTTCATGGTCATCAGTAGATTCTTAATTCCAGATATTTTTTTATTGACTTCAAATTCCACCATGCTGGGATTTGAACCCAGGTCCCCAGAACATTAGCTGAGTTTCTGGATTAATAATCTAGTGATAATACCACTGTGCTATCACCTTCCCTGTTGTTACAATACAAAAATGCAATTGGCATCTTTATCCAGATGCAGTGGCATCATTTGTTTCTGGTTAACCTTTTAATATAAAAAGAAATCAAAACTACATTGATTGCATTCTAGTTCAGATTTCATCTGTTCCCAAATACAGGCCAGTTTCTTAAAATATTTGTGCAATTATCCCTGTATTTAGGAATGTATAAATCCATAGGATTGAGAGGGATCACTGCAGATTATCCATTACTTACAAAGTTTGAAAAATAGCCTACACTGAGGAAGGATGTCCTTGCTGTAGAGAGAGCACAGCGAGGGTTTACCAGGCTCATTCCTGGGATGGAACGACTGTCATATGAGGAGAGACTAAGTTGGCTCGGATTATGTCCACCGGAGTTTAGAAGAGTGAGAAGGAATCTCATAGAAACTTATAAAATTCTAATAGGGTTAGACAGGGTAGATTCAGAAAGAATGTTCCTGGTGGTGGGGGGAGTCCAGAATTAGGGGTCCTAGTTTGAGATAAGGGGTAAACCTATTAGGACTGAAGTGAGGAGAAATTTCTTCACCCAGAGGGTGGTGAATGTGTGGAATTCATACCACAGAAAGTAGTTGAGGCCAAAATATTATGTGATTTCAAGGAAGTAGATATAGCTCTTGAGGCTAAAGGGGTCAAGGGACATAGGGAGAAGGCAAGATCAGGGTATTGAATTTGATGATCAGCCATGATCATAATGAATGGTGGAGCAGGGCTTGAAGGGCCAAATGGCCTACTCCTGCTTTTACTTTCTATGTATGTTTCTGTGTATGGTTCTATGTATGTTCCTGTGTATCTCTCATACTTCTCAATTCACTTTCTGGCCAAATCCAGCCCTCTCTCAGTTAAAGTGAAACATTTGTTTGTTATGGTCAATTTGCCTACTCTAACCAGAAATTAGTTTTCAAAATAGAATCCTGATCATTGAGATGATCATTTCACCAACACTTCAAGAGCAAAATATCCGTAGCTTTTCTAACCAGGTAGCCAGTTTTAAAAATGGCCAAATAAAACATAAGATAATCTTAAAAATGTAATCCTGAAATGCTGTTCTCTTTCATAACCATGGGGGGCAATTCTCCCAGCCCACTGCACTGCTCCAGGAGCAAGATTTCCGCATTATCAGCTCCGTACTGGAAATCAGCGCCGAGGTGATTTAAATGTCATAATCGCCATTTAATTATCATTAGTGGGCCTAGGACTGAAGTCTCTGGGCCCATTAGTATTCCCTGCCCATGCCAATAGTGGTTCATTCAGGCAGGGTTTACAACAGCTCCCCACTACTAGGAGCTGATGGCCGGATCCCGCTGGAGTGAAGGGAGGCCATGGAGACCCTCCCAGGAGTCAGGGGTAAGGAGGGGTTCCCCATGGGCATTGCCAGCCTGGCAGTGCCAGCCTGACCCCCTAGCACTGCCCATGGGGCAAAGTGGCAAAGCCCAGGGGGCACCTTGGCATCAGGCAGTGCCAAGGGGCTGGGGCCAGATATGGGCAGGGCCTATTGCGGTGAGGCCTATGGGGGGAGATCGGTGGGGGTTGGGGTTCCCATTGCCACTCTGCAATCAGTGGTAGAGGGAGGGAAGAGGCTGATCGGGGCTAGCCATCTGGGTGTGGGGGGTGGAGGGGTGGGGGGGTGGGGTTCAGGGAGTTTGGGGCTGGCTCTGGGAGTCCAGCAACCGGGGGTGGGGGTGTCGGAGGGGCAGCAATGTGGGGTCACGGGCTGGCCAGTGATCGGGCTGGCCAGCGATCGGGAGACTGGCAGTGCGGAGATACTGTGCATGCACCGATCTCCGCTCTGACAGATTGGCGCATGTGCTGTGGCCCGCTCAGCACTATGCTGCTGGCTTCTCCAGCAGGAATAGGCCCCACACCAGATTTTCAACATGCATCTCACTCGGACACTCTGCAGTGCTCAGAGTGTGGGAGATTAATTTTGAAAATCCCAGTTAAAAAACCAGCAGGATTTACTCCAGTTTTTATGCGAATTCGGCACTTAGAACATTTTTGGGAGAATCCCGGCCCACACTTCAATTTCAATCACATTGCTTTTCACTAATGCAGATACTTTCCTGGATTGTATCTGATATTACCTTACTCTGCAGAGAACTACCAACAATGATCTCTTGGACCTGAACCATATCACCCCTTAAGTGTCTTTCCCATTACATGCATAAGGTAATAAGGTAATTACATGCATAAGGTCTTTATTTCCTATTTTGTTTTATAACACAGTATGTGACTCAGAATCATCCTGGTTACTTTCCATTGTATAGTTTTATGGGAATCAGTTATTTTTAGCTATGTCATATTGCATTAACTGAATCTAACACAATATGAGAGGAGGCAATCCATGAAGAAATGCCAGTGATTTATATAGAGTTACAGGTTGGACGTCCAAATTCTGGCAGATTGAAAACCGGAATTGTCCGAAATCCAGACATTTTTGAAAATATTTCCTTTGATAACTTGGAAAATGTGAAATCCACCATCATCCAAAGATGTGCAGGTTAGGTGCCTTGTTCATGCTAAATTGCCCATTAGTGCCCCAGGATGTATAGGTTTGGGAGGTTGGCAGGGTGAATGTGTGGGATTGTGGGGATAGGGCCTGGGTAAGCGTCGGTGCAGACTTGATGAGCCAAATGTCCTCCTTCTGCACTGTGTGGATTCTATGATTCTATGATCTCGCTCTCGAGGATGCTAAATTTGTGTAATTCGCTTGAGTTTTGTGCAAGAACAGGAAAAATGGAATGGAAAACGACTCTTTTCAAATATCTTGCACAATCTAACATATCATGGGCACTGTTGTGGCTGTCTCTTTACTGATGTAACATTCTGTACAACTGCTCTTAGAAGAAAGAACCATTGAGGTTATCGGTGCCTGTGACGTTAGTGTACCTTTAAGAAATGCTTTTTTAAAAATCATGTTCTCTGCAGCTATCACACCTTCAGTAATTTCATTATGGCACCGGCTGTCTATTAAAAGTAATTTTATTGTTGTTTCAATGGCTTAAATGGGGTTTTGTTTATTTATACTCTGAGGCCTCAAGGACTTTGTGGGATTTCTTATGACCTTACGTGGTTAGGAGGAAGAACGATTGACAGGTCAGTTGACAGGAGTTCTTTTGTTTTCAGTTTTGAGCTGCTGTTTAGTTTAGAACTGGGCAACCATCAGACTGGAAAGCAGTGTTTCTCTCTCACTCCCTGGCACTGGAAATTCTGCTGGTTAGCAGGAAGCAAGGCTTTTGGCCTTCCTGCAGTGGAAAATCTGCTGTTGGTGGTTAGGTTCCCTAGAGTCTCTCTCTCCCTGGTGTTTTGGGAAGCTGTTCTGACTTCAAGCTGTTCTGGGTGTCAATCAAGAGGGTTGCTAGAAGTTACAAGACTGGGAAGTCAAAGTTTCAATTCTCTACCCAAAGAACTGAGTTCCAGTATCACATGAGCATTTGCTCTGTTAAACCTGTGGCAACGGTTGTTTATGGGGTTGGTTTGACTGGGACATTTCCTATATTGATTAAGGATTATACTATATCATGATTGTTTTTTTCTTGTTTGTAATTGGTAAAAGTTATTGCTAATTTTCTTTCTATACATGTTAACTTTATACTTAAATCAACTTTGTTTGATAAAAGCTCCTTCGTGGGTCAGTTGAATCATACCTGAAGTGAAATATCACATGCTCACCCGAGCCAAATTCAAAGCACAAAAAGTATGATCCAGGCGGATTTTATAGAACATTTTGGAGTTTCTGGCCTGAATTATAACAACTGGGGGCTCGTCTGGGATTAAAATCTATATTTCTTGATTGATTTGGGATTATTGTGCTCAAAGACAGTGAATGGTGAGCATATTTGTGGTTTCTTTTCAAGTGTTGTATTCAGGTTTAAATAGGGAGTGCCTTGTGGAATAATGGCTCTTTCAGAGGCTAAGAAGTTGACAGAAGTGTGGAAGAAGTCATGCAGGGTGGTTTACAAAATGTGACTAAAACAAAGCTTTTAGAATTGGCAAAAACATTGCAGTTGACATTACCTGACAGCGTAAGGAAGGGGGAGATAATTGTGGTGATAGTTCAGCATTTAACATTGCCAGAAACACAGTCAGAATCATTGGAAATGGCTGGAATTCAATTACAATTGAAACAGCTTGAACATGAAAAAGAATTGAAACAGTTTGAATTGCAACAAGAAAAAGAAATGAGACTGCTTGAATTCGAGATCAGGGGAAAAAAAAGAAAGGATAGCCCTCACAGAACAAAAATAAAAGAGAGAGGAAAGGGAAAAAGAGAGAAAATTTGAACTTCGAAAACTGGCAATAAAACGTGAACATCAGTTTCAATTGGTGGAGGTAAAGGGAAAAGTACAGGTTGAGTATAGTGATGAGGACAGTGAGAAAGAGAAACAGCGTCATAGTCAAAGGTTTGGTGGGGGTCTAATTAAGTATGTCCAAGCATTGCCAAAGCTTGATGAGAAGGATGTCAAAGCCTTTTTCATTTCATTTGAGAAAGTGGGTAAATAAATGAAATCGCCACACACCATGTGAGTATTACTGATTCAAACAAAGTTGGTAGTTAGAGCTAGTGAGGTGTTTGGATCACTATCAAAGGAGGTATCTGGGAAGTATGATGAAGTGAAAAAATCCATCTTCGGTGCCTATGAACTAGCACCAGAAGCCGATTGACAATGGTTTAGAAATCTAAGGAAGGAACTTGGTCAAACGTACATAGAATTTGAAAGGATCAAACAGAGTAATTTTGATAGGTGCAGAAGAGATTTGAAAATAGACCAGATGTATGAAGCTCTTAGAAAAATGATTATTTTGGAGGAATTTAAAAGTTTATTTCCTGATTTAGTGAGAACGCATGTGGAAGAGCAGAAGGTTAAAACTGCAAGGTTAGCAGCAGAAATGGCAGATGATTATGATTTAGTTCATAAATCAATTATTTGGGTAAAGTTTATTCATGTGTACCAGGAGGAGTAGGTAAAGAAGTTAATATTTTAAGAGATACGGGAGCAAGTCAATCTTTGATGGTAAGAGATGAGGGGCTATGTATTTTGGAAGTAGTATTACCAGAAAATATAGTAATATAGAACATAGAACATAGAACATAGAACAGTACAGCACAGAACAGGCCCTTCGGCCCACGATGTTGTGCCGACCTTCATCTGAAACCAAGATCAAGCTATCCCACTCCCTACCATCCTGGTGTGCTCCATGTGCCTTTCCAATAACCGCTTAAATGTTCCTAAAGTGTCTGACTCCACTATCACTGCAGGCAGTCCATTCCACACCCCAACCACTCTCTGCGTGAAGAACCTACCTCTGATATCCTTCCTATATCTCCCACCATGAACCCTATAGTTATGCCCCCTCGTAATAGCTCCATCCACCCGAGGAAATAGTCTTTGAATGTTCACTCGATCTATCCCCTTCATCATTTTATAAACCTCTATTAAGTCTCCCCTCAATCTCCTCCGCTCCAGAGAGAACAGCCCCAGCTCCCTCAACCTTTCCTCATAAGACCGACACTCCAAACCAGGCAGCATCCTGGTAAATCTCCTCTGCACTCTTTCCAGCGCTTCCACATCCTTCTTATAGTGAGGTGACCAGAACTGCACGCAATATTCCAAATGCTGTCTCACCAAGGTCCTGTACAGTTGCAGCATAACCCCACGGCTCTTAAACTCCAACCCCCTGTTAATAAAAGCTAACACACTATATGCCTTCTTCACAGCTCTATCCACTTGAGTGGCAACCTTCAGAGATCTGTGGATATAGAAACATAGAAACATAGAAAACTACAGCACAAAACAGGCCCTTCGGCCCCACAAGTTGTGCCGAACATATCACTACCTTTTAGGCCTACCTATAACCCTCCATCCTATTAAGTCCCGTGTACTCATCCAGGAGTCTCTTAAAAGACCCTTTTCTCCTTGGAGAGACGTAGGATGAGACGGCAGCCGATTCCACTCGCCCACCACCCTCTGTGTGAAAAACTTCCCCCTAACATTTCCCTGTACCTACCCCCCAGCACCTTAAACCTGTGTCCTCTCGTAGCAGCCATTTCCATCCTGGGAAAAAGCCTCTGAGAGTCCACCCGATCTATGCCTCTCAACATCTTACATACCTCTATTAGGTCTCCTCTCATCCTACGTCTCTCCAAGGAGAAAAGACCGAGCTCCCTCAGCCTATCCTCATAAGGCATGCCACTCAATCCAGGCAACATCCTTGTAAATCGCCTCTGCACCCTTTCAATCTTTTCCACATCCTTCCTGTAATGAGGCGACCAGAACTGAGCACAGTACTCCAAGTGGGGTCTGACGAGGGTCTTATATAGCTGCATCATTATCCCTGGACTCCTAAACTCAATCCCTTGATTGATAAAGGCCAGCACACCATACGCCTTCTTAACCACCTCCTCCATCTGCGGGGCCGATTTTAGAGTCCTATGGACCTGGACCCCAAGGTCCTTCTGATCCTCCACAGTACTAAGAGTCTTTCCCTTAATATTGTACTCCTTCATCCCATTTGACCTGCCAAAATGGACCACTGCGCATTTATCTGGGTTGAAGTCCATCTGCCACTTCTCCGCCCAGTCTTGCATCCTATCTATGTCCCATATATATGGACCCTAAGATCTCTCTGTTCCTCCACAGTCTTCAGAACCCTACCTTTGACCCTGTAATCCACATTTAAATTTGTCCTACCAAAATGAATCACCTCACATTTATCAGGGTTAAACTCCATCTGCCATTTTTCAGCCCAGCTTTGCATCCTATCTATGTCTCTTTGCAGTCTACAACAGCCCTCCACCTCATCCAATACTCCACCAATCTTGGTGTCATCAGCAAATTTACTGATCCATCCTTCAGCCCCCTCCTCTAGGTCATTAATAAAAATCACAAATAGCAGAGGACCAAGCACTGATCCCTGTGGCACTCCGCTAGCAACCTGCCTCCAGTCCGAAAATTTTCCATCCACCAACAATTTAAATCAACTGTGTACCATCCAGAATCGCAGGGAGCATTAGAGCGGCAGCATCAAATTTTAAAGACAATGTTGATGGCTTACTGTCAAGATTATCTGAAGGATTGGGATAAAGGAATTCCATTTATATTCTTTGAAAATAGGGATGCCCCTAATGATGGTACACAATTGATTTAAATTGTTTTACTCCTAAGCTATCCATATTCCTTGAATTCCTTGAATAACTTTGATTCCTTGAATAACTTTGATGTAAAATTTGATGCTTGATCTGATTGTATCTGTGTGGGTAGTCCATATCTAGTAAAAAATTAAGTAACTCCTCTACAATTCTTTTAGCTGTAATTCAGTCCATTTGAATTGATTTTTGGTCATGAAGTAAGGGGACCACTTAAATTGATTAAAGAGAAATTGGTGAGACAGTGTTCTGAGACTACATTATTGGACTACCTGACAAATTTTAGGGAGAGGTTGAATAGTCATCTATTCAACCTCTCTATGGTCACCTATGTGCGGATCCACAAGAGATGGGTGAGATCCTAAATGAATATTTCTCATCAGTATTTACTGTTGAGAACAGCATGAATGTTAGGGAACTTGGGAAAATAAATAGTGGTTTCTTGAGGAGTGTACATATTACAGAGAAGGAGGTGCTAGAAGTCTTAAAGTGCATCAAGATAGATAAATCCCCAGGACCTGATGAAGTGTATCCCAGGACATTGTGGGAGGCTAGGGAGGAAATTGCGGGTCCCCTAGCCGAGATATTTGAATCATCGATAGTCACAGGTGAGGTGCCTGAAGATTGGAGAGTGGCAAATGTTGTGCCTTTGTTTAAAAAGGGCTGCAGGGAAAAGCCTGGGAACTACAGGCCAGTGAGCCTCACATCTGTGGTGGGTAAATTGTTGGAAGGTATTTTGAGAGACAGGATCTACAGGCACTTAGAGACGCAAGTACTGATTAGGGACAGTCAGCATGGCTTTGTGAGTGGAAAATCATGTCTCACAAATTTGATTGAGTTTTTTGAAGGGGTAACCAAGATGTTAGATGAGGGCAGTGCAGTTGATGTTGTCTACATGGACTTTAGCAAGGTCTTTGACAAGGTACCGCCTGGTAGGTTGTTGCATCAGGTTAAATCTCATGGGAGTCAGGGTGGGGTATCTAAATGGATACAAAATTGGCTTCTTGACAGAAGCAAGAGGGTGGTTGTAGAGAGTTGTTTTTCAAACTGGAGGCCTGTGACCAGCGGTGTGCCTCAGGGATCAGTGCTGGGTCCACTGTTATTTGTCATTTATATTAATGATTTGGATGAGGATATAGGAGGCATGGTTAGTAAGTTTGCAGATGACACTAAGATTGGTGGCATGGTGGACAGTGAAGAAAATTATCTCCAATTGTAACGGGATCTTGATCAATTGGGCCAGTGGGCTGACGAATGGCAGATGGAGTTTAATTTAGACAAATGCAAGGTGATGCATTTTGGTAGATTGAACCAGGACAGGACTTACTCAGTTAATGATAGGGTGCGGGGGAGAACAAAGAGATCTAGGGGTACATGTTCATAGCTCCTTGAAAGTGGAGTCACAGGTGGGCAGAGTGGTGAAGAAGGCATTCGGCATGCTTGGTTTCATCGGTCAGAACATTGAATACAGGAGTTGGAATGTCTTGTTGAAGTTGTACAAGACATTGGTAAGGCCACACTTGGAATACTGTGTGCAATTCTGGTCACCCTATTATAGAAAGGATATTATTAAACTAGAAAGAGTGCATAAAAGATTTACTAGAATGCTACCGGGACTTGATGGATTGAGTTATAAGGAGAGGCTGGATAGATTGGGACTTTTTTCTCTGGAGCGTAGGAGGCTGAGGGGTGACCTTTTATAGACCTTTTACAGGTCTATTTTATAGACCTGAGGGTCTATAAAATAATGAGGGGCATAGACAAGGTAGATAGTCAATATCTTTTCCCAAAGGTAGGGAAGTCTAAAACTAGAGGGCATAGGTTTAAGGTGAGAGGGGAGAGATACAAAAGTGTCCAGCGGGGCAATTTTTTCACACAAAGGGTGGCGAGTGTCTGGAACAAGCTGCCAGGGGTACTAGTAGAGGCGCGTCCAATTTTGTCTTTTAAAAAGCATTTAGATAGTTACATGGGTAAGATGGGTATAGAGGGATATGGGCCAAATGCGGGCAATTGGGATTAGCTTACAGGTTTTTTAAAAAAAGGACGGCATGGACAAGTTGGGCTGAAGGGCCTGTTTCCATGCTGTAAACCTCTATGACTCTATAATAGAGCAGGTGAATTGGCTAGACAACATTTAAAAGTGGCACAGCATGTGATGAAACAGGAAGCAGATAAGAAATCAAAAATTTGTGGTTGTGCTTGTGGGATTAAAATCTTAGTATTGCTACCAGTATGGGTGAATCTTTAACTGCAAGGTTTAGTGAGACCTTGTCAAATTGAAAGGAAATTGAGCGAGGTAAATTATTTGATAAGAACGCCAGATAGAAGAAAAACTCACAGAGTGTGCCATGTGAATATGCTTTAAGGGTATTTTGATAGGGCAGGAAAGCAGAGGGAGAATGTTTTAGTGGTTATAAATCAGAATGAAGAACCAAATCCAGATGACTCCGAATTAAACATTCTTCAAATTAAGTTGGATAATGAGGACGTTGTTAGAAATTGGGAAAAATTGTTGCGTTACCTTCCAGAGGAAAATCGAACTGACCTGAAAGAATTATTAATATCACATGGACAAGAATGTGGGAATAAGTTGGGAACTACCAGAATGGTTATACATGATGTAGACGTGGGAAATGCTGTTCCAATTAAACAACATCCTTGCAAACATGACCTTTCCAAGTTAGCAGAGGTTCAGATCGAGAAGTTAATGTTTACTCGATCTGAGATGCAGCAGCTGAAAGTCTCGATTGGTCACACAAAACTGATGAAGGTGGACAAGGAGAACCAGTTACTGGACAATGATAATGTGAACAATGTAAGTGTGCAGGTGTAGAGACAGATACAAGTCAAGTTGACTGTTTTGGAACATGTTCCTGAGTTCTTCAAATTGCCTGAACGTAAATTGCAGGACTGTCAAAAACAAGTCCTCGTCTAAGCAAAGAGAAATGTGGATGAATCAACAATTATTTGTGATCTCAAAAGGAATTTGAGGAGTGGAAATATCATACTAATGTGGATCAAAGGAAAGGACAGCAATGTGAAATAAGACTGTTTGCCAAAATTGTACCATCCTTTAAAATGAACTGTTGGCATAAATAATCCATTCAGTCTGCAAAAACGTGGATATTTAGTGAAACCGTATTGTACACAACTGGTGTTTGGGTAACTTACAGTTGGTTTTGCAGCAGAGTAACTGCCACAGCAATCTTTGGAAGCTAGGTCAAAATGGGTTCTGACACCAAGGAAGACAATCTACTGTGTGTCTTTACCAAAGAGTATACAGAAAGTGATGGAGCAGATCAAGAGCAATCAAAGGAGTTGAATTACTTGGCAGAGGAGGAGCTAAGGCCAATGAACATGAAAGGGGACAGAAATAAAACAACCTTTCTGAATGACCCAGAGTGTACACACGTAATGTGTCATCCTGCTGATCCTGCCTAGTTCTCGGAGGACATTACCTGAGCTAATTTATCATCGTAACAGCAAAACTGAATGTGAATTTGAAATCAAAGCTGGGTTAAGGGCTGAAGGAAAGTCTTGAAGATGAAGCATTTGACTAGAAAGTGGTAAAAGAAGAAGGAGTGCTCGATGGTGGAAGACAAGGACAGAAATGGACTATATTAGTGTTATATTTGCACGTTTTGAATTTGTAAAATGTATGTATATTTATTGTAGCCATGATGTGGAGATGCTGGTGTTGGACTGAGGTGGGCACCTCGTGATACCAAATAAACCTGTTGGACTTTAACCTGGTGTTGTGAGACTTCTGACTATTTCTTATAGAGTACTAGTAGTGTGAAACTGAAAGAGTTTGAAAAACGAAACCATCTCTGAATGATGATAGTTCATTGTTTTCTTATGGGGGAGAGGTGTGATGTTAGTGTACCTATAAGAATTTTTTTTAAATCATATTCTCTGCAGCTATCACAGCTTCGGTTCTTTCATTATAGCACTGGCTGTTTATTGGAAGATATATTATTGCTGTTTCAATGGCTTAAATGGGGTTTTGTTTATTTTTCCTCTGAGGCCTCAAGGACTTTATGGGATTTCTTCTGAACCTGCATTGTTAGGAGGAAGAATGATTGGCAGGTCAGGCAACAGGAGCTCTTTTGTTTTCAGTTTTGAGCTGCTGTTTAGTTTAAAAGGGGGGTGACCATCAGACTGGAAAGCAATGCTTCTCTCTCTCCCTGACATTGGAGATTCTGCTGATTAGCAGGAAACAAGGCTTTTGGCCTTTCTGGAGTGGAAAATCTCTGCTGGTGGTTAGCTTGCCCAGAGTCTCTCTCTCCCTGGTGTTTTGGGAAGCTGTTCTGACTTCAAGCTATTTTGGGTGTGTATCCAGAGGACTGTTAGGAGTTACAAGATTGGGAAGTCAAAGTTTCAATTCTCCAACCAAAGAACTGAGTTCCAGCATCACATGAGCATTTGCTGTGTTAAACCTGTGGCAGGGGATGTTTATAGAATTTGTTTGATTGGGACATTTCCTGCCGGTGGGATCTTCCAGACCTGCTAACGACAAACCCTGCCGTGGGTTTCCTGGCCGCAGGGGAAACACTGACGGGAAGCCCTGTTGACAGCCAACAGTCGGCTGTCCCCATCGCCACAAATCACGCCACGGGGGAGGGGTGTGGAAAATCCCACCCATTGGATGGAATTTTACCATCCCACCTGCCATGGGAATCGGAGCGGACGAGGGCCGTTAACCTCGGACTGGATTTTACGGTTTCATAGAAATCATAGAAACCCTACAGTGCAGAAGGAGGCCATTCGGCCCATCGAGTCTGCACCGACCACAATCCCACCCAGGCCCTACCCCTACATATTTACCTGCTAATCCCTCTAACCTACGCATCTCAGGACTCTAAGGGGCAATTTTTAACCTGGCCAATCAACCTAACCCACACATCTTTGGACTGTGGGAGGAAACCGGAGCACCAGGAAGAAGCCCACGCAGACACAAGGAGAATGTGCAAACTCCACACAGACAGTGACCCAAGCCGGGAATCGAACCCAGGTCCCTGGAGCTGTGAAGCAGCAGTGCTAACCACTGTGCTACCATGCCGCGGGATGAGCGAGGCCATAAAACACTGACCATTAAGCCTGCTGCTTCAGATTGCTTATTTATTAACAAAAACAATTAATTCTTACTCCTCGTGTTATTAACACTTAATTTAATTCTGAACATTCTTTCCTTATTCATTTTTTCCACTATAACTTGTGCAGATATCACAAACATCCTAATTCTAAATTATTGGATCATAGGACTTCGGAGAAAGAGTGGGCCATTTAGCCCTTCAAGCTTAATCTGCCCCATTCAATAAAATCTGATCTAGTTGTGGTCTCAATTCCATTTTGCCATCTGAATCCCCAGAACCCTTCACTCCCTTATCCATCAAAAATCTAACTTTGCCATGAATTAATTCAATGACCCAGCCTCCAATTCTTTCTGGGGAAGACTATTCCACATACTAACAACGCTTGAGAGAATCTTCTCCTCATTTCCATCTCAAACAATAGACCTCTTCTTCTTAAACTGTGTTCCCTGGTTCTAGTCTCTCAGGTAGAAACATCCTCCTTGTATCCACCCTATCAAATCCCTTCAGGATCTTATGTTTCAATAAGATCTCATCTCATTCTTCTGAACTCCAATGCGTATAGGCCCAACCTGTTAGAAACATAGAAGATAGGAGCAGGAAGAGGCCATTTAACCCTTCAAGCCTGCTTCACCATTCATCACAATCATGGCTGATCATCCAACTCAATAGCCTAATCCTGCTTTCTCCACATAACCTTTGATCCCATTTGTCCCAAGTGTTATATCCAGCCGCCTCTTAAATACATTCAATGTTTTGGCATCAACTACTTCCTGTGGTAATGAATTCCACAGGCTCACCACTCTTTGGGTGAAGAAATGTCTCCTCATCTCCGTCCTAAATGGTCTATCCCGAATCCTCAGACTGTGATCTCTGGTTCTGGACTCCCCCACCATCAGGAACATCCTCCCTGCATCTACCCTGTCTAGTCCTGTTAGAATTTTATAAGTCTCAATGAGATCCCCCCTCATTTGTCTGAACTCCAGCAAAAACAATCTTAATAAAAACAAATTACTGCGGATGCTGGAATCTGAAACCAAAAGAGAAAACGCTGGAAAATTTCAGTAGGTCTGGCGGCATCTGTAAGGAGAAAAAAGAGCTGATGTTTCGAGTCCAGATGACCCTTTCACATCAGCTCTTGTCTCTCCTTACGATGCTGCCACCCTGCTGAGATTTTCCAGCGTTTTCTCTTTTGGTGAAAGCAATCTTAACCTAGTCAATCTCTCCTCGTACATTAGTCCTGCCATCCCCGGAATCAGTTTGGTAAATATTCACTGCACTCCCTCAAGAACATCTTTCCTCAGAAAAGGAGACCAAAACTGCACACAGTATTCTAGGTATTGCCTCACCAAGGCCCTTTATAATTGCAACAACACATCCCTGCTCCTGTACTCAAAGCCTCTCGCAATGAAGGCCAATATACCATTTGCCTTCTTTACCGCCTGCTGCACCTGCATGCTTACCTTTCTTCTTAAGATAAGCCCTTCATCTCAGGAATGGGTCAAGTGAACATCTCTGAACTGCTCCTAAATTGTACTCATCAACTGGAGAAACATTCATCGACCCAAAGGTGATCCAAGTCTAAGAGCTGGAAAACATGTCAACAGTTGAAAAGGAAAATAAAATGTCGGGATGTATAAGTAGAACCAACAATGCAAGTTGAAAGAATCAATCTTGGAACTTATCAATCTTCAATAAAATGGTACATGAAGTATTTGATCCATTTGGTATATAGAAGATTAAGGGGATATATACGATTCTTTGAAATGATTTCGGGAATCAAGTGGTGATTCAGAAAGCTATCTAAAACCATAATAAAAGAAATATTATATACAGAGCTAAACTTGGCCTAGTTTGCTTCCAACTGGAATATGCAGTGTTTAAGTTAAAGTATCCAAAAATGGTTAGATTATTTTTGATGAACGATTTTCTTATGATTTATGTGCACTTTGTGGTAAATCATTAAATCTACCAAAATGAACTTGATTGAGGATTTCTGATGAAGTAACAGAGAGAGTTGACGAGGATAATGCTTTTATTGTGGTGCTTTATTTGGACTTCCAAAACCCATTTGATAAAGTGCCACATAACAAGCCTCTCGGCAAAGTTAGAAATCACAAATTCAAAGGGATAGTGACAGCTTAAATACAAAGTTGGCTGACTGACAGGAGCCAGAGAGTAATGGGGAATGGTTCTTTTTCAAATGGCTGGTGTGGTAAAAGCAGATACAACAGAAACTGCAGGAAAATATGGGTGAGGAGGAGTAGGTGAGTTAATCTTTCAATGATCAGGCGCAGAGACAAAGTGCACGATTTTCCCACCCTGCTACGTTGGTCGGGTAGCGTAGTGGAGTGAGAAATTTCAGCGGGAAGCTAATAACGGGAATCGCAACCAGCTTCCGGCCAGTCACGATCTTCCCGGGCCATTTTTTAATGATGTGATCAGTCTCGCGCTGTTCCCCAGGCTGATTTAAATGTTCATGCCCTAATTTAAATACCTATATCAAGCTCCGGGACGCTATTGTCTGGGCTCACTTGGATTCCCGACCTCGCTGGTGGAGGACCACACCAATGGGGATCACAGATGATCCCCAGCAATGAGGACCTAATTTAATGGCCTCGCTGGAGGGACCAGCGGCCATAGAGGCTCCCTGAGAGGCTGGGGCGGAGCCAGTACCCCTTGGGCAGTAGCTCTTGGGCACCCTGGCTTTGCCCACTGGGCACAGGGCAGTGCCAAGGGGGTGGAGCCTGAGGGGGCGGGGCATCACAAAGGAGAGGCCAAGGGGGGACAAAAGGAACTCTGCCATCAGGGTGTGGGGGCTGATGGGGGCTAGTGATTGGAGATCAGGTCCAGCCATCAGTGTTCAGGGCTGGCTAATGGAGGTCAGGTCCAGTCATCAGGAGGCTGGCAATGGGGGGGGGGGGGGGGGAGGTGGGGCGAGTTGGGGCCAGCGATTGATGTGGGGGGCAGAGTCAGGGCCTGCAGTGTCCAGGGGAGGTGTCGAGGTCGGCAATCATGAGGCCAGCAATTGAGGGGGGGTGGCAGGTATGTTTACCAGTGTTCTGGGAGATTGGTGCATGCCCAATGGCTCTCTGAGCATGTTGCTGCTGGCCTCTCCAGCAGGTTTGCCGCCCCCCGCCTCCGCTCCAATGGCATGATCCCCCTGATGGCCTCTGTATTGCAAATTCATGAAACACAGCTCACCCGAAGTACGTGCGAGAAAATCTCTCGTTTTACTGCCATTGGGCACTTTGATTTATTTTGGGAAAATCACGCCCAGAATCCTTACAGTGCAAAGGAGGTTGTTTAGCCCATATAGTCTGCACTGGCTCACTGAAAGAGCATTCTACATAATCCCACTCTCCTGCCTTATTTCCAGAAGCTTGCACATTATTTCTTTTCAGACAGAAATCCAATTCCCTTTTGCATACATACCTCAATCAAAGCTGCCTCCTCTCAGACTCAATGGGCCAAAAGGCATCTTCTGTGTTATAATCATTCAATGATTCCATGAACCATTCTGAAGTGATCAGTGGAGAATAAGAACTGTATTTGGAATACAAACTCTTCCATAAATAATGTAATTTCTGTGCCAGGCAGTAACATCCCTTCTGCACGAGAAAACCCTAAAGTGTCACTGCTTCTGATATGATTAACATAAATCTCATTGAAAGTACATTGATTGTATATATTTGTCAATCAGTTTCACTAAAATAGAAAACATTGCATGGTAATATTTTAATGTCTGTACTTCCCAGACAAAATCGACCGGGCATGGAATTTCCTGCTGGCATTTGGCAAAAGCACTATGGCCATATTTTAGAAAGGTGTGCAGACATCCATTTTGCCACATTTCCAACTGTTCAGCACACCATTTATTTTTTCACTTGGATTTTATACTGGTACCAAAGAGTTTGCCAATTTGTAGTTCATGATATTAGAATGATCCCTTCCCTGTTTCAATGTCCACACAATTTTCCCACGTTCACGCTGGCGTAGCACTCATTGTGACCCACCCAACTATAAATTATGATCACGCAGGGCCACTTACAGAGTGGCATTGAAAGATCCTCACAGTAAGATTTACTGTAACCTTATGGAATATTGATCTAGGAATTCCTTCGTGTCCTAGACCCAACCTATTACTATTTACCATTTATATAGATGATCTGGAGGAGGGGACGGAGTGTAGGGTAACGAAGTTTGCAGACGACACAAAGATAAGTGGAAAAGTGAATCGTGTGGAGGACGGAGAAGATCTGCAGAGAGATTTGGACAGGCTGAGTGAGTGGGCGAGGATATGGCAAATGGAGTATAACGTTGAGAAATGCGAGGTTATACACTTTGGAGGAAATAATAACAAATGGGATTACTATCTCAATGGAAACAAATTAAAACATGCTACCGTGCAAAGGGACCTGGGGGTCCTTGTGCATGAGACGCAAAAGCCCAGTCTGCAGGTACAACAGGTGATCAAGAAGACAAATGGGATGTTGGCCTATATCGCGAGGGGGATAGAATATAAAAGCAGGGATGTCTTGATGCACCTGTACAGGGCATTGGTGAGGCCGCAGCTGGAATACTGTGTGCAGTATTGGTCCCCTTATATGAGGAGGGATATATTGGCATTGGAGGGAGTGCAGAGAAGGTTCACCAGGTTGATACCGGAGATGAGGGGTTTGGATTATGAGGAGAGG
Source organism: Mustelus asterias (assembly GCF_964213995.1). Lineage (NCBI taxonomy): Eukaryota > Metazoa > Chordata > Chondrichthyes > Carcharhiniformes > Triakidae > Mustelus > Mustelus asterias. The sequence goes on from NC_135803.1 coordinate 139,645,122, forward strand.
CTGAGGAGATTGGGTTTGTACTCGTTGGAGTTTAGAAGGATGAGGGGGGATCTTATGGAGACTTATAAGATAATGCGGGGGCTGGATAGGGTGGAGGCGGAGAGATTCTTTCCACTTAGTAAGGAAGTTAAAACTAGAGGACACAGCCTCAAAATAAAGGGGGGTCGGTTTAAGACAGAGTTGAGGAGGAACTTCTTCTCCCAGAGGGTGGTGAATCTCTGGAATTCTCTGCCCACTGAGGTGGTGGAGGCTACCTCGCTGAATATGTTTAAAGCGCGGATGGATGGATTCCTGATCGGTAAGGGAATTAAGGGTTATGGGGATCAGGCGGGTAAGTGGTACTGATCCACGTCAGATCAGCCATGATCTTATTGAATGGCGGGGCAGGCTCGAGGGGCTAGATGGCCTACTCCTGCTCCTATTTCTTATGTTCTTATGTTCTTATGTTCAACCTTCTTTAGCTGATTCATTAACAAGCTTCCTTCCATCAGAAGG